>NC_044979.1:51093636-51771136 GCF_008728515.1 Papio anubis
TGCAGGTTTGTTACATATGTATACTTGTGCCATGTTGGTCTGCTGCACCCATCAACTCGTCATTTACATCAGGTATAACTCCCAATGCAATCCCTCCCCCCTCCCCCCTCCCCATGATAGGCCCCGGTGTGTGATGTTCCCCTTCCTGAGTCCAAGTGATCTCGTTGTTCAGTTCCCACCTATGAGTGAGAACATGCGGTGTTTGGTTTTCTGTTCTTGTGATAGTTTGCTAAGAATGATGGTTTCCAGCTGCATCCATGTCCCTACAAAGGACGCAAACTCATCCTTTTTTATGGCTGCATAGTATTCCATGGTGTATATGTGCCACATTTTCTTAATCCAATCTGTCACTGATGGACATTTGGGTTGATTCCAAGTCTTTGCTATTGTGAATAGTGCTGCAATAAACATACGTGTGCATGTGTCTTTATAGCAGCATGATTTATAATCCTTTGGGTATATCCCCAGTAATGGGATGGCTGGGTCATATGGTACATCTAGTTCTAGATCCTTGAGGAATCGCCATACTGTTTTCCATAATGGTTGAACTAGTTTACAATCCCACCAACAGTGTAAAAGTGTTCCTATTTCTCCACTGGATATCTTATAATGACCTGTAAGTAAACCTTTTTTCCTTGCCCTTGCCCTCCTTCTGTGGACATAACTCTCCAAATTTTTTGCTCAGTGGGCCTGTTTGGCCCCAGCCAAGCATGTCAGGCCTGATCATAAGACATCACTACCAAGAGCCCAAGGGGAGTGAGCATGTGAACACACACTTATCTGAAAATATGAAGACTAGGAGAAGTGAACCCTGAAGGGCCCAAAATTCCACAAATAGGCCAGTGTCCTAAACAGAATACCAAACAGAATACCACAATACTTCAGACTGGGTCTGAACACTTAGCAAATGCACCACCACCCCAGCTAGAGGAGAAGAGTAGCCCTCAGAAAGCAGCCAGGAGGAAACCCCTGTGGTTTTGTTGACTTTGCCCCTGCGCTACGCTTTCAAGTACAACTGCAAAGCACATACTTTAAAAACAACAGTAGGCCTGAGTTCCCCAAATCAACTAATGGAACCCAGATTGATGGGACAGGGCACGTTCTGTGGGCCACCTATAACCTGATACATGATAGGAAACCTGACAAAAGGGGTCTGTAACAGTGCCTGTAATCCCACCACTTTGGGAGGCCGAGGCAGGTGGATCACCTGAGGTCAGGAGTTTGAGACCAGCCTGGCCAACATGGTGAAACCCCTTCTCTACTAAAAACTAGCCAGGCATGGTAGTGTGCACCTGTAGTCCCAGCTACTCAGGAGGCTGAGGCAGGAGAATCACTTGAACCTGGGAGGCAGAGGTTGCAGTGAGCTGAGACCATGCCACTGCATACCATGCTGGGTGACAGAGTGAGACTCTGTTTCAGGAAAGGAAGAGAAAGAAAGAAAGCAAGAAAGGAAGAAAGGAGAGAGAAAGAAAGAGGAAGGAAGGAAGGAAGAAAGGAAAGGGAAGGGAAGGGAAAGGAAGTGAAGGGAAGGGAGGGAAGGAAGGGAATGAAAGAAAGCAAGAGTAATAAACACGACAACAAGAGGACCTCTGGAACTGATGAGGACAGGAGGCAAGATAGTGAATAGGGACTAAAATTTAGAGGACAGAGTCATCAAACTTGTTATGGATTTGCACACACACACACACACACACACACACACCCCACAGAGATCATGCCACTGCATTCCAGGCTGGGTGACAGAGTGAGACTCTGTTAAAGAAAAGAAAAAAGAGAGTAACAAACATGACTACAAGGGGACCTCTGGAACTGGCAAGGACAGGAGGCAAGAGAGTGAATAGGGATTAAAATTTAGAGGACAGAATCTTGTTATGGGTTTACACATACACACACATGCGCACACACACACACACACACAACACTATAACAGAAGAGGTAAAAGAGAAGCCTAGGGCAGGATGAGTAAGGAACTGGACAGATTACGAGTTGCAGATAAGGACCAGTTGCATGAGAAGAGAGACACATGACTGGCCCTCATAGTGTCTGCTGGTTAAGAAAGCACCCAGGATGAGAGAATGAGTGAATCCTAGTGGGACACTTAGATGCCGACTGGACAAGGAAAAGTTGTGTGTTTCTACCAGGAAAGGGAGTGGAGGGAAGGGCATGGAGCCACTGTTTTTGGCTGTCCAATGGGGCATTGTTATTGGGGACAGAGTGATCCTAACATATGGTCCTGACCCTCAATAGGATAAAGGGAGCTACCAGCAGCAGCCTTAATGGAGGATTGAAGCAGGGAGGAGATCAAAAGGGGGCATATCACAATCTCTCTGTCCCTCTTCCTTTCACTGTGCTCACCTCAGGGCCACTTTAATACTCTGCTTGCTCTTTTCCAATCTCTCCACCCCACCCTTTCCTTTTCAGGTTTGTTAATATTGTCAGAATTGCTTCTGTGCTACCAAGTGAGATCAGATAACCAAGGCCTTTTTTGGGGCTTGTTTATAATGACATAGGCTTGGGTATTTTATTCCTTCAACGAGTGTTTTCTGAGAGCTTACTGTGAGATGAACTCTGTGCTCTGGGACAGAGCTGAACAACACAAATGGGGTCACTGCCCTCGTGGAGGAGCTTAAAGTCCCTGGGGCCAGGCAGGTTAGATTAGCTGACCAAGCTGACCAGGTGGTCTGTCAAAGGATTCAGCTTCATTAAACTCAAGGGCGAGAGGCTAGAAATCTGTTCTCAGGAGGAGTGCACAGGAAGGCTCTGCAGAGGACCTGGAGGGATAATTTAGGGCAGAAGAAATGAGTTCCCCAAACCAACTAATGGAACACGAATGGATGGGACAGGGCCTGCTCTGTGGACCACCTATAACTTGATACATCCTAGGAAGCCTGACAAAAGAGATCTGTAAAGTATCTTTTTCTGTAATTGTTTCTAACTAATGAAATCATCTAACTGTTAGATCAGATTTGTTGATCCTCTCTTAAAGAGTTTCTCCAGTTTCCTTGAGGGCAAGAATCACTTGAGGCACTCTTGAAAAATATTAATTCCTGAGCCCATCCTCTGGAAAGCCTGATTCAATAGGTTTCGGGTGGGAACCAGGAATCCGTGTGAAAAAGGATCCCATGTGATTTTTACAAAAAGGTAAGTTTGAGAAACACTATAATGGATAGCATGTAAATTAAGTCCCATGTAGCCTGTGCTTTTTCAAATAGTTTGGAACAGGTATTAGAAGAAATTATAAGATTCATCAAATGGGAATACAGCAGTTCCCTGTAGAATAAGCTCTGGGAATAAGCTTGCCTGAGGAAGTTTCTACTAAGAGCATGGAAAACAAACACTGGTACCAAACAGTGGCTCCGTGCCCTTCCCTTCCCTCCACTCCCTTTCCTGGTAGAAACACTGGTACCAAACTCTTCTAGTCTTAGGGAAAACTAGTACTTCTTGATTAACAGCAAGTCTAGTCTTAAATGTTATGAGTGAATGTTACAAATATAATAAACATCTAGGCTTCCTTTGTAACCCCATATAAGAAAATTATGGTATAGGGGATCTTGTCCACTCTTTGTTTCATGAGAGATCTCACTGGTGTTTTACAATGAGTTGAGGCTTCAGCTGTTTTCATTATCCTTGTCTTACATAGGAGAATCTCCTCAAGTCACAAAACTGGAAGGTGACAAAGATGAATGAAGGACCTTGGTCTTTTACTCTTCTAATTCACCAAACTACCAAACATTTCTAAAACTTCCCTTGAAGATAATGCATTTACTTATAGGTAGGAGGGATATAATTATTATCTAAAATTGATTAAACTAAATGGTAGAGAGTTTAGGCCAGATGTCCCTGATTCCTTAAGCAGATTGTTCACAGTGCAATAGATGTTACTAAGAAATGATTCTATTTATATTATATTATAATGTTATGTATAAGTTTAAATCAGGAGTCTGGTGTTAACTGTACATGTTTGCCATGTTTTAAGAAAATGAAGAAAAAAGGGCATATGGGGCTGCTTTTAAACAAATGGCTTGATGTTTATCTACAAACATACTGTTTGTCTTATGGTTGTTTCTTCAAGGTCACACACAAATAGGACTATTGAAGGAGCATCAGTGAAATGAAGCTTGTAATAAAAGGTTTCATTTAAATAAAAAGGACTGACTTACTGACTTAATGTATTAGTACTATCTAAGAGGAACACCACACTCACCCCCTTGGGATGGATTTAACAATGCCAGCATTGTAATTTTTTTCCAGGTTGGCTCCATATGAAATGGCAGTAGCAATTATCGTCTAAAATAAAACAAAAGATGTTAAAAACTCAATTGGTTTTAATAATTCCTTGCTTGTCAACAAAATAATGCTGAACTTTCTAACTACATATTCTACTTACCACAATTACTTCTATAGGAATAGGGACTGGGATTTTGTGTCTAAACCGATCGTTTAATTCCTTAACTGCCATACAGACGACAATGGTGAGTAATCCAGCAATGAAATCAGCAAGATTGGTATCACCAATATTTTGAAAAATTTCAACCAGCGTCTATAAAAAGAAAATAATTTTATATACTTCCTGCTGCTACACACACACACACACACACACACAACCAATTTTCATATGAATCTTCCCACACGAAAAACCATGATATCAGAGTCAAACAACACTCAAAAGTTTCAGTAAAATGATAAAAATGTGTTGGTTGATACGGAGACCATTACATACATATAATTGCTGCAATATATGTATACACCAAGTTTTTTATGATCGTTTACTTGGGAAGGAAAAACTGGATGATTTCTACATTCTTATTTTTGCTTCTGTGTATTTTTTATGATAATAATAAAGATGTCTTACAAGAAAAACATGTCATTATAAACATATTACCTTTTACTTGCAGAAAAGCTTTACAAGTTTGTATCTTAAAATGGGCTTCTAGGTGCTATCAAGTAGACTGATTTTTACTATGGTGATATAGCATTGAAACTAAAGGCTGATAAACCTGAAACTCCCAGTTGATCCGTTGGTTGGTTTGTGTGTGTGTGTGCATGTGTGTGTGTTTTCTTTCTTTCTATCTTCCTTTTGTCACAATTAGCCAGTATTTTAGGTAAAGTTCTTTCCTAAACCTGAATGATACAGATAATAACCAAAAATAACAAAAAATCCTAAAATACTTCATATGTGGATATAGGTAGACTGATTCATTCTTTATGGCAAAGAAAAGCTATTGAATTGACATACAGGCCAAGCATAAATTTTTGGAAATAAATTTGGTACTTAATTTTATGTATCCAACTTGAACTAAGATAACACTAAAATTTTTTTTGAGCTCTGTTGCCCAGGCTGGAGTACAGTGGCCTCGAACTCCTGAGCTCAAGCAACCTTCCACGTCACCCTCCAGAGTAGCTGGGGCTACAGGCAGGCATCTATATTTATTTTCTTTATTGTAGAGACTACAATAAATAGGCCATTTTATTTTCGTAGCGATCTGGGTGGGGGGCGGGGGTGGGTGGGCGGTATCTCACTTTGTTGCCCAGACTGGTCTCGAACTCCTGGCCTTAAGAAATCCTCCTGCCCAACCTCTCAAAGTGTTGGGGTTACAGGCATGAGCTACCACAGCTGGCCAAAAAAAAAAAAAAATCTTTAAGTAGACAGATGAATCAATTCAAGAAAAACTAGTTTTGTTTTGTAAATAGGAGACTTCTGGGAATCGAGGGTGTTTTCAAGGAAATTAGCAAGGAAGAATCCCAGGGAAGAACACTAATATCTTTGTCATATTAACCTCAGTCCTATAGAAGGCATTATTAAAGAGGGTATCTTTGAGACAGTTCTTTGAGACAGTCTCCCAGTGAAGAAAACTTTTCTTTAAATGAGCTTTTATATAGACATATTTTATAGGAAGATAAAAGAATGGAGCATCTTATAGTTTATCACATGTATTTTACTTATTTTCACAGATAAACTACTTTTAAAATAATTATAATGATAATTTGATGACAATTATGTATGAACTGAATGAACTTTAAGTACTTAATGAACCTTAAGTAATCTAGGAGTCACTTTGCCAGCAACCTCAACTCTCTGGAACACAATCAAGAAGAGCAAAGGAATGGGGGAGAAGTTATTATGCAAGCAGAATACCTCCCACCAAGCCCTTGGACTAGAGTCTGGGCATTTAACTTGTAGGAAGACTCTTGAACTTTCACTCCAAGGGTACTTTTGCTCTCACTTGAAACCCGGTACTAACAAATTCATTTTGTCTGCTTTTCAGAGTCACTGAAAATTGCTAAAGGCAGATACACTGACAGAAACAAGATGATGCAGGGGACAGCAGAGTGAAAAAGAAAATGGGATAACTACCTCCAGCAGACACAATAACAAGAACTTAGGGCATTTAACACAGCAGCAAACAGCCCTACCTACCCCAGAGGCTTGAAAGTTATCATTGCGGTTTGGTCCTTTACATAATCAGTTTTCTGATGGATGACCCTGATTAATTCATGAGCTAGGCATCACATTTTGATGAATTGTCTATTCATTAAAAGTGTACTTTTCAACTGAAGATGCAAAAATTGAAACTTGAAAAACAAAATATTTGGAATCGCTATCCAAATCACACAAACATTTTTACCTTACAAAAATAATCACTACAGGATTCCAGTTTAATCCATGAGAATCACTTAGACCTTTGAATAAAAAGTATGTCTGGTGGATTAAAAGTATAACATGAGGTTCAAAAACCAAAATCAGTTTATATTACACAATTGCATCATGCAAGGCATCTGAGTATATAAATAAGTTGCCTACATATTAAGTAATCATTCAGAATCTTTTAAGACAAGCTCTATGATAGAAAGTTTAATCTGTGTAGAAATAAAACTCACCATGTAAACTGAAATAGTCAGATTATACTTAACAACATAGAAATTAGACTCTACAAAAACACTGAACAGTACTTCTAATTTAGTTTACTGTTAAAATACCATAAATATGTTAATAGTATGGATACTCATGTGATTCTGTATTTTAGCTCAGTATTCCAAATAATTCAAATTATGATAATGAACTTTTTGGTAATAGATAATATTTTACTGTATTTCCTGCTGTGTTTGGACAATTTTAGGACAATTTCATTTAGCTAACTTCTTTGTTCTTGCCCAGGATTACCTGAGTTTATGAAGCCATAAGAAAAAAATTATGCCCAATAATATGTATGAGAAGATTGATCTGTTTACTATTGGAGTTGAATTTATTTTTGTTTATTTTATCTCCAAGAATATCACAAACCCTTCACAACCACCTTTTGCTGTCAGGCATTTCCTTCCATATCTTTTGTGTATACATGTATAGATCAATTCTTAAAGTGTTACTTTAATATAATGGTATAAATTTTACGTACTGAAATAGGTACAAAGCAACAAATCTAATCAAGCTTAGTGGTGGCTTGCAAAGCTCTCACCCTTGTCTACTGAGACAAACCATTCAAACTGAATGGTGGGAAATCAACCCCTACGTGGACTGGGATTTACTTAGATAACTGAGTAGCTGCATAGTAGTATCAAGGATATTAACTAATTCTAAATTGCTGCCAATACCCTGTCATTCTCCCTTCTACCTCATACATCCAGTATCTCTGGCATTTGTAAATTAACTTATTTCTTTTTCTCCTAATATTTCCTCCTCTATTTCTTTTCATTCGTTATTTCTAGTTGTCAGTGCCTCTTTGGGGGAGAGGGCAGGACAAACCAAAGTGCAACCTTAGAACAAAGATTAGTTAACATTTCAGGTAAAGTATTTTACAACAATCTTACAGTCTTTTCTGGGAGAGTCCTCTACTACTCTGCATTTATTGAAGGATTCTTTCATGTATAATTGCAATGGTAATATCATAAGCAAAATTCTGTGTTCAGGGACTAAGCCGCTCACTCAGCCCTATGCAATCATTTTCAGACGTGCTGAATCTTTTTTTTTTTTTTTTTCAGAAGAGTAAACTTATATTCACCACCACATAGGGATGATTGAAATACCTTCTCCAACTTGGCTGGCCTGTAAGGAGTTTCTTGCAAAATTCTATGCTGTATGCTAAACTGAGACTTCAATAAAAATATTCAACAGGAAATAAGTTACATAATGACTGCACTTGGTTTAAAAACTATTTTTGATCTTGGTCTAGTGTTTCATGGTCACTTTTGTCCCTGTCAAAGTGAAATCATTTGCAGAAAGTTTCTTCTTAAACATAATCCTATGAGAGCAGAAGAACTATTTCTCCTGTTCTGCAAGGGTCCTACAATGGCCATGGACCCAGGTCAACGATTAGTTTGGACCTTCTGTGATCTGTGTAGATGAAGGCCTAGCAATGTTTGCCTAATGAGGTGAGTATACTCAGTAAGAGATGTCTTGGTAGGTTAAGGAGTCACTGGGTTTGTATAGGGAGTGAACAGTGCCTGGCACATGGTAAGTATTAAATATATGTGTATTGAATAGATAAACTGAATGAATGAGAATGAAGGAATAAATGAATGAACATTTGATGAAGAAAATGTAAAAGTAAGTAAAAAGCAAGATGTGCCAGGGGCTGCAAAAGTTACAGAGCCTGTCCAAATAAGGCAGTCAGAGGTCTCAAAAAGAACTAAGGATTGGCCAGGTGCAGTGGCTCACACCTATAATCCCAACACATTAGGAAGCTGCAGTAAGAGGATTGCTTGAGGCCAGGGGTTCAAGACCAGCCTGGGTGACATTGCAAAACCCCTGTCTCTACCAAAATAAAATCTTAAAATTTTTAATTTTAATTTTAAAATATGGGCTGTACATGGTGGCTCACTCCTGTAATCCTGGAACTTTGGGAGGCCAAGGTGAGAGGATCACTTGAGCTCAGGAGTTCGAGACTAACCTGGGCAACATAGCGAGATATTGCCTCTACTAAAATTCAATAAAGAAAAAGAAAATTAGCCAGGTGTGGTAGTGCATTCCTGTAGTTCCAGCTACTCCGGAGGCTGAGTGGAAGAATTGCTTGACACAGGGAGATGGAGGTTGCAGTGAGCTATGACTGTGCTACTGTACTCTAGCCCAGGCAATGGGGCAAGACCCTGTTTCAAAAAAAAAAAAAAAAAAAAAAATTTTAAATAGAAAACTGAGGATTTGACAGGAAAAATATATCAAGAATGACCCATATAATGCTGAATCAAAAACTTTTGCTAATGTCTTCTAATAGGCTGGGTCCCGAGGAAATGAACGGCGAACTTCATGGGGTCTATTCATCTGTGATAATAATAATAATAAACTCATTTCTTACTATGTGCCAGATATTGTGCTAAGTGCCTTGCACATATTTTCTTTCTCAATCCTCACAGCTCTAAGAGGTAGTTACTATTACGACTCCCATTTTACAATTGAGGACACTGAGGCTTAGGGAAGTTGAGTATAAATATCACAGGTAGTGGGTGGAGAACCAAGATGCCAACTCAAGTCTGTTGAAGTTCAAAGTCCGTGATCTTTTTTGTTTATTTTTGGTTTTTTGTTTGTTGTTGCTGTTATTGTTGTTTGAGACGGGGTCTCACTCCCATCACCCAGGCTGGAAGGCAGTGGCATGATCTCGGCTCACTGCAGTCTCAACTTCCTGAGCTCAGGTGATCCTCTCACCTCAGCCTCTCAAGTAGCTGGGACTACAGGTGCGTGCCACCATGCATGGCTAATTTTTTTGTATTTTTAGTAGGGACAAAGTTTTGTCATGCTGCCCAAGCTGATCTCCAACTCATGGGCTCAAGTGATCCACATGTGTCAGCCTCCCAAACTGCTGGAATCACAGGCATGAGTCACCACATCTGGCCTCATGATCTTCATCACTATGTGATTCTGCCTCCTGTGTCTATTCTCATTGCTTAGAGTGGTACCTGGCCTGTAGTAAGCACTTGGTAATATTTGTTGAATGGATGGAGTGTAATAGTATGGGATTATGGCACTGTTATGAAATTGAGCAATTCCTGACAACCTCACCAATTCTTAGATATGTGTACATGGCCTTACATTGTTTTAGAAGCCAATAGGTGGGACTTTAAAGACTCAAACTCCATTCTTAATGTTGGCACATTGTTTTTGTATGATATCATTCCCCCAAGCTAGGATGACATCATGTTACTATTATCACCATTTTTCAAGCATCAATAACATGCTTTATATAGAACACATTTTTAGATCCAAAACCTTTTTCAAATCTAATTAGTGTGATCTACATCCTGCTTTTGCATTTCTTTTGCATGGTGAATCATCTCTGAATTTAATGTTCCTTTTCATCTATAATTGTTGAGACGTTTACATTATGCATTTTACGGACTCTCATGGTTAGAAAAAGCTTTTAGAGATACATCTCCAATCATTTCATTTCGCCAATAAAAAAGATGCCTTGAAATAATCATTTCAAATAACTCCTTTATTTAGAGTACTTGTTATGTACCAGCCCCTGGGCCAAGTGCTTATCTATTCTTATTTAACAATCCAATGAGGTATATACTATTACTAACTCAATTTTGCAGAAAAGGAAACTGAGGCATGGTGATTTGCTCACATGGCTAGTAGACAGTAGAGCCAGAATTTGAATCAAGGTCCATCCAGTTTTAAACCTGAGCTTTCAATTAGCACCCTAACCCTACATGATGTGTCCAGGGTCACTTACCTGTTAGAGACAAAGCTGAGGCTAGAAATCAAGTCTGTTATATTCCAGAGCAGCCTTTAATTCATTAGACCACTTTCTTTTCATTAATGTTTTTAAGTACAATAGTATTTCTAGAGAAGCAACCAAATGTTTTCAATGGCTCCCAAAGTATTCATAGAGAAATGTGGGGTCTCCAGATTCAAGTTTTGTTTTGTTTTGGTTTTGGTTTTGTTTGAAACAGGTTCTTGCTCTGTTACCCAGGGTAGAGTGCAGTGGGGCAATCACAAATCACTGCAGCCTCAACCTCCGGGGCTCAGGAGATCTTCCCACCTCAACCTCCCAAGTAGCTGAGACTACAAGTGTACACCACTACACCCAGCAAATTTTTGGATTTGGGGATTTTTTTTTTTTTTTTTTTTTCTTTAGAGATGACGTCTCACCATATTGCCCAGGCTGGTCTCAAACTCCTGGACTCAAGTGATCTGCCCACCTCAGCCTTCCAAAGTGCTGGGATTACAGGTGCAAGCTACCACGCCCAGCCCAGACTCAAAGAGAGAATGAATACAGTTGTTTCTGGAATGAACAGTGACCCATGCCTGGAGCAAGAAGCAACACTTACATAGATAATGGAGAGAACTCCATTATAGTTTTTGGTTGAAACATTGAGGACAATCTTTAGCTGTGAGACCAGCACTTGGAAGGCAGCAGCTGTTGTGAAGCCACCAACCAAAGGATCTGCCAAGTACCTCACTATGAATCCAATCTGCAAGCCTCCAAATATCAACTAGGATAAGAAAAAGGAAAGAAAAATTAAACGTTTGCCTGAGATAGAAACCAACTCTCTGGAAATATTAAATCAAGCTTAATACCAATGAAAACACTAGTAGCCTACCTATAGCACAAAAATACTTGTAGGAAAAAAGTATGAATTTCTTAATGCTTTATCACTCCCCTACCTCCACCACTCTAAACTTTGAAAACGATGCATAATAAAAACCTTGAAGTATTTCTATACATGTACTCAGAAAAGCAAAAATCCATAGCTTATTTCTATGGCTTTCAGTCCTGTGTCTCTGCTCACCAGAACACTTGTTTCTCATTTATGGATTCCCATATACTTCCCTTCTCTCATCCTCAATTGAATCACACATGTTCTTCTGTGCTTTTTTCTGTCTCTGACTTTGATTATAAGTGAGTCTTAATAAGTGGAGTCTTGCTGACTATTTTAGCATCTGACCTAAAACAACGTAATTTATAAAATAATTTTGGGTTCCAGAAAATTACTTTGTTTTGTTTTTAGAAGAATCTTTAAGTCTATATGCTTTAAAGTTAACTTCAAATAAAAATTACACCAATCTATATTTTACTTGTAAGTTCATTACCTGTATGATTCCAACCAGCAGAGTCAGGGCACTGGCAATCAGGACTCTAGCTGTATCTCTAGTTGCAGTGTCTATCATGGTAGTATTTAACACAGTTCCATTGCTGCTGGATACGAGAAAGTGTTCGTCGGGGGCCATGCGCAGAACAACAGATCCCACCATTAAACTCACCACTGGAAAAGGTCCTGGGGAAAGAAAAGTCTCTAACAATTAATCAGTTATTAATCACAAATGTTCAATGTGTCTACATAGGATTTAAAAGATGTATAAAAGATTTAGCTGTGACTAGGAAAATATTGTTTGTTCATGAAAGAAGCTAAGTCGGACCCAGTGACTCACATCTGTAATCCTAGCACTTTGGGAGACTGAGGTGGGAAGATTGCTTGAGCCCGGGAGTTCCAGACCAGCCTAAGCAACATAGTAAAACCCCATCTCTACCAAAATAAGACAAAAATTAGCTGGTGGTGCGCGCCTATGGTCTCAACTACTTGGGAGGCTGAGGTGTGGGGATTGCTTGAGCTGGGGAGGTGGAGGCTGCAGTGAGCTGAGATCACGCCACCACACTTCAGCCTAGGTGACAGAGCCAGATCCTGTCTCAACAACAACAACAACAAGAAACTAAAAAAGCAGATATCTTGAGGCATTCACGACCCAGAAACAGGCGAGAGAGACATGTAGATAGATTATTATGATACAACATTCAGGATGCTTTGTGAGTATATCAAAAGGTTGTCTAACCTGTCTATGTGTGATCCTCATGTGTATGGGTCGTGGGGACGGGGATGAGAGTTGTCAGGAAAGGCTTTCTGGCAAAGGTGGCACATACATTGAGTGTTTACTTATTCCACTCAACCTTTGTTTCATATAATCTCATTAATTTCCTAAGTGTCCAATGTCCTAATCTCTGTGGATCTGAGTATCTTGATCAATATCACAGGGTCCAAGTTAGGATTAAAAAAAATAGCAAAGGAGTATGAAGTTTCTCTTTTAGTAAGACAAAACATTTTTTCATATCAAATGTCAATCTGTAAGATTTTATATTTTAAAAAAATATTATTTTTTTCCAGCAACTGCTCAGTTTACTACTGTTATTTTTGTCCATGATGATGATGATGATTCTACTCTTTCATCATGGAAGCCTTTATGGTTCTGAGGTCCCAAAACCCAGCCCCAATCACCTGGAATATCTCAATGTATAGAATACCAAAGAGAAAAATCAGCTTCCATGTTCCTCATCCAAGCATTCAACACTAATTGATTCTCCAAGGTGAGGAAGTTCTTTCAATCAGTAACCTCTTTCTGATCTCATTCTCAGGAAATACAACTAAGGACAAAAACATGGGTTGGGGATAAAGTAGATGGTTGCATTTATTTCAAGAGGATCATTGAGGTAGACATGTCTAGCCAGCAGATGGATGTAGGAGCAAAATTTTCTCTAGTATAAATGTCAAAGTCACAAAATAGCATTAAAACACTCATTTACTAGGACATTCTAACAAATGAGAATTCAAATTTTAGGAAGAGCAGGAAAACTTATTATAAACCATACCAAGAAAGAAGGCCAAGCTTAGCTTCTAAACTGTTTTGGTAAGATTTTGCCAGTCTTCTAATATTAGTGATTTAAAATAAGTATGCTCTTCAATTAAATCATGAATATGTATTTGATGAACATACTTAGTAATTTCTAAGTTAATCCAGTAAAATGGTAGGTTCAAAGACCTTGTGTCATTTTTACCCTGTCATTTTGACTCCAAAAATGGAGTCAAATTGATCACGTTTTTAAAACCCAAAACATGCTAAAATGTTAAGGTAGGCTGTCATTTTCAGTTTTTCAATCTTTCCTCTTCATTAAAAAAAGTTACCTAACATCATTGAATAGAAAAAGTAGGCAAAACACTGAAATCCCATTTCCCTGAGAACATTAACAAAGATATATTAGGTTGGTGCAAATGTAATTGTGGTTTTCACAATTAAAAGTATAACGGTGAAAACCACAATTACTTTTGCTCCAACATAATAGAGGCATAATGCACTTAATATAGCCAAAACACTTTAAGCATGAGCAAATATAATTGTAAAATATGCTTATAATTACCAACTGAGATATGTCTTGATGTTCCAAAGATAAAGTATGTCAGGATAGGGAAAAAAGCAGAGTAGAGACCATATCCAACAGGAACTGCAGCTAGTAGGGCATATGCCATCCCTGCAAGCACATCCAAAGTGATTACATTCACAAACCAAAGTTAAGGTATGCAGAAAGTCCTCAACTTACAATGGTTCCACTTATGACTTTGACTTTATGATGGTGCAAAAGCAATATGCATTCAGTAGAAGCCATACTTTAAGTAACCATACAACTATTCTCTTTTTCACTTTCAGTACATTACCCAGTAAATTACATGAGATATTCAGTATTTTATTATAAAATAGGCTTGTGTTAGATTATTTTGCCCAACTGTAGGTTATTATAAGTGTTCTGAGCACATTTCAGGTAAGATAGCCTAAGCGATGATGTTCCATAGGTTAGGTGTATTAAGTGCATTTTTGACTTAAAATATGTTCAACTTGCAATGGGTTTATTAGGACAAAACTCATGATAAGCAGAGGAGCATCTGTCTTTCTACTGCACAAAGAAGGGCCTTTACACAGATACTCTCAATTTACAGTTTCAACAGATCAGCCTGTTCTGAGTTGGTCTCCTTATTTTGCATACAGACTTGCTATGCTAGGATGCAGAACAGGATCCAAATCACCTGGAACAATGATTGCATCTACAAACATCACCTGCTCAGATGAATTGACTCAATTGATCAGTAATTCAGTCATCCACTAATCAGATCAGTAGGAAAAAAACAATCAAGTCCATTGTTGATTAAAAACTTGGTCAAGCCCGGTGTTCCACACCTATAATCCCAGTGCTTTGGGAAGCCATAGGCAGGAGCATCAGTTGAGCCCAGGAGTTTGAGACCAGCCTGGAAAACATAGCAAGACTCCATCTCTACAATAAAATGAATGAGCCCGGCATACTGGTTCATGCCTCTAGACCTAGTTATTAAGGAGGCTGAGGTGGGAGGATTGCTTGAGCCCAGGATTTGAGATTACAGTGAGCTATGATCGTGCCACTGCACTCCAGCCTGGGCAACACAGCAAGACCTTGTGTCTAAAAAAGGAAAAAAAAATTGGTCGATTCAGTCCAAAGGCTCAGACCAGTTTTGCACAGAGGCAGTTGTGTCTGAGCTCAGTGTTTCTCTGCGTTCTGAGGGACACAGTCATTGTTACCCTGCCCTTTCTCCTTTCTTGGTGGGGGAAGAAAAGTTAGATCTAAAGAAAAAAATATGATAATTATACACAGCAGCAGACAAGACAACGCTACCCTAATGAAGTTGACCAACGCCTCCACTAGGCAATGCCAGCAGCCCCCAGACCCATGAATTTCTGGCTATAGAGAAATCAACATTCTAGTTTACATGAGGGTTAGAAGAGGATAATGACATTCTTTTCCTTGGTTAAATACTTAGACAGTCAGCATATCTTACTCCGTTTTACCTCCTCACCCTTCACTCACTCACAATGAGAGAAAATCAAGCCTTTTGACCCTTGAGTCATTAATAAGGAATTATGTTTATAGTAGTTTATTAAAAATGGCAACAGCCTGAATATGCTGGCCCCCACACACTCAATATTACTTATCAGAGGAATGTCCCCAAGCGGGGAAGTGGTTAACTAAGTTATGCTTCATACTCCGTAATTCTATGAAATAAAATTGATGTGATGCTCAGAAGTACATTCACTAACATGGAGAGATATGAAGTAAAAAGGAAAAAAGTGAGTAAAATCAAGATTCAAAACTGATAGGTATGTACGCTCCTGCTTTTGTAAAAAATACACTCCCACTCCAGCCTGTGGAAGTGTATGCATTAAAAAATCTGGAGGGGCGGGGCGCGGTGGGTCACACCTATAATCCCAGCACTTTGGGAGGCCGAGGTGGGTGCATCACGAGGTCACGAGCTCAAGACCACCCTGGCCAAGATGGTGAAACCCTGTCTCTACTGAAAATACAAAAATTAGCCAGGTATAGTGATGGGCACCTGTAATCCCAGCTACTCAGGAGGGTAAGGCAGAGAATTCCTTGAACCCAGGAAGCAGAGGTTGCAGTAAGCCAAGATCACGCCACTGCACTCCAGTCTGGGCAACAGAGCAAGACTCCATCTCAAAAACAAGAAAAAAAAATCTGGAGGTATTTTGAATGTAATACGAAGTAATTCAGATATACAAGAAACACAATACCCAATGAATAATACAATAAACTTTCATGTATTCATCATCTAGCTTAAGAAATAAATTACTGCCAATGCAGTGGAAACTCTCAGTATATTCTTCCTCAATCACATCCTCTTTCCTCCCTCCACCCTCAGAAGGCAACAATTATCCTGAATTTGGTGCTTATTATTTCCAGACATTTCATTATACTTTTATATAGATATGTATTTATGTGTCTAGAAAGATATTTACTAAAATATTGATGGGTTATCTGTATGGTAGGATCAGAGGAGACTTCTAGTTTGTGGTGGAGGTGTTTTTTCATGTTCCTTATGTGTATTTTCTAGTTTTCTACAATGAGCATTCATTCATTCAACAACAATTGATTATGCACCTACCATGTGTCAGACACTGTTAAAACAGAGTCTATGCCCTTGTGGAGTTTGTATTCTAGAAAAATATATCTATTAGTGCAATTGTTTTAATATATAAATTACAAACAGGAATTGCAATAGTCAGTAGTCCCAAGAGCATGGAATAGAATAGGAAGGTGACTCCACAGAAGGAAGACAAGAAAAGAAGGAGCAGGGGATGAAAGCACAACTTCTCTATTTCATGTGGACAGTTTTCAAGTCCTTCTCAAACTTCCATTTCCCTAAACTGGGCTCTGCAGTTCTTAATATGCCTGGAAAAGGGGAACTTTTTAGTTTTCATATAGAGTGTCCCATTGAGGGACTACTACTACTCAAATATATTGTAATCATCTTAATTATAAAGAAACTTGGTACAACAGTTTTAAAATTATACAATTTGTAACGAAATCTGGAGCCAGGTGTGGTGGCTCATGCCTGTAATCCTAGCATTTTGGGAGGCTGAGGTGGGTAGATCACTGAAGCCAGGAGTTCGAGACCAGCCTGGCCAACATGGTGAAACCTCATCTCTACTAAAAATACAAAAAGTAGCTGGGGGTGGGGCGGTACACGCCTGTAATTACAGCTACTCGGGAGGCTCAGGCACAAGAATATCTTGAATCCAGGAGGCGGTGGTTGCAGTGAGCCAAGATTATACCACTACACTCCAGCCTGCGTGCCAGAGAGACTCTGTCTGAAAAAAAAAAAAAAAAAAATTAAAAGAAATCTGAGTCATTGATTTAAATGATAGAATCTCTGTGTTGGTAGTTATGATGTATAGGATGGTGACATATACTGATGAAGCAGGTGCTAATAAACAGTTGAAATTTATATTAAATTTAAATTTCATCTAAAGGTAAAGCCTTCTACCATGTGAGGATGCAGCAAGGAGAGAGGCTGTCACCAGAAACTGAATCTGCAGGCACCTTCATGTTGCAGAAATAAATTTCTGTTGCTTACACAAACAAAGAAATAAAAGTCAAAAGGAGAAAGCAGACAGCAGACTCCTTAAAGCTGTGAATAAAGATAGCCCTACAAGGGTTGCATCGATCTTTTGCTGTCTGATGGGAATTTTTTTAATAACAAAAATCAGAAAGATCCCATCATCCTTAGCAACCTCCTGGCTTCCCAGTAACCTGAGCTGGTCTTCTCGGAGTTGTTCTACTACTCAGCTGCTCAGCCAGTGGTTACATCATGGACATTGTCATCACTGGAAACCACACCACCACCTCCAAAATCTGAATTTTGAGCCTCTCTCAAGCTATAGCCACCAAGCCTTCCAGCTCACCTACCGCAGAATCCTTATTGCAACATTTATTTGTGCTCATGAGGCTTCTAATCAATTAACCGATCCACTGTCTCCCTATCCTCCGCACCTTCCTGTCTTCACTTCCACCTTTGCCCACATAGATGCCATGGAATTTTGCAAATATTCTTAACTCCCTTTTTTCACTCTCTCCTTCCTTCCTTTTCTTGTCTGGCAAAACCCCAATTTGGCTGACCTCAAACATCCACCTTTTCCATGACAGCCTTCAAGCAGCTAGGTAAACTAAACTGAAGGCATCTACATCTGAGCTATCCAATTTCATGTAAAATGTGTGACCACAAGTGCCAGATGGGCACTCAACACTGCCTGGGGACCCAATTACATTTCCTCAGGGGGTGTGCCTTTCCTTTCTTTGAGACAACTGTTCAAACCTCCCCTACTTACCTCGATCTGCCCAAACCCTTCTCCACCAGACTCAAAGTTAAGAGACATATTCTGTTTTTAATCGAAAACACAGAATCCATGAGATGCTCCCAAGTTGCTTTTCATCAAAATTTCAAACCTGTCTTCATCTGCACCATTTGGGCTATCTTCCTTTGAAAATGGAAGAAATGTCTCCTGCCTTTAAGGAGTAATTCTCCTAATTCTGTTCTCAAACCCCTCCACACTTGCCCCTTTTTGCTACTTTGCTTCTAGTTATTTCTCCTGTACTTCTTGCACCACAGATCTCTTTCTACTAGGTCATTCCTATCGGTTCACAAATATGTTCTAGTATCTCCCATACTGAGAAAAACAAATTCTCCCTTCACTCTGTCTTTATCTCTTATCTCCCTCTGATTCATGGCAAAACTTCCTAAAAGCAGTCTGTAATCCATCATACCCCACCCCTCAGGCATATTCCACACTCTCGTCCCCTCTATGCTTTTTTTTTTTTTTTTTTTTAAACCTTCTCTTTTGGCTTTTGATTCCACATTCCTTTGGTTGTTCTTTGTCTTCAACTTCCTGAGCCCAGCTTTCTCAGGTTCTTGGCTGCCCCTCTCCTTGCCTTCCTAACCTCTAAGTACTCTGACTCTCTTTTCTTCTACACCTGCCCTTTCTTCCTAGGTAATCACAGGCATTCCCACTCTTGTAAATATCACCTCTTTAGCGATGCTTTCCTGATTTTTATGTCTAGCCTAGACCTCCCCTCTGACCTTCACACTTGCAGTAGCTCCCACTTCTCTATGTGGCATCTCCACTTGGAGGTCTCACCCCTGCATCTCAAACTTAGCATATCCAAAAGGAAACTTGATTTCCTATCCCAAACCTGCTCCTCAGCCTGTCTTTGCCATTTAGATAAATGATGTAATGATCTACCCGGTTGCTCAAGCCAACAACGTTGGAGGCATCTGTGATTTTCATCCACACTCATCAGTATGCATCAGTGAATTCTTACTGCACAATATATTCCAGATCTTGCAGCTCTCTTCATAGCCTGCCTCATCCGGTTCAAGCTGACACACCTATTCTCCCTTTAATTCACAGCAATATCCCCACAGGGCCAGGAATAGATGAGGCAAATGAGGTGCCTAGGGCACAATATTTAAAGAGGCACTCACCCACACTACAATTCTTCCTCTTCCTCCCTGGAAAATACTAAGTTTTCTGGCCTCAGGGCCTTTGCACCTTTACCTGCTACACTCTTTTTTCTGCTTATCACATGGCTGTCTTCTTCTCATTCTCTTGTCTTTGACTAAATTTCACCTTCTCAGTAAGGTCTTCCTTGATCATTGTGTCTAAAATAGACCTCCCTTCCTGGCTAGGTGCAAGGGCTCACACCTGTAATCCCAGCAGTTTGGGAGGCTGAGGCAGGCAGATCACTTGAGCCTAGGAGTTCCAGACCAGCCTGGGCAACATGGTGAAACCCTGTCTCTACAAAAAATACAAAAATTAGCCAAGCATGGTGGCACATGCCTGTAATTCCAGCTACTGGGGAGGCTGAGATGGAGGATCGCCTGGGCCTAGGAGGCCAAGGCTGCTGTGATCTCACCACTGCACTCCAGCCTGGGCAACAGGGCAAGACCCTATCTCAAAAAAATATAAAAATAAAGATTGACCTTTCAAATGAATCCCTATTACAGTATATTTAATCCACCACAATAGATATTGCAATCTATAATTATTTTCGTATTTATCTACTTATTTAATTCCCATCCCTACCCCTCAAAATAATTTTACAAAGCTCCATGAGGTCAGCACCTGTGCCTGTTAATGAACCACTGAATCCACATGACTGGATACCTGGCCTACAGAATTCGTTTATAAATATTTATTAAGTGAATGAATGATAAATGAATGTATAAGTAAGCCAGATTAACCTCCCAGAAATTCACCTTATGCAGATAACTTTATAGAGATAATGTTTCTAGAAAAACATGTTACCCATAAAGTAAGGAACTACACAATAGACACCGGATTAAAATCCCAGCTGTACCACTTATCAGCTTCATGACCCTGGGCAAGATTTAATAGATTTCTCACCTACTGAAAATGAAATAATAATAGACCTACCTAGCAGGATTGTTATGAGGATTAAATGAGATAACTGGCAACATTCTTACTTAGCATAGTGTCTCATGCTTATAAACAAAATGAATTCTTATAAGATACTTGCCTATGAAAACTGGGGAGACATGGAGCATGAAACATCATTTTTCATATGTAAAGAGGATTCATTATCAGGAATGCAATTCAATCTTTTTCACTAAATATAACATCTCCTACGTGCCTGTCTCTGTGCTAGGCACCTGCTGAACAAACATGAATTAGGCATGGTTCCTGTCCCCCAGGAGTCACAGGGTGTCGCCATGTCACAGCCCTTAGAGCACAGTGTAGAATACTTGGCGTTGTCTAACTTATGAACCGCACAGCCCATCCTAGTCTCTCTCCCATCCACCTTTGTGATTAAGAACATGCTTGATCAGGCTGAGGCTCCACCCTGGGTTCATAGGCCATCCTCCTTCTCTGAGGGCATCTACCTGGCCTGATTTGAGCAATCTTGAAAGCTCCATAGCCAAATTTTAGCTCACGATATTGCTCAACATTCATTACTAGCTTCTGAAATAGTCTATTTTCAAGCCATCCCTAACTCACCCTACTTCCCATCACTTGGCAAACTCAGACTTAGCCATCAGGGAAACTCAGTTTTGACATTCAACTTCCAGGAAGCCATTCAAGATCCCCTAAGACCGCTTTGAGCGACCCTCATTTGCACTCCCTTAGCAAGTAATTTGCACTCCCCTGCCGGAGACCTTTATCACATTGAATTATCTCTTTCTCCATTGGACTATGAGTTCCTTGGAAGCAGAGGATGCATCTTATTCATGTCAGCATATCTAACGCCTGGAACATATTAGGTGTTTCACAAATTATAATAAATAATAACATTCCTGTTTTCATGATTCAGGGTCTTTGGGAAATTGGTCAGGGTGTTGGGGGTGGGGCAGAAACGAAATGGTGGGGATGGGGGACAGATGAGAATGCCATACTGCTAGGCACTGACTATACACCAGATTTCTAAGATGCTTATGGGAATATTATGGTATGAACTCAGTTTATAAAACAATAAATAACCACCTACGTTGGCACATTTTCCCACAGACTAAAATAAGAGGATGATTTTTTTTTTAAAAAAGGATGAGAGGCAGACAAAACATTCGTGTGGAGTCCAGGCTAGGAAGCTTCCTTTATTTTTCCTTAAGCCAGTTTCAAACTGCACCTCAAGATCCATGTTTGGGAGGCTGAACATGGTAGCTCACACCTGTAATCTCAGTACTTTGGGATACCAAGGCGGGAGGATCACTTGAGGTTAGGAGTTCCAGACCACCCTGGCCAACATGGTGAAACCCCGTCTCTACTAAAAACACGAAAATTAGCTGGACATGGTGGCATATGTCTGTAGTCCCAGCTACTCAGAAGGCTGAGGCATGAGAATCACTTGAACCCGACAGGCCAAGGTTGCAAATGAGCCAAGATTGCACCATTGCACACCAGCCTGGGTGACAGAGCAAGACTCTGTCTCTATAAAGCAAAACAAAACAAAACAAACAAATGAAAAAAATCCATGTGTGGATATAAAATAATGTGCTTCAATCATCATTTTAAAAACCTAAGCATAACAGAACTAAGTGAAAAATTAGCATATTGTAATAAGTATTTTACAGGAACTTTAGATATACATGTACATATCATGATGTAACACATATTTCTTTTTTTTTTTTTAACCTTGACTTGAAACTCTTTACACATTTCTTACTGTGAATTGTGGTCAATAAAAATTGAGAAGCCACTGCCTAATATATGCCTCTAAATTGGAGCTCTGTACCCAGTGTGGCTGCAGTTTCCCAGGAAGAGAACTCTAGGGAAGAGGAGAAAAGAGGTGACTCTCTCCACTAAGGGGCTCTACAGGAAAGATAAAGGCCTTGAAGGGTAAGCAAACATCTGTCACAGACCTACGGTAGCTGGGGAGAAGTGTTAAACTCCTTCTGGAGACCAGAACTCTCAATCCACCAACATCTTACCTTGCAGCGTGGCCACTAGCCCAGTACTAACTCCCGAAACTATGTCACTAAGCAGCCATTCCTTGACTCGGTATTTGGGCAGCCACTCCAAGATGGGCAGGAGAGTCTTTAGCACACCAAAGGCTCTCTTTCTTGAACAACTGTCAAAAAGCAAGAAAACTGGGTTTTCAATCCAATCTCAGTCACAATCAATTTGCAAATCACAAAGCTGTGAGCTGAATTCTGCTGATGTTTTTAGCTATTTAGAAAAAGAATAAGAATTTCATGGAAAATAATAACCCTGAAGTGCTTACCATGCTTTTGCCAAGAACTGTATCTATCCTTTTAAATGCATTCTTCTAGAAAACACAGGATTAAGTGTCCCACCCCTTGCTCACCTTTTTAATCCTCTGAGAAAATATTCCTACACAAAAACCTATTTTCTGGTCCAGCCTGAGACTGATGGATGTGGAGTCTCTAAATGGAGATTAATTTTCAGACTCCTAATCCAGGTGCCTTATTATTATTATTTTCTTTAAAGAAAATAAACACACTGAGTGTATTTGGCAATACAAGCCTGGAGCTAGTTTTTACAAAAATCTTAGCATGAGGAATGTATACCTTAAAGCTTGCTACTTAGTAGTTTTTAAATTCAATGATAAAAGAAAAATATCAAAAGTAGGTGGTATTATGTAACTCCTGATTTGAATAAATTGTTTTTTTAAAATTATGGTATTTGTGGGACTATTGGACATTTTAACAATGACTCATTTTTTGATATTAAGGAGTTATTTTTAGATATTAAGGTGTGATCATGAAATGTGGTTATATTTTTTAAGAGTCTTTAAAGATACTCAGTAAAATACATAAAGACAGTATGCTATATGGGATTTGCTTAAAAATAATAGTGGAGGGAGCAAGTAGGTGTCGATATAAGAAACAAGATTAACTTGGAGTTGATCACTGTTGAGGCTGAGTGATGGGTAGAAACGGTGGGGGTGGGGAGTTCATTATACTATTACGTCTACTTATGCATATATTTGAAATGTTCTATAATGAAAGGTTTTAGAAACTAATTTCTTGATGTTCGTGACATCTAGTTACAGCACGTTTGGGTTTAGAGACTGAGGGCGGCTCTCCGTAGGGGTCCCACCGCCTGCTGGTGAAGTACTTGGCACACGCCGCGCTCCCGTAGGTTCTAGCTTGCATTCTGGTCTCTAACTGAATGGTAGCTCGCCTACTTAGCTTGAGGGTTTCAAGGACTCCTCCTGGTCAAGAGCTGGGTTTCCCTATTCATTTCATTTAAACGAGCTCCCATGAAGGCAACAGGGATCCACTATACCCCAAGGGGCACTCCAAGTTTCCTTCAGAGAAGAAAAAGAGAGATGGGGCTCCCAGTACCCACTCTCCCCAAAGGCGAGTTTCCCAGATAAGTTCAATTCGGGCCCGAGACTGATGGAGTCACCCTCCGACCAGAAGGGCTGCGTGGAGGACTGGAGACCCAAAGTTGGGCCTCTGGGAGAAGCAGCTGGCGCGCAGGAGCTCCGCCGCCCGCACCCCACGCTCGCCCGCAGGGGACGCCCTCCCCCCACGCCAAATCGTGGACGCCCGGCTCCGCTTCTCCCCAAGCGGGCCCGCGTGGCCGCTACCTGCAGCACTTGGCCAGGCTCTCCCGCAGCGTCTTGCGCTCCTGCAGGCGCCGCTCGTGCTGTTGCTGGAAAGCGAGCTCGCTGTAGACCGGCCGTGATACCACATAACTGCAGCTGTATTCGGGGAGCTGCGGCGGCTCCGACCTGCCGCCCGGCGCTGCCATGACCTGCTAGCCAGAGGACAGCGAGGAGGAAGGAGATACGGTGCGGGAGGACTATCTGAGGTGAAGAGCGAGGAACAGAAAGAAGGGGATCACCTGTTAGCTGTCGCCCGGCCCCTCGCCAACTTCAGTCGAACACAGCGAGTCTGGTCCGCGTCCTGCAGCCCTCGGCGCTCGCGACAAGCGCCCCACCGCGCGCACGACCAGCCTGCAAGTGGGCACCTGAGAACCTTTGGATCCCGTGGCCTGCACCAGCTGAGCGAGGTTCCCCAAACTTGAAGAGAGTGAGCCCTGCTTTGGGGGCTTCCCAAGCTCCAACCAGTCCCCTCCCGCCGGCAGCTAGGGCGCTGTCCGCGTCCTGAAATCTCCCTTAAACCAAGGGGCTAGGGCAGGGACCAAGGGCGCGTGCAAGGCTGGAAGGGACCCTGAGAGTTCCTCCCTCCCCGCACCTGACCCCGGACGGAGCTCCAGGAGCGCACTGGAGGAGAGGTGCAGGCCCCCGGGCCAGGCGTGGAACCCTCAGGGCGCGCTCCGCGGGTCCCCAGGAGGCGGGCGCTGCAGGCACATTCCAGCAGCTGTCGCAGCCCTCCCAGCGGCAGAACTTTCAGTTTATTGAACAACTCTCTCCCCTCGTCCTGTTTTCCGAGCCGCCTGTTCGCTCTCGGAGTCTCAGAAAGAAGGCTGTACTGCCCCCTGTCCGCCTGCTCCGTGCCCCCTCACGAGTCCCATCCGCAACCCTCGAGGCCTCCCGGGGAGGGGAGCCCGGGCCGGGCGGTGTGGGCATCTTCAGGGAGAACTCACCTGTCTCTGCTTGCGCCCCGCCCGGAATGCCCCGGGGACGCCCCTTCCGCTGCCTTTATAGCGCTCTCAGACGGCAGTGGGACGTTTTATTTACGGAGCAACAGAGACACCTTGGTCGAAGGGAAAGACACACACAGGCTGCGGTCTTTCCCAACCGATCTCATCAGGAAAGAAATCCTACCCCTTCTGCATTGCTTCCCTTTCCCGAACCGGGAAGGTTGAGACTCTTTCTGGCTGCCACGCAGGGGCCACCCGGATCCTCACTCTTCCCCATTTACTAATCTTGCGGGCTGCAAGGTCAGGGGCGGGCCGGGCCTTGTGGGACTCCTTACAGGAGAGCAGAGCTCGCCTAGAGGAAGAGGTCCTCGGTCTCTGGGAGTGCTGACCTTCACTCCTAGGTTATGTTATTCAGCGAACTCCACAGCCTGCCACAGGTGCTCTCATACCACATGGGGAAGAGGAGCAGTGGCCAGGTTTCTATATTTATAAGCCCTTGGATTTCTAGAAAGTCTTTCAGGAGTATTCAGTGGGTGGAGGATATAGAGAGTTTACGATCTACTCAGATTTTAGCTACCTATTCTACGCGTGCCTGTGTGTGTGTTTTATTTCACAATCCAAATCAAGCGTCCAGGTGGACCTTTCTTACCCGCTACACTCTGTTTTTTTCTTTTTTCTCATTCTGCTGGACAATCAGGGAAGGAATAAACTGGACTGCATGGAAATCAAGACTAGAAGAGAGGGAGGAAGAGCCGGAGCTATCCTACCTCACCAGTGCTTTGTCTTCTGTTGGGATAAACTTTGCTAAAACTAATGCATGGTTAAGATGAAGGGCAGAAGGAAGGGTTCAATAAACCAGAACATTCTCGCCTGATTATCAGTGTTCTGACGTAAATACAGAACCTCTTCGGTTACCCACCTACCTTAATATACAGACCATGACAATTCTACGAGCTCCTGGAAACAGAACTCAGAACTCGTCTCCAGAGAACCCTGATGCAAATTCTCTGAAATAGTAGTCAGTATATGTATTTTCCTGAGAAGTGAATGAGTCAACAGCTTTCAACAGATCTTCAAAGGGTTACTTGATCCAATGAAGTTAAGAACCACTGAAGAAGAAACCTAAAAAGAAAATCCAGGTCATGAACTTTGCAATTTTTATTCACATACAGAGAAGAGGGGAGGAATCTCTTGTGTATGTTTCACTTATGTATACCAGTGGTTCTTAATAAAGGGCTTTTTTGCCCCCAGAGGTCAATGCCTGGAGCCATTTTTTGGTTGTCACACCTAGGGGGATGCTACTGGGATTTAGTGAGTAGAGGCCGAGGACGCTGCTAAACATCTCAAAATGAAGTTTGCTATCACTCTAAGGTTTTGCATGCGACTTAAACTGTACATTTATTAATAAATTGCTACATGTACTAAAATATGTATCTCTCTCCATATATGTATATATGTGTGTATTTTTTCTTTATTGTTGGATGTATAGCTCAACTCTACTAAAATAGAGGAAAGTATTTGTTTTAAAGTAGATTCTGAATATACTCACTCTGTATACCCTCACCCATACCTTCAAGATATGGTGCAAACACTGTCTCTTGCATGAACATTCTTTGATGCTGTAGTTCAGAATTAATCCAGTCCCTTTTCTGGATTCTCTTCGTACCTTATCTGATCCTCTCTTAAGCTACCTCTCACTATCTACCTTAGAAACACAATTTTATTTACATACAAGTCCCATCTCCCTCACTAGACAAAAACTTCTTGAGGGCAAGCACTGTGTCTCCTTTCAACCCTTATTATCTTCTCTCATGTTTTTTGAACAGATTTATCTACAGCCCAAACATATCTTTGTAAAAAACTACAAATTACTTTACATATTTGATCTATGGCTTTGTTTTTCTCAATTAAGAGTATGCTATGGATTATCTTTGCAAGTGAGCACATAAGGATTTTTCTTAACCTTGGAGATGGCTGATTAGGATTTCAGAATATCAACTCATATTCATAGCTCCATGGCAACTCACCTACATAACTCACAACTCTTTATTGAATTAATTAGAAGGCATTCTGTACAAATATAAATATAGTCCATATCCCATTCTAATATGGATTTCTGCTCCTTGTTGTTTGCTATTTTGAACACTTTTAGTCTGGTCCAGTCAGGCCTGTAAACCACTTTGCACCAGAACTTGGCAATGGTTTATTGGATCAGAGGATTGAGGAGTGGGGTAAGGCTGGCGGAAGGACAGAGGAGAAAATACTTGAATAACGACAGGAGGCAAAAGAGTAACTGCCCTTGGCCAATAGAATTCTTACTTGAAATTCATCTCTCTGTATAAGAGTTTGGTTCAATAATCACACTGTAATAAGTCCTGCATGTGTCTGGATGAAGATAATTGCTTCTTTCTGTTAAATGCTTTTCTATAGCAGAAATACCTGGGGTAGAACAGAATGGTATCTCTGTTACAGGATTCTATAAGGGTATAGAACTGCTTTTCTCATAGGTAAAAGGCAGACCGTTTGAATTTGGCTGTTTTGAAAACAGAAGAGTAGGAGGAAATAACAGCTTGCTCTCCCCACCCTATTTAATTGTGATATTAAACACCTTAGATTACTCACTTGGGCTTTACAAGGCAACCTTCACCTGTTTCACACAGAGGTGGGTGGTTCTTATTTATCAGATTGTAATCGCATTCAGGACCTGTTTCCAAAGAAATAGATGCATCACTTAAAAATAAATGTCAGACAATATTATTGTTACTCTACAGTACTTATTTAGCAGCAAATACTTTTTTAAAAGGCATTTTCTTATTTATCATTTAGGCATTTGCAGTGTAAGACAAACTCCCTTGTTTGATTATGCATTCACTTGTTCTTTCATTCATTGGATTATGCATTCACCTGTTCATTCATTCATTGGATTTATTAGGAAATTATTTGCGCTGGCTGTGGGTACAATGATGAACAAAAGCTTGTACCATGGCCTCATATTTAGGGGTGCAGTAGACATTCACCAAACGGTCACAAAAAGTGTATATTATTTCACTGATTATAAAATACAGATTTTTCACATTTTATCAGGGTTCATGTTATAATTAATGATCTGCTATTTATTATAGTTTAATAGCATATTTTGTGATTCATAAAATGAGTTTTATAGTTAATAGCATTCTATAATTAATAAAATATAGATATTTACATAAATGTATAGTGTATCTATGCCTTTTTTTTCTTTTTTAGAGATGAGAGGTTGCTATTTTGCCCAGGCTGGACTTGAACTCCCAACCTTCAGAATAACCAGAATAACTGGGACTACAGGCACACAGCACCACACCTGGCAGAGTCTCTATGCTTTTGAGTGACTACGTGTGCTACAAGAATGATTTAATTGAGTCCTTCGTTTATTTAACTTAAGAGCAGTCAATCTTGCTGTATTACTTTTGTCTGAGAGCAAATACTGTGGTATAAATTTTTTCTTTCTTTCTTTCTTTTTTGACAGTTTAAAATATTCTCTCATCAGAAGAATTGCAAAAGAATGCAAACATGTTGGCTGGGCGCTGTGGCTCACAGGGTAATACAAACACTTTGGGAAGCTGAGACGGGAGGATCACTTGAGTCAGGCCTAATCCTGAGCTTTTATTTCATTATGCATGTTAATTTTCTCAAGATAGCAGATGCTAAATTTCTGCCATACTTATATAAAAAGAGAACTGAACTGAACTTTCATTCAAGATTTCTGATCTTTTCTTCTCTGAACAACTTATTGGGCTTATTCTCAGTAATCATACAGTTCTGCACTCAATTGTTTTCTTGTTTTTTTGTTATTTTTATTTTGCACTCAATTGTTTTCTATTTCTTTACTGTATGCTACTTTATTTTCTTCTCCAGTTATAAGATATGTTCCCTAAAGGTATAAATAATATATATATTTTATGATATTACAAAAATAAGATGTGCCTATAGTAAATAATTTGGAAACTACATTAATGTATAAAATAGTAATCACGTTTTATCTCATTATCCACATAATCACTAAGTGTTTTGCTTATTTCTTTTTTATTTATTCTTTCTATGCAGACATAGGTATACATTTTTATTAAGTAAGATTATAATGCTAGTCTCTTTATTTCCCTACACAATACCTTGACAAATTATGACAAAATAATAGGTACCAGACTTGTTAAATTATTGGTCAATTGATTGTTTAACAATGGAATTTTGAGAAACCATTGGGTAGAAATAAAACTAGTTTTAAAAGAAGAGAATCCAACCCTTAAAACATCAAAAAATGAATTATTTATAAATATTATGTGGCAATCCATTCAATTTTAAACAACTTACAGTGTCAATAAAACTATAACTCAATAAATTTCTCAGGCAGTAGAGTCCATCTGCCTCTTCTTTAATATGAATGCAAACTTGATATGTGGTTTAGTAAATTGCTAGAATGAAATAATGGCATAGTTATGGGTTTTGAGGGGTTTTCTGTGTTTGTTTGTTTTAAACAGGGTCTGGCTCTGTCACCCAGGCTGAAGTGCAGAGACACTATCTCAGCTCACTGCAACCTTCACTTCCAAAGCTCAAGCCATTCTCCACCTCAGCCTCCCAAGTAGTTGAGACTACAGGCATGTGCAACCACACCCAGCTAATGTTCATGTTTTTTGTAGAGACAGGGTTTTGCCATCTTGCTCAGGCTGGTCTCGAACTCCTGTGCTCAAGCAATCCACCTGCTTTGTCCTCCTAGGGTGCTGGGATTACATGTGTGAGCCACTACACCCAGCCGGGTTTCTTTTAATGTTTGTTGTAATGATGAATTTTTTTTTTCAAGAGATGGGGTCTCGGTTTGTTACCCAGGTTGGTCTCAAACTCCTGGGCTCAAACAATCCTTCCACCTCAGCCTTCCAAAATGCTGATTATAAAATGAGATTACAGGCATGAGCCAACCACACTTAGCCTGGATGTTTTCTTTCTTTTTCTTTTTTAGAGATGGGGGTCTCACCTCAGCCCTTGAAGTAGCTGGGATTACAGGCCTGTGACACTATGTCGAGCCACTAATGGCATAGAATAATTTAAGCAAAGAATAATTTGAGGACCCTTCCCAGTTTCTTATTATTTAAGTGTATTGCACTTTTAAAGTTATCCTTGCCTATCTTATCTCATGAAACCTGTGGTTTGTTAATGGAGGGAGAAAAGGGAAGCTTGAGAATTGTTTCAAGTGAACATTGATGTGCTGTGTTACCACGAGTTGGATGTTTAAGTATTCCATTCATTCCTTTAATTATTCATTCATTGATTCATACATTTATTTACTTATATCATGAGTATTTAGTGAGCGCTTGACTTGTATCAAACACTATCTAAGTGTTGGGGATACAGCAGTGAACAAGTTTGTCAAAGTTCCTGCCTTCAAAGTACTTATATTCTGATGGGGGACAGTGACTATCAGCAAAAAAATAAATTAGACAACATTCTGTTGTGATAAAAAGCTATTGGAGAAAGAAACAGAAAGATGTCTTGTGGAATTATTTATGAAGCAACACACAGCAAGGGGAGGGGAAGGACCACTTTAGAGGGGGTGTTCACGGAAGGCCTTTCTCTTTCAGAGGAAATGACATTTGAAGAGACACTGAAGGATGAGAAAGAGACAGCCTTTCTGGAAGAGGAAACAGCAAATGCAAAAACTCTGAGTTAGGAAAGAACTTGATGCACTTAAGAAACAAAAAGAAGGCCGGCACAACTGAAATCCATAAAAGTCAGACCCGAGGACAGAAAACTGGACATCCTCAGTGTGTATGTGGCAGTTGAAACCAGGCATTCAGGATGAGGAAAGAGGCAGATAAAAGACCAGCACCAAGCCCTCAGACAGTCCAACATTTAGAGGTCATTTATAGGAAGAGAGGAGGGGCCTCTTCTGTGAAATGCTGAGAATCCTTGAACTCAGGTGGTGAGGAAAAAAACACCTCTAAAATATTTTGAACTTCTTGGAGATATTTCTCTCAACAAAATTTCTTTGGTACCTGTATCTTTTAATGACACTTGTAAAGGAAAAAAAAAAAAAATTCTGAACATTTGAAACTTGCCCCTCCTTTTTTTTTTTTTTGTTTTTTTTCTGAAACAAAGTTGCGCAGGCTGGAGTACAGTGGTGCAATCTCAGCTCACTGCAATGTCTACCTGCTGGGTTCAAGAGATTCTCCTGCCTCAGTGGTACAATCTTGGTTCACTGCAACGTCTGCCTCTGGGTTCAAGTGATTCTCCTGCCTCAGCCTCCCCAGTAGCTGGGATTACAGTCATGAGCCACCACGCCTGGCTAATTTTTGTATTTTTAGAAGAGATGGGGTTTCTCCATGTTGGTCAGGCTGGTCTCGAACCTGACCATGGTTGGTCAGGCCTGGCCTCCAGTGATCCACCTGCCTTGGCTTCCAAAAGTGCTGGGATTAGAGGCATGAGCCACCACCGTGCCTGGCTGTGTCCTGCATTATTGCATGTGTAATTAATCACTTTACCTTTTTGGTAATGGTGGAACCTTATACTAAGTCCTCCTCAGTAGTGAAGGACCCCTTGACTACTGGAGCAGAAGCTAATCTAAGCAATCATACTAACGACTTTTGGTAGAAAACAACAGCTTATCATCCAAGGCAGTTCATCCTTCCTTTTTAAGGGGGATTGGGGGGCGGCTGACAGCTATTTGGCTTTATAAAGAATGCTTTTAAAATGTATTCATATCCCTTGTATTGAACTATACATTAGTAACAACACAAACCTAGAATTTGTTGAGACAGGGTATCCCTTCGTCACTCAGGATGGTATGCAGTGGTGCGATCATAGCTCACTGCAGCTTCAATCTCCCAGGCTCAAGTGATCCTCCCGCTTCAGCCTCCTAAGTAGCTAAGACTTCAAGCTTGTATCACCATGCCTGGCTATTTTTTTAGAAAAAAATTTTGTAGAGACAAGGTCCCACTCTGTTACCCAGGCTGATCTCAAACCCCTGAGCTCAAGCGATCCTTCTGCCCTGGCTTTCCAAGGTGCTGCGATTACAGGCGTGAGCCACCGCACCCAGCCAGAATCTACTGTCTAATTCTTCATTTAAAATGAGTCTTAAATATCAACAGGGAGAAATCCTGTAAAGGGACATATAAAGGGACAGAGAGGTGCAATGAGCAGCAGAAGAATGAAAGAAGGACGAAGCTGCAGAAGGCTGAAGAGAAAGAACCGGAGACCAGGAGGAAGGTTCATGGCAGTATTCGTGCCATGTGGCCTGATGCAGTCTAACTTGAAAGTTGACTTGAAAACTAAACTGCTTTTGAGCATAAGTATTACTTTGAGGTGGGTAATGTTATCCCCATTTTTACAGATGAGGAATTATACACAGAAAAACTAAATTATTTGCCCAAGGTCATACAGCATGGCTAAGCTGAAATATGAACCCAAGCAGTTTGAGGCCAAAGCTCACTCTCTTAACTACTGCAAAACTACACAGGGTTCCATTATATCATAGAACTTTCAGGCCTCTTGTATTATCTCATCCCAGTCTCCAAAGTCCCTTGGCTAAATTTCAGCTTTTAATTCTCATCTTTAAATATAATATTTAAAAGTATGGTATACAAAGACAATGGGATACTACGGGATACTATGGGATGTTAATAAGGTAGGTCTATATATATATATGGACATGGAAAGAAACCCAACTATGTTGAGATGAGAAAAAGGCAAGGTACAAAAAGTGTGTATAGTATGTTTATTTTTCAGTAAATGAAAGGAATATATATTTTGGCTGGATGCAGTGGCTGACATCTGTAACCCCAGCACTTTGGAAGCTGAAGTGGGTGGACCCCTTGAGCTCAGGAGTTCAGGACCAGCCTAGGCAACATGGTGAAATCCCATCTCCACAAAATATCAAAAATTAGCCAGGCGTGGTGGCTCACCCCTGTAGTCCCAGCTACTTGGGAGGCTGAGATGGAAGGATTGCTTGAGCCTAGAAGGCTGAGGCTGCAGTGAGCCATGATCACGCCACTGTGCTCCAGCCTGGGTGACAGAGTGAGACTCTGTCTCAAACAAACACGCATTATATATATTGGCTTAGACCCCGACTAATCTAATATACAAATATATCTATCTATATATTTATTTGTATATTAGATGAGTCAGAGTCTGAGCAAGAAAAAGATGGCACACTCAGATGGTGTTAATAAGGGAACTGCCTACAAATGTGTGGGCAGGGTCAAGGAAAACCAAAAAGGCACGTTGGAGAGCTTCAGGGCTAGCTGAAGGGAGCTGTCATCTGTTGCATCATAGAAAGGAGTTGTCAGCAATTCTAGCCAGAGGGGACAGGAGGAAGGAACTGTTACCAGAAAATACGGTGTTGAAGAGGGCTGCCCAACAGGAGCTGTAGCCTTCAATGGAGGAATAGAAACATTGCGAATTCCACACTCAATGAGGAAGAAGCTGGAGAAATAAATCCCCCAACTTCTTCCCTCTGTACTGCTGATTTCAGGCTGGTGCTTCCCCATCCCTCCATTTCTCTGTTGCCCAAATCCTACTGGAAGAAGTGAGAGAGCTAAGGAGGCTGTTGACATTGACCATAAGGGAGCCTCCTGGGCACAGAGCAGAGAAAGGTGGAGAGAGGATAGGGAGAGGTGAATAGAGAATACCCCTATATTAGCGTAAGCTAGTTCTGGGAATATTCACAAGAAACTAGTTTCTGATGGAAATCAGACTTTTAAATGTATATTCTTTATTTTTTGGAACAGCTTTAGATTTATGTAAAACTTCAGAAGATAGTACAGAGAGCTATCATATACTCCATACATAGTTTACACTACGATTAACATCTTTTTTTGTTTTTGTTATTTAGTTTTGAGACAGACTCTCGCTCTGTCACACAGGCTAGAGTGCACTGGCACAGTCTTGGCTCATTACAACCTCTGCCTCCCAGGTTCAAGCAATTCTTGTGCCTCAGCCTCCCAAGTGGCTGGGGTTACAAACGTGGGCCACTACACTCGGCTAATTTTTGTATTTTTAGTAGAAACAGGGTTTCACCATGTTGGCCAGGCTGGTCTCGAACTCCTGGCCTCAAGCGATCCGCCCGTCTTGGCCTCCCGAAGTGCTGGGACTACAAGCATGAGCCACCACACCCAGCTACCCCTACTATTAACAGTTTAAATGTGTATGGTACATTTGTCACAATTAAAAAACCAACATTACTACATTATTATTAAAGTCCATTATTTGTTCAGATTCCCAAAGATTTTACCTAATGTCACATTTTTGTTCCAAGATCTCATCCAGGTCACCACATTACATTGGGTTGTCCTGTTTCCTTTGGCTCCACTTGGCTGTGATAGTTTCTCAGGCTTCTCTTGCTTTTCATAAATTTGACAGTTTGAGAAGTACTGGCCAAGTATTTTATAGGATGGTCCTCTTTTGGAATTTGCCTGGTCTTTCTCATATTAGACTAGTGTTTTACAGGAGAAAACCCATACAAAGTGCCATTTTCATCATATATTATCAAGGGTACGTAGTCAACATGACTTATTGTTGATATTAACCTTGACCACCTGAGAGGTAGTGTTTATTAGGTTTCTCCACAATAAAGCAACTTCCCTTACCTCTCCCCTTTTCCATTCTTCTATAATCTCTCTAACTTCTTTTTTTTTTTTTTTTTTTTTGACACGATCTCATTCTGTTGCCCAGGGTGAATGCAGTGGCATCTTCATGGCTCATTGCAGTCTCGATCTCCCAGGCTCAAGCGAGCTTCCCACCTCAGCCTCCCAAAGTGCTGGGATTATAGGCGTGAGCCACCTTGTCCAGCCCATTCTGCAATCTTCAGAAGGAAGTCACTATACGCAGCCTACGCTTGAGGAGTGGGGAGTGGAATTCCACATCCTTGAGGGCGGAATACCTAAATAAATTTTTTGGAATTCTTCTGCAAGACAGATTTGTCTCTTTTCCTCCATTTATTCATTTATTCAATCATTTCTTTATGTCATAAAATCATGAATATTTATTTTATATGTTGCATTATAAACCAATAGTACTTTTTAAGAAATCAAATTGTTCCAGGCTTGGCCATTAGGAGCTCTTTCAGTTGGCTTCTGTGCCCTTTGGCACAGCCCCACCAATGTAGGGTGGTTTTGTCTTTCGGTTTTGGAGCGCTTTAGTACTTTTTGGCACTGTAAGATGCTCCAGGCTGATCTTGTGTATTTCCTGTCGTAAAATCAGCCATTTCTCAAAGGAACACTGGTTCCTTTTATTGGTGAATGGTATCAGCAACCAAGATCTGGGTGATAGAGTGTTTCTTGCTGCAGGGGAATTGTTGCTCTAGGCCCTTTCAGCTGACAGAGCCAAGAAATATGTGTGCATATTAACCAAGGCATATACACATATCAATAATAGTTCTATATCTAATCATCTATATCTCTATTAAATTAAACATAGGTTCATACTAATTAAGAGATATTTTTATTTTATAATATTTTGTACTATTTGAGGTGATTTTTAAATAGGTCAATTTGTTAGTTTCTCAGTCATTTTAAAAGAAATTATATTATGTTTGAAATGCCCTAGTGATAAGATAAATTATATATATGTATGTCTTGATAGTTGTGGATTACTAGATGCAAAAAAAAAAATGGTCTATTGGTGTTGTTTGTTTGTTTGTTTTAGAGACAGGGTCACACTCTGTTACTCAGGCAGGAGTGCAGTGGTGTGATGATAGCTCACTGCAGACTCGATCTCCTGGGCACAAGTGATCCTTCCACCTCAGCCTTCCAAATTGCTGGGATTACAGTCATGCACCACCATACCTGGCTAGTTTTTAATTTTTTGTAGAGATGGGGTCTCACCATATTGCCTAGGCTGGTCTTGAATTCCTGGTCTCAAGTGACCCTTCCGCCTTGGCCTCCCAAAGTTCTGGGGTTTACAGGCGTGAGCTACTGCGCTTGGCCCCTGTATAAAAATTTTGTGAATCAAACTTCTTTAAGTATGTTAGGAGAATTGGATGATTAAGATAACTCACATGAGTTATTCTTTTATTAAATAAAGAATGAGGCCAGGCCCAGTGACTCATGCCTATAATCCTAGCATTTTGGGAGGCTCAGAAGGAGGATTACTTGAGACCAGAAGTTCGAGACCAGCCTACGCAACATAGTGAGACCTCATCCCTAAATAAAAAAATAAATAAATAAGCCAGACATGGTGGGGCACATCTGTAGTCCTTGCTACTTGAGAGGCTAAGGTGGGAGGATCACTTGAGCCTGGGAGTTTGAGGCTGTGGTGAGCTGTGATTGCACCACTGCACTCCAGCCTGGGTGACAGAGCGAGACCCTGTCTCAAACAAAAAAAGGATGAAAAAGAATGATCATGATCACCACATGCTTTCGTATGTTGCATGACACCTCAACATGGTAAAAAATGAATTAATTACCTTCTTCCAACCCCATTTTTTAACCTACTCCTCTTCTTGGCTTTCCCATCTTGGTGAATAGCATCCTATCCATCCCATTGCCCATGCCAGAAATGTAGCAGCCACTTCAATTCCTTCTTCTCTGTTACCTTTCATGTCATCTATGGTCAAGTCCACATTTTGAATAGCTCTGAAGTTCTGTCTGCTTCTGTCCCTTTCCACCGCTACTGCCTGGGGTCAGCTTAGCATTACCCCAAAGCAATAGCCTCCTAATAGGTCTCTTTGCCTCTCCTCTTGTTCTACTCACAAATTATTCTCCAAAGCAGCCTCCAAAAGTCTAAGAAATGCAAATCAGGTCAGGTTCCTCCTTAGTTTAAAATCTTTCAAAGGCTCTCTATTGCTATTAGCCCTGTTTTTCTATGCACCCATGGCACTGAGCTCTCTTTTATCTCTGGACCTGGTGACTTGCTTATTCCTCTGCCTCGAACTCTTTCCCCCTTTCTCCATTCACAACTTCTTAGTTTAGCTGTCCCTTTGAAAGTTACTTCCCTAATAACCAAAGGCAAGGTTAGATTACCTTCCTACATATATCCTCAGCACTCTTAACTATGTGTGTACTTACCACACTGAAGGGTACTTGTCTAAATCCAGTATTACACTATAAACTTCCTGAAGGTAAGGAGTTTGTTTGTTTTTACAGAGATAGGGTCTTGCTCTGTTGCCCAGGCTAGAGTGCAGTGGTGTGATCCTAGCTCACTGGAGCCTCGCCCTCCTATGCTCAAGCCATCCTCCTGCCTTGGCCTTCTGAGTAGCTGGGACTACAGGCACATGCCACTGTGCCCAGCTAATTTTTATGTTTTTGACATAAAACATATGTTTAGAGATGAGGTCTTGCTATGTTGCCCAAGCTGGTCTTGAACTCTTGGAATCAAGCAAACTTCCCACCTCAGCCTCCCAAAGTGCTGGCATTATAGGCATAAGCCACCACCCTCAGCTGGTAAGGACTTTTTAAAGAATATAGTGGAGAAATGTTTTCTCAGTTTCAGTCCTAGCTCTACCATTTTCTACCTGAGTGACCTTGAGCAAGTTATTTAGCTTCCCTTGACTCAATTTTATCATCTTTAAAATAAGATTATGTGAGAATAGTACCTATCTCATAATGTTGGTGTAAAAAATAGTTGCAATGCCTGGCACATAGTAAGTACTTGATGAATGTTAACTATTATAATTGAGGTCTGGAACCCTGGGAGCGGTTTAAGTTAGATCTTGATATATTTTGAGCTTTGTTCCAAAAAAAAAGGTACATGAGTATATGTATATGCTATTTGATGTTGCCAGGAATAGCTAATTTTATCTGTCAAAAATTTCTTCCTAGCACACTCTTTTGAGTCACGGATTTTGGCTTTTAAGTAAGCTAAAGGTTGTTAATTGGGAGAACGGCCAGAAAAACTTATCCACAGCTTTCGAATCACATGTTGAACAAATCTGGCATCACAAGCGTCAAGCTGCCTTCTGTTTCTAATCATTTTTCTTTCTAATTTAGTTTCTCCCACCCGAAGAAATTATAATTTATTTTCATTGCAGAGTCCATGAAAGATGTCACAAGATGTAAAAGCAATTATTTTCAAGAGGATGAAACTCATATTTGCTGAATATCACAGTTGGCTTCACCCCAAATGCTAAGCAGTAGCAATACTTCCCCGGATTGAGACAACGTGTTACTGATCTGAGAAGGCTGGCAAAAGTCTTGGCTGAGAAAACCTTTCTTCTCTTCTGTATCTCTAAAATTCTTTAAAAATGAACGTGCGTGCATGCACATGCGTGCGCGCGCACGCACACACACACACACAATGCAACATCTTAATTATGGAAGGTTCTCTAAGACCATACAGGTTAGTGGCTTGGGCCATGAAAGTTTTGAACCCAAGCCATGTTTCAAAATAGACTTCCTTACAGGAGTTTCACTTTTCTTCCTTACGTTTCACTTTTCTTCTCTAAACTTTTCTTTCTTTTCATTCTCAACGTCTACTTCTTGCCCCCTTACTCTAACCTTAAGAGAATAACCTCTTTGCTCTTGATTTCCCCTTACATATCCTATGGTTTTCTAAGTTTAGGCATCTGTCCCTGCTTAGAAGTTCCTATAAAATGATGTAAATCAGGAAATGACCTTTTGTTAACCCTAAAGCCCGTATCTTGTAAAACAATAAAATGTTGTAAAAAATTACAAGTATAGAAAAGAACAAAAGTCAGGAACAATGCTGTTTATTCCTTCTTTCTGTTTATCCAAATCTGTTCATCAAGCCTTAGATCACAACCTCCTTTTTCTCCAGGATGTATCACCAGCATCTCCCTTGGACTGAACACTCTTTCCTCAGAGATTTTACTATGTTTTTATTTCTACTACAGATTTGACATTATCTTGTAGTTACGCCAGTTTCTTCTGGGTTTATGTTAATTCCCAGCAGAAATAAGTTTCTTGAGGGCTAATCCTTGTCTGTGACCTTGGGCAAGTTTTCTAACCTTTCTTACAAGTATTAGTAAGTAATAGTCATTCATTACATTGTCATAATAATGAAATACAATGATAGAACTTTCCAGACCATAGTAATGTGCTCAATAAAGTTAAATCCTTTCCCTATTTTCCATTGTTTTGTGATTTTCTCCGTGGTGCCCACTGACATCCAGTGAGAGGCGATACAGAGCACTGATTCAGAATATGGGCTGGAGTTTGATTCTCAGCTTAGCCACTCCCTAAGGAATTTAGGAAGCATACTCAGTCTCTTGTCAACATCGAATAATCAAAAGGGTTAGAATCTAGTTTAAAGAGAGTTTATTCAAGCACAAGGTTGAGGATGGCCACTTGGGAAGCACAGATTACAAAAAACGAAAGTCAGTGTTTGAAAGTGTAGAAGTTTGGGCTCATTTACATAGATAAGTTTGGGGAGCTTCACAGAATTTCAACCCTTTCTATATAAGGCTTTATGTATAGGTACAATAACCTTATTAGTTATGGCAGTCTTTTTCTTTTCAGGAAAGGTAATTTTACATTCTACACTGAAGATGTAACAGTCATGGAATGTTTTGTACCATCTGGCCTGAATTAGGTACAGGACAATAAAAGAGGATGATAATCTGTAACAAAGATTAGTGATTGCAAAGAGAGAGGGTCTGGTCTCTGGTCTCTCCTAGTCATTTACAGAACACAAACAACGAGGAACAAAGTTAATCCATAGTGTAAAAAGCAGATTGGCCGGAGAGGCCTGGTGTAGAAGGTACCTTTATGGGAACTGGAGCTGCTGATTAAGCTTGATTAAGATGACAACCTCCCGAAAGCACTGAGGCTTCACGGCAGAGCCTACGGGGGAAAACCGGTAGGGAGCCTGGCTGGTATTGGTGAAGTGCTGGGGAAGAAGCTGGAGAAAGGGGCTTTGACAAGGCCTGTGTTGTCCTTGGTCAGTTTCTGGTGCTAAAGAAAGAGGAAGACCTTGCCCAGGTATGGCTGAAGGACACATGTAGCACCAAAGCCAAGCAGCCCCAGGACTGCTTTGGATACCTTCAAGAGTGGTGTGACGCCTTCCTGTGATGCTTTCTGGGGAGCCCTCAATGCCCAGCCCCAGCATCGCATCTCCAGAGTTTGCAGCCGAGTAGGGGACTCCTCCTCCGTCCTCTACAAAGGAAATGATTGCTGTTGTTGTGCTTGCATCCAGTGGACTCCAGGGGTGTTTCGGGAGTTTTCTCCCCTAACCATTTCAACTTTTTTGCAATTCTAACTCTTGCATGCACCTCCCTTCCTTTTCCTCTGCCAGTTCCCTGGTGACACCAACTTTCCTGATGGATTTCTGGCCCTGTCCTTCACCCTTACCTTCACTTCTAGTGTTTCAGGCCATTTGGCTCCTTTTCTTCACAGAACAGTCATTGTCCTTGTGAAGATTTTTAGATCAATAAAGTCAGTGGCTACAAAAAAAAAAAAAAAAAAAAATCAGAAGTTACAATCACAAGCTACATGACTCAGACCACAGTCACATCTCACCCAAAGCTTAAAGTGTTTTATGGGTTTGAACAGCGTTTTAACTTTTATTTATCTTCACATTTCTGCCTTTTCATCAAGATCTTTCAAAGAAAGCACTGCAGATGATCTCAATAGTTTTGACTTCTTTTATGTTCAGGAGTTTCATGTCCCGTCACTAGGAGGACTCATTACTAGGATGTTATGTTCCATACTAAGGCGGGATTGGATTTCTTAAGGAAGTCAATATCTGGGAGATCTCAGATATCACAAATATATGTGAAAAGTAAGTTGAGCTCTCAGTGTATCCCTGAGGCATGACTGTCCATTGTACTGTCTGTTCTCCCAAGTGAAGGCAAAGAGAAATTGACTGTCTTTATCCACAGGAATACTAAAACATGCACTGCATAAATCTATCACAGTAAAAAACTCACCTTCAGCAGAGATGGTAGTCAACAACATATGGCGGTTTGACACTAGCAGATGGCAAGGAACTATGTTGTTAGCAACTATGTTGTTAATTGCTCTCAGATCCTTTACAAACCTCCATCCTCTGTCATTTGGTTTTTTTTACAGGAAGGATTAGAGTGTTACATAGGCTTCTACAGGGAATAATCAGACCTCTTTTTATATAGTCTAGAACTATAGGTTGTATTCCTTCTAAAGCCTTTGGCTTTAAAGAGTACTGTTTAAGGAAGGGGAACATCACACACTGGGGCCTGTCATGGGGTGGGGACAGTGGGGAGGGATAGCATTAGGAGATATACCTAATGTACATGACGAATTGATGGGTGCCACACAGCAACATGGCACATGTATACCTATGTAACAAACCTGCATGTTGTGCACATGTACCCTAGAACTTAAAGTATAATTAAAAAAAAAATTTACTTAAAAAAAACAAAGAGTACTGTTTAAGGTTTGGAAGAGGTTTTGATGGGTTTATTTAAATTTTGATTGGGGAAGTCAAGATAATTTTTCCAGTATCAGTGAAAGACTTTGACCACAGCGAATCAGGTATCGCCTTTAACACTTTTTGTAATTATTTACCCGTCAATAATTCGGTGTCTTCTATGGCAATATAAATTGTAGCTTGTTAATTTAAAAGGATCAGATTCTGAAAAATTCATGGTGTCTAGTAATTCAACTTTGTCTTCTAATTCTAAAAACATTTTACCCTTTTGGGAAAAAGAAATATGGGTATCATATAGTTCTAAGAAATTTCTTCCTATCAAATGGATAGTGGCTTAGAGAATGAAGAGAAAAATACAAGTATCTTGTAAAGGGCCTACTTGAAAAGCTATAGGGTAAGATTTATGTGCCAATACAGGAATATTAGTGACACCAACCATTTAAACGGTTTACTTTAAGGAATGGGACCTTGTAATAAGGTGAGATATACTACAGATAATGCAGCTCAGTGTCAGTAAGAGTTTATGTTTGTTCTCAATTTCAGATACTTTCTATTTCTCCCAGAATATTAATAAGGAGGAAAGGCAAGGTCTCTTTAAGTTCCTTTTCTTTTCTTCCTTTGCCTGTTGTTGTTGCCTCTATTTTAGTTTTCAGCAATCTTTCTTAAGGTGACCAGGGTGTTTTTGCAATAATGACAAAACAGAGGGTTAAATTCATTCTGAGGTTTTTGGGGTATGTTTTGGAGGTTCGGACTGGGTAGATAATTGTTTTAGTTATAAATTCCTAATATTATTAGCCTTATTCTTTTGTTTGGCTTCTTTTTCTCTTCTTTAGTTAAGGCATGAGATAACTGATTAGCAAAATTACCCAAATCATGAATGTGAGCAATTGTCCAACTACGGTGTTGTCCTTCTACTGTTTGTCCTAATTCTTCATCTAAGTAACCCATTTATGAAATCGAAATTGAGGAGAGTATCATTTTGATGATTAGCCTAATTCTCTTCAGATAATCCTGAATATGGTTTAAATATTTTTTCGAATCTCTCAAAATATGTCATTTCTGACTCATCTGAATTTTGTTGACATTGTTGTATTTTATTCCAGTAGACCATTCTTTGAAAGGTCAACTGAAGGGATGGCTTGAGCAAAGCCTTTGAAACCTCATGGTCACATTTGTGGTCTTCTGAAAATGTATGAAAGTCCTCCACGCGGTTCCTCCAATTTGCCTTAGCTCTTCCAATCTTTAGCTTAACTTTCTGATACTAACATGTGAAATACTTAATACAAATTGGAAAAACCAGGGTTGTAAACTTGAATATTTAGTTCAAATTTCCTGACAAAACCAATAGGGTCCTGGTGGGGATGTGGAAATTCCTTAATTATGCCTTTAACGTCTACCTTTGATCATGGTTGATAAGTTAAGGCAGGTTCTCCTCTACCAGATACCAGTCATTCACAAAATGGAGCTAAAACAACAAGAGTGGGAAGAAGGGGAAAGGGAAGAAAAGAAGGAAAGGCTGGACAGTGTAGTTCAGATGAGGAAGAGATGGGTAATAAAGAGATGGGGAAGCAGAAGGAGGAGTAAAAAAAGATTTGGCAGTTTTGTTGTTGTTGTTGTTTTTAACTTATAAATGGTTTTAGAGGGCTTTACATTTCCTTCCAGTAGAGAAAGAACTTTGTGAGAGTGCTGTTCAGATGCTTCTAAGTACCATTAGAAGTAACTCCCTCAATTATTTTGTTTAACTTTAGAAATAGCTTTTTCTAATTGTGCACATAAATAAGCTAATTTAGGTATTTCAAAGATAACCCATTTTGGTCATTATTGTTTGGGGTCTTCATGGGTTAAGAAAGACAATTTTTCTAGATATGGACAGGAGGTTGCACCACAAGTATTTTACAGGAACCCAGCTGGAATTTCTAAAGGTGGATCTCTCCTTAAAAAGGAAGACTCACGTTTCCCCTAGTTCAAGTGATGATCCTGCCTCATAATCTTGGATTAGCTCTTTTTACAGTCATCAAAGATGACCACACCTGGGAAAGATGTTTTTGATCTGGTATGTTGCTTAATGGGGATTATTCCTTGAGGTGACACCGGGGAATCACTTTTCTCTTTTTACCTGTCTTGGTGAAAGCCAGGAATCCTGGGCACTTAAGGCACTAGAAGATCAGCTCTTCATATGTGCCCACTAGGTTAAGCAAGATTTCCTGTATGTTCTTCTCTGAGAATTCCCTACAGGACTATTGCATGTTATAAGTGATGAGTTCAGACACTCCCACAAGACCTTATTAGCCTAAGATATCTTTTGGCCAGGAGAAACAGTGTCCCTTGTCTTATGATACATTCATCTTCATCTTCTCAGAGAGAGAAGCTTTCTTTCCCTGACCAAAATTCAAATAAGAGAAAAAGCTGTACAAACATTAATGAGCAGTTACAAATAACATTTAACCTTAGAGAAAAGTGAAAACCACAAATTTGTGAACAGAAGAATATCTAGAGAACAAACAAAGACTCTTACCTTAAAGCAGAGCTTCAATTTCAGCTCCGTCAAGTGTGGAATCGGGTCACTTGAGTAAAGTCTGATTTTCAGTCCAAATCAGGGAGATTCAAAACCTGAGAGGGTCCTCACTGGAGACCCTCTGCTGGCTCCAGTGAAGTCAGGTGAATGAAAACTGTTCATGCTGGTACCAAAATCCTAGCTGTGGGCAATGCAGTGGGGAATCAATAGAGGCTTGCTTTAGGTCCTTCCATAGTTGCCAAAATGTCAACTTGAAATAAGCGTCAGAATCTACTTTGATTTGAAGAGAGTTTATTTTGAATTTTGAAGAGAGTTTATTCAAGTACAAAGTTTGAAGATGCCTCCTGGGAGACACATATTCCAAAGAATGGAAGTCAGCATTTTGAAGTGTAGAAGTTTGAGGTCACTTACATAGATAAGGTTTAGAAAGCTTAACAGAATTTCAATATTTTTCTGTATTTGGCTGAATGTATAGTTATAGTAATCCAATTAGACAAGGTAATTTTTTTCTTTTCAGGAAAGGTCTATTTAACATTCCACTTGGAAGATATAAAATTCAGGAGGTAATTAGTGTTACCTTAACTGAGTTAGATACTGATAGGGTTTGGTTCTGTGTCCTCACCCAAATCTCGTAGTGAATTATAATCCCCATAATCCCCACATATCAAGGGAGGGACCTAGTGGGAAGTGATTGGATCATGGGGGCAGTGTCCCCCATGATGTTCTTGTGATAGTGAGTGAGTTCTCATGAGATCTGATGATTTTATAAGGGGCTCTTTACCTTTCACACACACACTCTCTCTTTCTTGCCTGCCACCATGTAAGATGTGCCTGCTTCTCTTCTACCATGATTGTAAGTTTCCTGAGGCCTCCCCAGCCATGTGGAATTGTGAGTCAATTAAACCTCTTTTTATAAATTACCCAGTCTCAGGCAGTTGTTTATTATTGGGGAAAACAGACTAATACAGGTACAAAGAAGGAGGCAGTTAATCTATCACAAAGATCAGTGATTAGAAGGAGGTCTGGTCTCTTGTTTCTCCTCATCATTTACAGAAGAACACTGAAGAAGAGAGTTAATCTATAATCTAAGCAGCAGAAGTTACAACTCCATGCTCCATGGCTGAGATCACAGTCATATCTCTCAAGACTTAATGTGTTTTCTGGGGTTCCCAGAGCTTTTAAATTTTATTTATTTTCATATTCTCTATGCCTCATTTTTCTTATCTGAAAAGAAAAGCAAGTAATACCACTACTTGCTTCATGGGCTTGCTGCAATATTTAAATGACAATGAGGAGATAAAGCAATTAGACCCTAGCACATGGTGAGTGCTCAAGGAACATTGGCTGCTCTTATCACAAGGATCGGTGTATAGTAGGCATCTAAAAATACATAAAATAAATTTGAAAAAAGTTTATGGCATAGAAGTAGATAAAGTAATCAGAACCTAGCACATGGTGAGTGCTTATTTAAAAGTACAAGTCCTTTTATTTATTTTTACGTATTTATATTTTTGAGATGGGGTCTTGCTATGTTGCCCAGGCTAATCTCCTGGATTCAAGTGATCCTTCTGTCTCAGCCTCTTGTGTAGCTTTGATTACAGGCATATGCAACCATGCCCAGCAGTATGAGTTCTTTTAATAAACGGATTGACTGAGGTAAACTTGGTCACTGTTCACTACCCAATGACTGTCTTCTTTTCTATTTATTTTGCCAATCTATCTTACACCTGGATTGTAAATGATCTGCTGCACCAGTTCAAATTGTGTTTAAGTCATAAAAAGGAAAAGTTTGGAAAACCAAAATCAGAAACAATTACCAAGTGAAATTATAATCACACAGGAAAGGTGTTTAACAAGGGTGAATGAGAGATTCCCAGTGGCATACATCTTATTTAAAATCTTAATTAGAGTTCTGGAAAAGGCAAAGTCATATGCTAAAGTAATGTTAAGGTAATTACATTAGAAATGGATGGAAATGTGAATACAGGCTGAGGACCTATATAGAGAAGCTGCGGGCCAGGGCAGTGGCTCCAACCTGTAATCTCAGCACTTCGGTAGGTGGAGGCAGGAGGATCACTGGAGGTCAGGAGTCCGAGACCAGCCTGGCCAACATGGTGAAACCTCATCTCTACTAAAATTACAGAAATTAGCCAGGCATGGTGGTGTGTGCCTGTAATCCCAGCTACTCAGGAGGCTGAGGCAGAAGCGCTTGAACCCTGGAGCCAGAGGTTGCAATGAGCCAAGATTGCACCATTGCACTCCAGCCTGGGTGACAGAGCAAGTCTCCATCTCAAATAAATAAATAAATAAATAAATAAATAAATAAATAAATAAATGAAATAAAATAAAATAAAGAAGCCTGTGCACACTGATTGCAATGGGGCAAAAATAATAAATAAATAAATAAATAGAAGTCAAAATAAGGCTTTTTTTTTTCCCCAAAGAGCTCAGAATGTATTATAAACATCTCATTAATCTGTTCAGTGTTTCTAGAAAAGTGAGATAAGGTACTTAATTGAGTCATATTGCTTAAAATTGTTTTAAGAAAATTGTCAGTCTTTTATTTTAAGAAATCAACTAGTTCTATAAAGGATGAATAAGAGAAATCACAGTCCCCAGCCACTTCTCCCTGTCTTCTTTTCCCAAAGGCAACTGCTCTCAAATGCTTTAGCTGATTCTTTGACAGGTATCTCTGTAACTATAAATAATACTCCTGCATTTCTGTTTATTTTTTCTCACTTTTCGCGATGAGGATTTAGCTCTCTTTCTTGTGTGCCCACTACTACCAAACCTCTGCACACTCCCCATTTCTCCATCCTCCTTAATACAGGGTCACAATTTTGGTCAGATCAAATTATGGTATTAACGGTATTTGCATTATTATAATATGTTTTATATTCAAAATGGAGGGGCTGGGTGTGGTGCCTCATGCCTATAATCCCAGCACAGTGGGAGGCTGAGGAGGGAAGATCACTTGAGCTCAGGAGTTCAAGACCAGCCCTGGCAACACAGTGAGACCCTTGTCTCTATTGCTTTAAAAAAAAGGTAAAAAAAAAAAAAAAAAAAAAGAATGAAGGTATGTGGTAAACCACTATTACTTTTTATTTGCTAGACATTTTGGGGGATGAGGGGGTGTTCTCTTGAGGTGTATTTGTCTTGTTTTTTGTTTTTTCATCTTGCATTATTTGCTTTCTTTTCTGAGACTAGTAATATCTATCACTATTCAACCCCAGTTCTCCAGCTTATCCCTACGTCTTTCAGTATGTTGATTCACATCAGGTATCAGACATCAACTTCATGTTCTAGAAAAAAACCCTACCCAAAGTTGTCTGAGTTGTTTTATAGCTAACAATCTCCCTTTACCAACATCCTGTAGACCTCTGCCTCTCCCTGTGTAGATGTCCTTTCTCAAATATTTTCCTATCCTTTTGGTGGAGTACATCCTCTATCCACTAGCTTCCCAAGAAAGAGTATGTGGGAAGTAAAGCTTTTGAGAACCTGCAAGCCTGAAGTATGTTTCTTCACTCATAGTTGATTTGCAACTTGACTGGCCCATAGAATACTAGGTTGGAAATAATTTTGAAAGCATGGTGTATTAGTCTGTTCTCACATTGCTCATAAAGACATACCCAAGACTGGGTAATTTATAAAGAAAAAAAGGTTTAATGGACTCACAGATCCACGTGACTGGGGAGGCCTCACAATCATGGCGGAAGGTGAAAAGCATGTATTACATGATGGCAGGCAAGAGAGAATGAAAGTCACGTGAAAGGGGAAACGCCTTATAAAACCATCAGATCTCATGAGACTTATTCACTACCATGAGAACAGTATGGGGGGGACAGCCTCCATGATTCAATTATCTCCCATCAGGTCCCTCCCACAACACGTGGGAATTATCGGAGCTACTATTCAAGATTAGATTTGGGTGGGGACACAGCCAAACCATGTCACATTGTTTTACTGTCTTCTATCTTCCAGAGTTCCTTTTGGGAAATCTGAACTTATTCAGATGCCTCAACCTTTGGGTGTTGTGTTTTCTGGAAATGTGTAGAATTTTCTCTTTGTGCATTATTCATCAGTATGGGTTTATGCTATGGTTTGAATATGTCCCTTCCAACATTCAAGTGTTGAAACTTAATGGTCAAGGTGATGGTGTTAAGAGATGGGGCCCTTAAGAGATGATTAGGTGATGAGGGCCCATCCCCTTGTGAATGGGATTAGGTACACTGAAAAAGGGGCTTGATGGAGGAAGTCTGTCCTTTTTTGCAGCCCTCACTAGATACCAAACCTGCCAGTGCCTTGATCTTGGATGCCTCCTCAGCCTCCAGTACCAAGAGAAAATAAATTTCTGTTCTTTGTAAATTACCCAGTCTCAGGAATGTTGTTATAGCAGCACAAACAAAATAAGACAGTTTATTTTTGGGCGTTGGGCTGAGGATTTAGTGAGACCTTCTATTTTTTCCTGAGGGCTCTTTTTCACTTTCTCATTTTTTTTTTTTTCATTTTTATTATGAGACCAGGTCTTGCTCTGTTGCCTAGGATGTAGTATAGTAGTGTGATCTTGGCTCACTGTGGTCTCAACCTTCTGGGCTCAAGTGCCTCAGCATCCTGGGTAGCTGGGACCACAGGCATGTGCCACTATATCTGGCTAATTTATTATTATTATTATTATTTTTGTAGAGATGGGGGCTCACTCTGTTGCCCAGGCTGGTCTCGAACTCCTGGACTCAGAAGATCCTCCTGTCTCAGTCTCCCAAAATGCTGGGATTATAGGTGTGAACTGAAAATTTTTTTTATATTTTTCAATTCTGATTTCATGAGTGCATTGTAATAAAAATTCATGACCTTTCTGAAGACATTGAGAGTTTTTTTGCTCTTCCTGCACACTTTCTGTTTTCACTATATATATTTGTTTCTGTTCAGGTGTTTCTTGAATCTTTCATGCTTGATTACTTGCTCATATTTAAACGTGGAGGCTTCAAGAGCTGCCTGGAAACTCTGAGTAAGTGGGTGAGGCTTGATCATGGTGAGATTTCCTGTAGGGTGAGCTGCCTGGGCCCTTTGTTGGGGAAGCCCCGATGTCAACATCCATGTGAGTGTATTTGGATCTTTCTTCTTGGGTCTGATAGATTCCCACCTACAAAAGACTTATTTGGTGTTCTGCATGAAAGTAAATAACTGCTGCCATCATTCTGAGATGAGGAGGAAGTTTTGCATTTAGTAGGCATACATCATTTACTTAACCCTCCTGTGTTTTGTTTATTAAAACACACTCTCTGCTTTACCCTCTTCAAAGAGGAAGACTGTCTTCTGGTGGGGTGAGGGAAGGAAATCACCCAGCATTTGGAGGAAGAGAGGGGCATCTAGGGATATAACTGCTTTTCTTTTTTTTTTTGAGACGGAGTCTCGGCTTCTGCCACCCAGGCTGGGAGTGCAGTGGCCGGATCTCAGCTCACTGCAAGCTCCGGCCTCCCGGTTCACTTATTCTCCTGCCTCAGCTCTCCCGAGTAGTTAATTCAGTGGCGCCACACCAGCCTGCTAGTTTTGTATTTTTTTAGTAGAGACGGGGTTTCACCGTGGTTAGCCAGGATGGTCTCCCCATCTCCTGACCTCGCGGATCCGGGCCTCGCCTCGCCTCCCAAAGTGCCGGTCACAGCTTGTCACCAACCAGCTTTCTAACCAACGTGTTCTTTCTTCCATCACAGCCCTGCCCTTCTTTTCTAGGAGTAGTTGTGCCTTCAATGCCTGAGCCTTGATTATTTGGTAGTTTAAATTGAGTTGGTTCTTGGATTTCCCCAGGAGGAAAAAGAGTTCAAATTTTCATCAGTTTTACCAAGTCCATACCACCTGTTATCTGTTTTGTAGCTTTCAAAAAGTTGGTGCTATTTCTTGTCTTGTTCACTGTATCCTTATAGGTTTGTGCTTAAAAAACAAAACAAAACAAAACCTTTTACCATACCATAGTTGCAGTGCAGTTTAGGAGAGAGTGAAAGTGTGTGTTCAATTAGCCAGCCATTCTTTTGCAATTCTGCTTTTTTTATGGTATGTTTAGAGATTTTTTTTTTAATTTTTTTTTTTTTTTTGAGACACTGCTGTGTCGCCCAGGCGGGAGTGCAATGGCTCCATCTCGGCTCACTGCAAGCTCTGCCTCCCGGGTTCACGCCATTCTCCTGCCTAACCCTCCCGAGTAGTTGGGATTACAGGCACCCACCACCACGACCGGCTAATTGTTTTCTATTTTTAGTGGAGACAGGGTTTCACCGTGTTAGCCAGGATGGTCTCCAACTCCTGACCTCGTGATCCGCCCGCCTTGGTCCCCCAAAGTGCTGGGATTACAGGCGTGAGCCACCATGCCCCGCCGTGTTTAGAGATTTTTTTGCAGTTGCCTTCTTTTGAGAAAACCAAAGGCAGCAGACTCTGGGCATGCTGAACTGGGGCTACTTGCTCCATTTCAGTTCTTAAATTTAGAAGTATGCCTCTGCTTCCCTCGCAGACAGTCCAATTAAAAATAAAAACCTCCAAATCAAGAATCGAGAAACAGTTATGGGACTCTGATTGCAGCAAGCATTTTCAAAAGCAATTAGCATTCAAATAACTTACCCACTGAGATAGAACAATGGTCTCCCAAGGATGTTCACATTCTAATTCCCAGAACCTGTATGTCAAATTACATGTCAAAGGGGGATTAAAGTAGCAGGTGGAATTAAGGTAGCTAGTCAGCTGACTTTAAAATAGGGAGATTATCCTGGGTCATCTGCTTGGCCTAATGTAGTCACAAGGATCCTTAATTGTGGATGAGGGAGACAGAAGAGTTATTGTCAAAGTTATACGATGTTAGAAAGACTTGACCATCCCTTCCTAGCTTTGAAGATGGAAGGGGAACATGAGCCAAAGAATGCGGATAGCCTCTAGACACTGCACCAGGAAAGGACACAGATTCTCCCCTGGAAGCTCCTGAAGGAACCAGCTCTGCTGACAGAGCTTTTTTTTTTGTCAGGGAGAGGGGGATCGATTTTTATGTGGGCTTCTCGCAGTGGTTAGAGTCACTCTTCAGAACAATCTCAGCACAGGAAATGCATCACTGAGACTGCCTAGAAAAGTCTGACCAGTAGCACCTTACTGCTTAAAACACACATATTCACAATAACTGACAAACGATAATGTGCCTCACGCAGGAATGTGTTCTCATTTGCAAATCTCTCAACTGGCTATAGCACTAAACCCTCCACCAACTCCTTCTATCTCATTCACCTGGAAACCAGTCTCGATCACATCTCCCCATCCCCAGAACCAATTCCTTATTAAATCTCTCCCTAAGCGGGTTGCCTCCTGTAGCGGGGGCCAGACTGCGACTTGGGAATCAAGCCTGGCTCCACAGGTTGCATTTCCATCTTCTTGTGTCTTTAGGGTAGGACACTGCAAGGAATCCCACAGTTAGCACTCCACCACTTCCCCACTCTAACTGGGGAAAGGAACGTGAGAGAGTCAGAATTCATCTATTTGATTCGTTCACTGAAAAAGGATTCACTTTGGTAGAACTTGTTTGCCTTTGAGACACTTCAGTGAGTTACTTGGGATTCTTTAAAAAGTGGAAGAAAAGGCATCTGAGGGCTATGACACAATCCAGCCACTTCTGGCCACATGTCAGCTTGCTTGTGCCCACTGGACTCGTCAGAGGGAGGCAGGCCCTGCAGTACCCCCAGTACCCTCAAAGCCTCCTCCTGGCAATTCTGGGCAGGGCTGACGTCTGGGCCACAGCTAGTCCAAGACTGTCTTTGAAGACCCAATCAAGCTTCTGTCTGAAATTCCATCTTCTTCTGTCCCAGGTGGTTGTGGACACCCCGGGGGCTTATACGGAGGACCAGGCATGGCCAAGGGAAGCAGACAGGCTCAGAGCACATTTCCATTTACAGGGAACAGAACACAGGCCCCTGTGTGTCCACGGAGCAATGTGTAAGTTGCAGTGGTGAGTAGAATAAAACCTCTATGTTGAGCACAGTTATCTCTGGCAAACACAGGGGCCTGCAGTCAGTCCACAATGCTGTGTAATACACCTGAGTACACAGTCAGACATTTGCCCCGTAAACAGTAAATGTGTAACATCAGTTACTTAGAGAGGGCCGTCTGTGCTCCAGACATGTGGTTTGCATGAGGAGAATGGCTGCCACTCAAGGTATCTTCACAGGGAAACAGGGCTTGGGCTCACACACAATGGACAGGCATGCAGGGTTCACCCAAAAAGTTACGGTGTACGGACTTCACTCTGTTCAACATGGATTTGGTTTTGTGGAATCCAAATGCACTCATTTACTTCACAGCCTTGGATTTGTCTGTTTGGGGATCGATCTATCTATCTATCTATCTAGCTCTCTATCTATTTATCTATCTAGATATTTATATCTATATATTTTCTTACCATAACATCAGTGCCTTGTCTGAATATCATCATATCATCATTGTTCAAGAGTGGGGGGAAAATCAGACTCTTCGTATGAACAGGGCTGCTTGAGGAATGTTCATTTCAGCTGTTTGCCACCTCCATTCAGATTATTCCTATCACAGCTCAGCTGGTGACCCGAAGCTAAGCAACAGGCGCAAGGATCCTGCGGGTCTTCCAGATGGCTGTGTTCACCTCCTACCTGAGAGACTCTTTACACAGAAAATGAGTCACCCCACTCAAAAGAAGTGGGGACAGGGGCAGGGACAGGACATGAGAGCCACAGATAACCAAGGTGTTTCTTCCAAGTGGCCAGTTTAAAACAGACAATGACCAGCCATCCATCCCCGAAAAAAACCCAAAAGAAACCACACCAAAAAAAAATTTATTCAGAATCAAAGACAAAATATGGTGTGACAGCCAGGCTGGAGGGGCCCTTTCTCAGTGTCTATCCCTTCTTCAGTCTCCTATCTCTTTCCTCCTATGTGTGAGGAACAGTGAGACATAAAGACCCGCGGAGCACGTGCTCGGGCTGGAGGCGGATGCTGACCACCTGTGGGCACAGACCAAGGGGCACATGCAGAAAGCTGCACATCTATCCACTACCATGGCTTAGGGCCACCTGCTCACGGAGGTTTCAGAGACAGCCTCCACTCTAGCCTTCACACAAGACATCTCCTTTACACAAGACAGCACATGGTAGCTGTCGTGGAAGTCCAGGGGCCCATCCAGTGCATCAGCAATGAGCATGTTGAACTCTTTAAGGCCATGATCATGGTGGCCCTGGCATATACACTTCAATGCCCGAGTCACCAGTGAAGTGGCAATGTCTCCTGAGCATCTTCTCTTTGCTGTCGGGCGGTGTGCTGCCATGTTCAGAGCTGTCATCTTTCAGCAGCTCCTCCTTACCTTCTGCATCCTTGTCCAGGAAGGTCCTTGGGTCCAGCTCTCCCAGGCTGGCTACAGAGCCACTGGGCTGCATCTCCAGGTCTTTGGTGGCTACTCGGTCACCTGGTAGGTCAGAGGGCTCAGGATCAGCGATGCTTGGGGGTCTTGTGATGCTTCTGCTGGGCTCAGACAAGGGGATTCCCTTGGATCCCCTGGTGGGATTGGCGCCGGGGGACTGCCATCTGCCGGGCTGCACTGTGCAGGCAGGAGCTGCTGCTGCTGCATAGCTGGAAGGCACTGTATGCTGGGGGAGGAGTTGGAGGCTGGCTCACCACTTCCTCAGAAGGAGGAGTTAAGTAGTTTAGCAAAAATCTGAAATAAAAAGGCAGCACTGAGTGATTGAAGGCTTCTCGGCAGGGGATCAGGTTGATTTCATGTTGCCGATGCTGGGCCTGAAGGCGGTGCTTGGCTTGGCGGTGGTGGCCATTGCAGCAGCAGCTAAGGATGATGATGATGGTCCACACCAGCCAGAGCTACCAGAGTTCCTAGTAGTAGTTGTAGCACTGAGACTGTCCACAGCAGTGTCCTGTGTCACAGATGTAGCTTTGATTATTGGTATCCATGCAGGCTTCCTTATCCTGTGGGGGTTCAGCCCTGGCTGACAGGGGGCTGGGCAGCACCAGGAGGAGCAGGAGCACCATGCCACACAGGAGCCTTCTCCTCTCCATCCCCCTCCTGCTCCTGCCCCTCTGCCATGGCGCTGCCACCTCCCTCCTCCCTCTCCTCCTCTACCCTCTTCTTCCTTGTTCCTTCTTTTTTCTGCTGACAATTTGACTTCAGCCCAGTAAGGCTAATTTCGGACTTCTGACTGCTAGAACTGTAAGATAATAAATTTGTGTTGTTTCGAGTCACTAAGTTCGCGGTAATATGTGAAAGCACCGATAGGAAATGAATACACTCACTATAAATTTAAAAAATAAAGTATGATTCATAGTACCTTAAAATCTGAGAACCCAGAAACAAATCCATGCACCTACAGTGAACTCATTTTCCACAAAGGTGCCAAGAACATACATTGGAGAATGGGCAGTCTCTTCAATCAATGGTGCTGGGAGAACTGGGCGCCGTATGCAGAAGAATGAAACTAGGTCCCTATCTCTTGCCATATACAAAAATGAAATAAAAATGAATTAAAGACTTAAATCTAAGGCTTCAAACTATGTAACTACTACAAGAAAAAATTGGAGAAACTCTCCAGGACATTGGACTGGGCAAAGATTTCTTGAGTAATACCCCACAAGCATAGGCTACCAAAGCAAAAATGGACAAATGAGATTATGTCAAGTTAAAAAGCTTCTGCACAGCAAAAGAAACAATCAGCAAGTGAAGACACAACCCACAGAATGGGAGAAAATATCTGCAAACTATCCACCTGACAAGTGATTAATAGTATATATAAGGTATTCAAACAACTCTATAGGAAAAAATCTAATAATCCAATTATAAAATAGGAGAAAGATTTGAACTGATATTTCTCAAAAGAAGACATACAAATGGCAAACAGGCATATGAAAAGGTGTTCAACATCATTGATCATAAAAGAAATGCAAATCAAACTTACAATGAGATATCATCTCACCCCAGTTAAAATGGCTTATATCCAAAAGGCAATAACCTATGGAGAGGATGTAGAGAAAAGCAAACCCTTTGGACACTGTTGGTGGGAATGCAAATTAGTACAACCACTGTGGACAACAGTTTAGAGGTTCTTCAAAAAACTAAAAATAGAGCTACCATATGATCCAGCAATCATGCTGCTGGGTATATAACCCCCCAAAAGGGAAATCAGCGTATCAAAGAGCTATCTACACTTCCATGTTTGTTGCAGCACTGTTCACAATAGCCAAGACTTGGAAGCAACCTAAGTGTCCATCGACAGATGAATGGATAAAGAAAATGTGGTACATATACACAATGGAGTACTATGCAACCATAAAAAAGAATTAGATCCTGCCATTTGCAACAACATGAATGAAACTGGAGGTCATTATGTTAAGTGAAAATAAGCCAAGCACAGAAAGACAAATGTTACATGTTCTCACTTATTTGTGAGATGTAAAAACCAAAACAAGCACATAGGGATAGAGAGTAGAAGGATGGTTACTAGAGGCTGGGAAGGATAGTAGGGGTTGGTAGAGGGGAGGTGGAGATGATTAATGAGTGCAAAAAAAAAAAGAAATAATGAATAGAGCATAGTATTTGATAGCACAACAAGGTGACTATAGTAAAAATAATTTAATTGTTTATTTTAAAATAACTAAGTATAACTGAATTATTTGTACAAAGGATAAATGCTTGAGGGAATGGATATCCCATTTTACATGGTATGATTATTACACATTGCATACCTGTTTCAAAACATCACATGTATCCCCATAAATATCTATACCTACTATGTACCCACAAAAAATTAAAAACTAAAAAAAAATTAAATAAAGAACTCCAAAAAATGTTTGAGGTTTTCAACAGATTGATTACATTAACTCTGCCCTCCGATTCCTTGTCTAGAGGAAGATTATATGGAAGTAATGACAGTGAAGCTTCAGGACTTTTGGTACACAGGTATCAAGAATATTGAAGTTGTAGCGTGTCCTAGGTAGAAAGGAGAAGCTAGGTGAATTGTCCCAAGAGATCTTAGGAGAAAGGTTTCTGAATCTCCAAAGCTCCAGTTATTTGTTGTGATTTCTGTTCCTATTCTGAATAAATTCATACCTAATTTTGTTTTGGTAGTTTTGTATTGTTTTTCTTATAGAGAACTCCCCAAGTTGTATCTGCTCTAGGCCCCAAACACTGAGATCCACTCTGTCCTTACCTTTTTCTTATTATTTGTTTAATTTTTTTATTGAGATGGGGTCTTACCCCTTTACCCAGGCTGGAGTGCAGTGGCACAATCACGGCTCACTGCAGCCTCTGCCTCCCAAGCTCAAGCAATCCTCCCACCTCAGCCTTCTGAGTAGCTGGAACTACAGGCATGCGCCACCACATCTGGTATTTTTGTTTTGAAACAGGCATGCAATGTGTAATAATCATACCATGTAATTTTTGGTATTTTTGGTGGAGATGGGGCTTCACCATGTTGCCCAGGCTGGTTTCGAACTCCCGAGCTTAAGTGGTCCACCTGACTTGGCCTCCCAAAGTGCTGGGATTACAGGTGTGAGCTACTGTGCCTAGCTGCATTTTTCTTTTTTAAATAGATGTAGGCTAGTCTGGTGGCTCACATTGTAACTCCAGCACTTTGGGAGGCTGAGGTGGGAGGATCACTTGAGCCCGGGAGTTCGAGGCTAGCCTGGGCAACAAAGTGAGAGTCCCCAATCTCTACAAAAAATGAGAAAAATTAAAGAGGCTTGGTGGCGCATGCCTGTAGTCTCAGCTACTTCAGGAGGCTGATGCAGGAGGATCACTTGAGTCTGGGAGGCCGAGGCTGCAGTGAGCCGTGATTGTGCCACTGCATTCCAGCCTGGGCAACAGAACGAGACCCCATTTCAAAAAAAAAAAAAATCATAATATACATGCATATATACATACATAATTATTTTAATCATTGAGAAAGGAAAAAAAAAGTTGCAGTTAAGGTTCAAGTGACTAACAAAACACCCCAAACCCAGGCCCTTTTATAATATCAAATCTGCCAATGGGATTTGAAGTGAAATACATCCGTGTCTGGATGTATTTTAAGAATGTTTGTCAAAATTGTGTCTGATCCTATCACAATCTTAAGACAACAGGACACACTCTAAAGACGGGGAATGGCAAGAGTCATCTGAAGAGAATTTGACACACTAGAATTGAACTGAATTCAATTCAGATAAGCAAACATTAGTTGCACACCTGAGCAAATGGGGCTCTGAGCTTTCTCTGAGGTGGGAGAAGAGGGGTGGCAGGGGAATGACTGATTACAGTTGTTAAGAATAGGTATCCTCAGGCCAGGTGCGGTGGCTCATGCCTGTAATCCCAGCACTTTGGGAGGGTGAGGCGGGTGGGTCACCTGAGGTCAGGAGTTTGAGACCAGCCTAGCCAACATAGTAAAACTCGGTGTCTACTAAAAATACAAAAATTAGCCAGGCGTGGTGGTGGGTGCCTGTAATCCCAGCTACTTGGGAGGCTGAGGCAGAAGAATTGCTTGAACCCGGGAGATGGAGGTTGCAGTGAGCCGAGATTGTGCCATTGTACTCTAGCCTGGGCAACAAGAGCAAAACTCTGTCTCAAGAAAAAAAAAAAAAAGGCAACCTTTACTATCCACCAGTTTCAACACTGTGCATTTTCATTCCAGAGAACTAGGTGGCCCATCTTTTGTTTCCCAATGTTTTTAATGATGTAAAATGCACTTACAAGTGGTTAATATGGTTAATACTATAATATGTAGTTAATGCCACCTAACTATACACTTAAAAGTGGTTAATACAAGTAGTTTATACAAAAGAGGTTATGCTAACCAATCACTTATAAATGTATAGTTCGGTGGTATTAACTACATTCATATCGTTGTGTAACCATCACACCATCCATCTCCAGTACACTTTTTACTTTTAATACATTTTAAAATTCCATCAGATTTTTGTTTTTAGATGAGGAAATTTATGACTGGGCATCAGTCTTTGTATAATGTTCAGAATAGCTTACCATGAGAAACTGTTAAAAGTTCTTCACGTGTATCAACTCGTTTAATCCTGTCAGCAAGACTTTGAGGTAGAGTCTAAATCACCTTAAAGATGAAAAAACTGAGATGCAGAATGGGTAATAAATAAAGTAGATGAGATTTTAACACAGGTAATCTACGTATGTAACCACTATGTTCTACTGATTCCAGAGCATTTTCTGCCAATAAAGATTCTCATGAAATGTCACCAACAGGGGATAAGGTAAATATCTTGTCATAGGATGATGGGTCTCATCCACCTTTTCTGCTCTCTCATACTGGATGGTTATGGCAGCCTCATTACTAACACTGGTTGCCTGGGGCAGGAATTCTCACTGGTGGTAGTGGTAAACAGGGCATATGAATCCCTGCACTTTGAACAAACCTACCCCCATAGGTGATGTGTATGTGACCTATGAGAAGTTGGTTGTAGAATTCTGTTGCAGAAGGATATTTATTGATGTAGGGGGACAGAAAGCAGGTCACAAGAAAGTATGCATAAAAACAGGTGTGATCTTATTTTTGTAAATATTTGTGTGTATATATATGAAAATTAGACAGCTATTTTTTTCTTTCATTTCTACATTTACTATGTATTAATTTTTTTTCAAGGGGAAAAAAATCAACAAACTTAAAGTTTCAGCAAGTAAACCTCTATGGAGGGTTATTCCAGGAAGCCCTTGGCTGAGAAGTGGTGCTCTAGGAATCTTTGTGCTCCAGGAAATTGATAGCCCTTGGGAAAGACCGAAATTCTTTACCATGGGTGGTGCTTCAGGGAGAACGACGATTTCTGAAGGAAACAGACTTCAGAGAAGCCTGGCTAACCAGGAAGACACCTGGTTTAGGGGGCAAAGCCAACACTTCAAACACATTTTTTGCTCAAATTTAGGAAAAGAGCTGATCACCAAGAAGTTGGAAACTTTTTCCTAACTTGTTTACACATCAAGCTGTTATGTGCTATCTTTGTATATATAATGTGCCTGAATGTCCTTGAGGACATTGTTGTTGTGGTAGTGTACACCATACTAAAGACAAAGAGGGAGAAGAGATTTGTAAACTTTTATGATGTGAAATGCAGTTATTGTGAAGGTGCAATGCGTGATGCTGATTAATAATGGTTAAGTCAAATATAAAAAGTTGAGCATGCAGACAGTAGAGGATATAATTTTTAATTAAGATCCCAACATAAAAGGCAAAGATACAAAGGTTTTGTGCTGCATAGGACAAACATTTATGGCTTTTTATTTATGTCTAGGACATTGAGACAATGCATTGCAGTTATCTGGTGTCATTCACAGCAATTCAGGACAGGTGTGGTGCTTATGGCGTCAGGGACACAGCCTCCTTCTTGTTGCTCCACTTTGCATGGCCTCAACTTCATGATCTAAGATAGCAGCATCTATGTTTCAAGCAGCAGGTCAGAGGAAGAGAAAAAGAAACTGGCCCCACATGACAGTTCTACCTATTTCCACTTACATACAAGGAGATGGAAAATGTTGTCTTTATGTTTGGCAGCTGTTTATAAAACAACAAAAGCTGGAGCGTGTATTAACACATGTGAATGAAAGAATGGATATTGGGGGACAACCAGTACCCTCTGCCATAAGCATCTATTGCAGGATGTCTCCACCTTGGCAACACTGACATTCTGGGTGAGATCATTCTTTGTTCCAGTCCGGTGCATTGTGGAATGCTTTAACAGCATCCCTGGCTTCTATCCACTAGGTTACGACAACCAGAAATGTCTCTAGGTATTGCTAAATGTTCCCCTCAGGATGACCTCTCCACTTCCTGTTGAGAACCACTGATTTACTGTCTGCAGAAACTGTGTTAATCACTGAAGAGACAAACCATAAATGAGATCATTTCACATGGCAATAAGTGCCATGATGAAAATAAAACAGGATAAGAAGGCAGATAGGCCTGGGATGCAACATTTACTACATGCAAACGTCCTGATAGGGAAAGAATTTGGCTTGTTGCAAGAAGAATCAGAATGCAGACATGTCAGGATCTGTATCCTAGGGAAAGAACAACAACAAACAGAATACAGGTGTGACTGGCAGAGCAGGTGGACTGAGTTGAGGCTGAAGAGTAGATGGGAGCCTGGTGAGGTCTTGGTGTTTGATCTTGGTGGTTTGATCTTTACTGCAGTGGGAAAGAATTGGAAGACAAGCAGGGAATGACATGATCAGTGTTTTTTTTGTTTTTCTTTTAAACCAGGTGGCTGCTGAGGGCATGTATATGAGAGAAGCATTAGAGAAGATACAGGGAGATGAGGAGGTTGTCATAGTCCACGTGAGAGATGATGATGGCTTGCAATTAGGCAGTGGCAATGGCAATGGCAATGGAGAAATACTATTGAAGGAGAAAAGTAACTAAGATAGGAGATGGTTAAGGCTATCTTTGACTTATCCAAATGACTAATGGGGAAGACGGAGTGGTGTTAAAGGGTAATTGTTTTCCACACCCCTTGAAATTCAGTTCAGGCCTTACAGATCTGTCCTGTATGCTCCTGTATTAATTTACTATGGCAGCAGTAACAAACAATCACAAACTTGACGGCTTGAAACAATAAATTTATTCCCGTAGTTCTGGAGGCCAGGAAGTCCCATATCAGTTTTATGGGTATCTAGAGACTCTGGGGAAGAATCTGTTCCATGCCTCCTCCGGCTTCTGGTGACTGTCAGCATTCCTTCGCTGCAGCTCCATCATTCCAATCTCTGCCTCTGTGGTCACTGTGCTTTCTCCTCTGCTATGTGGTAATATCTCCCTTTGCTTCTATCTAAGCATAGATGTAGCTGCATTTAGGGCACACCCAGATTATCCAGGATAATCTCTCCATCTCAAGACTTTAACTTAATCACACCTTTTGCTATAGAAGAGAACATTTCCAGGTTCTAGGGATTGGTATAGGGATATCTTTTGGGAGGTCATAATTAAGCCTACCACAGTTCCTAAAGTGTTTGAAATCATTTCTGGTGCAACTAATAAGGTCATGTTTGTGTAGCGATCAAAGTGGAAAGAAACACTGTGAAAGTAATTTTAAAAATGTCATTCAGTAATGTTAAAAAAAGGAAAAGAATTTTATAAGTGGATTTTCAAGATTACTAAGAAAGGGATGAAAAAACACAGGAGGGTTCCATGGACTTTAGACAGATCATCCTAGACATTAAAGTCAATGCTTAAAAGCATGGTTATAGTCACACATTGTATAGTGGGCACTCAAATGCACAATGGTCTGTCATGTTAGTAGGGCTGGGCATTAAGATAGGAGGGACAGCGAGAAGGCCGTGGACACTGGAATGGGAATGCAGAACTGAACCAGCCCACAGAGGTAGGGCAAGACAACAGGTTCAGGTACATCTAAGTAGCTGTGGCTAGCAGGTCCAATGATGAAGCAGGAGTGACATGCAGGAAAGCAGAGATCACGAATAACTCCAAGAATGGGTAATATTTAGAGATCCAGGCAGGCTGCTGGCATCAGGCTAATATCTCAGAAAGTGGTTAAACTTTAGGCTCTTGATTGGGGTTCCAGGTCAGGACTCTGTCACTGAAAGGGAATCCTAGTTCTCAGCATACTAGGATAAATAGCCAAGAGAGGAACTTAGGCCCTAAAGAACAAGGCATGAATCTAATTAGCAGCACTGGGGTCCAAGATAGAGCTGGACAAACAACAAGGATAACTCATCCCAAGTTCTGGAGTGCTTATCCAGAACTTGCTAAGTGCTACTTCCTAAAGACCAGTACCTCCAGGCAGATTTGCAAGTAGGAGGAAAGTCTAATAATACTTTATGTAATTCTGATGGAAAAAGGCAAGAATAACATTCCTGTGTTTGAATTTATAATACAGCCTAAGACATACAACATAAATAAGTCATTATTGACAATGGGAAGGAAAGTAATTTAACATGCAACATAATTAAATCCATGAAATAAATATTTACTTATATAATACAATTTTCTAAACACCACCATTATTAAGGAGAGTACTAGGAAAAACTAACAAACATAGCATGTGAAACAGTTGGGTACGGTGGTAAAGGGCACAGGCTCTGGAGCCACAACTGACTAATACATTGCAATATTTTGTTTAGCAAATTATAGCTGGTCTGCATATAAACAGAAGAGCGATATCTGGGGGATCAAGATACCTAAATTCTAGACTTACATCCTGGCCCTGAATCTAACTATCAATGTTGCCTTGGAAAAACTGCTCAAACTTTTGAGGTCTAAAGTTTCAGACCTGTAAACTTGAGAGGGTTGAGGTCCTAGGTCCCTTAAATGTAAACTTTAAAATGCTTTTTTGGAATCTTTCAAATCTTCAAGCTTTTCAAAGTGCACCCAGACTTTCTCCTTACTATACAGTCTGAACAACTTTGAGAATCACTGTATTATCTTTGTTTATATAGTAATCCTGATCTAAATTTTATTATTCCCATTTTGGAGACAAGGAAATAGAGGCCTAGGCTAGTATGGCTAAATAAGCGATAAAGCTGGGATTAGATTTTAACTCTGCCCATTTTAAAACTGTGCATTTTCTACTTTTCTGTATGTTATTCTGATATTAGACTTAATTTTCACATAGTAGGCTAGGATTCCAAGTACTCAATATCTATATATTTACCCAGATAGCTCTTACTTTGATATTTCTAAGTCTATACTTTGAGCTAACATTTGTTCAGTTCTCTCCTATTTCAGCACTCCCTTTTCTTGTTATTTATGGTGTTGTCAGCCCATATGGTCTAACTCCCATTTCTTACTCCTGTTGAATGTCTCCTACATGTCTGTTTTTTAGCAGTAACTCCTGACTTTTATCTGAAATAAAATTTTTATGTACTTGCTCATTTCATCCACTTTATGATGAAAAAAATTAGCTAGGTGTGAAGTTGGTACTAAAATTATAATAAACAGAGGACGAAACAAAGACAAGAGAAATAAAAACTCCAGTAATTATTTTCCTTTTTTAAAATATTTTATGAGACAAGGAAGATGATTTCATGTCTAAACACTGGAACAACTGAAATCATATTAATATTATAATCACTGCCATCTTCTAAAGGAAATTCTAAATGAATATTTGAATGGAAAAATAGCATTTAATATTTAACTTTCAGAATATAGAAACATTGTTGAAAGACTGTGTGATACCAGTGTATGTATTTTTGAGGTAATATTTACATAGCTAGTTACTCTCACAACCAAGGGAAACAAATACTGCTTTCTGGATATGTTCTATGTTAACTTGTCAAGAATTCTACACTGTTGTAAAATAAATGCAGTTCAGTGGTATAGCAGTTATACAAATACGTGTAAACTCTATTACTAGATTAACTTGAAACAGTAGAGTGGTTACTAATTATGTGTTATTAACAAAAATATCAACAAAAAACAGACCAAAATGTGCAGCGGCATAATAACAAAAATATAATTATCAATATAGCTATCTTATTAGAGTAAACCATAGTATCATCAGGCTTAAAAAAAACTAAGGTCATTGTTTTTTCTGACTCTTCTTTATAAATACGGTGGATAACTCTATCAGTTATCCTTATTTACATTCCCTGTGTACAAATTTGCTGACATTGAACACTATTTTCAAACACATCATCATCTGATTAAATAGGTGATCATTACTGAAAACTCATCAAAGCTTTCAAGGCTATTAATGGTTTCGTGCAACTTAAAACTTCTAATTTTGGAAGTAACCGGCCAAGGAATTTTTTCCTTTTATTGGTAAACAGCCACCATATATCAGTGACATTATCAATATGTAAATACAGTATTTAACATGCTTGTATTTTTCTTAAGAGCTGGAATACAGACTTCACAATATTTCTGAAACATCATCAACTATTTTGATAATGCCATTACAATATAACCTATGTGTGACATTAAAAAAAATTATGAACTGGTCATAGTGCATTTTTCTGAACTTAAATTTCCTAGAGGCTAACATAACAAAATTATCATTTTGACACAGTATATTGCAAGCGTCTTTTATAAAGTTCACAGTCTTTTCTTGTTGCCTCTTTCTAAACGATCCTGTAAGGAAAAAAATATGATTTATGTAGTACAGCAAAGAGAAACAATTCATAGACATGACAAGGACTTTTAAAAAACATTCTCTCTTCTATGTATACTTATGAGAATAATTAAATGTGAAAAAAAGGATTGAGAAAGTCTAAAATTTTAAAAACTATAAAATTTGTGGTTTTAGGAAAAAGAACGCTCTTGGTAAGTTCATTTTTCCCCTTGCCTTAATCTATTTTGCTTTTGTTTCACAGGTTACACCAGGAAAACATGATTTCTAAAATTCCCCTACTGTTAACCCAATTAAGCTTTTTGGCAAACGAAAAGAAGGAAGAGACAAAAATCCCAGCTAGGGTGGCTTTGATTTTGTCCTTCAGATATTTGCCAACAGAACTGACTTCTCAAATTATACTCGGCTGATCATGTTATAAAGATGACTATAATACATCATTTAAAACTGAAGGAAAATGGAATACAAATTAATCTTAAGAGATCACTTGTGCTAAGAAAGTAAATGTCTACGTCAAGAAAAAGATCTCATAAAATGGAGTTGCAGAGTGTTATTGCTTGTATAAAGAAGTTTGTCAAGTTCTTGTTCAGGCTGAACATTAATGCTTCCATAGCAACTTTAGTAACATTAACTTTTGCAATCAAATAAGACGACAACAGTACAGGAGGTAAACATACTACTTTCACAGGTTTACAGGTGTGGCCCCTTTTGATAAAAATCAAAGCTTTAATGAAGCTATTATGGACAAGTCCCTTAAGTGATGGCTGATTTTCCAAAATGAAATTGAAAAACTGGCAGGTGCTGATGCTTTTGTGCAGCCAAAAATCTCTAGTTAGTTCTGTTTTTCTTTTTTTAGAAGAGAGGCAGGGCAAATAAGGAAAGGTAAAGACTTCATGTTTTGAAGGGACGGTTTTCTAATATTTATTTAGTGCCTATAACACGGAGGAGATCAGATGGGGAAATCCAAAAGGATGTAAAATATGCAAATTGGGATCTGTTTACAGTAAAGAAATCAGCATTTCCCTCTTTAACCTTTGTTTCCTTAAGATTTTAATAATCCTTTGTTTTATGATTGTTCCACTGAAAGTATGTCAACTATGTAAAATTCAGAAAGTTAGTTCCAAAGAACCTTAGGATATAATTCAATATCTAAGATTAGTTTGACAACAGAAGTAAAATTCATGAGGACAATTTGATAGAGCTTTTTACCATAGAGGGTCTATAACTATCTTTTGTTTCTCAAGCAGGGCTCAGATGGTGAACACTGACACTCAAGAGTTAAAGAAAAGGGTTCTCGGCTGGGCATGGGGGCTTGCGCCCATGATCCCAGCACTTTGGAAGGCCCGGGTGGGCGGATTGCTTGAGGTCAGGAGTTCGAGACCAGTCTGGCCAACATGGCGAAACCCTGTCTCTACTAAAAATACCAAACTTAGCTGCACGTGGTGGCATGCGCTTGTAGTACCAGTGACTCAGAAGGTTGAGGCACAAGAATCGCTTGAATTGGTGAGGTGGAGGTTGCAGTGAACTGAGATTGTGCCACTGAACTCCAGCCTGGGTGACAGAGTGAAACACTGTCTCAAAAAACAAAACGAAACAAAACAAAACAAATGAACAACAACAAAAAAAACAGAACAAAACAAATAAACAGGGTACTCGATGATATCTAAATCTGAGAAACTTATACAGGGTCTCATATTGGACAATGGTGGGGGGTGGGTAGGTAAAGGAAAAAAAATGTAACCAATCAGGACATAATAAATAGCATTCTTGATTAGAAATATATAAAGTGCTCTTATACAGGATCTGCTTTAATTTTCATAAGGTATTATAACCTTTATTTAAGTATTAAAGTACCTGAGGAGCATAGATGTCAAATGAATCACCTGTGGGTTACAGAAGTGGTATACTATGGAGCTGAGATTTTGTTTTCCTTCAAACAGAGATATTATGGGAAATTGGTTTTATAGGTGATGAAAAAGTATACACATCAAATAGGGTGGTAAGGCACCTCTGGGATTATCAATAGTATAAAAGCCACCACCACTTCTTGGGCTGGAGGGATGAGGGTTGTGAAGCCCAGGTGTGAAGGCCAGTAAGTAGAAGCTGCTCAGTGGGACCTGAGCCCATGGAGGGAAGGAAATGGAGCCAAAAAGGAGAAGGCCCCTACAGCGGAGAAGAAATCCCTGGCTTTCCCCTTCCTCCTGCCTTCAGTCTTCTAGTGCCTGCTACTGGCTAAACCTGCCCAGACTGAGTCAGACAGCAAGGAAGCTTTGGAAACAGACCTCCCAGAGATACAGAGTAAAGCAGTGGTGAGAGGAGAATGGATCTAAGAACACAATCCAATGACCAGCAAAGGCCAAAGAACATAGTGGTTAATGATGGAGGTTCTGGAGAAAGATTCTCTGACTTTGAATGCTATCACTTTCTAGTAACTTTGGGTAAATTATGTAACATCTCTGGGTCTCAGTTTCCTCATTCACAAAATAGGGATGTTAAAATAGTTTCAATTACTGAGCTGTCACGGAGAGTAAACAAAACAACATATATGAAGCCCTTAGCCAAGTGCTTAGTCCAGAGTATACTCTCAACAAATGTCATCTATTAAATATTTCAAAAACTGGATACAAGCAGAAATTAGATCAAGTCCTAAATGTGCTATCAAACAAGGCCCTACTGTTGGCATGGTGTCTGGCATAATCTGGGACCAGGTCTTTTCCACAGAAACAGGTATAACAACTATTTTCTTGGGAAGGAATCACTCTTTTTTTTGAGATGGAGTCTCGCTCTGTCACCCAGGCTGGAGTGCAGTGGTGCGATCTCGGCTCATTACAACCTCCACCTCCCAGGTTCAAGTGATTCTCCTGTCTCAGCCTCCTGAGTAGCTGGGATTACAGGCACTTGCCACCATGCCTGGCTAATTTTTCGTATTTTTAGTAGAGACAGGGTTTTAGTGTGTTAGCCTGGATGGTTTTGATCTGACCTCGTGATCTGCCTCGGCCTTCCAAAGTGCTGGGATTAAAGAAAGATATGAGCCACCATGCCCAGTCAGGAATCACTCTTAAAAGCTTTCTACATCCTTTACCAAGAATGCAGCAGCTCCAGGCTGACTGTGGCTTTTTTGTGGGGAGGAAATGGGTTGAGGAAATCTCACTGTTACATATACTCTTCAGAATTAAGAGAACCAATGGCTGTTATCCCAATGGAGACATTCAACAATGGATACTGGCCATAAGAAATTGAGGGCATACTTCTGGTTTTCCTTTCTCCATTCAAGGATCTAAGTATGTGTGACATCGCAGCAAAGACCACAAATGTCGATACTTAACCTGGTCGAGTACACCTTAATCTCCCAAATAGGGGGAAAATGTTGTATTTCTAGGCAAGAGGTCTCTGAAGTGACTTCTTTACTTTCCAATGTGGATCTTGAAAGATACCATGGAATAATTATCATGCCCTGAATAGGTCAGCTATTTTAGGATCTCTATTTTCTAGCTGGGGAAGGAGTGGTCTTGCTGACAATCTACCTATCTGCTCCGGGCCATGTGAACTGAGCCCTTAGTGTTCCTGGGATTGGAGCATACAGGGTATCCACCCTTCTCTGGCTACTTTGTCTTCTGCTATTGTCAAAGTAGGCTAGTTAAAACAAAGATGCAAACCAAGCGGAACTATCAGATTACAAACATGTGCTTTAGATTACTTCATGACTGGCTCTAAACCAAGGCCAAAGTGGTTGGTTGAGAATAAGTCATTCTTTCAGCAAAATTCCTACAGATGAAGTAATACAGATGATGATGATAATAGCTATCATTTCTTGAGTGTTTACCGTCAGGAAGGCATAGTGCTAAAAAACCTACACATTTTATTTAGTTCTCTTAACAATCCAGTGAGCCAGGCATCATTATTGTTCCAATTTTATAGATGAAAGAAGTGAGCCCCAAAGGGATGCTATAACCTGCCTAAGATAAAAAACCTAGCATGCGGCCAGGTATAGGTAGGTATTCCAGGTATGTCTGACTCCAAAGTCCATGAGTATAGTGCCTGCTTGCCTTGTGCCAGGAACAGTGCTGAGCCTTGGAGATACCATGACCATTAAGATGCAGGGAAATGTGTACGTGAAATAAAAAGCTATCATTTGTAAAAAGTCCTGACTGAAAGCCACAAAAGCTGCCAAATTTTGAAGACAAGCCCAACCAGTCTGTCTTGGGAGAAACTGGGAAGCAAGGCCAGGGCTGCCTCTGGAATGGTCTCTTTCCCAATTGATCAAAGTGTGGCTGGGAAATCAACTCAGGTTACCGGCTGGTAGCAGAAGGGAGGCAGGAAAGACAAGCCTAACAGGGATGAACGTTTCTTTTCTTGGATTAGAGAGAAAGAGAAAGAAAACCTATGGCCCAGATCTGACTTTGTGGCTTTAACAATGAAACATTTTTTTCCCCATTTCCATCTTTCAAATCAACATTTGGAGGTAAATAATAAATTTGAATGCTAAAGTCTTTGGCCTGATATGTCTAAAACACTGAGACAAGAGTAGTGTGATGTGGAACTTGAAATTCTGGCCTCATTTTGGCATGAATATGGCAAACATCCCAAACAGCAAAACTCATCTTTTCTAGAACCCGTCTGTTTTCCAGTGCTGCCATTTTTGTGGCTTAATTCTTTTGCTTAAAAGTTCACCAAAACTGGAATGCTGTAAATATGCACGTCAGCAATTCCTTATAATTATCTTGTATTTTCCTGCAATGTACTAATTTTTACCCTCTAGGTAAAATCTGGCTTATTTAAATCATTTAACAAAGCCAGGATTAAGTACATCATCTTGATTAGTTAGGGACAAATAACCCAAATAATTTACTTAGGTAATTACTATTTCAAAACATTTAGGCGCATAAAGTGCATGTCACACCCACCTGAAGTTCAGAGTGTTCTTTCAGGAGTTGATCATATTCTTTCGAAAGTCTCTCTGACTGCATCTTCATTTCCATCACATCATTTTGTGCCTTAGAAAGGGCTAGAAAACATCGAATAGAGTTTTATTTTTATTTCAAAATAATTTCAAATTTATAGAAAAGTTACAAGACTTAAATAGAGAACTCCTGTATAGTCTTTACTCAAATCCACTGTTAACATTGTGCTACATTTGTTATCATATTCTCTCTTCACACACACTAATTATTTTCTTGACTCATTTGAGAATAAGGTGCAGGTATCATGCCCCTCTACTCTTTAACACATTTCTGGGAATGTACTTCCCAGAAACAAAATATTATCTAACATAACCATAGTATAGTCACCAAACTTAGGAAACTTAATATGAATACAATACTATAAATCTAGTTTACCATCCATATGCCAATTTTTGGAACTGTCCCAATCATGTCTTTTTAGCATTTTTTCCACTGCCAGTCCAGGATACAGTGCTAGATCACATATTGCATTTAGTTATGTCTCTTTAATTTCTTTTAATCTGGACTAATTCCCCACCATTATCACAGCCCTCTTCTCCCCATCTTTCATGACATTGACATTTTAAAGAACACAGGCCACTTTCAGATAGAATGTTCTTCACTTTGTTTTTGTCTGATGTTTCCTCATGATTAAAGTCAGGTCACACATCCACTTACATATGAATATAAGTGATATTAAATGCTTCTCAGGGCATCCAGAGGCCCATCACATCCAAAGTTTCTCTGTCCCTCACTGGTTTTTTCATTTTATACTTACAGTTTTAACCTCTGTAACTAAAGAAGCAATATATAGGAAGACAATTTAGTCTATGCAAGCATCCTGCTCCTCAAGATAATGGCACACAAGAATTACTACACATTGACCTTTGCCTACCAAGGAGCTACAAGTCATATGTCAGCAGATTCACATCCTTAGAAGTAAAATAAATGAATAAATAAATAAATATATATATATATATGTAAAACAATACATTGTGAAGAAGGTACTAATGAGCAAAATATGTAGAAGAGCAGCACAAGATGGGTCAGAAAAAGTAAAGTTGTCATACTTGAAAATTTTATCTCATATAGTGCTTTCAGAAATCATTTTTCCAAACTCTGGGAATCCTGAAGTAGCTCTATATCATATGCAGCCTTCAGAAGTTCTACATTTGGAAGTCTTTTAGGGTAGGAGTTTAAGGGAAAAAAGCAGAATTTATAAATTTAAAAGCTACTTTCCTGGCACAATGAAATAAAATTATAGGATCTAGTTATAAACAATCTTTTCTCTTGAGAAGTCATCATATAGGCATTTTTATATAAATATATAAGCCATTATCAACTAAAATGCTTTTTGTATCAGTACTTTCTAGACAGTATTGTCAAATGTTCTACATAGTTCTACATCTGTGTTGTCAACATGGTAGCCACTACTTAAATGTGGCTATTGTGAACTTTAAATGTGGCTAGTTTAAGTGAGGACCTATATTTTCTTTTTTTTTTTTTTTTTTTTGAGACGGAGTCTTGCTCTGTCGCCCAGGCTGGAGTGCAGTGGCCGGATCTCAGCTCACTGCAAGCTCCGCCTCCCGGGTTCACGCCATTCTCCTGCCTCAGCCTCCCGAGTAGCTGGGACTACAGGCGCCCGCCACCTTGCCCGGCTAGTTTTTTGTATTTTTTTAGTAGAGACGGGGTTTCACCATGTTAGCCAGGATGGTCTCGATCTCCCGACCTCGTGATCCGCCCGTCTCGGCCTCCCAAAGTGCTGGGATTACAGGCTTGAGCCACCGCGCCCGGCCAGGACCTATATTTTCAATTTAAGTTCAATTAAATTTAAACAGCCACATGTAGCTAGTAGCTAGCCATATTGGGCAGCACAGCTCTGTAATTTCTTCCATGTTCCTTCTATAGCTGCATAATTCTAAATAAGGTATTAAAGATTGATTTTGACAAATTTAATGTGATGTCACTTGCTAAAGGTATGAGACAGGCATGGAAGATACTTTTGGGGATCGTTAGATTTCATTAGGACCACCTTCACAACATAAAGAGTTACATATTAGTTTTCAGTTTGGGTTCTACAAGGCATTTCCTACAGGTTACTTGAAAAATATGATGCACGGTGGTATTATCTTCAGAATTCAGCAAAAAAGTTTAAGACCCTGGATTTCTGGTACATAAAACGCACAGTAGATTCCACAACCTAATAATGGCTGACTAGCCTGCAATGGTGTGTTTTTTGTTTTTGTTTTTTTTTTTTTTTAGACAATGTCTTGCTCTACCACCCGTCAATTTTTAAATTTTTTGTAGAGATGAGGTCTCACTATGTTGCCCAGGCAGGTCTTGAACTCCTGGCCTCAAGCAATTCTCTCACCTCAGGTTCCCAAAGTGCTAGGATTACAGGTGTGAGCTACTGCCCCTGGCCTACAATGGTAGTTTTAGGAATGTTGTTGTTATGGTCCGAATGCTTGTCTCTCCATAAAATTCATATGTTGAAACCTAATTACCAATGTGATGGTATTGGGAGGCATGGCTGGGGAGTGATTAGGTCATGAGGGTGGGGCCCTCATTAATGGGATTCATGCTCTAATAAAAAGAGGCCTGAGAGAGCTGCCTTTCCCTTTCCATTAGGTGAGGACATAGCAAGATGGTACCATCTATAAATCAGGAAACAGGCCCTCACCAGAGGCCTAATTCATTGGGGACTTGATCTCAGACTTCCCAGTCACCAGAACTGTGAGAAATAAATTTATGTTGTTTATAAGCTACTGAGCCTATAGTACTTTCTACTAAGACAGTTGGTCAGGCCCTTGTAATGAACAGGAGTTGGTCTTAATGTTAAAAATGATTTATACTTGAATTTCTGACATTAATAAATTATTTAATAAATTTAATATATCTTAGGTATCTACCCAGTAGTTCCTTTTTAAAAGAAGCTAGAAAACCACTTGTACAGCCTATCTAGGAGTTTCTTCTGGTTACTACCAGTATAAAGCTATTAACGGAACAAATGCAGACAAATACTGTTTTCCTGCCACTTATTAAGCCAAGGTATGAACTGTGTTTCTTATTTCATTTTGTATTTCAGTGGATATTAATAAATCTAATGAATACTATCACTCCAATTAGGGGAGGCTATTATTGTCTAGACGCATCTTGGACTGTTTCCCAGTCCTATATCTCATTTTATAAAAATTATAATATTAGGCCGGGCGCGGTGGCTCAAGCCTGTAATCCCAGCACTTTGGGAGGCCAAGATGGGTGGATCACGAGGTCAGCAGATCGAGACCATCCTGGCTAACATGGTGAAACCCCGTCTCTACTAAACAAATTAAAAAAAACTAGCCAGGCGAGGTGGCGGGCGCCTGTAGTCCCAGCTACTCGGGAGGCTGAGGCAGGAGAATGGCGTGAACCCGGGAGGCGGAGCTTGCAGTGAGCCGAGATCCCGCCACTGCACTCCAGCCTGGGCGACAGAGCAAGACTCCGTCTCAAAAAAAAAAAAAAAAAAATTATAATATTGTGTTTTGGATGCCTTCCACCTCCTTTTGCAACTGCATCTGTAACTAAAGGATTACATAAACTTGTTATCTGACATGTGAATATGCTTGTTTTATTTTGAGCCATATTATTTTGGAAACAGCATATATAAGAAAAATATTATTGGACAAGGAGGCTTTAGATGATACATCTAAGTCGCTATTTCACTTTTCTTAACTGCAAAAATGGGCTGCTATCACTTGCCAGTGGCTTTATGGAAATACTGAGCTATTTCATAAGAATATTGGCTAGATTCAATAAGAGACTGTTATGTCCTAGGTTATGGTCCATTAGATATTTTTAAAGGCACATGAATCATTTGTTAATATGGAAAATAACTTCAACTATGTTACAGTGACACATAATAAGCAAAAATATTTGTTGCCTTTCCAAGTGTTAAATGTTCACCTATGGAGCTATTTGCACAGTGGGAGGAGCCGGTGAGACTAATGCACCGTGTAAATGTATTGTATCACTGTGATTTCGACCAGAGATAACAAACACTGCCAGTTAAGCTCTGCCAGGAAATGGAAGTTTTTAGAGGCATTGGCATGACAGCTAAAGTTGGGCTGTTGCACAATAGCTGTAAGGATTGAGCCAGAGGAAAACATACTTTATTTGAAAAATTTCCAAACGTCTAGTATTGGTTTCTTTCCAATTTATTTGGTTCTCTTTTTGAGAATTCAAGAGTGTGATACACTGGAGCTATTTAGTATTTAATCCTCACATGTACTATTCCTTTGCCAATGATCACTTATTGGATTGTTAATCTACAGTAATGCTTCCAAGACACTTGGCAAGTAGACACACAAACTTCTGCTCAGTAAGGACATAAATTGTGGCTTAATTATATTATCATTTTTTTGTACATGCCTATATTGTCAGGTCTGTGTAGGTAAAGGTTTATGTTTTATTCATCACTTCAATCAACACCTAATCTCTTTTAACCTCATACCCATCTGTTGATAAAGTTTGTTGATTCACTTCCTTTATAGCTCTCCAATTCATACATTCCACTCCAGCTCTGTGACCACTGTCCTCATTTCCAGATTAGATTAAGTGGATTTCTCACATAGTTGCCCAGCTACTTTAATCCATTGTCTATAATGCTGTCAAAGTGATTGCTCTCATGCCTAAAAACTCTCTAAGAGTGCCCTGAAAACACACAAACATGGCATATGAGGGCCTTCATGATGGCTTCTAGGCCTACTGCTCAACTCTCTCTACTGGTTCCATTTTATTTTACACTCCAGTTGCCTTGAGCTCCTTGTAGTACCTCAAAAGTGCCATATTCCTTTGGTAACAACCTGCTCATTTTTGTTATAACATCTTGTCCATCTCCTCCTATTTCATCTGGCTAATTAATGTCATCCTTTAAAATGTCAAGAAAGTGTCCTTGATCTCCAGTGTTGGCTTCTACTACAACTCAAGTTTCACCACAGCATGTACTGAATTGAAGGGCAACTATGCCCTTACTAGACTATGGACTACTCAAAAAACAGAGCTGTGTCTTATCTGTCTGTCTGAGTACTTAGCATATTGCCTAGTATTGGTAAGTGCTTGAAATATGCTCCTTGAAGGAATGAAACAATGAATAAATGAAAAATGTAAGCTTTAAGCATTTGAAAAATTCACTTGTGTGTAAACAGTTCACTTGGAAATGATAAATGTCAGGTGAACACCACAAAGTGTTACTTTAGTCACCTGATAGGAATCTTGGTTGAAACAAGATAAAAACACCTTCAATCTAAAATCAAAATACTCAGGATAGCTGTAACAAAGCAAACAGACCATTCTTCAAATATTTCGATGAAAATATACTCATGTTACAAATATCGCATACTACTTCAGAATCAAAAATAAAATATAAATAAATAGTACCACAGAATCCAGCTCAATTAAAAAAAATCCCTGTACACTGATTCTAAGAATGGGGCAGGAAATGTGCAAGATAAGGCTGGAGTATCTTATAATGCCAGAAAGTAAGCAAGTGCTCCAAAAATGAAAAAAAAAATCAAAAATGGAAATATGTCAAAGGGACACAGAAGCCAAATGAAAGAGCTGCCAATGGCGAAAGCTAGACAACCTGAACAATAAACTAAAGTAGTATTAAATTATAACCCAAATTATAAAATAAATACCTATTAGTCCATACTGATAAACAAATGGTAGAGAACTGACAAATCTGTGCAGAAGAATTCCAAACAATTTACACAGATACTGTACTGTCAAGGAGGTTGAGCATAACTTCCCTTTCTTCTTTTTTTTTTCTTTTTTTAATCTACTCATTTGCACACTGATCTGAAGTGTGGGCTGTGAACAGTGATTCAAAAAGATTACAGTACGGAAAAAGGAGGGAAAAGAGTAATTTTACAGTTCAGAAACTAGACAAGCACTATTTTAGCTAGGTGATCAAGGTCAACATCAAAACTGACAAGTTATGTTAATAATATGTACTCTTGATATAATGTGATGAAAGCTGGCACATCACCTCTGTGACTTTCAAAACCTATACAAAAGTAGAAAACATGGAACCCAGGCCAGGCACAGTGGCTTATACCTGTAATTCCAGCACTTTGGGAGGCCGAGGCAGGTGGATCACGAGGTCAGGAGTTCAAGACCAGCCTGGCCAACATGGTGAAACCCTGTCTCTACTAAAAATACAAAAATTAGCTGGGCATGGTGGTGTGTGCCTGTAATCCCAGCTGGGGAGGCTGAGGCAGGAGAATTGCTGGAACCGGGACCTGGGGGGGCAGAGGTTGCAGTGAGTCAAGATCACGCCACTGCACTCCAGACTGGGCTACAAAGGGAGACTGTCTCAGAAAAAAAAAGAAGAAAAAGAAAACATGGAATCCAGGAAAGAGGGTATCAATACAGGAAAGAGGCAAAGGAAATCCTCATAATGATGATGAATATACAGTTGTAATAATATGATATAGTAAAAGTTATGATATATTTAAATTGAAAGGATGGAGGGAGATGGGAAGTATGAGGAGCCAGGAGGGTAACTGGGTGAGATAAAGAGATCTAAGTCCTCGTCTTCCCTATAACAAAGTCAAAGATAATATCCTATATTGAAAGATCAAGAAAAAGCTACCTAGACATTGCATTTAGAAACCTGGAGGCACATATCAGAGGACATTTTTTTTTTGAGACAGGGTCTTACTTTGTTGCCCAGACTAGAGTGCAGTGGCACAATCGTGGATCACCGCAACCTCTGCCTCCCAGGCTCAAGCGATTCTTCTGCCTCAGCCTCCCGGGTAGTGGGGATTACAGGCGTGTGCCACTGTCATCTGGCTAATTTTTGTATTTTTAGTAGAGACGGGATTTTACCATATTTGGCCAGGCTGGTCTCAAACTCCTGACTTCAAATGATCCACCTGCCTCGGCCTCCCAAAGTGCTGGGATTACAGGCATGAGCCACCGTGTGCCTGGCCTCAGAGGACATTTCTAAAGGAGTTGAATGTAGTTGCTTCTGGGGACAGCGCCTCAGGAGACTGCTCTTTTTCATTATAAGCCTTGTGTTACTATTTTGCTTTAAAAAATATATATATGTAAAACTTTGATAAAATAAAAAAAAGTAAAAGGTGCTCCAGATAAATACTCCCTTTTATAACAAAGGCTCTCAGAGCTGGGAAGACCTCTAGAGATCTAGTACCATTTTTTATTTCCCTAACATAATTATAATGAAAAGAACATGCTAATTTCTTTATTCAAATCATTTCTCTTCTCCTGCAAAGTTTTATTATTCCGTATCAATGGATATCAATGGTTCTAATAAATGTTCTAAACAGCCATGCTCTAACACTAATGAGAATTGGTTCTACTTACTGGCTTATCCTCTCTTCTCCCAATGCCCTATATTTAAGACTTGTGGCCTCATTTCACACAGCACACTTGTGTTGTGAGCTAACAGATGCATAAAACCTGCCAGATCCTGTCCTAAAGATCCTAAGATTGCATGAAACATTCTTCAAAAGTGATGAATATGGCTTAATTTATCACCTGCTGAACTTTCTAAGTTTGGAGAAAGGGAAGTTACTATGAAAATATTTTTCTCATGAAAAATAAATATAGTTTTAAGGGTCAAAAAGCCAACAATGAAAACAGTTCTTGATGGTCAGTTTTGCTTAATTACATTATTTGGAGATATATAATAGACATTAAAGTTTAACTAGTCCAGTCTCTCATTTTACAAAGGAGAAAACTATGGCCTAAAAACAGTCAATGAGTTCACCAAGATTACCCAGTGTATCCTCAGATTTTGCAACGTAATTCATATAACTTAGCAAAAGCTATATGAACAGCTTGTAATATTTGGTGTCTACTCACAAAGTAAAGTTGGAATATGGCCAATTAATTAGAGAATTCAAGCCAAAAAACTACCGCCCTAGATTACCTGGGTATTTGGAAGAGGTTTTTTTTTAAAAAATTTTAAATTCTTTTTTACAATAAAAAGCTATCTTTTTTATTAAGCAAAATAAATTCATTGTAGAAAATAATTTAAACTCCAGGAAAAAGTCATTTGTTGTACATGCTAAGGAAAACCACTATTAATAGTTTAGTGTTTTTTCCTAATTGAAAGTGTTTTAAAACTAGAGTTGTCCAGTTTAATTTTTGTATCTCACTTGGCAATAAACATGAACTTGCCATAAGCTGTTATCATTAGAAAAGTATTTACCATTAAGGATTGTAGTAAACATGCATATGTAGGTATGGAATAAGACAGTAGAAAAGAACACCAAAGCATTCAAAGTAATCATCTCCTTTGATCTCTTAGGAGCTACATCAATGGACCCCTTAACCATACAGCATTATTATTCACTGCATCTAGTGTGACACATCGACTTCTAACAGACCACTCTGCTTTTTGCTTTGCTCTTCTCACTCAGAACAGTAGTATCATTTCACTCATTTTTCTGCCACTCCATGTCCATCAACACATTTAGAGAATTGTGCTTGATTACATCTTTATCACCTGGAACATTCCTTGATTCAGTATGCATTTAGCACTCTCCACTCATGTTTTTGGTAGACTAGCCCATGTTTCACACTGGGGAGGAAGTGAATCCCTTTATGTACATATGTTTGGTTCACCATCTGGACTACAAGCTCTTCTGAGAAGAAACTGTTTTCTCTTGCTTTAATGTCCCTCTGCAGAGATTATAAAAGCTTTTCCTCAGGGTAGACATTGCTATGTTTGCTAGTACTGTGAATAATATATAAGGTATCTTTGAATTTCTGTCTTAATATCTTCCTTATAGCTATTCCTCCTGGTTACTGAAAGACATATAGTTTATTTTACGAGTATAGGCCTTGATAACAGATAAGAAACTCACAGGAAAGGGAAACGTCACAACTAAATGGGAATGTAACAGGGAACCAAAAAGGATGAAATATCACCATTACATATTAGTCCAAGAAAAGTAGTCTGACAGTGAGCAAACCCTTTTTTCTGTTTTGACAATAACATCAGTACGTGAAAATAACACAGAGGTGAACTAATAAATACTAATAAATCCTTTATTTACCTAAATAAAAGGGCTGGTCATGAGTTTTATTTGCTTTAAGTAATTAAAATACTATTAATTATATATTGCCTATTGACGCAACCATCAAATAAACTATACTATTATTTCTTAATGCGGAGTTTTTTTTTTTCAGTTGATACAAAAAGGGAAAAAGATGTCAATGAGGCAGAAACTTCCAGACATGAAAACAAATAAGAAACAGTATGTTTTTTACTTATTTAAATCACAAAAGTGCATTAAAAGGCAACAAAGCAAAAAACAAAAAACAAAAAAAACCGTATGACCAAAAATAGCAAGCTGTTTTTAAGCATTAATAATTTTAAAATAAGCTGGTGGCTTTGATATAACTGTAGGTAAAAGATAACCGAGTTCATGTCCATAAAAATTTACCACTGTAAAACATGCTTAGGGTAAACTTTTAGAATTTATTTTTAGATGAATATGTGGTTCATTTGTACGAAACTGGAAATCCTATTGTTTTAAACTTGTATACAAAGCTTATGTCTTATTCTTAACACTCAAGAGGCAGGAATTTAGGGTTTTGGGTATACAGAACAGCAATTCCCCTGTAATTTTCTATCTTGTCTTGATCTCCAATTTCTCTTGAAAAGCACTTCAGCTACTTTTCACTATCTGGTCCCCATGTTAACTGGCAATAAAAGGTAAAAAAAACTTAACTTCTTCAAGGGTATTAAAGTTGGTCTGTAAAAGGTAATTTTAGTTTTGTTCAAGGTTAAGTCAAGGTGATATGAAAGCATTTATCCAGGAAGAGAGTTTAATTATCATTATTTTAAGTAGAGGACTAGGGGGGTTCTATTTCCTGGTCCAAATCTAGTATGTCTATTGTATGCTGCTAATACTTAGAGACCCATAATAGGTCTTTACACTCAGTTTCTGATTTGTTAGTATATCCTTTAAGAAATTTATTTAAAGTTTGCTTTATCCTCAAGAGGCATACTTTTTAAGGAAAGTGTTAATTATGCTCCACATTAAATGACTTTACAATAAATGAATTACTTGAAAAGTTCTTTTAAAAATAGATGAGGCCCAGGCACAGCAGTTCAGGCCTGTAATCCCAGCATTTTTGGAGGCTGAGGAGGAAGGGCTTGAAGCCAAAGTTCAAGACCAGATGAAGTAGCAAAGCGAGACCCTGTGTCTACAAAAAATTTAAAAAATTAGGCAGGCATGGTGGTGCACGTATGTAGTCCCAGCTACTCAGGAGGCTGAGGTGGGAGGATCGCATGAGCCCAGGAGTCTGAGGTTGCAGTAAGACATGACTGCACTCCAACCTGGGCAACAGTGAGACTCTGTCTCAAAAAAACAAACAAACAAAAAAAATTGCTGATGAAACAAAGAAGGAACAAAGGAAAGCAGGAAACAAAGAGAAGAAATGCATCATCAAGAAATTTCCCCCAATTACTGTTTTCTCTTTTCCTTTATGTAGGAGACATACACTGCTAATTCAACCTTTATTACAAGATCGGCAGCCCTAAGAATTCCTTTTAAAATATGGCATGTTTTTTATATCTATATGTATTCCTGCTCCTAAAAGAATGAAGAACAGACATTTCCACATGCAGCTCAATCACTTTTTAAACCATATTTACTTTTATCATTGCTTGGATGCATGCAATGACTGAATGCTACATATTTCTAGTTACAAGAATAAAGGAGGCTGGGTACAGTGGCTCACGCCGGTAAACCCCAGCACTTTCGGAGGCCAAGGCGGGCAGATCAAGAGGTCAGGACACAGAGACCATCCTGGCTAATATGGTGAAACCCCGTCTCTACTAAAAATACAAAAAAATTAGATGGGCATGGTGGCGGGCGTCTGTAGTCCCAGCTACTCAGGAGGCTAAGCCAGGAGAATGGTGTGAACCTGGGAGGCGGAGCTTGCAGTGAGTCAGATCACACCACTGCCCTCCGGCCTGGGTGACAGAGTGAGATTCCATCTCAAAAAAAAAAAAAAAAAAAAAGAATAAAGGAAGGTATTCATTTATGAAAATAAGTAGTTTTCCTGGAAGAGACCTTTAAAGCCAATCTCCTTGGAAATCAGAAGGTTTTTCCACTAAATACAATGTTTGTGCCAGGGTGATATTACTGCACGGAAGCACCGCTAATAGTTTACAAACTCTGGTCAAAATAGGAGTTGGAGGTTAAAACCTGAAGGTGTTTGCCACAACTGATAGAGTGTTCTTAGTAGCTGCCTACAGAATGCCACTTTTAAAATTTGGGCTAACTAGCTTAAATAAACATTTGTATTTACATTTTGTTTCCACTAATACATTTGGGAGAAAATGTTTCACTTAGATTTAAGTAACATGAAGGATAAGAAAATTCACATGGAAAACACTCTATTTTCCTGTAAAAAGAAGAAAACACTGCTTTTTTACTCAATTTTCAAATATAAGATCTCTTTCTAAATCTTTCTTAAGCCTTGTCACCTTAACACCCTCAATATTTAGAAATCAGTGAATATTTTTGAGTGGTACTGTGCACAAAGTATTGTACCACTGAATTCATCCAAATCATGCACTATTAATTGATATATTTTCTTAGTTCTTACCTTACTGAATTTAACTGGTTTAGGTCAACAGAACATGACCAAGGAAACACTCTCTTTAGAAATGGAACTTTGATCTTCTCAAGGTCATTACAAATGTTAGTTTTTAAAAAAACATAGAGCAAATAAAACGTGTTCATAAAATATTATATATCTTGCCAGAACCAAACAGGACACACTCAAACAGGTAAAATCTGCCTCTACCTGAACACTAATTCACTTCGAAAGTATCTCTGCAGTCTATACTTCAAACACAGAAGCTGCTATCACTTGTTATCAGATTGTAAACACAATGCTTACATTGTCAAAGAGTTCATTTTCTCTAAAATCTGATTTTGTCTTTTAAAGAAATGCTCATATAATACTAAGTTAAGTTTTATGCCAGATTTAAAGAGTTAAAGCTCAAAATATCTCAGAGCTGGAATTTTTGAAAGATGAAAAGAGAAACTAAATTGAGCAGGGTTAAGAAAACTGTAGTACACATACACTCTTGTCTCTTTTAGTTTTGTACCACCCTGCTTATAACATAAGAAAAGAGATTCTTGGTGGATACAGAAAAAAGCAGGATTTTGAAGCAATATTTTTGTGTTTTGGAAATAGATGGCTTCATTCTTCAAAAGAATTAGTAGCTATATTTTATGCAGGGTTAAAAAAAGAACACTAGTTTCTCTTCTGAAATGTCTGTTGTAAATGGTAGGTAACTTAAATTCATTTTCATATAAACAATAACATTTCTAGATCATGTTCTAAATCTTTTGGAATTACAGAAAAGGCAACAGTACCAACTAAAAGATTCTTGAATTTTGGGCTACACTATGCCAACTACATAATATACCACTTTGTCTATAAGGGTAATTTATTTTTTAACTTATTGCTTCTGAACTGTCTTCTTTTTTTCACTTGAAGTAAAAAGTAGGAACGTGACTAAAGCGTTTTGTATCACATAAATATTCTCCGGTGGATTTTTGTTCTATTTACAGAATTAGCTTTTATTTTTATGTTTTCCATCTCAAATTCAAATACATCCTGACTGAAGTAAACCCTTTCCAAACAATGTACCTTAACACCAATTGATGGTGAGGTTTCTCAGTGTCTGGCCAACATAAAAACCTATCTGTTGTATGCAGAAATGTTGCAAAGCGTCAAGCCACAAACTTACACTCAGAGTTTTCTGGGATGACATTGAATTTGGGGTATCTACTTATCTGTGCTATGCAGATGCAACAGAAATAATTTGTTCTTTGACTAAGAAAAAAACAGTAGCAAAACTTTTTTTTTTTTTTTTTTTTTTTTAATGTAGAAGAAATCGCTGCCTTCAGGGAAATGGAGTTGGGATGCTCCACTTCAAGCCTACACTGCAATGTTATGTTGGAAGGAGACACTCAAATTCTTAGCTGACATCCCAGATACTGTTGCCTACTCTGTGCCTACCTGTCTCTCTCAAGGAACGCTTTCCTTATGTCTAACAGGTAGAATATATTAGTGCTTGAAATAAACAATATATTTTCTTGTAAGAAAACTGTTCCCCTGCAATTGCTTCTCTGAGAGGAGGAATATACGATGATGGAAAAATGTGATTCATTTTATAAAAACACATTTATAAACAACTTTTTAGGAACATAGCTCTTTTGCTAAGGCAAGAACATCTGTATTTACAACACAGATCTTAAACACCTACATGTTTTTCTGTATAACAGAGCATGTTTCTCTTGGCTGATACAATGTTTTATCTTCATATTTGAACAAGAATTTATAAATAGGTCATTCTTGGTATCTTAGAAGAACATTTAGGCATTAGTTTTGTTTTAGGAAAAACAGTGAAGTGTACAGCATAAAGTATCCTGCTAGTCTTTTTACTTTTTCACATGTACACAAAGTTACCATCTGAAGTCTTCCTTAATTCAGTTTTCAGTTTCTCCTGGTCTTGTACTAGTTTTTTATTTTCTGCTTCCAAAACACATTCTTCATCTTTACCATGGCTTTTCAAAATCTATTGCAAAAGGGAGATATAGGAAGAATTAAGCTTAAATTGCAATAGCCAGACGTTCTTACAGAAAATGAGCTGAGTAGCCTATCTAAAATTACTGGTCTATAATTTATTCTTTGTCCTTTTCAGAATTTTATAGTTTTCTACAATGTACTTTTGCTAACAGAAACTTAATATTTGGCAAACACACAAAAAAGATTTCTTATTATGGCTGAAATCTCTAAAGTGAACATAAGAATTTAAAATAATATTCTCAAAAGTATTTAGGTAAATAATGTCAGTCTTTCTCCATCAATTAATGAGAAATGTAAATCTAAGGGGAAAAAAACAGATCTGAAGATGATATTAACTAGAAAACCATTATGTTCTGATTGTAGAGCGATCTACTCAGCCTATTTTTATACAGACAAATTTGTAAGAGAAGAATATGTCAGAGTGGAGATGGGTAAGTGGGAAATGATGGCCATTTCTACAGCTGGAAAATTCTAATTTTCACTGAATAGTTATTACCAAATTACTTTTATTCCATTAATCCTTTCTAAAGCTCTTTGTATTTTAAAATTGATTCTGGTTTTAAAAATGTTAGTGTTTGCAGCTTATCTTTTCTAGGCAAGAACAATTAAGATCCAAATAGTAAAACAACTGATCAAAATAAAATTATCATGGAGTAAAAATTTCATAATCTGTATTGTGAACAGAAACTATAATTATCATCAGAACTAAGAAGCTGACTTAAAGAAATGACAAAGAATTTAAATTACCAAGAAAGACAAAGTAAATGTTTGAAAAACCTAATACGTATACTGTTGTACGTCAGTAGACTAAATAAAGAGACAGAAACTTCTTCTTTTTTTTTTTTTTTAAGAAACAGGGTCTCACTCTGTCACCCAGGCTGGAGTACAGTGGTGCAACCCATAGCCACTTCAGCCTTGACCTTCCGGGCTTAAGTGATCCTCCTATTTCAGCCTCCTGAGTAGCTGAGACTACAGGCATGTGCCACCACTGCAGGCTAATTAAAAAAAAATTATATATAAACATATAAATATATATATTTTGTAGAGACAGAGATCTTGCTATATTGCCCAGGCTGGTCGTGAATTCCTGGCCTCAAGCAATCGTCTCACCTCAGCCTCCCAAAGCGCTGAGATGACAGGCATGAGCCACTGTACCTGGCCAGTGGCAGCAACTTGATACTGACAGGTTCTATTGTCAGGTAAAAAAGGAACACAGGATAATTTTAAACAGACTGACATAAGAGAGGAATTTCTACTGCAGGGTGATTCATTTTCTAATGTAAGCCCATATATTCAACAAAACACAAAGTTCTACTGAGCAATGACTACATGCAAATAGTTTACAATGCAAGGTGCTGTAAGAGATAAAAATGTAAGAGAAACATGGTCTCGACTTTTGAGTAACTTCAATCTAGTAGAAAGGATGAGACGAGCATAAAAACTGTAGCACAAGACCAAATACAGTACTACTGTGCTATATAGAGATTAGGCAGCTCAGAAGGAGGAATTAAAGCTCTAATGCATATATTATATAATCCCAAGGACTATTTTTTGGAGACAGGAGGACTGAAGTACATTCTGAAACTAAAGGAGCCTCATATCTTCTCAAATTAATAAAAAAAGTTTTTTTTCGTAAAGAGCAGCACAAGAAAAAAATTCTCCAAATCCCTTTTAATTTGTTGCCTACTTCAAGCTGAAAACAACTCCAGCTAATACTTCACTGAATTCAGTTCATAAAATCTCCAGTGATTACCCAAATTAGAAGAGAATCATTGAGTTGCAGGAATGTTTTCGCTGACTGCTTGAATTTTCATGCCATTGACTTGGAAAAGTTGGATTTGTGTTAGTCTTGTAAATAAGCTTTCACTACTGCACCTGTAAACTTGCCTAAATTTATGATGTGTAACTTGACGCTGGAGAAAGACCAAGAACCCTGAAATCTGAAATTTAATGACCACCAGCTACAACAACACAGGTGTTCACTGTCTCATCCAAATTATCCCACCTTGGTAAGTTACGTGGCTGGAAAAAAAAAATCAGAGCACAGTAAAGCTCTATCACGTTGAAGTAGCAAAATTAAAAGTAATTGGTTTTTCGTAATTATTTCATTTCTTTAACTGAATATCAGAACAGAAAGGGGTCACAGGTACCACGTGGAAATTGTTCTATCGGATAACATAGGAGTTGAGGGCACAAAATAATGTGGTTATGAATGTGGATTCTAGAGTCAGGCTGCTTAGGTTCAAATTTTAGTTCTGTCACATATTAGCTGAATGATTTTTGCAAGTCACTTAACCTTTCTGTGCCTCCGTTTCCTCGTCTATAAAATGCAGATAATAACAATACCAAATTCATGGGGCTTTTGTGAAAATTAACAGTTAAAAACCTTACTGTGAAGCACTTGAAGCAATACCTGGCACAATGTTAACTATTATTTATAGCTAAGGAACTTGGAGGCCCATTAACATAGGTGATTTGTGCTATGTCACACATTGGAACTAGCACCTAAGTCTCTTGGATGTCAGGGTAATGCAGTTTCCAATGGAAAATGTGTCTCTGATAGAGAATGATGAGGTATGGCTGGGCGTGGTGACTCTTGCCTATTAATCCCAGCACTTTTGGAGGCCAAGGTGGGAAGATTGTTTCAGGCCAAAAGTTTGAGATCAGTCTGGGAAGGAAGGGAAGGAAGGGAGGGAAGGAAAGGAAAGGGAGGAAAGGAAGAAAGGACATTACAAAGGGGGTGTCTTCACAAGCTTATCTTTCCTTAGCTTATTTTTCAAAACCTACATGAAGCACCTTGAAATAGATGTCATCTTCTATATTCTCACTTATGGCCTTTATTGATCACTTTATTGGTCAATTAGTTATATTTTGGGCACTGACAACTGCTTTTATGTCCGGCTCACAGACTTTCTCCCCACTGTGTACTGGCTTTAGCCCAGCATATCTGTGCTGCCACTGATTGGGTCACAGCTATGCAGGAAGCAGTGAATCAGAATAGCATGGTACCAAAGGAGAAGAAAACAAACAAACAGAAAGAATAAATCATGCAGGGTCAAGGAATTGGTAATCATGACATAAGTTTCCTTGCATGGGTAAATGGTTCTGAAAACAATTCCAAGAGAAAAGTTGCAAAAGTATTTTGAGGAGGGTGCTTTTTTTTTTTTTTTTTAAAAAAGGGCAAGACTAATTTAAGTGTATTAACTATAGTATGTATGGGAAAAATAACACTTTCTATTTTCTTAGAGCTAAGGAATAAGAGAAAAACAACTGAAGAGGAAAAAAAGCAGTGTTCTGATGGTTACAAATCATTACTCCAAAATGATGTGTATAATTTTAAATTAAGATATGTACATGATCAGTTGTTCCATAAATACAAGGCTATGTGCTTTCGAGTTTAGTTATCACGTATCAATCAAAGCTTTGATGACTGTGTTTTTATTTTTACCACTGTGAAATGAGATCAAAGGATAGAAAATAAAGGAATAACATTAAATATTTCGAATATTATGTGAAATTATCAATCTAGCATCAATGACGTTTCTCTGCTTTCTGTAAACCAATCATTTAAAAGAAAACTAAAATCTAGGCTTAAAAATACTTTAACTGAAGAAGAAATGGAAACGGAGTTATAAAGACTTTAGATTATAAAGTAAACTTAAGGGTAATGAAGGAATTAAAATTCATATTCCCAGAATACTATTTTTGCCTTAAATCACAGAAAATAGGTCCAATGGTATTAATCCACTATGGAGAAAAAGCAAATCCAAACAATAGTGAAAATATTAGTGGGAACAAGCATTTCTAAAGAATAGTAAAACTATTCTTGAAACAATCATTACATAAAATATTGTTAATTATGATCATTTTCTGCTTATACAATATAAAAATGCTCTTTTTGATGCTGAAAACAAATATATTAGATGCTGAAAACAAATATATTACTCCTTGGGAACACTAACAACATTTAATTTTTACAAAGAAAATTAAATACCCGTTTTAGTTTTTCATTTTCTTCCATAAATTTTTTGGCAGCCTTGTTAGTATTTTCTGCTTGAGTTTTAAGTACACCTTTGTTTGACAGTTCTTTCGCCAGTTGAGTAATAAGCGTAACCAGACGTCTCAACACTCTAAGAAAAAAAAAATCAGAATAATGTGTTACTGGCCAATCATCAGAAACTTATTTTAAAACAGTCATTGCCAAATTACTCCCCATTAGGTATAGGTGTGGTGGTGGCAGATGACGTTTAGGCAAAACCCATTATTTTTTTAAATTCGTCTTTTAGTAAAAACAGGACCATGTCTCATTCCTTGGAATCTTTGTTAGAAGACCAGCACTTAGAATACAGGTTCAGTGGTACTTATTTGTTTTCCTGTAGAAGGCTTTAGCTTGGAGGATTAGAAACAGGAAAATTTCATCTAGTGTGGCAGGGCCAGGAAGATAATTCTTTTTTTGGCCCAGTTCAAATTCTGCTATTTAAGGAACATTGTGTAAGGTCAATCAAGCTGAAGAACAGCTCGCTCACATCTGTTTATGGGTAACTGCCATTGTTAGAAGTAGTGACTACTATCTTCAATTACTCATTCAGCAGACATTCCTTTACTCAGGAACTGCTAAGTGTTGAGACACTCTGCTAGGCACTGCAGATGCAGCGGAAAACAGCAAAGTCCATGCCCTCGGGGGTTTAGTTCCTAGTTGGGTAAGCAAAAGTTTAAACAGTATTTAATTACAACCATGAATGACACTAGAAAATGAAGTATATATACATTCTTTGAGCATCTGTAAGAGAAGACCTACCTAGTTTGTGGGTAGTGATGGCCACAGAAGGCTTTGAGAAAGAGGCTAATGGATGAGTAAGAGTTAGCCAGGAAATGAGGAAAGAAAAGAGTGTTTTGGCAAAAGGAATAGGTTGTGTAAAGACCCTAAAACGGGAAAGAGTTAGGTACACTACAGAACTCAATCAATATTTGTTGCAAGATGGAATGAATGAATAAATGGTGAAGGTCAGTAAGGGTAGAATATATTGTACATGTCAGAGACATGCATGAGACAAGGCTCCACAGAGAGGCAGGGGCCTGATCATTCAGGGCCTTATGGACTTTGCAAACCTACAAGCTGCTAACTACTGTTTGTTATTTGGGTATATCATCTGAATTCTTTTACAAAGATGTTATAAAAAAATCTACAAGTAGGCTGGGTACAGTGACTTGTGCCTATAATTTCAGTACTTTGGGAGGCCAAGGTGGGAGGATCACTTGAGGCCAGGAGTTTGAGACCAGTCCAGGCAACATAGTGAGACCCCATCTCTACAAAAAATTTAAAAATTAGCCCTACATGGTGGTGTGTACCTGTAGTCCTAGAAACGACAGGTTGAAGAGAGAGGATCACTTGAACCCAGGAGTTTAAAGTTACAGTGAGCTATGAAGGCACCACTGCACTGCAGCCTGGGCAACAGAGCAAAAGGCTGTCTCTCTTTAAAAAAAAAAAACAAAACAAAACCCTACAGTAAAGGTGGACAAAACGAGAAAGAGAAGCATAAATCGTGTTTTTAAACTGTGCTTCTACTATTTTTTTTTTTTTTTTACTTACAGCCAAAAAAATAGTGAAAATCCAGAAATGTAAAGATTTCTTTGAGACCTAAAAAGTTTCATCTGTGTGTGTTCATAGGCATCAGGTCTGCTGGTGGAGCTCCTCTCAATGGTATGAACTGAGGAATATTTCCTCACTTCTCTCACAGCATCTATTACAGAAGAAAATAAAATATTACTTTTGGCTTTTAAGTATATAAACTTGTTAATAACGTTTTAGAATACCTGACCAAACTTTTAAATAACAGACTTTACGTAGAGGCGATCTTTTTGTCATTCCATCTCCAGTACACAGGAAGTTTTCATGCTCAAAGTAGGTGCTCTATAAATGGACACTAGTAGCAAATTTTGAATTACTATAGCATTTTTTAAATCATTAATCTAGTACTTAATATCATTTTATTGTTTCTCATCTCTAACTACACTGCAAACTATTATCCTTTACACTTTGTCTCTAAGATGACTAAAGTTCAGCCTATTGACAATGACAGATGTCATATCCCACTACAGTCAATTCTAAGAGACTATCCCATTTCTCTTACTTTACTAGCATTTTATTACATATTATTACTTTAAATGATTGAGATCTTCAAAATATTTGGTTACAGTGAAATTTCCACTGGTACAGGTTTGCTAAAGTGGGATTTGATCTGTGGTGGCATACACTCCTCCCGACTAGTGGATGGCAGCTGCTACTGGAAATGTTCATATAGCTGCTCCTTTGATGCTGAAGTTCTGGGAAGTCTCAGATGCCGGGAAACTACGTCTTTCAAGTGGAAAATAAAAAACAGCTTATAAGGGTCTACATTTAGTGCATTCTTAGTTCTTGGATTCTTGTATGTACTAGGGAAGGCATCTGCCTTAGATGTCTCAAAAGCCACTGGAAGTATGAACAAGTTTGAATGCTCCCCTTTCATGTGACCAACAGAAGTCTTGGGTAAGAGTTATTGCCACACAAGGAGACTCCAGTTACAAAATTGGGGCCATTTTGACTACTATTTTATTGTTAGCAGCTTTATTGAGATAAAATTCACATGCCATAAAAATTTACCTCTTTAAAATGTGTAATTCAGTAGTTTTTAGTATATTCACAAAGTTGTGCAACCATTACCACTATCTAATTTCAGAACATTTCCATCACCCCACAAAGAAAATCTATACACATCCCTCACCTCCTGGTCACCACCAATCTGCTTTCTGTCTCTACAGAACTACTTGTTTTAGACATTTCATATAAATTGAATCACACACTATCTGCTCTTTTGAGTCTGGCTTCCTTCACTTAGCATAATGTTTTCAAGGTTCATCTGCACTGTAGTATGTGTCAGTACTTCATTACTTTTATGGCTGAATAATATTCCATTGTATGAATGTGGTAACATTTGGTTTATCCATTCATTGGTTGATGGTATTGAGCTGTTTCCACTTTCTGGCTATTACGAATAATGCTGCTATGAACATTCATGTGCAAGTTTTATATCGACATATGTTTTAATTTCTCTTGGTATATACCTAAGAGATGAACTGCTGGGCCATATGGTAACTCTATGTTTAATTTTTGAGGAACTGTCAAACTGTATTCCAAAGCAGCTTTACTATTTTACATTCCCACAAGCAGTGTATGTTGGTTTCAATTTCTCCATATCCTCGGCAACACTTGTTATTATCTTTTTGATTATAGTCATCCTAGTGGGTGTGAAGTGGCATTTCTTTGTGGTTTTGATTGGCATTTCTCCGATGGCTAATGCTGTTGAACATCTTTTCATGTGCTTGTTGATCATTTGTGTATCATCTTTGGAAAAATATCTATTCAGATCCTTTACCCATTTTTAAATTGGATTATTTGCTTTATTTGTCTCCCAAATGTCTTTCATAGAATTTTTTTCAAACTGAGAACTTTATAATGGATACTCATTACATATAGTTATGTTTCTGTAGTCTCTTGACACACAATACTTTTTTAAAAAGGTGCCAGGCCAACTGTTTTCTAGAAAGTTCTTACATTCTGGCTGGGTGTGGTGGCTCACACCTGTAATCCCAGCACTTTGGGTGGCAGAGACAGAAGGATAGCATGAGGCCAGGAGATTGACACCAGCACGGGCAACATGGCAAGACCCTGTCTCTTTTTTTAAGTATTAAAAAATAAATAAATCAGCACAAAGAAAGTTCTCACATTCTGAATCTGTCTGAAGTGTAGTCCAATTTCTTTCTCTAACTCCTGTATTTTTAGAAAACTAGAACTCAGACTTGATTGGTTCTGCCAGGCCTCAGAAAGTAAAAATAAAATAAAACAAATACTTGATTGGACAAGGTTTAATACTTTTGCCAAGAATCCCTCATAGTTTATGCTGTGTAATGTTACTTTGTCTCATACTTTTTTGATGCTAAATTTGATTACTTAGTTAAGATGGTGTATTAGTAAGGGTTCTCCAAGGAAAAAGAACCAATAGAGGGTGTGTGTGTGTGTGTGTGTGTGTGTGTGTGTGTGTGTGTGTGTGTATGGGGAAGAGTGGTACGGGGGCAGACAGAGAGAGAGAGCGAGCTTGAGATTTATTTTAAGGAACTGGCTCACATGCTTGTAGAGGCTTGTTAAGTTTAAAATCTGCAGGGTAGACTGGCAGTCTGGAGATTCAGGGAAGAAATACAGTTTGAGTCCAAAGGCAATCTGCTGGCAAAATTTCTTTTTGCTCAGAGGAGGTCAATCTTTGTTCTATTAAGGCTTTCAACTGATTAGATAAAGCCACTCCCCTTTACTGTTGAAATCTGGTAGTGAGTCTCTCAATTTTGTTATTTGTAAAGATTTCTTGGGTGTTACAAGAGTTCTTTGCATGTCTGCATAAATTTTAGAAGCAACTGATCAACTGCTACAAAAATGCCTGTTGGGTTTCTGGGACTGTGTTAAGTCCACGGAATTTTGGAAGAACAAACATTTTAATAATATTGAGTATTCCAACTGATAAAAAATCCCCATTTGTTTTGATCTTCTTTAACTTCTTTCAGCAATGTTTTTGTACTTTTCTGTATAGAGCTGTTGTGCCTCTTTTATAAAGTTATTTCTAAGGTTTTTAGGCTTCTTGGTGTACTTAGAAAAGGAATTTTTAAAAATGTCATTTGCCTATTGTTTACTGCTTATAGTATAGAAATACAATTACTGATATACTGAATTTTTGTGCGCTGACCCACCTGTATTTTGTGACCCCACTATATTAATTTCTTTGACATAATAGCTTTATTATAGATACTTTAGGGTTATTTCTTTCTTTTTCTTTCTTTTTTTTTTCTGAGACAGGGTCTCACTTCGTCACCCAGGCTGGAGTGCAGTGGTGTGATCACGTCTCACTGCAGCCTCGACCTCTTGGGCTCAAGCAACTCTCCCACCTCAGCCTTCTGAATAGCTGGGACTATAAACATAAGCCACCATGCCTGGCTAATTTTTCTACTTCCCGGTATAAACGGGGTTTTGCCATGTTGCTCAGGCTGGTCTGGAACTACTGAGCTTGAGCAATCTGCCCACCTCAGCCTCCCAAAGTGGTGGAATTACAGGAGTGAGCCACTGTGCCAGGCCAGGATTTTCTATATAAATAATCGTGTCATCTGCAAATAAGGATGTTTTACTTCTTTCTTTGCAATCTTTATGCCTTCTATTTCTTTCATGACTTATTATATCCTGGCTAAGACATCTATTACTTAAATGAATAAACAGAGGGTGAATATCCTTGCCTTGTTTCCAATCTTATGGGGGAAGCCTTTGATATTTAAGTATGATGCTAGCTTGAGGATTTTAGTAGATCTTCATCAGAACGAGAAAGTTTCCTTCTAAACCCTAATCTGCTAACCTTTTTTAAAAAACTGAGTGAATATTATTTTTTTCACTGTCAATATTCAGTATAATGAGTAGATATTATTAAGGTGGAAACTAAAATCACTGATTTTAAACCTTTTTAAAAAATAAATATTTAAACCTACAATTTTTCCTTTAAGCAGTGCTTTAATGGCATCTTACAAACTTTAATATATTGTATTTTCATTATTGTTCAGTTAAAATATTTTCTAATTTCCTTTGTGAGTTCTTTGACCCAAGGATTACTAACAAGTGTTGTTTAATTTTTCAAACATGTATAGGTTTTCCAGATTTCTGTTACTGATTTCTATTTTCATACTCTGTAGGGGCTGGGCACAGTGGCTCTCATCTGTAATACCAGCATTTTGAGAACAGGAGGATCACTTGAGGCCAGGAGTTTGAGACCAGCCTGGGCAACAAAGCAAAAGTCTGTCTCTATAAAACAACAAAAACAAAACCCCCATACTCTATATGATTCCAATCCTTGGTAGGATTTCAATCCTTTGTATTTACTGAGACTTGTTTTATGGCCCAGAATATAGTGTATCTTGGTGAACAGAGTTTAGTATATTCATGTGCCCTTGCAAAGATTATGTACAGCAGGGGTCCCCAACCCCCAGAGCCATGCACCTGTACTGCTCCATGGCCTGTCACGAACTGGGCTGCACAGCAGGAAGTGATTGGCAGGCCAGTGAGCAAAGCTTCATCTGTATTTACAGCCACTCCTTATCTCTCACATTACTGCCCGAGCTATCAGATCAGTGGTGGCATTAGATTCTCATAGGAGTGCAAGCCCTACTGTGAACTGCGCATGTAAGGAATCTAGGTTGCACGCTCCTTATGAAAATCTAATGCCTGATGATCTGCCACCATCTCCCATCATCCCCAGAAAAGAATGTCCAGTTGCAGGAAACAACCTCAGGGCTCCCAGTGATTCTACATTATGGTGAGTTGCATAATTATTTCATTATATATTACAATGTAATATTAATAGAAATGAAGTGCATAACAAATTTAATGTGCTTGAATCATCCTGAAACCATCCCCTGCTCCTGCATATGGAAAACCTGTAAGCTGGTCCCTGGTGCCAAAAAGGCTGGGGACTGCTGATGTACAGTTTACAGCTGTTTGGAGAGGTTTGATTTTTATCCTTTTTTAGCATAAGTCTGTTTTGCTTTAGGTCTTAGTTATAGTAAATTTCTAGTTCCTGGGATATAGTCTCTATTCCTAAGGAGCAGCCCTTCTGTGATTTTAGTGGAAAGGTTCAAGGTCTTTACCAAGCCCCTCTAACGTGATGAGGCTCATACTCCAAATTGTCTCTCCTTGGTGGCCAGCAGCCAAAATTTCTTCTCAGCCTTGCTGCTTTCCACTGGCTGTTCCTTTTCCATTGAGCTCCTTGGAATCTTTTCTATACATCCATGGTTCAAGAGTCAACCAAGAATTTGAGAAGAGTTTACATGTGGATTCTGGGGTTCCCTTTTTGGATTCTCTCCTTTCTTAGACACCCCTTTTATTTTCTAATCTATCTGACCTCTGTCAGTAAGAGTGTCTTTTTGCTTTGAGTTCTATACAGTTGTCTATGCCACATGACTGGAAAGCGGCTGGAAGAAAGGCTATATAAATGTGATCACACCCAGTATGATTCCCTTCTTTTAAGGGTTGACTTCCCTCTAGTTTCTGCCTGCTTTTGGTTGCTCTACCAGGCCTTCAAATACCTTTTTTCGTATTTTATTGAGGGTTCATAATTTTTAACAAAGGATAAATAGTCTAATACAATCCGTTTTGCTATGACCAAAGCCAAACTCCTATGTCTTTAACAAAATTATGTTTTAACTTATTGAGGTGAAATTCATATCACATAAAAGTAAACACTTTAAAGTGAGCAATTCAGTTGTGCTTAGTATATTCACAATGCTGTGCAACTATCACCTCTGTCTAGTTCCACATTTCCATACTCCAAAATAAAACCCAAATAAATCACTCTAAAACTTAAAAAATTCTTAATTTTTGACTTCATATTTGTATGCCATATCTATTCCTGAAAGTCTTAGTTTCCAATACCATGAACATACTCATTTGCTTGATGCTACACTATACATAAAACAGCTTTTAAATTACCAACAACAAAACTATTATAAAGTTTCAGATTTCATTGTAATCCTCTTGGTTCTTAAAATGTACCCTACCAGGGAGGTAAAAAGTTAAGAGTACTATGTTCAAGAGTAATTATTTTCTCTGTGTTGTATATATCAATCTGATATACTATTCAGTTCATTTGTTCTGACTTATTTTCACTTCTAGAGCTTGCTTTTTTCTAGCTCTGTAAAATTTGAAGTTTTCTTTCTTTAAATTCTAGAATAGTTTAAGAAGCAGTAGTAATATCTGTTTTCTGAAAGCAGTAGGGTTTCTTATAAAACTATCTGGTTTTTTGCTTTTTTTTTGAAATAGGGGTCCTTTTGATAACTTTCTATAATTTTTCTATATAAATTAGTCAGCTTAAATTTTCTATATCTATTGGTGTTCATTTGGTAAATTATATTTTTCTGCAAAATTATACATTTTATCTAGGTTTTCCAATTTATTTGCATAGTTATATAAAGTAGTCACTTAAATGATCTTTAGAAAATTTCCTGTATCTTAATGGCTATTTCCCCTTTGTCATTTCTCAGATTGCCTCAATAATGTAGTAAGATGCCAACCTCTACAAAAAAACCAATAAACAAAGATAATATATATTTACGACTTATTTTGAGTAGGCAGATAGTGAGTACTATGAAGGATCGTTATGCTGCTTTGTGATGCATCATCCTTGGTAATTAAATGGGACTAATACTCCTGGATCCACTATGCAGAAAAGCTGAAGATTAACCAATAATATTAAAAAGGTTTATTAATGTAAATGGTCATGTAAACCTACCTGTAGAATATATCACCTGTATACTAACAAGGTAACTATGTCTGAAAGATGGAATGGAGTCAACAATAAGGGAAGGATGTGACATATAGTCAATTTTCTATAAACCATCTGAAGATGATCCAATTTTACATCAGTTGTGGAAATTTTCAAATTCCTGGGATGTATTTCTGCTAACACTGAACATACTCTTGAAATTCCCACTTCCATTCTGTCTCTTACCGGCAACTAAAATACACACACATGCACACACACTTGTATGCACACACTCAGTGTTGGCTCTAAGACTATAAATACTTCTTAATAGCTGCCTTATTTGGCTGGGTGTAGTGGCTCATGCCTGTAATCCCAGCACTTTGGGAGGCCAAGGTAGGTGGATGGCTTTGAGCTTAGGAGTTTGGGACCAGCCTGGGCAACATGACAAAACCCTGTCTCCACAAAAAACCCCCAAAATTAGCCAGGGGTTGGTGGCTCTCCCCTATAGTCCCAGCTACTTGGGAGGCTGCAGCTGGAGAATTACTGGAGCCCGGGAAGTGGAGGTTGCAGTGAGCCGAGATCACTGCATTTCAGCCTGGGTGACAGAGTGAGACCCCATCTCAAAAAATAAATAAATAAATAAATAAATAAATAAATAAACAAACACATATAAAAAGAAAATGTATAAAAAATAGTTACCTTACTTAGAGAGATAACCAAGAAAAAGGAAATAAATTTCAAAGTAAAATATAAATTAAGCACGAGTAATCCACTGGTTTTGCATTATTTACATCATTGTTGTGCAATGGAACATCAGAGTCTGCACTTTACATATGTTACTGCATTTAAATCTTAAAACATGAAAGTAGGTGTCATTACTCCATTTTGGATGGAGACCTAGAGGATAAGCACCTATCTGGCTGCCTGAACTATCCATGATGTCCTTGTTCTCTGGGAATTAATTACCCTGTTTACTCAAAGACGCAGGCTTCAGCCAGCAGTCATGATTCTCCCTGGTGACTCTCCTGGTTATAGGAGATGAGGAGTAGATACCTGGTGCTAGCTGGTCCAATTTTTTTCCTTTGATTTGGAATTGGGATTCAGAGACGATGAATTAATCCTTGCACATGTCTGGAATGGTAACACCTGGCAGCTGTGCTGTACCCATTTACTGCCTTGGCGATAGACAGAATATCAGAGTCCATAATAAAAAAGAATGAAGTATATATAGGGAAGGCCGGGCGCGGTGGCTCAAGCCTGTAATCCCAGCACTTTGGGAGGCCGAGATGGGCGGATCACGAGGTCAGGAGATCGAGACCATCCTGGCTAACACGGTGAAACCCCGTCTCTACTAAGAAATACAAAAAATAGCCGGGCGAGGTGGCGGGCGCCTGTAGTCCCAGCTACTCGGGAGGCTGAGGCCGGAGAACGGCGTGAACCCGGGAGGCGGAGCTTGCAGTGAGCTGAGATCCGGCCACTGCACTCCAGCCTGGGCTACAGAGCGAGACTCCGTCTCAAAAAAAAAAAAAAAAAAAAAAAGTATATATAGGGAAAACATATGGCCAAGAAAAGGACACTTCAGTTCCAAGTACTAATCCTTCCCTGGAATTTGGCTTCCTTCCTTCCTTGGGCTACTCTGCAACAATCCCAAATTGTATTACAAATTTTTCCTTTTTTGGTCAAGTGAGTTCAAGTTGATTTCTCTTTTTCTGAGACGGAGTTTCACTCTTGTTGCCCAGGCTGGAGTGCAATGGCGCAATCTCGGCTCACTGCAACCTCTGCCTCTCGGGTTCAAACAATTCTCCTGCCTCGGTCTCCTGAGTAGCTGGGATTACAGGCATGCGCCCCCATGTCCGGCTAACTTTTGTATTTTTGGTAGAGATGGGGTTTCACCACATTGGCCAAGCTGGTCTGGAATTCCTGACCTCAGGTTGATCTGCCCGCCTTGGTCTTCTGAAGTGCTGGGATTACAGAGGCGAGCCACCGTGCCCAGCCAAGTTTGTTTCTAATGTAACCAAAAGAACTTACACTACAACTCTCCTCCCTTACATAAGTGACAGTTTTCAGTACAAATTTTTGTGATAATTTTAGAGTTAGAAGATCACAAAATTAGGAGCTGCAGAGATTATTTCCATCTCTCCCTTCATTTCACAAGATGAATAAATCAAACCCAGAAAAATAAAAGCCATTTCAAAGGTCATTTAGTTAGCTGGTGGCAGAACTGGAATTGGTTTTCCTTATTGTTCTTTACTGATTTGTTGTGACTAGTTATATGGCTAGAGATTCAATCCATAACATTAATAATGTACCACGAGACAAATATTTACATTTTGAAAAGAGGCACAAACCATTCATACCTTTCTGTTTTTGACAATACCATCCCTTCTCATGCCAGATGTTCTTAGTTTTATAAAGAGGATTCTATTTGAGAGGTTGGTGGTTTGGAACATAGAAGACATTTTCTCACAAAACAGTGTCAAAGATGGCGGTTAGGGGCCCAAGTTTGCCTCTCTAAATCCTATTTCACCAACAACACAACAACTCTGAGGGAATTCTGAGGGAAAACATACTCTGTGCAAGAAGGGGCATTTCAAGAAGTAGCTGGGTAATCTTAGACAAGTCACTTAATCTCTCTGAGCTCAGTAACAACAACTAGAAAAACATGGTGATAATTAAGACTCATGGAACTTCTGGTTTGACAAGAACCTAAAGGTCTACTTTTAATTTTTAAAATATAGTTATCATGAAAATTTAAAACATGCTGAAAAATGAGTATAGACGTTATATAAACAAATGGGCATGGTCATTTCCCAATAAAACTTTATTTACAAAAATAGGCATTTGGCCCACAGGCTGTATAGGTTGCTGACCCTGTTATGTAACAATGCTGTTATCACAACTAAAGTTAACAAAAATTCCCTAATATTATACAATCACTCCATATTCAAATTTTTGCAGTAGTCCCCAAATCTATGTTGCAGTTTTTTTTTTTTTTTTTAATGAAGGGTCTTGCTCTATTGCTCAGGCTGGAGTGCAATAGCTCACTGCAACCTTGAACTTCTGGGCTCAAGCAATCCTCCAGTCTCTCAGCCTCCAGAGTAGCTGGGACTACAAGTGCATATCACCACACCTGGCTAATTTTTACATTTTTTGTAAAGATAAGGTTTTGCTATGTTGCCCAGGCTAGTCTCAAACTCCTGAACTCGGGCAATCCTCCCGCCTTGGCCTCTCATAGTGCTAGGATTACAGGTATGAGCCACTGCGCCCGGCCATGTTTATTTTTTAATCCAGTCCAAATCCACACCCTGCATCTAAGACGTCCTTGGAGAGCCTAACGATTCTATTCTTTTATTTGCCTTTCTAACAGCTAAGCTCCTGGGTGCCTAGGACATCACAGTAACAAAAGAGAGACAACACCATGAAAAATAAAGTCTGGTGACTCTGAACAGCAAGGTATGCATAAATATACAGCATTTAAATCTTAAAATAACCTAAAAGGAGTTAAGAATCACAGTGCCCTGTTGAAACTTAAGTTTGAACATATAGAATGGTAGGATCTATCAACTGTGTATCAATATATCAGTATCCACTCTATGTAGTATCAATATACTATATAAAGTAAACTGTACACAAATTGTAACATCAACTCTATTAATTAAAAAGAAATTCATTTAACAAACAATAGAGTTACATTTATTCAAAGAAGGAATCTAGTACTTACCTAGAAATAGAACAATCAATAGGATGATAATGGTAAGGAAAGCCTTATTCCAAAAAGTTGCAATTTTACCCCAGACATTAAATGAAAAAATCTTCTGCCATCTGTAAAGCAATACAATTATATCAGCTATAAAAAAACTAAAAGTTTTGAAATACTTTCTAAATACTGAAGTAACATTTTTGTAATTGTGTAGCAAGTAAAAAGAATTACAGAAATTTAATTTTAAAATTTATTAATTCTGACAAGACAGAATATCTCATGAATTAAAAAACAACTCTTTCAAATTTAATAATAATCTGATATCTGATTATCCTCTGTCTGGTGGCTTAAATATTCTAAAAGTAAACCACACATGAGCAAAACCTTAAAAAGGAATTCTTGCAGTAGTAAAATATTATATTGTTGATAGAAGCTATTACTCTGTATCTTTTTCATGGTCAGAGCAATGACTTAGAAATAACAAAGATATATTGTTCTAACAATTGGCAACATTTCAGGAGTGGGGTCTAACTCTACACACTGATTTTTATATAGTACACTTTTAACATATCCTCCAAGTAAAAGTTTCTCTACTTTAAAAATGAGGGAATTATAAAAATTACCCAGGTATTACATACATAAATTGAAAAAATCTTAATTATGTAATGATAATTTTCACACACACACGCACACTATATATATATAAAAAGCCATGTAATTACTACAGATAAAGATGTGAACATAGAGGAAATGAGATGGGGAAGTAGTCTAGATGGATTGAACAGTATAAGCAAAGACAGTGGTAAGAAAGCATGGGTTGTAAATGGCAGAGTGACAAAATAATCCATCATGCAATTGTACATGGGCAATTTAAATGAGTAACACTTTAGTCGAAAGGAGGCAGAAAAATGTAGTAAGCACTTACGCTTCAAGCACTTACAACTTGAAAAAAAAAGTTTCACTTTAAGATTAGGACAAATTTAAGATTTAAGATTAGGACAACTTTACTTGAAATTGGTGGGGTGAGGGAGATTCATACAGATGAATCGGTTCCTTTTGTCTCTGCTTCCAATTCCAAGCATTTTATATAGCCAATATTTAAATTATGCAATATAAAATTTTATATTTTTAAGATAACATAAGTGGTAATATCTTGATCTAGGTCCAAATGGAAATTTATTTATTTCTTCAAGGTCAGGTGTGGTGTAAAAGGGAACATAAGAGACCTCCCATAGGGAACAACTAGCATTTGAGCACCTTATCAGAGTTACAACATATTATGTTCTCACTATATTATGGTTCTAAGTATTTTTACATGTTTTATCTCATTTAATTACAACAACTACCATATGAGGTAGACACTAGTACTATCTCCATTTTACAGATGGGGAAACAGATCAGAGAGGATCAAGAGCATACCCAAGGTTAGTATCATGCAGTTATAGGTGACCTGATTTCTGAGCATGTGCCTTTAACCACTGGGTTATGTAAGAAAATAATAGAGACTAAATGATGAAATATTTTCTTAAAGATTATGGTGATACACATATAAAAGATAAAAAGATGTGGATACACACATAGTTAGGGCACATTATAAATGATCTGCGTGCATACATACCATATTTTCTTTATATTTGTACATGAGAATACATTTATATATCATGTGCAAATATACACACATCTATCTAACAGCCACTTGATCAGGATGGGTAAAATTTTTATTTGGCAGGAAGAAAAATATTGATCCATAACTTACAGATCACTCTGATGGAGAAAAGATCAACTTACAATTTTTTCTTCTTTGCAAACCCTTAAGTCTTATCTATAAATTAGATGTTTACACACAAGATCTTTCTTTCTCTTGAATATATAGGATTCTATCATTGCAAATACTACTAAAAAGCAAAACAGGGTGTTACTGAGTTTGAAACAAAACCTACAGGATGAGAGGCAGCATGATGGAGTAGAAAGAACACTGGACCAAGAGCCAGATTTTTATCTAGAACCTGTCACTTACCAGCTAGGTAACCTTAAGCTACTTGCCCTCCTGGGTTGCAGTATGCGATCTATAGAACATGGGTGGGATGGATCAAATAAGATCAAAGACCCTACAGGATGATTCAATTTTTTTTTCTTTAGTAAGAAACAACGTACTGAGCTTAGCTTAGCTGATAGAGAAGGACAGAAGAGAGCAGAAATCCAGGCAGGTAAGGAGCAAGTTAGGAGTTGTGAAAGACTATTTGGACGCTGAGCTAAGGTAAAACTTCTTGAAGTTTCTCCCAGTCCTCCTGGGATTTTACTACACTTTAGTGAGTTATCTCTAGGATCTCATTTACGAAAGATTTTCTTTTATGCCAGGAATATGAACAAATGTCTTGCAACATTTTTATTACGTGTGCATTTCCCCATTCATACTATCAAATTTCTGGATCTAAAACTAAACGACTAAAAAGTAGATTATTTCAAGGGTAAAATGAACCAGTGCTTGGCTTGAAATACTGTACTTGGTTCTTAAAGACCTTAGATCCGTCACTAAAGAACTAAAGCTAATACATGGTTGTGATACTTTTTACATTCAGCACTTTTAATAGACATTCGTTAATTTTATGTGAAACCAAAAGTAGTAAAATTGTCATTAAACATTAATGAAACTATTTATCGGTTACATAGGCCAAAACTAAGAATAATTTATTGGCTTTGGTTTCTAAATTGCTGTTCCAGTGCCTCAATGAAACACTTTTACACCTATGCTGTACTGTAAACATGATTTATCCACTTACATTTATTTAGTTCATGGCTCCAATTCAGGGCAATAAAACAAAGGTAAAACCTGAGACAAGGCAGGGCAGGTGTTAAAAGTATAACTGTTGCTTTATTATATCTGTAATCAACAGAATCAAAAGCATAGGCCCCTTTCCTTTTAGAAGGGAAGAAAAAGTTATTTCACCTGTACACGTAACAGAGTTTTATATAAAATGTTATTTTAATATTGCCATTATATACTACCTAATTCGTTAGGTGTGTGTATTTTCAAAGACTTTCTAAACTTTTTAATGCTCAGAAAACTTTTTTCATTTTACATTAGGAGCGATCCAATATTTATCATAGTTAACGATTTGAAGATTTCCTACCTCTGAGGAGGAATAAAAGGTAGGCAGAAGATTAAAATGAGTCCTATTTCGGCATAAAGAAAGGTTGCCACTGCCGCCCACTGGAGTGTCATTTTTTTTCCTTCACACCTAAATGGAGAAACGCTTATTTTTATCTTGCTTCCTTTCAAACAAAACCGTTCAATGCCCCGAGGCGCAGCGTTTTTGTCCGGGGGAAGGACCGTGTCCCACCTTCCCGCACCTGGGGGGCCGGCACGGACCCCGGTCAGGAAGGGGGAAAGGGTGGCCCGGGAAGCGGGTGGCTACCTCCCTGGGAGTCGTGGGACCTGGCGAGGCGGCCCGCTGGCCACTGCCTTTTCCGCCAGCTTCGCGGCGACAGAAGCCCAACGCCACCCTCCACCAACGCCCGGCTTCCCGGCCCTCCCGCTCCCAGAAGGCGCCGCGGGCCCTCGACCACCGCTCCGCGGACCGGGCAGGGCCAGCCCCGCGGGGTTCTGCAGACCAGGGAGCGGCGCTCTCCCTCCGCGGCCTAGCGCCCCACGGGTCCCCGGGTCGCGGCCGCCCTTACCCGCCGGCGGCCCGCCTGGCTCCCCGCGCTGCTCCGCGGCAGCCGACGCGCGGGACGTCAGACGCCGCGGCCGGGCGGGGGAGGGGAGCCAGGGCCCCACCCAGCCTCCCGCCCCGCAGGCTTCCCGCCCGCGGGCCCGTCCCGTCTGAAGTCACAGGCGGCGCGACCACGTATATGGGCAACAATTGTTTTCTAATTGGCGGAGGAGTCAGAGCATGAATTAGACTTTTGACCTGATACTTGGGGATCGGAGCGCAACTTCTTTAGGACGGCAGACTAAGTGCAGCCCCGGCTGGAGGGCGCGCGGGGTGCAGGTCTAGGGAGCCGGGCCGGGCGCCGGGGCTGGATTGGGTGATGCAAATTCAGCGAACGCGCTTAAGACGCACTCCTTTCCGGTCACCTCCTCTCTTTTTATAGTGGGAACTGTTTGTGTCCAGAATTAAGCTATCATTTAATAAGGGGCCAGGATGAGGTGGTCGTGCAGCATTTTGTTCTGGAGAAGGTAGGATCAACTGTAGTATCACAACATATTCCGTAGGCGTTCCCATTCCCGTCCATGGGCTGGCAAGAGGCAGTAAACTTTAGCGTGATGTTTGGGGACGGGTACGAAAGGTGGGTATGGGGATATTCTTTTAATTACTATTTTCCAGCTTTTCAAACTGTGCATGTACATTTAAATTGTTGAAGAGTTTTTTCAATATTGACAACGTATCAGGAATTTAATAAAAGTACTATCCTGGTTACAATTACTTGGGGAATAGTAAACAAATGCTGAAAATGGATAATGATAGAATATAAAACATTCAAAAACACATTTAAGTTTGTTCTTTTTCTGAATTTATCACCAATAATCTGGATCACGTGTAACAGAAAAATAGAAAACACAGACTTTGAACATAACTGTAAGGAAGATTTTTTTTCTTTTTTTTTTGAGATGGAGTCTCCCTCTGTCTGTCACCCAGGTTGTATTGTGGCGGTGCGATCTCGGCTCACTGTAGCCTCTGCCTCCCAGGTTCAAGCGATTCTCTGGCCCCAGTCTCCTGAGTGGCTGGGATTACAGGCGCCTGCCACCATGTCTAGCTAATTGTTGTATTTTCAGTAGAGACAGGGTTTCACCATTTTAGCCAGGCTGGTCTCGAACTCCTGGACTCAAGTGATCTGTCTGCCTTGGCCTCCCAAACTGTTGGGATTACAGGTGTGAGCCACTGCGCCCAGCCAGGAAGTAACTTTTTTTTTTTTTTTTGAGATGAGTCTTGCTCTGTAGCCCAGGCTGGAGTGCAGTGGTGCAATCTTGGCTCACTGCAAGCTTCACCTCCCAGGTTCACACCATTCTCCTGCCTCAGTCTCCAGAGTAGCTGGGACTACAGGTGCCCGCCACCACGCCCAGCTAATTTTTTTATATTTTTAGTAGAGATGGGGTTTCACCATGTTATCTAGGATGGTCTCCATCTCCTGACCTCGTGATCTGCCAGCCTTGGCCTCCCAAAGTGCTGGGATTACAGGCGTGAGCCACCGCGCCCGGCCAGGAAGTTACTTTTAATCAAAAGTGTTAGAACTTCCACACTGGTTCCTTCCAAACACCGAGCACATTACTCTAGTGATGATGCTGTGCTCACAACACTAGGGTAATTCAATTCAGAGTTCTGACCATACCTCCCTATTTTGTACAGTATTCATAGAAAATGAAAAAGTCAGTGATCTTTAAAAAAAATACATTAACTGAAAAGTGAAAACAGAATGTACTGAGAAAAAAGATGGCACCACGGTGCTTACGTTAAAATGGATTCATTCAATATTCCCAAACGCGAATTAAACAGTTTTACATAATTATTTCCTTATAACAGTTTTCATGTTGGCAAAATAAATAATACTTTAATTACGAACTGTTTTATTTCAATCTGAGATACTTAATTCTTGCAGTGCATGCCCACCGGTAACAAAATCTATTAATAACACTCCCAAACCATGGGACTTTAAAGTTACAATCAACTGCTGAGAGGCATAAAAGTAATATCATTAAACAGAGAGTATGAAAATTAGGTTTTAAAATTAAAAACAAAACCTGGTTACTATTCTCTAGGAAATATTTCAAATATATAATCATCTCCAGCTTGGCTATCAAATTTCCTATACTTAAGATATGGTAGATTGCAGTTAATTTTATCTTTTTAGGTAGCAGGTATTATTTATTAAGCTTTCAATCTTTGGAGGAGCTAGAAGTTTTGAAATGTACCAAATTTAATGTCATTAACCAATTGGAATTTTTAAGATAAGTTCTGAGTGCAATTCTATTCAGAATTTCCTGTTCTTTTTCATTTTGGATGGATGTTGGTATTTGTTCCACCACTTTTTTGCACCTGCATACTTCTTGTTAACTTACAGATACCATGAGCCATACTTTCTTAGTATTGAAATAAATTTTATTTTAAAATGTTAAAAACATGATAAAACATGATTCCTTTAGGAAAAAATTCCCACTCTACCCATCCCCCTAATATGTATATAACAGTACTCAGAGCAGTATTTGTCAGTGTTTGCCTAGGATGATGAGGATGTCTGAACTACCGGGAGTTTTCTTTAAACTGCGTATTTCTGGGTCTACCCCAGATCTACCGAATCAGAATCTCTGAGGGTGGGGTCTATGACTGATTGTTAAAAAATGCTCCCAGGGATTGTTTTTATACTAAAATTTGGGAGCTACTAGTTTAAGGTACAAAATATGACCTGTGGTTTCACTGTGGGTCTAAAAGTATATATTAAAATTATTTGGGAAGTCTAGTCAAATGCCATAATGGTCTGTAAGGTAATCTATGATTGCTGAGGTGCTTGACAGAGCATTAAATACCCTTTTTTCCTGCCTTGAAGTTATCTTTTCCATCATGTACATTAAATGTTGATGGAAACACATGTAAGGAGTCCCAAGTTCAAGAGCAATATCAACCCAGTCCCAGATGCATTTCAGTGGGGTTTCCTCATATCCAGCAAACATGGCCGGGTTTGCTAAGAGTCCTCTTGCAACCATCACACCTACAAATTAAAGCACACCATATTTGTCCATACATTAAGAACCCCTGGTTATTAGTTCAAGCTCAATGAAGCAAACAGAATTTTTTTTAAAAAGTATTATCACCAAGGTTTTGTGATGCCTTTATTACATTAGTATGTTTAATTCAATTACAAAAGAATTAATTTTGGTACCTTTTGTAAACCAGGAAAGTTTAAATGTACTTATAGAAATCTTTATTTTTTAAAGATTTTTACATTAAACAGTTAGTCTTTAGTTTTTCTTTAGGGTAAATCTAGACTGTCATAAATTGGGCTGCTTAAAGTTCAGTTTATCTATATTCTCCCATCTAGCAATCACAGGGCTTGGCATGCCAATAATTTAAGGAAATAATGAAACTGCACAGCAGTTCTGGGGTTCTTTTAGCTCTTATCATTCTCGAGTTCACTCACTCCCATTTCTAGGTGCTTTATTTTACTAGTAGGCTATCTAGAAAATTCTTCACTGGTCACTAGATATGATGGCGTCAGAAAAGTAACTGAATTAATTTATCCCAGTTAAGATAATCCATGTTTTTCCAGGTAGAAAACTTAACATCATTTTAATAAATTGCTTAGCTTAAAACAGTACAATGGGAAAATATGGCTTAATGTTAAACAAAACAAATGAAAATCAAATTAACATTACTTCCGCACTCTCATTTCTTCCCAATTAAAAGAACCCAAGTATTTATTTCTTACCATCTGTCCCAGTAATCTGCCACACATTTTCTGCTTCCTTTAAGCTTCTGATGTCTCCATTAGCAATCACAGGTATAGACATATTTTCCTTAATTATTTTAATGGAATCGTAGTGCACTGGCTGATGTCTTTCTTCAGCAGTTCTTCCATGGACTGTAATCCATGAAACTCCTGTTGCTTCAGCCTTTCGACAAAGATCTACCGTTCTTTTAAGGTCATCATGGATCCTACAATTTCAAAATTATATTTATCTGTTCACAGCACACAAATCTTAATGCTAACATTAACTGACTAAAATGATATTTCATCTACTAAATTAGATTTGCTATATCATATTATTACTATATGTCATTATCAGCAAGGTTTTCTTCAGGGATCAGTTCCTACTCAAGACCTCAAATTTAGCTATTTCACTACTGACAACAAAGGACAAAAAAGTTTTATCTTAGACCTAGTGCTTCTATGCTTTGGCTTTGATAAATCAAAGAGCCATGAAAGTACTGTCACAGATGAATTTAAACCTTAATATTTGCTGTGCATGCCCCCATCGCCAAGTGGGAGAACATAATACTTTATCTTGAAATATGTTTTCAGGCTGGGCACGGTGGCTCACTCCTGTAATCCCAGCACTTTGAGAGGCTGAGGCAGGCGGATCACTTGAGGCCAGGAGCTCCAGACTGGCCTGGCCAACATGGGGAAACCTCGTCACTACTAAAAAATACAAAAATTAGCGAGGTGTGGTGACACACGCCTGTAATCCCAACTACTTGAGAGGCTGAGGCATGAGAATTGCTTGAACCTGGGAGGCAGGGGTTGCAGTGAGCCAAGATCGTGCCATTACACTCCAGCCTGGGCAACAGGGTGAGACTCTGTCTTAAAAAAAGAAGTATGTTTTCAGCCTGTCACGGAAAAACTGATTCCTGGTTTATTTTCTTTTCATTGTGAAATTTTAGTGCAAATATTTTTCCTGTTTTCTATACTTGGCACCAGTAATGTTTCTTCACATTAAATACTACATAGCTAAAGTTGAAAGTTTGGTGAGACTTACAATAAAGGGAGGCTTTAACTTTCGTTAAAAGTATAAAAGGAAGTTTTTCAGGACTATACATGAAAATTATGGTATATATTCTTTTACTAAATGTCTTATTTTCAACACTTCCATATACCAGCTACCAATTTATTTAGGATAGACACTCCTAACAGCATCAGACAAAAGGAATAATCTTTTATTTCCTAAGTAACGGATGATCGTATCAATAGATTGAAATATTGTCTTTACCTTATTTTAATAGAAACTGAAAATCCAGGGGTTTCCACCTGATTTCTTACTTGTTTCACCATATCTCGAACAAGCTCTGGCTTGTTTATTAAGCAAGCCCCATAACCTTCTGCCATTGCCCACCTTTGTAAAGCAAACATATGAACAAGTGAATTATAAATAACTGGAAGAGAAGACAAAATTCTGAAAGCAATGAAATATAAGTGCATCCATTTCTCTAGTGATCTAGAATAGAAGCAGATTTAAAAAATTCATAGGTTCAACATTTCTAAGTGGATCAATATGAGATTAGGAAAACATGTTCCCAGATCAAAAAGTACTCAGGAGAAATGGTTTTCATTGGCAAGTGAGAATATTAAGTTAAAAGTCATTCAACCAAAACAGGTTTAAATATTTCAAGTAATTAATTGCAATGACTTCAGATTTCAAAAATTCCAAATTTGATGTTTATTGTACATAACGAGGTTTTATTAGTCTCAATAGTAGAAAGATAGTTTTGGCCTACAGCATTCCAATACCACTAAACAGCTTATTTAACTATCCTCATGAGTATACAAATATGTCTCATCTGATTTAGATTACACTATACTTAACAACTTTGCTTTTATTCTGTGGACACATTTTCAATTACTGATAATCTACTACAGTGCCAGTACAGTAGAACTATTATTGTCAGGACAGGTGTGGTGGCTCAGGTCTGTAATCCCAGGACTTTGGGAGGCCGAAGCGGGTAGATCACCTGAGGTTGGGAGTTCGCGACCAGCCTGACCAACACAGAGAAACCCCGTCTCTACCAAAAATACAAAATTAGCTGGACATGGTGGCGCATGCCTGTAATCCCAGCTACTCGGGAGGCTGAGGCAGGAGAATTGCTTGAAACTCGGAGGCGGTGGTTGTGGTGAGCCCAGACAGCACCACTGCACTCCGATTTGGGAAACTCCGTCTTAAAAAAAAAAAAAAAAAAGAAATATTATTGTCAAATTAAGTACATCCTATCAACACCCAGTTACTTAAACCCAACCAAATAACTGTGGTATAAAGAAAAGGTGATCATAATAAGGTATTTTTATAAGGAGAATTAATTAGGAGGAAATATATGGTGATTTCCTAAGTCAAACAATCTGTTTTCAGAGCAAGCATATCTGACATGACAGTAAAAATACATTTTAGGGATTGCCGTAAATATTAGATTCTCATATAACTACTTATGGATGAGATTCAAGGCACAGCCACATAAAAATTCTATTGGTGAGGGGAGACAAAACACCTGTCTATACATCGTTTCAGTCATCAGAAAAGACCTTTGAATTTATGTTCCTAAATTATATTTCCCTATATTTTCTTCCTTCTTGTTTTGAGCCCTGGGGCTGTAACTCTATTTTCTTTTTAAGTTTTGGAAAACTAGAAAGATATTTTACCATGTTCACACATAGTTTTTTTTGTAATCTCTTGGAAAATTCTTCCAACTTCTTTGAGCTTTACCTCTGAGGGCAACCACAGTTAATGTCTATTCCATTCGCATAAGGACAGACTATACGAGCAGCATCAGATAAAAGTCTTGCATCGTTAGCAGCAAACTGAACAATCAATGGGCAATCACCTGACAAAATGAATAGCTCAACGTTAAAATTCACAGGAAAAAACCCTGCACACACACACACACACACACACACACACACACACCAAACTTTAATGTTTGCACAGGATAAAAGAGCAATAACGATTTTTAGCCTAAGAAGCATCTGTCCAAATAATATAACATTAAACAATTTAAAATATTTTAAATTAAAAGCAATTTACACTCAGTAAAAAATTCAAACAGTACAAAATTTGATAAATGAAAACAATTCTAACACTTTTGACAAAATAGACCCTCTTCCCAAAGGTGAGAATTAGTTTACCTGCATTCCAGAACAATTTTTTTGTATACCTGTAAAATTTAAACAAGTGTGAACATTCTATAAATACCACTATGCCTACTGTTCCTTTCTTTCCTGATATATCTGGGAGATGTACTCAGTCCTATTTTCTTCTTTATAGTGGGATATTCCGCTGTATGGATGGACCATACAGTGTATTTTTAGACTGTTTCACATGCTCTGAGTATATTCATAGGGTAAATTCTTAGGAGTAGAATTGTTAATAGTCATTTAGCATACAACATTGTGATAGATATTACAGAATTATCATCCAAGAGTTTACCAATATATACATACACCAATATGGATAAAAGTTCTTGTTTCCTCACAACTTATCATACAGTGTATATCCAACATTTGAATATTCTAATTAGTGAGCTCTTTTCATATTCTTTGCATTTTTCTATATATAATTAGTCATTCCTCTTATTTGTAATTTTTTTATAAAACAAAGAAATTAGTATTGCTATCTATCATGTGTTATAAATATTCTCCTCAGTTTTTTTGTCTTTGAGCATATTTGTGCTCTTACATATAAAGGTTTAAATTTTTTTTTTTTTTTGAGACAGCGTCTCTCTCTGTCACCCAGGCTGGAGTGCAGTGGCACAATCTCAGCTCACTGCAACCTCTGTGTCCCAGGTTCAGGTGATTCTCTGGCTCAGCCTCCCAAGTAGCTAGGAGTATAGGCGCCTGCCACCAAAGCCAGCCAATTTTTTAATTTTTAGTAGAGACAGGGTTTTGCCATGTTGGTCAGGCTGGTCTCGAACTCCTGACCTCAGGTGATCCACCCACCTTGGCCTCCCAAAGTGCTAAGATTACAAGAATGAGCCACCGCGTCTGGCCCAAAGGTTTAAATTTTAATACAGCCAAATGTATTAAAGCTTCCTATGTTTTAAAGAACATATTTTTCTTATCCTTGGGTCAGTGTTATGAACTCTTTTTAGATGTATTTCAGCATTTCTTTTGAGGAATACTTGTACGAGAATCATTGGATGTTTATAAAAATGCAGATTTCTTGGCATCATCCTAGTTGCATTGATTCAAGATTCCTATGGCAATCCACTGATTTATAGGATTATGATGGTTTAGGAGAATTTGCTTTATTCTTTATGGAGATGTAAGGTGCTTTCTCTTTTGTAGCTCAAGAGAGTTACAGAATTTCAATTTAACAACCATTTATTGGTCTAATATATTTCCAACACTGTACTAGATGCTAAGGATACAAATCAAGCTATTTCTACAGCTACAGCCCTCAAGGAGGCCGAACCTAATGGGAGAAACAGGCATATAAAGAGGAAATCATAATGCAGTAGAATTAAGTGCAACATAAGAGCCTGTGCTTAGCAGGGAGGACGTGAGTAGAGGATGATAAAAAAAAAAAAAAAAGATTCATGGCTACAAATATTGACAGCTGAATGAAGAAACATAAACTACAGTTTGCAAGAGAGAGAAAGGGGTCTGGTGTGAGAAGACAGGGTATGTTCAAGGACTTAAAATAACTTAGGAATTTTGAAGGATAAAGTCAGTGGGCGTAGGGAGAAACTGAAGGAAGATAAGGCTGCAGAAGATATATTTAGAGGTCAGATTATGAAAAACTGTATATTATCCTCAGGTGCTAAAATTTGAGTCTTTAAGCCAGTAGTTCTCAACCTTTAAGAAGCTCAGAATTACCTGGAAAGCTTTTCAGAACACAGATTGCTGGACCACATATCCAGAATTTCTGATTTAGTATACCTGTAAATCTCCCTTTCTAACAAGTTTCCAGATAATACTAATGCTGCTGGTCTGGGGATCCCACCTTGTGAACAATGAGGAAAATTTACATTTTCAATAGGTCACTTGGAGGATAGTTTGGAATGGTACAAGACTAGAGGCAGTGTGACAGGCATCTACTCTAATAGCCCTAGTGAGAGGAGAGGGTTTCAAAGTGGCCTTACGCTTTGGTATATACACTGATAGTTTACAAGGCATTCAGTAATAACAGGTAAAAAAAATACTTATTAAAAACACTAAAGAACTAAAACTTTTTCACATAAAATCTCTAAATTGTGTTGTTTCTGATTAGACAAGATAGTTGAGTTTGTAAACAAATTTAAAAAGTTTTACAAAGTCAGTACACTCGGTTTCACATACCTTGGTTTGTGGTAAATTCACTGTCTCTGGCTTTTATAGATTTGACAAAATCAGCGGCAACTATCATTGGTGTATAACACAGATCACAACTGTATTTTCTTACTAGTGTCCTAAAAGCCAACCTGTGAGCATATAAAACCTTAATTATGCATTTAGAAACACCACAAACATATTTTAGTGCATTGTTAAATATTTATCAGAGAAAGTTCTACCTACGGGGAGATGGAGGATATTTACTTTTCCCTACTATTCCTGCTAAGTATTACTAAAAACCCTGGATATTATATATAAAACAAACACAAGAAAATTTTGAAAGGTGAAGAAAAGATGGCCAGACAGGCTAGTGACCTCAGGACCTGAGGAATGACAGGGTGGTGAGTTCTCTGGATTTTATTTTTGTCTCGAATATCCTAGACTTGAAGAAGCTGGCCAACTGGAAACAACAATGGATGCAGAAAAAAAACCAGCCCCAACAAAAGCCTTCTCTAACCAAGGGACCAGGAAAATATTCTTTCTGACCTAGTAAGACAGAAATCTTTTAGACAGTTCTACTCCAGCCAAATACTGTAGAAAAAGCTATGGCTTTATCTCCATTAGCAAAGGCCAAGTGGGAATCCTAGACTTCTACCCTCTAAAGGCTGTTAACAAGGTGCTCCAACATTCTACTGAGATGATGTCCGAGAAGGCCAGGTAAGGATTTGAAACTTTCATCTCTGGTGGCCAGTGAGGTCACTCCCAGCCCAGTGGTATCAGTGGAGGCCACAAGGGGAGCCTGGACTTCCATGCCTGCCAGCAGTAATGAAGCACTCCTCTTCCTCACTGCTTGGTGTGGTTTCAGAGGAGGCATAGTGGAGAGCCAGGACTTTCATTATTGCCCAGCATATATGAGGCTACCCTCACCATGGGGAACTGTAACTCTCATCCCTGTCCAGCAGTAATGAGGAGCTCCTCACCCACCAGATGTCGAAGGAGGCCAAGTGAAGAACTTGGACTTCTATCAGATAGTAATGAGGTGGCATCACTCCCCTAATCATTCCCTGCTGGAGTGTTGTCAGAAAAAGCCAGTTAAAACAGAATGTTCAATAGTCAAAATCAATTAATCTAATCCATCATAGTAACAGGCTAAATAATAAAAAGCACATGATCACGTAGATGCAGAAAAGGCATTTGACAAAATACCCATACATAGTAAAAAAAAAAAAAAAAAAAGCTAACTCTCAGAAAACCAGAAGTAGAGGGAACCTTCCTCAGTTTCATAAAGTACATCCATAAAATTCCTACAGAACACTTTTGCCTTAGACAGGAACAAGGTAAGGAAGTCTGCTCTTATCACCCTTATTCAACACAGCACTAAAACTTTTAGTCAGTGCAAGAAGGCATGATAAAGAACAAAAGGCACATGATCAAAAGGAAGAAATCCAACTGTCCTTATTTGCAGATGACATGGTTGTTTATAGACTCTGAAGGAATTTACAAAAAAACTAGAACCAACAAGTGAGTTTAGCAAGTTTTCAGGATATAAGATCAACATACAAAAATCTATTTCTATGTCCTAGCAATAAACATGTGAACACCAAAAATTAAAAATTCTATTTACAAACATGCTCAAAACAAACCCATGTGTCTTATAAAACATGTACAGAACTTGTAACCTGAAAACTACACAAAACTGATGATAGAAATCAAAGAAAATCTCAATCAATGGAAAGACATATTGTGTTCATGGATTGGGAGACTCAACACAGTAAGAAAGTCAATTCTTCCCAAGTTGAGGTATAGGTTTCACACAGTTCTTATGAAAATTCCAGCAAGGTTTTTTGCAGAGATAGACAAGGTCATTCTAAAATTTATTTGTAAAGCAAGGGAACTAGAATAGCTAAAACAATTTTGAAAAAGTAAATAAATTGGGAAGAACCAGTCTACCTGATTTCAAGACATATTATAGAGCTATATAATAAAACTATGGTATTGGCAGGGAAAAAGATACAAGATCAATGGAACAAAATAGAAAATGCTTATTTCTCATAAAGAAGCAAATAATTAAATAGAGGAGAGATAGCCTTTCTTTTTTTTATTATTTTTTTTGAGATGGAGTTTTACTCTTGTTGCCCAGGCTGGAGTGCAGTGGCACGATCTCAGCTCACTGCAACCTTCACCTCCCAGGCTCAAGCGATTTTCCTGTTTCAGCCTCCCAGCAGCTGGGACTATTGGCATGCACCACCATGCTGACTAATTTTTGTATTTAGTGGAGATGGAGTTTCACCATGTTGGACAGGCTGGTCTAGAACTCCTGACCTCAAATGATCTGCCCACCTCAGCCTCCCAAAGTGCTGGAATTAGGATTTGATGGCGTGAGCCACCGTGCCTGGCCCACAGCCTTTCCAAAATGGTGCTGGAATAATTGGATACCCATAGGCAACCTAACCTAAGCCTCACACTTACATAAAAGTTAATGCAAAATTGATCGTGGACTTAAATGCAAAACATAAAACCATAAAACTTTTAGGGAAAAAAACTGAGGAGAAAATATTCAGGATCTGGAGCTACATAAAGGTTTCTTATACTTGACATCAAAAGTACAATTTACAAAAGATAAAATTGATAAGTTAGACTTCATTAAAATGAAACTTTTGTTCTGCAAAAGATCCTGTTAAGAGCATGAAAAGACAAGCCATATACAGGGAGGAAATATGTGCAAATCACATATCTGACAAAGCAGAATATATATCTAGAGTATATAAATAACTCTCAGCACTCAATAGAAAACAAGAAAACATGGATAAAAGCACTTGAATAGATACTTATACAAAGACAACATACAAATGGCCAATAAACATACAAAAAGATGTTCAGCATCATTAATCATTAGGGAAATGCAAATTAAAACTGCAATGAAATACCACTTTATACCCATTAGGATGATTATAATAATAAAAAAAAAAACTCCCAGAATATAACAAGTGTTGATGAGGATGTGGAGAAATTAAAACTCTTGTTCACTGCTGCTGGTAAGGTAACATGGTGCAGCTGCTATGGAAAGCAGTATAGTAGCTGCTCAAAAAATTAAACATAGAATCACCATATGATTCAGCAATTCTACTTCTGGGTACATAGTCAAAAAAGAATTGAAAGCAGGGTTTCAGAGACCTGTTATGAACCATGGGTATTTGTATATGGGTATTTGTACACCCATAGTTCATGAAAGTATTGTTTGTGATAGCCAAAAGGTGGAAGTTATCTTGTGTTCTATTAATATATGAATGGATATCAACAGATGAATGGATAAACAAAATATACATAAAATGGAACATTATTCAGCCTTAAAAGGAACAATAGTCTGATATATGCTACAACATGAATGAACCTTGAGGATGTTATGCTGCATAAAATATTAGCAAAACCAGTTTTGAACAAATACGTATAAGACTTATATGAGGTACCTAGAGTAGTGAAATTCATAGAGGGAGAAAGTAGAATAATGGTTGCCAGGGGTTGCTGTAGGGAACAGTGGAATGGGGAGTTATAGTTTAATGTGTATAGAATTTCCATCTTCTAAGATGAAAAGAGTTTTAGAGATCAGATGCACAACAATGTGAATGTAATTAACACTACTGAACTGTATTCTTAAAAATGAGAGGTAAATTTTATGTTACGTATATTTTATAACAAACTTTTTTAAAAAAACAACTCAATAGTAAAAGAGCAAACAATCCAATTAGAAGATGAGCAAAAGATACCAAGAAATATTTCTTCGAAAACTGAACACACCACTACCTCAGGACCCAGTAATTGCACTACTTGTCCCAAGACTTAAGTTCACATAAAAATCTACACATCAATACTTGTATCTATTTAATATACACTATATACTTATAGGTAGGAGTTACAACCACCACCATTTTTATAGATATAACAAGTGCAGCTCAGAGAGGTTGTTTACTCAGGATCACATATATACTAGGCAAGCGTTAGCATCATGACTCAATTCTAAATCATGATTCCAAAGGTAGGAGTTTGAAGTTCCCATACGCTGGTGGTCTTATAGTACTTTTAAAAAGTCAGAGCATAAAAGGGAAATTTCATCTTAGTTCATTAACCATTTAGCAACACTTACTTTGAATATCGAACCATTGGGGCACAGACTTTTACCAGCTGTCCAGAATGAAACATTTCTATGGGATCTTTTTTTCTTTCTTGATATATTGTGGTCTGCATGCAGTCACTCTTCATTAATACAGATTTGTTTCGAATCTGAAAAAGACAGTAAGCTTGTATAGAGAAAATATGCTTTCACTATATTAATTCCATTCTAACAATTTCAACTGCCAACAATGTATATTTTTTATCAGGCTTGTGGGCTCAGAAATTTTTTTATTAATAGCTTCTTTTCACAGTATCCAATATGAAACTATAGAATGCTGCCTCTATTTGTAAGATAAATAGATGTGGAAAACTACCCAAGATAGTTGTGGAAAAACAAGATGTAGAAAACGATATTTTTCCCTAGTTTACCATGTTGTAAGTTTTCAGGTTATTTAAACATTTTTTACATGCTACTTTGTTGGGATTGGTGAGCCAAGAAATTTGGTTTATTTTATATATAATACTCGACTAGCATTTGGAAATATCTTGTTTTATTCAGGAAAGTTAAATGGCATTAATAGAGCAACTCTAAGTAGTCAGTGTTTCAAAAGATATCCTGGTGCTTTTATTGTAATTCTTGAATCCTGTTGTCTGCGAATCAGAAGATAAACAAACGTTAATTATTTTTAAAAATTTTAATGTGATATTATCTAGTGAAAATTTCAATTATAATTCTACAATTACATTCTAAATCACTTTTATACCCCAAGAGGTACAGGTACAAGTGATGAAATTATGGCGTTTATAAATGTTTTATATTTGCTATACTTAAAATCTTACCATTTCACAGTGTTGGTTACTTTTCATATTCCAGTTTTTGGCCTTAGTAATTTAGAAACAGGTATGTATGAAGGAAAAATGAAACAGAAAAAAATAAAAAAAAAAAAGAATCGGATATGGGCCAACTTTAGAACAGTCTAATTGATCAAACTTTAGAGTCTTTAACCTTTAGGCAAAGAGTTGAAATTAAAAATAGCCAAGGTACTTAAGGATGTCAGGATCTTGCAAGAAACTGCTGGAAGCACCAATATTTAAGTAACAGAGGAAAAGGGGAGAGCAACAAAGACTGAAGATGAACTTTGGAGCTGGGAGGAATAAACCTAAAGAGTGATACTCAGAAACCAAGAGAGAGACCATTATGAAGGAAGGAGGGGATAGGTATCTTAAACATCAAAGTAAGGCAAAAATAAAGGGTGCAATGCCAACAAGGTTATTAGTTATTTTAGCAAGAATTATTTCATTTTTATCCACTCCTGCAGTCATAGTAAATGGCATACAGAAGAAGGCCTCAATATTTATTTGCTTAAAGAATAAATCAGTAGCTTTCAGGGGGCTGGGCTCACACCTGTAAACTCAGCATTTTGGGAGGCCAAGGCAGGAGTTCCAGACCAGCTTGGGCAATATAGTGAGATTCCCATCTCTAAAAAAATTATAAAAATTAGCTGGGCATAGCAGCAAGCACCTGTGGTTTCAGCTACTCTAGAAGCTTAGGCAGGAGGATCCCTTGAGCCCAGAAGGTTGAGGCTGCAGTGAGCCATGATCCTGCCACTGCACTCCAGCCTGGGTGACAGAGCTAGATCCCAACTCAACAAAAGAAAACAAAACAAAACAATCGGTAGCTTTCAACTTTAGTTGTATACTATAATGAACTGGGGAGCTTTTAAGAGTTAGGATGCCCAAGCCATACCCTAAACCAATAAAATCCAAATGTCTGGGCTCAGGATGCAGGCATCAGTGTTTTTATTAAAGCTCTTCAGGTGATTTCAATGTGCAGCTAAGCTTGGAATTACTGGAATAAGTAAATCCAAAGATTCCAAAGCACCTGGTACAATTGTTTGTTTAAATGGGTTCCTGCCTTACCTATTAGCTCCTTTTAGGATATGGATTGAGTCTTATGTTTGTAAACTCATGAGAGCATGCAGAGTAGAGGGATCAAAACTTTCACTCTATGAGTGAATATTATTTACTGTTCTAAAATCTTCCACTGTGGGGAATAAAGTCAAGGAAGGAAAAATAATTCCTAATTCACAAGTAATGAACGAATCACTCCTATTCCCATCATGACTAAGATCTTACATACTAGGGAAAATCCTCTGAGACAAAGAGAGCATAATGCAGTGTAGCATAAGACTTGCTTACCTGAGGTGTTATGAGTATGAAATGCATTTAGATTTATAAAATACTTAGAACAGCGATAAGCACAGGATAAGCAGTAGCACCTTTTTGAAACAGAATGTAGAAAACCATGTAGCTCTGGAACTGGACAAAATTGGTTTCCTGGATACATACCTACCGTAGAAAATGAAAAAGTCATATTACAGTTTCTTTTTGCGAAGAAGCTTAAGACTTTCTCGCATACTTGTGGTTGATTGACCCTGTTAATTTATCAGTATTTATCTTAGAAGAAAGAAATCTAGGTCAAAAATGCGAACGTATTAGCTGAGAAGATACAATGGGAACCAACCTGATGCTCTTACAGCCTCAATACCGTTAGTTGAGATACAGACAATTTATCAGTTTGTAATTAAGAAAAAGTCTGACATGTGGCTGAAAGTGAGGAAGAGGTAGAAAAGGCAAAAGGTCAAAGGTCTCAGGGAAGGAAGGAGGGTAGAGACAGTGAGTTTTATTTGTCCTTTTATGGTTCAGTCTTCCTTCTTCATCGAGTCTCCCTAATTCTCTTCACTCCTCATCCCCAGCAATTTTTCTTCCCAAGCATTTCCTGCGGGCTTTTATTACCCCAGGAGTGCCAGTCAAGGGGTGGGACAGATAACAGCTGTGTAGCAACTAACGACTGACTCTTGTGAGTGTGGAGGGCAAACCAAGCTCCCTGAAACCTCCGCTCTGCTCTCCTGCCTTACGCCGCACGGCCCCTGTTCTGAGGTTTAATACTTGCTTCACAGATAGGCGCTGCGGCCACGTTCCGGTGCCCACCTTCTCCTTGGCCCGGGCACGACGCCAGCCCAGGAGGCGCGGCCCAGAGCTGCTGCTAAAGACAGCGGAAAGCGCCGGCCGGACGGCCTTGGCTCCCTCGGTGCGCTGGGCGCAAAGCACTCGGACCCCGGGCGCCCACTGCCTCAGTAACCACCCGGCTCCTAGCCAGGCTTAGCCCAGCTGCGGGATAAGTCAGTTCGCCAGGCGGGCCTGGAGCCATGGGCTGGTTGGTCCGGCGGCGCCGAGATTCTGCGTCACCACCTGGGCGGGGCCGTTCTGCCGCTGACGACATCAACCCGGCACCTGCCAACATGGAAGGTGGCGACGGCAGCGTCGTTGTGGCTGGCCTCGGGGCTCGAGGTTCTGGAGCTGCTGCAGCGACAGTCCGGGAACTTCTGCAGGACGGTAAGGAGACGGGGTCTGACCAGGTCGTGGGTTTGGGGGTCTGCGCTGCTCCGCACCTGGACAGCGAGGTGGATCCAACCCGTTGCTTTGCAGAAAGTTTTCCAGTCTGGACGTGACCACTCCCCTCCGCCCGGCCCCCTGGCTTGGGTACTGTTCTAGCCAACCTGTTTCCTCTGGGACTAGCTCCCTCTTTTCCGGTGTCTTGGGGACACCTGGTTTCTGTTTGCTCCTCATTTCAACTCGACCCCCCCGCATGCCTCCAGCTTCCTTGAAGTTTAGGGAGACCAAACCCTGTGGCCCGCGTTGGCAGCCACGGGCTGCTGCCGCAGTTCTTGAACGGGTGTAGCGTTCGAGCTCTTCAAAAGTGTAAGATCTAGAACAGACGGCAGACGCATGATGAAGTAGGGCCTTGTTTTAAAGTAGAACTGGAAACGCCTACTCCTTTAACAAATGGACTATACAGGTCACCCCTCTCGCAGCCGGTTTTTTTTTCCCACTCCTTTATGAGGCAGTTATCCACAGTGAGACGTGGGAGAAGGTTTGAGGCATTCGTTCAGGTTTGGATTAACCATTTGTACAGAATCTAGCAGTCAGATTTATTGCTAGTCAGTTTGGAGAGAAGTTGCCCAAAATAAGAAAAGTTAGATATACTTGAAAAGCATATTCAGTTGTGTCAATCCAGTTACCATGCCCGAATCTCTTATCCTTCAGAATTTAAAGTTCAAATTTATAAGCATAAAAATAAAGCCCTTCTCACCTGTTTTTAATTTTTTCTCTAGTGGCCATCGCATTCTACCTTGTACTAAAATCATTTGTATACTTTTTAAAATCTCTTCTGTATGGCGAACTTTTTTTTAAATATCCCACAATGTGAATAGCAGTATCTTGCATACAGTAGGTGCAGAATGTTTTTTAAAGTGATCGTCGCAGTTAGAAGCACATGAACACATTTGAAGACCAAAGTGGGTAATAAATGAAATAAAGTCCTAAATTGTTGTTTATTTTCTCTGACTGTTGAATATTTTATTGTCATCCTGAATTACATGCTTTCTCATGATAATGTATGTACTTTTGTCAAAAGCAATGATGTTTTCTGAACTATTTTGTGTTGGAAACTAGGTCAGGGTCTCTGTCTAAAACTTGATTAAACTGAATGTAAATTAAGATACAAGGCAGAGACCCTGATATATTTGCAATTGCTCCTGATATATGTGCAATTCTTGCCCTCAAGTAGTTCACCATCTAGTAGAGGAAATAATCTTGTAGGGCTATTAAGGTAGGTGCTGTAATACAGTGATGTAAGATAGCAATTGGATTGTGTATAAAGTAGAGCATTAATATAGAGGAGAATGATAACTGGGGGTTGGGAACTGGTTAGGAAATGTCAGAAAAGGCTTTCTAGGTGGAGACGTTTTAAACTGTAGATAGGACTTCCCCAGGTGAACAGTGGAAGGGACAATACAGTCCAAACACTGGATATATGTTTCAGTAGGGTGTATTTCAGGAATTGTAATCAGTTCTTGGAGGGTAAACAGTCTTCAATTCTGCCTTCTGTATTTTCCTCCTTGGTTCTCGGCTGTTCTCCACAGTGATTATTTAAATCTTCTTTATCCTTTACAAACCTTTTCCTTCAAGCTCAACAAATGACTTTCAGCTTCCCTGGGGAGAAAAAAAGGAGCCATCAGATGTGAACTTTCTCCATTTCTTGCCCATCAAAGCTATAAATTTAACTTCAACCTATAACCATCCATTGCACCTTTTTCCCCTTGCCTTTTCAATTGCAACAGAAGTGGAGTCTCTGCTCCTTTCTTTCTTCTTTTTTTTTTTTTTTTTTGAGACGGAGTCTGGCTCTGTCGCCCAGGCTAGAGCGCAGTGGCGCGATCTCGGCTCACTGTAAGGTCCACCTTCCGCGTTCACGCCATTCTCCTGCCTCAGCCTCCCGAATAGCTGTGTTACAGGCGCCCGCCACCATGCCCAGCTAATTTTTTTGTATTTTTTAGTAGAGACGGAGTTTCACCGTATTAAGTCAGGATGGTCTCGAACTCCTGACCTCGTGATCTGCCCACCTTGGCATCCCGAAGTGCTGGGATTACAGGCGTGAGCCACCATGCCCAGCCAAGTCTCTGCTCCTTTCTAAGGATAGTCCCTCCTACTTTGCTCTGGATTTTTTCTTCCTGTTTCCTAGGGACTCAATCACCCTCAATCTGTGCCATTGAAATAACTTTGCAAGGTTTCCAATGATTTTCTTGCACATACGACAAATGGACACTTTTTTGGTCCTTTCCTTTAACTTGTAATAGCATTTAATTCCTTTCTTGAAATACTTTTTTCATGTGGTTTATGGGTGCTGTGCTTTTAAAAAATTCTTAATTCTCTAAGTGCTCTTTTCCAGGTTCCTGTAGATACTTGTAGTTCAGTTTGTTCTGAATTAAGCTGTCTCTGTTACCCCTCCCACCCCCAACATTCCTGAGGAAGTAAGCATTTCCAGCAGAAACTTTGATTCACTGTATTAGGGATTTGGCTAGTGACAGTATCGAATTGATAGGCTTGGTGAGCACAGATGCATAGTATGAAAATTGGTGAGGTGTTTATGATATGTCTCCTATAGGAATGAGGAAACTATAAAAGAGAAGCATTATATAATTCATCTCTTTAAAGGCTGTAAGCCCTCAAATGCCACATCCTGTTGTGTTTGATCTTTGTAAGCTCTGTGATACTACTACTACTAACTTTCTTTATCCCTTCTTTTGGCTTTTGCCATTCTTTTTTGTTTCTCTTTCTTTCTCCCTGAGCACTCTTTAGTCTCTTTGATTGCTTTCATTTTCTCTCTCCACCCCCAACTTTCCTGTCTTCCTCATTTTTCTGCCTTTCTGTGCATTCTAAAACTTTTTTTCCTGAATCATCTGGTCTTTTCTGTGGTTTCAGTATGATCTTTACCTGTCTTCTGAATTATAAAACTATATTTTTAACTGCCTACTGGACATTTCTATCTTAATTTTATTATGATATGCCGTTCCATAACCTGTATGGACATTTCTATTTTGATAGTAAACAAGTAGTGCCAGTTCTATAATACACATGAAAACCTACATATGAACAAATAGTACAAGTTTTACATATGAAAAAATGAAATGGAATCACTTTTTCTATTCTCTCCTAATCTTTTCCTCTGGTAGTCTCTGTATCTGTGTTTACTGTGTTGTTAGGTAAATGTGTGCTTGTTCCCCTTGTAAATTATGAATTCTTTGGAGGCAGAGGTTTATGTTCGTCTTTGTGTGTTCAGTGTCTAGTGGTCTAACTTAGTGTAAAACTAAATTTCCTATATCAGTTACTTAATCAAGAAATTTGGGAATCATCCTTGTTTGTTTTACCTGATCACCCATTTTCAGCTTGTCAGTAAGTCCTACATCCTATGCAGTGTGAATATTTGTCAAATTTGTCACTTTGACGTTCTTAGTGCCACTTATTCAGGTCTTATTCAGGCCTTCATTATGTCACTTAGGCTGTTAACATAGTACTTTACTGGCCTCTGTGGTTGTATTTCTTGGGTATATTGTTAATTGGCTTTGTGGGAAAATAGAAAAAGCCCTGATTTTGTAGTGTTTGCTGATTGCCATGGTGTAAATACTCTCACCATCGTAGATTTTAAGATATCTGTGTGAAAGGTCAACTGGCTCACAGAATTCCTGAAAATTTAACAGTCAGTGCTCAAGAGCCGGAAGAGGCAACTTCAGCACATTGCTGTGTGACTAATCCTTTTTCCATCATCCTCTATACAGCTGCCAGGATTATTGTTTTGGAACATAAAGCTGATAGTGCAGTTTCTTGGCTTAAACGAGATATGGTTAAACATTTTGAATGTCTTACAAACCTCTTTTCAAACTGCCCTCCAACCTTGGGAACCACATCTGTCATTCTTTACCATTTCTGCCCAATATACACGTGCTACGATCTAGACACACTGAAATCAGTATTCCCCTTATTTCTCAAAATATGCCATGGCATTTGCCACTGCTGAGCCTTCCCTTTGCTTGGAAGGGCTTTTTTTCATTTGTCTGGCTGACAGGGTTCTTAGTTCTGAGAAGCACTTGGCAAATTAGAAGGAAATGTGGTTCTCAGACTTAAAAGTAGCCAAGTAGCAGTTTCCTTCTTTCATTCCACTACATTTTAAGAGTAATCAAGAGTATGAGACTTTATTTTTGTTGTTGTTGTTACCAGAATGATACTATCAGCTGATGTATAGATTTGTTAATTCATGGAACGTGCCATGTGTCTGGTATTGTTCAGACACTGAAGATGAGTTAGCAAACAAAACAAAGACCTTCTTTCCCTCTTGGAGCATACATTATAGCGGATGTAGACAATTAGGTTTTCTTATAAGTACTCTATTTTGCTTGTTTCATCATCTCTCAGAAGGCAGCTTTAATTGTATCTACTATATCATTAGGAGATTTGGTACATGGTTACCATGAGCTCCCTTCTGGGTATCTATTTTTAAACTTTCAATTCTCTTAATTTTTCTTTCATCCATAGATTTGTGGATTTCTATATTGAGGGATATCTTTTTAACATCTAGAATTACTTCTGTTTTCTGTCTATTAGGGGCCTATTTTAAACAACTTTTCTTTCCGTTAACATATTTCACTCATAAATCCTAAATTTCAGTAACACCTATAAATTTATATTTCCTATTGTTACTAAAATTCCAAATTTACTTTGCTGTAACAGTATTTGTGTATTGATCTAGAGATATCTGAGGCCATAAATATTTTATATATATAGCCAATTTTCCTGTTGTCTTTTCACTGGCAATGATCTTGTTGTGTTGCATTAATAGTTATAGCTAGTAGTTTTTTTTTTGTTTTTTGGTTTTTTTTGAGATGGAGTCTCGCTCTGTTACCCAGGCTGGAGTGCAATGGCACAATCTCGGCTCACTGCAACCTGTCTCCCGAGTTCAAGCTATTCTTCTGCTTCAGCCTGCCGAGTAGCTGGGATTACAGGCACCTGCCATCATGCCCAGCTAATTTTTGTATTTTTGTAGAGACGGGGTTTCACCATGTTGGACAGGCTGGTCTTGAACACCTGACCTCAGGTGATCCACCCGCCTCAGCCTCCCAAAGTGCTGGGATTACAGGCGTGAGCCACTGCGCCTGGCCAGTAGTTATGTTTTTAATCTCTTTCTCAATGTTATACTTCTTGTTGGGTCATGATAAAAGTAAGCATTAAGCAGTGTAGTGGAGTGGTTCAGAGTATGGGATCAAAATATGTTAATTATGATTATCATTGTTCTGTTGTTTAATAACTGGTTTAGTACAGGGTAATTAAGGACTTTTCTTTATTTTTTCCCCAATCCAGAGTGTTATAGTGACTTTTTAAACGAAGACTTTGATGTAAAGACTTACACTTCTCAATCTATTCATCAAGCTGTAATTGCTGAACAACTAGCAAAACTTGCCCAAGGAATCAGTCAGTTGGACAAAGAACTACACTTACAGGTAATTCTGATTTTCAGGGTCCCTATGGATATTTAGCCTAAAGTGATAATTTAGCATTTTTGTAATCTTATTAAATACAAATGCATATTTACATGAAGAAGTGCATACTTACCAGTGTGACTTATTTTTCAAAGTAAATTTTTGAAATTTTCTGTAAACCACTTTTTGTTTGTTAAAAAACTAATATACCACCTCACCAAAGCCTTTCATTCATACTTCCTGTTCACCACCTTAACTGCTGTGCAATGAATTTAGTGGGCAAAAAATAGGATGTGTTCGATAAAGATAATAGAAAATGGAATTTTGGAAGTAAAACAATGTGAATAAGAAAAAATTGGGATGTTACATTGGCAATTCATACTTTATAAGCACAAAATGTAGCATTTGCTGAAGTTACAGAAAGTTGATAAATGTTATTCTGAGTAAGATACAATATGAGAAGTTAGGAGACGGGTCCTACTTTTAGCTATGCTGTTAACTGACTTTAATCTCACTTAATGTCTTTAAGTCTAGCTTTTTTGTTTGTTTTTTAATCTATCAGATGGGTTGGAATAAGCAAGAGGAAGAGGAGACTATAGTAGATAACTTTGAAGATTCCTTCCTCTCCTAAAATTGTGTAATTTTTATAGGGCGATTTTATGGTATAATTTCTAGTGTTGCCTTTGATAGAGTAGGTATTTAATACGTATTTAAATGAATGAACATATGTATGAAACATCAATCGTTTACCAGGAAACATAGATTTGGTATAACCTGAGACATATCCACTTGATTTTTTGTGTGTCTTAGTTTCTTTGAGTGGCTTAGATAGGACTGGGATGACTTCTAAGGTCATTTTAACTCTAAAAGTCTGATTATATATAATTTGATTTCAATCTTTATTGGCAGATACTTAGAAAACACGTTTAGGCCAGGCGTAGTGGCTCATGCCTGTAACCCCAGCACTTTGGGAGGTCAAGGTGGGAGGATCACGAGGTCAGGAGTTCCAGACCAGCCTGGCCAACAGGCACTACCCCATCTCTACTAAAAATACAAAAATTAACTGGGCGTGGTGGCGGGTGCCTGTAATCCCAGCTACTTGGGAGGCTGAGGCAGGAGAATCACTTCAGCCTGGGAGGTGGAGCTTGCAGTGAGCCGAGATCGTGCCGTTGCACTCAAGCCTGGGCAACAACAGCAAGACTCTGTCTCAAAAAAGAAAGAGAGAGAGAGAGAGAGAGAAGTTATAGTAGCCTAGGATGTGAAGTAGAGGAAGTCTGGGAGTCTCAGTAGTCTATATCAGTGAGATGTCTAAAACTGTAAAATATTTACTATTAGGGTTTAGTGCAGGAACTAGAAATCACTCTAAGAAAGACACTTCATACAGAGAGTTTGGATACTTATAAAATTGTTGGGTGAATAGCTAGTGGACTGAGTTGAAGGAATTACCACAGATACAATACAGAGGCCTGGAAGTACCTGTTCTTACCTTCCATGCCAGTGCTAAAATTCTGCTTCTAGATACCTGATGACTAAATACTGGAGTGGTCAATGTGGTTCTCTTAACTGTGTCTAAATTCTCAGGTCTCAGAACCTTTATTACTAGCTGAAACAGTAAGCTTTCCTCTCTCTCTTTCTCTTTTTTTTTTTGAGACAGAGTCTTGCTCTGTCACCCAGGCTGGAGTACAGTGGCGCAATCTCGGCTCACTGCAACCTCTGTCTCCCGGGTTCAAATGATTCTTGTGCCTCAGCCTCACAAGTAGCTGGGACTACATGCGTGCACCACCACACGTGGCTAATTTTTTTGTATTTTTAGTAGAGACAGGATTTCACGATGTTGGCCAGGCTGGTCTCAAACTCCTGACCTCAAATGAGTCACCCACCTCGGCCTCCCAAAGTGCTGGGATTACAGGTGTGAGCCACCGTGCCTGGCCTAGCTTTCCTCTCTCTTGTCTTCCACAACTCTTGGAAAAATCATTTAATTGGTTGCAAGGGAGTCTATGAAACTATAGTTTCAGGCTTTTTAACCTTACCAAAGTATTACTAGTGATAAAAGAGAATAGATAATTTTAAGAAAGTTTGTCTTGTTAAGATGGACATATTGAGGACTGTATCCGTAGACTGGGAAAAATTTGGACATCTTCTGGGAACCTTACAAGTAACAGACTGAGATGACCAAGGGTAATACTTTGAGTAGATACGAGAGAAAGATACTTGACAGAATGACAGTGATATCTGAAACAGGACAAAGTGGAGGATTTAGGGGTTCCAGTGAATTAATCTTTGGTGATTAAGAACTTCAGTCAGCAAACTAGACATGAAACTTCATATTCATTGGAATAAAAGGCACACAATAATAAGGATTCCTGCATTATTCTAAAGATTTGAATGATTTCTTGATGTTTCTGGGAATCTCTTGCATGTGGCCTTTAACTTGTAACCTTCTTGGTTTTTTTGTTCTGGCCATCTGCAGTGCCCTAATTTTCATAAAAGTATCAAACATCTATAGGGAAAAGGATTTGCTGTGGGTGTGTGACACTGGGAAACTGGAAGCAGAGAGATGTTCAGGTATAGGTGAGCACTGAGTGCTGTATCTTTCCAGAGTAGGATGTGGCCTTGGTGGTGCTGAATCAAATTCAAGAACAAAGAGAACCTGTTGTTTGAAAATATTCTTTAAAGGGAAAACATAGTAATGGTGTGGCAACAATGAGCTGGTTTTGTACATTTTTTGGCACAACTCCACTTGTGCATTTCATTAAGATAGCAAGGGGCTTACCTGAATGTTTGTGTTCCCCTAACATTCATATGTTGAAACTTAATCTCCAATATGATAGTATTAAAAGCTAGGGGCTCTGGGAGGTGATTAGTGCCCTTCTAAGAGAGGCCCGAGGAAGCTTGTTTGCCCCTTCCACCATGTGAAGATAGATACAAGGTACCATCTATGAGGAATGGGTTCTCACCAGATGCTGAATTTGCCAGTGCCTTGTTGTTGGATTTCCCAACCCCTAGAACTGTGAGCAATAAAAATTTCTTCTGTTTGTAAATTACCCAGTCTAAGATATTTTGTGTTTGTAGTCCAAACAGACTAAGACAGGGCTAAGAAAAGGCTTTAACTCCTCTTGCTCTGTGTTGAACTGTAAATGTATGTGTGTTCCTGCTTATAACTCATCTCAGACACACCTTAAAAACCTGTGTTTTTTTCTTTTGTATTTGTATTTGCCTCATTTCTACTCCAAGCGAGACCTTCCATTCTACATTGTGGTTACAAGGAAAAATATCTAACAGAGCAAAAGCTAATCATTTGTTTTTGATTTTCAGGTTGTTGCAAGACATGAAGATTTACTGGCACAAGCAACTGGGATTGAGTCGTTGGAAGGTATATTTCTATTAACTGCTAGAGATTATGTAGGACTAGACCAGGGATTGGCAAGCTTTGGCAAGCTACTTTGGATGGGAAGTATTTTAGACTTTGCCAGCCACATAGTCTCTGTTGCAACTACTAAACTCTGCCATTGTAGAGTGAAAGTAGCCAGATAATATGAAAACAAATGTGTGTGGCTGTGTTTCAGTAAAACTTTAGTAAAACTTTGCTGGCCCCTGAGCTACATGATCTGGGTTCAAATCCTTGTTTTACTACTTACTAGGTGTTTGACTTTGGGCAAGTTAGTTAACCCTTCTCTGCCTCAGTTTTCCTATTTGTAAAAGAGTCTAGTATGTACTAACATAGCATTATTCTGAGGATTAAATGAATTAGCAAGATACTTAGAACAATGCCTGCACATATTTAGTGCACCTGTGTTAGTTAATTAAAACAATAAAAACATCAACAATACCAGAGTGGGTAGTACTGGAAGGAGGCTGGAATTTTTTTCTTATTTTTGCCTTTCTTGGAGCCTTTTCTGCAACTCTTTTTAATGAAAGTATAGTCGAATAATAATTGGATTTTTATTTTTACAAATCTGCTTATTTTTGTTTGACTAAATATTTTATGAATTTTTCATTCCCTCTTGATTAAATTAAACTACATCTCATAAATATGAATTGTTACTATTGTGTTTTACATTATTGTGATTACTATTTTTAATCATTGTACATCAAAATAAAGATAAGTGGTTTTTCCCTATGTTGATCACATTATTGAGAGAGGATATTGTTTTCTGTGATGTAATATTCTGTAATGCTTCCCCCAGTATTTCTTATGTACCAAAAGATATTAACTTATTCTCAGCATGTACAGTATTTCTAAGATACCCTGATGAAGAACTTAATATTTTTGGAAATAGTTGTTTGAAATCTGGAATACATGTCTGACTAGGTTCTTAGGAAAATTAAGAAGCTCTAAGTACTGATTGACTTAGTACTGGAAATTAATTATTATTTTTAGTCATTTCAACTTTTATTTTAGATCCAGGGGGTATATGTGTAGGTTTGTACCTGAGAATATGGTATAATGCTGAGGTTTGGGATACAAATGATCCTGTCACCCAGGTAGTGTGCATAGTACCCAACAGTTAGGTACTCCCTCCTCTAGTAGTCCCTATTGTCTATTGTTGTCATCTTCAAGTCTATGAGTACCCGATGTTTAGCTCCCACTAATAAGTGAGACTGTGTGGTATTTGATTTTTCTCTTCCTGCCTTAATTTGCTTAGGATAATGACCTTCAGTTCTATCCATATTACTGTATAGGACATGATTTCATTCTTTTTTTATGGCTGTGTGGTATCCATGGTATATATGTACCATGTTTTTAAAATCTAATTCACTGTGCATGGGCACCTAGGTTGATTCTATGTCTTTGTTATTGTGAATAGTGCTGCGATGAACATATGAGTGCATGTGTCTTTATGGTGGAACAATTTATTTTCTTTTGAATGTATATTCAGTAACAGGATTGCTGGGTCGAATAGTAGTTCTGAGTTATTTGAGAAATTGTCAAACTTCTTTCCGCGGTGGCTGTACCTTCCCACCTAGAGCATATAAGCATTCCTTTTTCTCAGTAGCCTCACCATCATCTGTTGTTTTTTGACTTTTTAATAATAGTCATTCTGAATGGTGTGAGATGGTATCTCATTGTGGTTTTGATTTCTCTGAGGATTGGTGATGTTGAGCATTTTTTTTATGTGTGTGTTGCCTGCATGTATGCCTTCTTTTGAGAAATGTCTCTTTTTGTCTTTTGCCCACTTTTTAATGGAGTTGTGTTTTTGCTTGTTGAATTAAGTTTCTTATAAATTCTGAATATTTGACCTTTGTCAGATGCATAGTTTGCAAACATTTTCACCTGTTCTGTAGGTTGTCTGTTTATTCTATTGATAGTTTTTTTGGTTGTGCAGAAGCTCACTAGTTTTAATTATGTGTTTAAATCTCATAATATTTTTATACATTTCTGAGAGCAAGTAATACTTTAATGGCAATTTTTAAAACATGCTAGTTTTTTATTTATAAGGATGGCATGGTAGTACATTGAGTGTATATAGGTCTAGATGAATCACCACAACAGAAATATTTCTCACTGTGGCTGTTAAATATGTGTTCTAGTTCTTTAATGTGCTTGTTTTTCCCAGGATGTTCTTCAAAGATTAAAATATTTGAAATACACTGCTAGACTGAATTAGAATGATTATGTCTTGTACAAGTGTGTAGAGTACAAAGGTTGGCTACTTTATTCCTATGATTATCTCAGAATATTCACTAGATTATTTGAACATAAAATATTGAAGTGTAGGCCAGGGTGCAGTGGCTCACGCCTGTAATCCCAGCACTCTGGGAGGCCAGGGTGGGAGGTTCACTTGATCCTGGAATTCAAGAGCAGCCTGGGCAACATAATGAGACTCTATCTCTATAAAAAATAAAACATTAGGTTGGCATGGTGGTGCATGCTTCTAGTCCCAGCTACTTGGGAGGCTGATGTAGGAGGATTGCTTGAGCCAAGGAGGTTGAGGCTGCAGTGAGCTGTGATTGTGTCCCTGCCCTCCAGGCTGGGTGACAGAGCAAGACCCTAGACCCTGTCTCAGAAAATAAATAAAATAAAAAACTTTAAGTGTGAATTGCTTAGTATTCACTTTAGCATGATGTGTCTTTCTAAGTATTTACTAGAATGTTATTTTGAGATGCTGAAAAATAAGTGTGGTGTATATACATATTAGAAAAATTGAATATTATTTTAGCATCTACTTCATCTGCTTTATTCTCCTAAATATGTAAAATTTTTTACCATGTAAGTAGTTTGGAGGTATGTTTAAGCCTATTTTATTTAAAAATGTTCTTTTTTAAAATATTCTTCCAAATATTACTTTGAGAATTTGCTAGGTTTCAGAAAGCTATAGCAATAGAGTTTTTGTTTTCATGGAATTTTGAGAAATATTTATTAAGCTTGTAATATAAAAAGAGGTAGCCTCCCATCCTGGCTAACGTGGTGAAACCCCGTCTCTACTAAAAATACAAATAATTAGCTGGGCGTGGTGGTGGGCGCCTATAGTCCCAGCTACTTGGGAAGTTGAGGCAGGAGAATGGTGTGAACCTGGGAGGCGGAGCTTGCAGTGAGCTGAGATCGCGCCACTGCACTCCAACCTGGGCAACAGAGCGAGACTCCGTCTCAGAAAAAAAAAAAAAGTAGCCTCATTCATTTATTTTTTCATTCAGGCCATCAAATAGTAATTAAGAACTTGTTAAGTACTAGGCACATGTGAACGATAGACAAAGTCACTGTCCTTTTGGAACTATGTTCTGGTCCTGGAGGTAGATTGAAAAAAAAAGTACAGATAGAAAATAGGGCTGGGCATGGTGGATCATGCCTGTAATCCCAGCTACTTGTATGCTGAGGCATGAGAATTGCTTGAACCTGGGAGGCAGAGGTTGCAGTGAGCTGAGATCATGCCACTGCACCCCAGCATGGGCAATAGAGTTAGACTGTATCTCAGAAAACAGAAAGAAAAATTTTATTTGTAAATTCTGCAGAGAAATGAAACAGGTGATGGGGATGGATGAAGGCGAGGGAAGGCCTTTTTGAGAAGATGACATTTGAGTCAAGATCTAAGATAAGGAGGAGCCATCACGGGAAGATTTGGAGAGAAGACTGAACAATAAATGGGAAAGCAGGAATTAACTTGCCATGTTTGTGGGGCAGAAAGTAGCCCAGAATAGTGAAGGAGGGAGAGAATCGTAGATGAGGTTCTTGGGAAGGAATTTGGATTTAATTCTCAATGCAGTGGTAAACCATTGGAAGAGTTTTTTGTTTTTTGTTTTTTGTTTTTTTTTTTTTTGTTTTGAGACGGAGTCTTGCTCTGTCTCCCAGGCTGGAGTACAGTGGCCAGATCTCGGCTCACTGCAAGCTCCGCCTCCCGGGTTCACGCCATTCTCCTGCCTCAGCCTCCTGAGTAGCTGGGACTACAGGTGCCCGCCACCTCGCTCGGCTAGTTTTTCGTATTTTTAGTAGAGACGGGGTTTCACCATGTTAGTCAGGATGGTCTCGATCTCCTGACCTCGTGATCCGCCCCTCTCGGCCTCCCAAAGTGCTGGGATTACAGTCTTGAGCCACTGCACCTGGCCAACCATTGGAAGAGTTTAATCAGGTTATTGTATGATGAGATTAATACTCTGAATAGTTTACTCTGATAGCTCTATAGAAAAAGGCAATGGTGGAAGCTTCCAAACTAGTGTCCCTGATATTAGAATAGTTTAAGTTGATGATGCCTTGGATTAGAGGGGTGGCAGATGGAGTAAAATGTAGGCAAAGCTGATAGGATTTGTTGATGGCAGATGAAAGAGCTGATGGAAAAAAGTCACCATGAGTTATTCCTAGGATTTTGGTCTCAAAAATTGGATAGATAGATGATGGTATGAGTAATGGAGATGTCATAGCCTGGAGAGAAGTGTGATTTTTGATGGGTTGCAAGGTAGGGCATAAACTATCTTGGGTATCTTAAATTTGATGTAACAGTAGGAAGAGAGAGAAAGAGGGCAGAGAGATAGGGAATGAGAACATAGGCAGATATATAAAGAAAATCTTTTTACATAGATATATGTGTATACGTCTGTATATGTGTGTGTGTGTATAAAATCAGTATTTTATTGAACAGAGCTATTTAAAACTTTGGAGTTGAATGAAATTCCTGAAAGATTGTAGATGGAGAAGAGCAGATGGCTGAGGATCACATCTTGGGGTACTCCAGCACATGTAGAGGTCTGCCAGAGGAGAAGTGGGAACAACTAATGAGATAATAGGAGACCCAGGAAGTGTGTTGATTTGAAAGCCTAGACAAAAAAATGTTTCAGAAAGGGAGTAGTCAACTGCTGTGAATTTCTGAGAGCTTGAACAAGGTTAAGACAGAACTAACAATAGAATTTGGCAACTCGTAGATTTCTGGTGACCTTGATAAGATCTGTTGTGGTGGAGTATGGGTGGAAACCCATTGAGACTGGGTTGTGGAGAGAATATGATGTAAGAAAATGGTTATAAGTAACGGCAGTTTATTCTTGGCAGTTTGTGGTGAATACACCACAAAACCAGCGCAAAAGTGGGAATCTTTGGTTCAGAGAGGATTCTGTTGGACTAAACTGTGTTATTATACTTGTATGCTGATAGGAATGTTTATTTGTTCTAACATTACTTCACTTAAAATATGACGACATGTCTATACTTAAATTTAGCTATTACTATGCTTTCAAAACAACTATGCCAGTTGGATATAGAAACTGAATTTTAAAGAATGGCCTTCAAAATAATTAAATATCTGTACTAATTGAAAGCCTAAATAATAAAATTTAAGCTTGATCTTCCTGAAAATATTTTTCCAATTTTGTGAAAATTTCCTCATGTTGTAAGCCTAGAGAGTTGTAGATTAAGCTGTGGGCTATAGTTTTAATATAGGAGTGATGGGGCAAAGGGGATATCATGGAGGATCAGTCATACTTTTTTGGTAATGTATTAAAATATATGTAACATAAAATTTATCGTTGTTAGCATTTTAAAGCATACAATTCAGTGGCGTTAAGTACATTTACAGTGTTGTGCGACCATCCTCACTATCTAGGTCCAGAACTTTTCCATCACCCCAAATGGAAACCCCACATCCATTAAGCAGTCAGTTTCCATTCCCTGTCAGGCTTCTTTTGTGAGGCAAAGATTGGAGGGGGAGACCAGTTACAGGCTTTTACAGCAGTGTGGGTAAAAGATATTGGTTGCTTGGATTAGGATGGTGACAGAAAAAGTTAAAATTATATATGCATGTATTTTCTTTTAATTAAACTTTTTACCCAGTTGGATGCCCTGTAAATTTGTAAAGCCAATGTAAGCTTATGTTTTCCTAGGTGTTCTTCAGATGATGCAGACGAGAATTGGGGCTTTACAGGGAGCTGTTGATAGGTACTGTTCTTAATTTTATAAATAAATGAAATGGGAATATTTTTATCCATTGATATTTTGAAAATGATTTTATTCTGACTCCTCTCTTTTCTTTTTCTTTAGGATAAAAGCAAAAATTGTTGAACCATACAATAAGATAGTTGCCCGTACTGCACAACTAGCAAGACTTCAGGTAGTTTCTTACTTTTGTTTCTTTAGACCTTATTATTCATTTTGTTTTCATAAGTGGACAAAATTGAAGAGTATGAGTTTGGAAGAAGTAAGAGAATGGGAACAGAAGATAAGAGAAAAGGAGAAAACAATACTAAAAAGCCTTAAGATGTCTAGCTCAAAAAATACAAATCTAAAGTGAATTATTTTCACTGTCATTGCAGTATATAATTGTTTATTAACTTATATCTTCTTCAATTTCTTTCATCAATGTTTTTTACCTTTCAGTGTATAGATGCTTCACCTCCTTGGTTAAATTTATTTCTAACTTTTTTTTTTTTGTAGCTCTTGTAAATGGGAAATGGGATTGTTTTTCTAATTATTTCTTTGGATAGTTCGTTGTTAGTGTATAGAAATGCTACTGATTTTGTATGTTAATTTTGTATCCTCTGACTTTACTGTATGCATTTTTTCTAGCACTCTTTTGATGGAGTTTTTAGGGTCCTTTATCTACTTTTCTATCTAAAGGGTCATGCTGTCTGCAAACAGGGACAATTTTACTTCCCTTCAGGTTTGGGTGCCTTTTATTTCTCTCTTGCCTAATGGCACTGGCCAGGACTTCCAGTGGCTATGTTGATGAATAGTAGTGGTGAGAGTGTGCATGCTTGTCTTGTTCCTGATCTTAGAGGAAAAGCTTTCAACTTTTCACTGTTGATTATGATGTTAGTTGTGGGCTTGTCGTATATGGCCTCTATTGTGTTGAGGTACATTCCTTCTATAACAATTTTTTTTGAGTTTTAAACATGATGTGTTGTTGAATTTTACCAAGTGCCTTTTCTGCGTCTATCAAAATGGTATGGTTTTTGCCTTTCATTCTGTTAATGTGGTATATCATTTATTGATTTGCACATGTTGAACCATCTCTGCACCCCAGAGATAAACCTCACTTGATCATGGGGCGTGATTATTCTAATGTGCTACTGAATTCGATTGGCTAGTATTTTGTTGAAGATTTTGCATCTGTGTTGATCAGGAATACTGACCTGTAATTTTCTTTTCCTGTAGTGTCTTTGGCGTTGACAGAAGGGTAATATTGGCCTGATAAAATGAATTTAGAAATATGTTTCCATCTTTGGTTTTTTGGGGAGAGTTTTAGAAGGATTGGTATTAGTTTTTCTTTAAATGGTTGGTAGAATTCAACAGTAAAACCATCAAGTCCTGGGCTTTTCTTTGTTAGGAGACTTTTTATTACTGATTTAATCTGTGTACTCTCTATTGATCTGTTAAGATTTTATTTCTTTATGATTCAATTTTGGTAAGTTGTATATGTCTAGAAATGTATCAGTTTCTTCTAAGTTATCTGATTTGTTGTCATATAATTGTTCATGGTAGTTTCTTATAATTCTTTATATTTTTGTAATATCAATTATAATGTTTTCTTTTTCATTTCTGGCTTTATTTGAGACTTCTTTTTTTTCTTAGTCTAGCTAAAGTTTTATTGATTTTATTTATCTTTTCAAAACACCAACTCTTATAGCAAGGCATGGTGACATGCCTGTAGTCCCAGCTACTCGGGAGGCTGAGATGGGAGAACTGCTTGAGCCTGGGAGGTAGAAGTTGCAGTGAGCCGAGATTGCACCATTGTACTGGAGCCTGGGCAACAGAGCAAGACCTTGTCTCAAAAAAAAAAAAAAAAAACCCAAAACACAACTCTTGGTTTTATTAATCTTTATTGTTTCCTAGTCTATATTTCATTTATTTCTGCCCTGATCTTTATTATTTTCTTCCTTCTACTAACTTTGGGCTTTGTTTGTTCTTTTGCTAGTTCTTGAAGTTTAATGTTAGGTTATTTATTTGAAATCTTTTTTGATGTAGACATTTATTGCTATAAACTTTCTTCTTAGTACTGCTTTTGCTGCATCCCATAACTTTCGGTATATTGTGTCATTTGTCTCAAGATATTTTAAAATTTATCTTTTAATTTCTTTTTTGATCCATTGGTTGCTCATAAGCATGTTTTTTTTTTTTTTTTTTTTGAGAATTTTTTTGGTGAATTTTTCAAAATCCATCCTTTATTGATTTCTAGTTTAATACCATTGTGGTTGGAAAAGATATTTGATATGATCACAGTCTTCTTAAGTTTGTTAAGCCTTATTTTCTGGTCTAACATATGATCTATCCTGAAAAAAGTTTCATGTGCATTTAAGAAGAACATGTATTCTGCCACTATTGGATGCAATGTTCTGTATTTGTCTGTTCGGTTTGTTTGGTCTAGAGTGTAGTTAAAGTCTGTTGTTTCGATATTGATTTGTTGGTTTTTTTCTTTCTTTTTTTTTGAGATGGAGTCTCACTGTGTCACCCAACCTGGAGTGCAGTAGCCTGATCTCTGCTCACTGCAGCCTCCGCCTCACAGGTTCAAGCCATTCTCCTGCCTCAGCCTCCCGAGTAGCTGGGATTACAGGTGCCCGCCACCACGCCTGGCTAATTTTTGTATTTTTAGTAGAGATGGCATTTCACTGTGTTGGCCAGGCTGGTTTCGAACTCCTGACCTCGGGTGATCTGCCTGCCTTGGCCTCCCCATGTGCTAGGATTACAAGTGTGAGCCACTGCGCCCGGCCTATTTTCTTTCAACACTTTGAATAGATCATCCCTGTCTCTCCTGGCTTATAAGATTTCTAGTGAGAAATCTGTTCATAGCTGTCTTGGGATTCCTTTGTATGTGATGTGCTTCTTTTCTCTTGCTGCTTTCAAGATCCTCTCTGTTTTTGATTTTTTACAATTTGATTGTAATATATCTTGGGGTAGTCTTGTTTACACTGAATCTGATTGGAGGTCTTTGAGCTTCCTATACCTGGATATTTTTTATCTTTCCACAGATTTGGGGAGTTTTTGTTATTATTATTATTAATTTATTAATTTATTTTTGAGACGGAGTCTCGGTCTGTAGCCCAGGCTGGAGTGCAGTGGTGCGATCTCGGCTCACTGCAAGCTCCTCTTTCCGGGTTCATGCCTTTCTCCTGAGTAGCTGGGACTACAGGCGCCCACCACCGCGCCTGGCTAATTTTTTGTATTTTTAGTAGAGACGGGCTTTCACTGTGGTCTCAATCTCCTGACCCTGTGATCTGCCCGCCTCGGCCTCCCAAAGTGCTGGGATTACAGGCATGAGCCACCACACCCGGCCTGTTGTTATTTTTTAAAATAAACTTTCTTCTCTCTCTGCTCCTTCTGGGACACACATGATATGTAAATTGGATTGCTTGATGGCATCTCGTAATTCTCAAAGGTTTTCCTTACTCTTTTTCTTTTTTCTTTTTGTTCCTCAGGCTGGATCATTTCGAATAACCCCTTTTCAAGCACACTGATTCTTTTGTGTGATTGAATCTATTGTTGAAGCTTTCTTTGGAATTTTTTTAGTTCAGTCGTTGTGTTCTTTAGCTCCAGAATTTCAGTTTGGTTCATTTTTGTGGTTTCTGTGTCTTTGTTGAACTTCCCATTTTGTTTGCTTATTGTTTTCCTGATTTTGTGTACTTGTCTAGTTGTATTCTCTTGTAGTTCATGGAGTTTTTAAAAGATGGTTATTTTGAATTATTTGTCAGGCAGTTCATAAACCTCAATTTCTTTAATGTTTGTTCCTTTGGTGGTATTATGTTTCCCTGATTGTGATTCTTGTTGCCTTGTATTGGTGCCTGCACATTTGTAGAAGTAGGAACTACTCCACTCTTTGCAGACTGGCTTTGGCTGGGAAAGTTATTCACCAATTAGCCTGACCAGAGATTCTAGGCAAGCTTTCTGGTGTGGTCTGTGAGCAGGCTTACTGCTGGTGTCTTCAGGCAGGCTGTTGTGGTACCTAGGTTAGCAGGTGCACAGGTCTGGTGCTTGGGTCCATGAGGTTTGGTCTGCAGACTATATTTACTGGGGAAAATGTGGGTCATGAGTTTGCTGGAGCAGACTTAGATCCAGGGTTCACAGTGCCAAGCTGGCCCCCTGTGGAATGGACCTATTCGGGGCCTACTCCACAGCAGCTGGTCTGAAGCCTAGTCCCTTGGGAGCTGACCTGGCACTGGGACTGGCCTTGAGCTTGAATCTGCGGGAGCCAACCAGTTGCTGGAATGGGCCTGGCACCTGGGACCGTGGGAATGGGCCTGGAATCTGAGTCCACAATGCCTGGCTTTCACTGTCTCCTGGGACCATGGGGGTGGGCTTGGAGCCTGTGAGTCAGGCCTGGGTCCTGGGTTTACCAGGGTTAGCCTGGAGCTTGGGTTTGCGAGGGTGGTCCTGGAGCCTTGGTCTGCTGAAGTAAGCCTGGGCTCTGCATCCACTGAAGGCTGGGGTCTGTGGATGCTTGCTTTGTGCCTAGAGCCATGAGGGTCTGTCTAGAGGCTGGGTGAGAGTGCTGGCCTGGAGACTGGGCCACTGAGACAGGTGTGAGTCATCTGGTCTTGGGAGCCGGCCTGGCACTGGGTTCTGCGATAAGCCTGGACCCTGGGTTTGCCAGAGGAGGCTGGGTTCTGCTGGGATGGATCTGGACCCTGGGCCTGCCCGAAGAGCCTGGACTTTGTGTCTGTTGGAGTGTGGGGCCGCAGGGGCTGACTTGGAATGTGGACCCGTAGGGCAGGCTTGGAGCCTGTGTCCGTGGGTGTTGGCCTGGTGTCTGAGGCCACAGGTGCCAACCTGATGCTGGGGCAGATCTGGTGTTTGGGGCCACGTGGGCTGCTCTGGAGCATGAGGCTTTAGTGGCTGACCTGGTGCTGGAAGTCTGTGTGCTAACCTGGCACTAGGGCTAGCCTGACATCTTGGGCTATGCAGGGTTGCCTGGTGCTGGGTTGGGCCTGGAGCCTGAGTTGGGATTAGCCTGAAGCCGAGGGCTGGTCTGGGACCTGGGGTCACTGGGACCAGCCTGGTAGTGGTGTAGTCTGGAAGTACTGGCCTGGAGTCGGGCAGGGGCAACCTGCCCAACACGATTTTAATGGGGCAGGCCTAGTGTTAGGGACTGAGGCAAAGTCCAGTGCTCAATTCCTTCTCTTTTCTCTGCTCAACGAGCATCTGTCTCCTTGCTAGCTGGCTTGTATTGGGGGATACAGATAATGTGACACTGTCCTTCCTACTCTCTTTAGTGTGTCTCTTTTTATTTCTGTGCTATATTCAGGTGCTATAATGTCTCACCTGGTTTAACTTTTGTGAAGATAATTTGGATAGTGGTTCAAGTTAATGTGTCCGCAAGCTGGAGTCCTGGAAAGTCTTCCTCTACCATCTTACTAATGTCACTCATAAACATATCACATTGATTTTTGTAACTAAAAATTATGCTTTAATACCCTGTTTTTTGGAAAGTATCCTTTTTCAGATTCATCTATATTGCTTTTTTTTTTTTTTTTCTAGACAGAGTTGTGCTCTGTTGCCTAGGCTGGAGTGCAGTGGAGTGATCTTGGCTCACTGCAGCCTCCACCTCCCAGGTTCAAGGATTCTCTTGCCTTAGCTTCCCAAGTAGCTGGGATTACAGGCACCCGCTACCACATTTGGCTATTTTTGTTGTCGTGTTTTTAGTAGAGACAGGGTTCACCATGTTGGCCAAGCTGGTCTCGAACTCCTGACCTCAAGTGTTCCACCTGCCTCGGCCTCCCAAAGTGCTGGGATTACAGGCGTGAGCCACCATGCCTGGTCTTGCTTATTGTTTTGTTTCATTTTTATTGCTGTAGAATATGTCATTATATGAAGATTCTGCTTATGGACTTTGGATTGTTTCCAGATTGGGACCATTATGAATAATATGGCTGTGAAAACTTTTTCACAAATATATGTTGGCTCATGTAATACCCCTTTGTATAAGTTATATCCTGGGAATGAGATTTCTGGGTTATAGGGTTTCTGATTTTCAACTTCATTAGATAATGCCAAACTATTTTACCAAATGGTTATACCACATATGCTATCAGTATATGAGAGTTCCTTTCAGTTTGTATCCTTGCCAACACTTAGTATTGTCAGACTTGTTAGTTTTTGCTAATATTTTAGGTATGTGGTGGTGTCTTGTTGTGGTTTTGTTTTTCTAGGAACTAATTACTAAGGAGATTGAACCTCTTGTGAGTCATCTATTACGTGTGTTTGAGATATCCCTGTGCCTACCCGTTTTTTTCTCCTCGCTCTTCTGTGTTGTTGGAGAGAAATTAAATTTATCCAGTTTTTCTTTTATGGTTAGTTCTCTTTTATGAAAAATTCTCACAAGATAATGTTCTGTACTCTGAAGTTACGAAGATATTGTATAATGTCTTCAAAAACATGTATTGTTTTGCCTCATATGTTTAGATCTATAATCTACCTGGAATTGCTTGTACATTTACTAACCTTTTTTATTAAGTATCTAATCTGCTGTTAATCTCATCCTGTGTGTTTTAAAATTTTGCCTAATATAGTTTTCTTTGTTTTTTTTTTTTTTTGAGATGAAGTCTTGCTGTGTTGCCTAGGCTGGAGTGCAGTGGCATGTTCTCGGCTCACTGCAACCCCGCCTCCTGGGTTCAAGCGATTCTTCTGCCTCAGCCTCCTGAGTTGCTGGGAGTACGGGCGCATACCACCATGCTCAGCTAATTTTTGTATTTTTAGTAGAGACAGGGTTTTAACATATTGGCCAGGCTGGTCTCGAACTCCTGACAGCCTCCCAAAGTGCTGGGATTACAGGTGTGAGCCACCATGCCCGGCCTATAGTTTTCATCTCTAGTATTTGTGTTTGTGTCTTTTTATATGTTCTCTTTCTGTTATGACATTTATATTTCAATTTCATTTATATACATACATACACACACACACACACATATATGTATGCTTGTTTGTTTGTTTGTTTTTTTAAGACAGGGTCTCACTCTGTTGCCCAGGCTGCAGTGCAGTGGTAAGATCTCAACCCATTGCAATCTTCGCCTCCCAGGCCCAAGCTATCCTCCCACTTCAGCCTCCTGAGTAGCTGAGACTATAGGCACGCACCACCACACTCAGCTAATTTTTGTATTTTTTGTAGAGACCAGGTTCTGTCATGCTGCCCAGGCTGGTCTTGAACTCCTGAGGTCAAGCATTCCACCTACATTGGCCTCCCAAAGTGCTGGGATGACAAGCATGAGCCACTGTGTCCATCCGACATTTATGTTTTCATTTACCTTCTTGAAGATATACATGTTTATAATTTTTTTTTTTTTCCCAGACACAATCCTGCTCTGTCGTCCAGGCTGGGGTGCAGTGGCATGATCGTGGCTCGCTGTACCCTCCGCCTCCTGGGTTCAAGTGATTCTCCTGCCTAAGAAGCCTCCTAAGTATCTGGGATTATAGGCAAGTGCCACCACACCTGGCTGATTTTTTGTATTTTGAGTAGAGATGGGGTTTCACCATGTTGGCCTGGCTGGTCTTGAACTCCTGACCTCAGGTGATCCGCCTGCCTCAGCCTCCCAAAGTGCTGGGATTATAGGCGTGAGCCACTGTGCCCAGCCTATAAAATAAATTAACATTTAATTCTTTATTATTTCTAGGTTTATTTTTGTTGATTGACTTTTCTTCTTGTTATGGGTTTTATGTGTTTTGCTTCTTTACATACCTGGTAATTTTTTAATGGATATTAGAAATGTATATTTTGTGTTTAGAGTTCCTAGATTATTTAAAATTTCTTTTAAATAGTGTTGGACTTTTTTCTGGTTCACACTTAAGTTACTTGGAATCAGTTTGATCTTTTTTTCTTAATTAATTAATTAATTAATTAATTTTTTATTTGAGACAAGGCCTTGCTCCGTCACTTGGGCTGGAGTATAGTGGGGCAGTCTTGACTCACTACAACCTCCAACTGCTGGTCTCAAGCAATCCTCCTGCTCTAGCCTCCCAAGTGCCTGGGACTACAGGCACATACTACCATGCCCAGCTAATTTTTTTTTTTTTAATTTATTGTAGAGATGGGAGTCTCACCATGTTGCCTAGGCTGGTCTCAAACTCCTGGCCTCAAGTGATACTCCTACCTGGCCGCCCAAAATGCTGGGATTACAGGTGTGAGCCACCATTGATCTTTTTGAGATTTAGTTTTAAATCTTTGTTAGTACAGGTCCAGAACAGCCTTTAACCTAGGGCTAGTTTAGCCCTGTTTACTATTAGGTCTTTCTACTGTGGTTGGTGAGAACATGTGTGAGCTCTGTGAGTTGTTTCAGTGTTTCTTTTCCTGTGCTTCCTCTCACACATGCACAGATTGGTACTCAGAAGACTTGCAGCTATTTTTCTGCTTATCTCCACAACGTCTCTTTTTGCAGCTTCTTTTTCTCCAATTCTCTGCCCACAAACACTAGCTTTTTTGGCTTTCTTGAAGTGTAATCTCTGCTTCCCAACTTCAGAGAGACTGTCATGCTCTGTTTCCCTTCCCTTCCCTTCCCTTTGCCGTGGCCTGAAAATTGTCTACCATTGGTAATCTGAGACAATTGTTAAGCTCATTTTCTTGTTTCTCTCAAAGATCACAGACCTGCGTTTTCTGTTATGGAATTATTGTCTGATTATTCATTCCTGTTGTCCTAAAATTATTTCGTGTATTTTGTTCAGTTTTCTAGTTGTTTAAAATGGAAAGGGAAGTCTGACCCTATTCCATCATTGTTAGAAGTCACACTCATTATTAAAAATTGAGTTATAAGTTATGTACCATAAAATAATCACTTTAACATGTACAGTTTAGGAGTTTTTACTATATTCACAAGATTGTGTCTTGTGAATATAATATCTAATTATACTATAATATTATCTAATGCCAGAATATTTTCATTACCCAAAAAAGAAACTCTATGCCCATTAGCAGTTATTCCCTCTGTACACTTCCCTACGCCAAGCTCTCAACCACTAATCTGCAGTCTTCCTTTTTGGATTTCCCTATTCAGAACATTTAATAGAAATGGATCATTCATTATGTAGCTTTTGGCTTCTTAATGTAATATTTTCAAGATTCATCCATATTGTAGCATGTGTCAGTACAGTAAGTTCTTATTTAATGTCATTGATAGGTTCTTAGAAACTTCAACTTTAATAAAGAACATACAGCAGGTCCATGTCATTTCGTTATAAACTGAGGAGGTAGAAAATGGGTCTTATTATACGTTGCTTTGTTGTTGTTGGTTTTTGAGACAGGGTCTTGCTCTGTCATCCAGGCTGGAGTGCAGCCTCTTGAATAGCTGAGACTACAGGCATGTACCACCATGCCCAGCTAATTTTTTTTAAATTTTAATTTTTTTTAGACAGTGTCTCTCACTGTGTTGCCCAGGCTGGTCTCAAACTTCTGGACTCAAGTGATTCATCTTCCTCAGCCTCCCAAAGTGCTGGGATTACAGGAGTGAGCCACCCTGGTCCATTGTTTTCACTTAAAGTCAAAAGAGCCAGTTGATGATGTTTAATGAGGACTTAGGTACTTCATTCCTTTTTATGGTCAAATAATATATCATTACATGAATATATCACATTTTTGTTCATTCAGTTTGTTTATCCTTTAATCAGTTGATGAATATTTAGGTTGTTTCTACTTTTTAACTATTTTGAATAGACTGCTAAGAACAAACGTTGCATAAATAATACTTATGTGGACTTTTTTTTTCAATTCTTGGGTATACACCTAGAACATATTATGCTAGGTTATATGCTAACTCTATGTTTAACATTTTGAGGATTGCCAAACTATTTCCAAGGCAACTGTACTGTTTTCCATTGTTACCAACAATGTATGAAGATTCTAATTTCTCTACTTTTTAAGTATATTGCCATCTTATTGAAGTGGCATCATTGTGTTGAGTAAATACCCGAGATTTGTTGTCTTACAGCCACAGAAAACTAGGACGCAGACACACAAATAGTGAGATTCAGAGTGGAAGTTTAATAGGTGAAAGAAAGAGAAGAGCTCTCTCTGCTGCAGAGAGAGGGTTCCTGGAGAACTGGGTTGCCACTTTTATGGTGAAATGCAGTGGGTTTTATAGATGAGCTTGAGGAGGCAGTGTCTGATTTACATAGGGCATGAAAGATTGGTTGGACCAGGTGTGCTATTTGCATAAGGTGCGAAAAACTAGTTAGGGCTGGGTGTGCCACTTGTATAGCATGTGAAAAAGCTGGCCACCCCACCCTAATCTTTTATTATGCAGATGGGTTCTCTGGCTGGCTGGTGCCATGTTGCCTGCATCTTTACATGTGGTGACAAAGAAAACCAAAGATGGAGCCTTCATGTTGAACATACTTGGCTTCCAGGTAGCCCTTTTCTATTGACACAGCTGCTGGCATTCACCTGTTCAATTTCCAGCTTGCATATCTATGTCTGCAGCTCGATTTTTCAGGCTGCTCTTTGTTAGAAAAGAAATAATTTGGGGGCTGCTTTTCATTTAAAAGGAAATTCTGCCAAGTACTCTGTTGCCATTATTATCTGCCTAAATAATTTCTGTCTCCTGTATCATTATTGGGTATGAAGTGGTATCTCATTATCATTTTGATTTGCATTTTCCTAATGGCTAATGATATTGAGCATCTTCTGTGGTGCCTTTTGGCTATTTATCTGTCTTCCTTGGTGACATGTCTATTCAAATCCTTTGCTCTTTTTTTTTCTTTCTTTATTTTTTTAAATTATACTTTAAGTTCTGGGATACATTTGCAGAACATGCAGGTTTGTTACATAGGTATACATGTGCCGTGGTGGTTTGCTGCACCCATCAACCCATTATCTACGTTAGATATTTCTTAGGAGAAATATACTATCCCTCCCCCTTGGCCCCACCCCCTAACAGGCCCCAGTGTGTGATGTTGCCCTCCCTGTGTCCGTGTATTCTCATTGTTCAACTCCCACTGATGAGTGAGAATATGTGATGTTCGGTTTTTGGTTCCTGTGTTAGTTTGCTGAGAATGATGGTTTCCAGCTTCATCCTTGTCCCTGCAATGGACATGAACTCATTCTTTTTTATGGCTGCATAGTATTCCATGGTGTATATGTGCCACATTTTCTTTATCCAGTCTAACATTGATGGACATCTGGGTTGGTTCCAAGTCTTTGCTATTGTGAACAGTGCTGCAGTAAACATAAGTGTGCATGTGTCTTTATAGTAGAATGATTTATAATCCTTTGGATATATACCCAGTAATGGGATTGCTGGTCAAATGGTATTTTTAGTTCTAGATGCTTGAGAAATAGCCACGTAATGGTTGAACTAATTTACACTCCCACCAACAGTGTAAAGTCTATAAGGAAGGGGCCCAGTTTCAGTTTTCTGCATACAGCTAGCCAGTTTTCCCAGCACCATTTATTAAATAGGGAATCCTTTCCCCATTGCTTGTTTTTGTCTGGTTTGTTGAAGATCAGATGGTTCTAAATGTATTATGTTATTTCTGAGGCCTGTTCCATTGGTCTGTATTTCTGTTCCATTGATCTATATATCTGTTTTGGTATCATTACCATGCTGTTTGGGTTACTGTAGCCTTGTAGTATAGTTCGAAGTCAGGTAGTGTGATGCCTCTAGCATTGTTCTTTTTGCTTAGGATTGTCTTGGCTATATGGAATCTTTTTTGGTTCCATATGAAATTAAAAGTAGTTTTTTCTAATTCTGTGAAGAATGTCAGTGGTAGCTTGATGGAAATAGTATTGAATCTATGAATTACTTTGGGCAGTATGGCCATTTTCATGATATTGATTCTTCCTGTCCATGAGCATGGAATGTTTTTCCATTTGTTTGTGTCCTATCTTATTTTCTTGAGCAGTGGTTTGTAGTTCTCCTTGAAGAGGACCTTCACATGTCTTGTAAATTGTATTCCTAGGTATTTTTATTCTCTTTGTAGCAATTGTGAATGGGAGTTTGCTCATGATTTGGCTCTCTGTCTGTTATTGATGTATAGGAATGCTTGTGATATTTGCACATTGATTTTGTATCCTGAGACTTCACTGAAGTTGCTTATCAGTTTAAGGAGTTTTTGGGCTGAGATAATGGGGTTTTCTATATATACAATCATGTCATTTGGAAACAGAGATAATTTGATTTCCTGTCTTCCTATTTGAATACACTTTATTTCTTTCTCTTGCCTGATTGCCCTGACCGGAACTTCCAATAATATGTTGAATAGGGGTGGTGAGAAAGGGCATCCTTGTCTTCTGCTGGTTTTTAAAGGGAATGCTTCCAGCTTTTGCCTATTCAGTATGCTGTTGGCTATGGGTTTGTCATAAATAGCTCTTATTATTTTGAGATGTGTTCCATCAGTACCTAGTTTATTGAGTGTTCTTAGCATGAAGGGCTGTTGAATTTTGTCAAAGGCCTTTTCTGCATCTACTGAGATAATCATGTGGTTTTGTCATTGGTTCTGTTTATGTGATGAATTATGTTTATTGATTTGCATATGTTGAACCAGTCTTGCATCCCAGGGATGAAGCCGAGTTGATCGTGGTGGATAAGCTTTTTAATGTGCTGCCGGATTTGGTTTGCCATTATTTTATTGAGGATTTTCACATCGATGTCCATCAGGGATATTGGCCTGAAATTTTTTTTATTGTGTTTCTGCCAGATTTTGGTATCAGGATGATGCTGACCTCATAAAATGAGTTAGTGACAAGTCCCTCTTTTTCTGTTGTTTGGAATAATTCTAGAAATAGTTCTAGAAGGAATGGTACCAGCTTCTCTTTGTAACACCTCTGGTAGAATTCGGCTGTTAATCTGTCTGTTCCTGGGCTTTTTTTTTTGGTTGGTAGGCTATTAGTGCCTCACTTTCAGGACTTATTGGTCTATTCAGGGATTCAACTTCTTTCTGGTTTAGTCTTGGGAGGGCATATATGTCCAGGAATGTATCCATTTCTTCTAGATTTTCTAGTTTATTTGCACAGAGGTGTTTATAGTATTCTGTGATGGTAGTTTGTATTTCTGTGGGATCAGTGATATCCTCTTTAGCATTTTTTATTGTGTCTATTTGATTCTTCTCTTTTCTTCTGGATTAGTCTGGCTGGTGGTCTATTTTGTTAATCTTTTCAAAAAACTAGCTCCTGGATTCATTGATTTTTTTTTTTTTTTTGAAGGGTTTTTCGTGTCTCTATCTCCTTCAGTTCTGCTCTGATCTTAGTTATTTCTTGTCTTCTGCTAGAATTTGAATTTGTTTGCTCTTGCTTCTCTAGTTCTTTTAATTGTGGTGTTAGGGTGTCAATTTTAGATCTTTCTCACTTTCTCCTGTGGGCATTTAGTGCTATAAATTTCCCTCTAAACACTGCTTTAGCTGTGTCCCAGAGATTCTGGTATGTCGTGTCTTTGTTCTCATTGGTTTCAAAGAACTCATTTATTTCTGCCTTAATTTCGTTATTTACCCAGTAGTCATTCAGGATCAGGTTGTTCAGTTTCCATATAGTTGTGCGGATTTGGGTGAATTTCTTAATCCTGAGTTTTAGTTTGGTTGCACTGTGGTCTGAGAGACTGTTTGTTGTGATTTCCATTCTTTTACATTTGGTGAGGGGTATTTTACGTCCAATTATGTGGTCAATTTTAGGATGAGTGCTGTGTGGTACTGTGAAGAATCTGTATTCTGTTGATTTGGAGTGGAGAGTTCTGTAGATGTCTATTAGGTCTTCTTGGTCCAGAGCTGAGTTCAAGTCTGAATATCCTTGTTAATTTTCTGTCTCGTTGATCTGTCAAATACTGACATTGGGGTGTTAATATCTCCCATTGTTACTGTCTGGGAGTTTAAATCTCTTTGTAGGTCTCTAAGAACTTGGTTATGAATCTGGGTAGTCCTGTATTGGGTGCATACATATTTAGGATAGTTAGCTCTTCTTGTTGCATTGATACCTTTACCATTATATAATGCTCTTCTTTGTCTTTTTTGATCTTTGTTGGTTTCTTTTTTTTTTCTTTTTTCAAATTATACTTTAATTTCTAGGGTACATGTGCACAACGTGCAGGTTTGTTACATATGTATACATGTGCCATGTTGGTGTGCTGCACCCATTAACTCGTCATTTACATTAGGTGTATCTCCTAATGCTATCCCTCCCCCCTCTCCCCACCCCACAACAGGCCCCGCTGTGTCCTATTCCCCACCCTGTGTCCAGGTGTTCTCATTGTTCAGTTCCCACCTATGAGTGAGAACATGTGGTGTTTGGTTTTCTGTTCTTGTGATAGTTTGCTGAGAATGATGGTTTCCAGCTGCATCCATGTCCCTACAAAGGACATGAACTCATTGTTGGTTTAAAGTCTGTTTTATCAGAGACTACGATTGCAACCCCCACTTTTTTTTTTTTTTTTGCTTTTCATTTGCTTGGTAAATGTTCTTCCATCCCTTTATTTTGAGCCTGTGTGTGTCTTTGCATGTGAGATGGGTCTCCTGAATACATCACACGAATGGGTCTTAACTCTTTATCCAATTTGCCGGTCTGTGCCTTTTAATTGGAGCATTTAACTCATTTAGATTTAACATTAATATTGTTATGTGTGAATTTTATTCTGTCATTATGATGCTAGCTTATTATTTTGCTCATTAGTTGATGCAGATTCTTCATAGTATTGATGGTCTTTACCTTTTGGTTTGTTTTTGCAGTGGCTGGTACCAGTTTTTTCTTTCGATATTTAGTGCTTCCTTCAGGAGCTCTTATAAGGCAAGTCTGGTGGTGATAAAATCTCTCAGCATTTGCTTATATGTAAAGGATTTTATTTCTACTTCCCTTATGAAGCTTAGTTTGGCTGGATATGAAATTCTGGGCTGAAAATTCTTTAAGAATGTTGAATATTGGCTCCTACTCTCTTCTGGCTTGTAGGATTTCTACAGAGAGATCCGCTGTTAGTCTGATGGGCTTCCCTTTGTGGGTAGCCCGACCTTTCTCTCTGGCTGCCCTTAACATTTTTTACTTCATTTCAACCTTGGTGAATCTGAGGGTTATGTGTCTTGGGGTTGCTCTTCTTGAGAAGTATCTTAGTGGTGTTCTCTGTATTTCCTGAATTTGAATGTTGGCCTGTCTTGCTAGGGTGGGGAAGTTCTCCTGGATAATATCCTGAAGAGTGTTTTCAACTTGGTTCCATTCTCCCCATCACTTTCAGGTACAGCAATCAAACGTAGGTTTGGTCTTTTCACATAGTCGTATATTTCTTGGAGGCTTTGTTCATTCTTTTTCATTCTTTTTTCTCTGATCTTTTCTTCACACTTTGTTTCATTAAGTTGATCTTCAATCTTTGATATCCTTTATTCCACTTGATCTATTAGGCTATTGATTCTTGTCTATGCTTCACGAAGTTCTCCTGCTGCGTTTTTCAGCTCAATCAGGTCATTTATGTTCTTCTCTAAACTGGTTATTCTAGTTAGCAATTCCGCTAACCTTTTTTTCAAAGTTCTTAGCTTCCTTGCATTGGGAAGAAGTCTTGTGCTCTGAAAGAACATGCTCCTTTAGCTTGGAGGAGTTCGTTATTACACACCTTCTGAAGCCTACTTCTGTCAATTTGTCAAACTCATTCTCCATCCAGTTTTGTTACCTTTCTGTTGAGGTGTTATGATCCTTTGGAGGAGAAGAGACATTCTGGTTTTTGGAATTTTCAGCCTTTTTGCGCTGTTTTTTTTTTCATCTTCGTGAATTTATCTACCTTTGGTCTTTGCTGTTGGTGACCTTTGGATGGAGTTTTTGCATGGTTGTCCTTTTTGTTGATGTTGATGCTATTGCTTTCTGTTTGTTAGTTTTTCTTCTAACAGGTGCGTCTGCTGCAGGTCTGCTGGAGTTTGCTGCAGGTCCACTCCTGACCCTGTTTCCTTGGGTGTCACCAGTGGAGGCTGCAGAACAGCAAAGACTGACTAGAAAAAAATCACTGTGAGACTAGTGTTAAGCATGAGAACCGGGATTTAATGAAGGTTATAAAGAATAGTATGTAATGACTATATGTTTTGGCAAGGAAATATAATTCAGCTGTAAAAAACAGTGGGAAGAGCATATGCAAAAAATTTTAAAAACTATTTTCTGCCATCATACTTTTGACTGTAGTGTTGGTTTTGTTGATCAGATATTTTCTGTGTATTGTGCAGCAAAGCAAATGAAGAATTATACATTATTTTAATTTTGTTATCTCCTGTGTCATTGAGACCTAGGAATCTCAATGTGTAAGAAATTGTATACTATTTATAGATTCATATAGATGTAAGAAGGCTAAATCCTCTACTTCTGATTTTTAATTAGAAGTATCAGTATGAACTTGAGATACTTTAATGTTATTTAAAAATAGTATATACCTTATATTTGTGTGTGTATATATATATTTGTACATATGTATATGTATGTTAATCTGAGAATGTTTTGTGTGTATTGTGGAATAAATCAAATGAATATTTATGTGATATTTTAGTGCTGACATTTCCTAGCTATGTCTATGGAAAAGTCCCAGAAATGAACAAACCTAGTTCCATGAACGTGGTCTTGAAATGCTGTTTTTTGGCTGGGGGCAGTGGCCCATTCCTATAATCCCAGCACTTTGGGAGGCCAAAGCAGGTGGATCACCTGACATCAGGAGTTCGAGATCAGCTGGGCCAACGTGTGAAACCCCATCTCTACTAAAAATACAAAAATTAGCCAGGCATGTGGCAGATGGCTGTAATCCCATCTGCTCAGGAGGCTGAGGCAGGAGAATCGCTTGAACCCTGGAGGGGGAGGTTGCAATAAGCCAAGGTTGCGCCATTGTACTCCAGCTTGGACGACAAGAGCGAAACTCTATCTCAAAAAAAAAAAAAGAATAATGCTGTTTTTTACTAAAAGAAACCAGAGCTTCTTTGAGAAATTTTTGATTCCAGGTCTGGGCCATGAAATGTGTAAAATGATCTTGGAACATTTTTATACCAGGTATCAAGGAGGCTATCAGCGACTGCTAGGTTCATGACAAAGGAACTCAGGAACTGACTTAAGAGGCTTTGGGTGACCAGCTATTTTAGTTTTACTACTGAAATTCCTAAAACTTGGGAAAATTCTCAGTCTCAGGCAAAGTGGTACAGTTAATCACTCTCAGAGGCTTCTGCTGGCCAAAATGGAACTCTTTGAGCATCAATAAGGGTAAGAGCCATGACGGATTGGGCATTCCTTCTTGTGTTTAAATCCATTTCATAATGATATCAAAAAAAAAAAAAAAGGCAAAACCCCAGAATACCTCCCCACCACTGACTAATTTTTCATTATTGGTGAATATTAGGGAATTGTTCCTTCATTTTGAAAACTAATAAGGGAAAGATTAAGTATTTAGTTTTCTTTATGAACAATACTGCTAGGTAAACAAATAGTCAGTAAGGTAAAGTTTATTTTTATAGAGAAATTTCATATGCTTGTAAATAAAGACAAAACGACAGAATTGGATTATTACTATTTTGCAGTCACTTATGTTTCAATGGATTTTGATGTTGAGTATCAGTGGCTGCTACTAAACACAAAAAGAGAGAAAATCATACATCTCTTAAAATATACCACCCTCTAATGTTTAATATTGCCAAAAATACTAAACTTGAATCTAATGAAGCTGCCCACATCCAACTACTAATTTACAGGTAATATAGAAGATAGAGGAACTTGTTAAACTGCATCAAGGGAATACAGTCAACAAAACCCAGTCTGTGGGAAACTTTAGGATAGGTGATCCAATATATTCAACAAATTGCAGTGGAAAAAAGAGATGGTGAGAGAACCAACAGATTAAAAACAGGAAAAGTTAAACCATAGCACTTAGGTATTTATATTTCAGTAATAAAAAAAAAATAAAAGTAAGGAAGTGATTAATGTAAAAGAGTAGTGGTTTCTGTTGGTTGGCAGGAGGGTAATGGCATTGGGAGGGAGTACATGAAGGCTTCTGTGGTGACTCACATGGTCCTGTCTCCTGATCTATGTGTTGCTTCTAAGTTCATTTAGCTGTGTATCTCTGAGTTTGGTTTTCCATGTTTGTGTTATATTTAATAGTAAAAGTCAAATAAAAAAACAAGGAGGGAAAGGAAATTGATTGGAGGGGAGGCAGCTATATTGGGAAATTGGTGAGAATTGATGCCTTATAGATTAATTTATAATAGCTTAGACTTATTAACTAAGAATTTTATTAAATGCTATTCTCAGAAGATTCAACATAATCTGTAAGTGGAGAGCCATTAAAGTTTACTAAAAAGGGGGTTGGAGTGCTGAAAACTGTGTTTTTTTTTTTTTTTTTTTTTTTGAGACAGAATTTCGCTCTTTGTTGCCCAGGCTGGAGTGCAATATTATGATCTCGGCTCATCGCAACCTCCGCCTCCCGGGTTTAGCAATTCTTCTGCCTCGGCCTCCCAAGTAGTTGGGATTACAGGCATATGCTACCACACCCAGCTAATTTTGTATTTTTAGTAGAAGCGGGGTTTCTTCATGTTGGTCAGGCTGGTCTCGAACTCCCGACCTCAGGTGATCTGCCCTCCTTGGCCTCCCAAAGTGATGGGATTGTAGGTGTGAGCCACTGTACCTGGCCCAAAAACCGCGTTTTTAAGAAGATAAATCTGGCTGGGTGGATTTCAGTGAGAGACTTGAAAGCTAGCCAAGAAACCACTATGTTAAGGTAATGGTGATAAAGATTTGGATTAGGGTGGTGCTTGTAGGAATAGAGGTAAAATAACAACTCTTATTTTATGCAGTAGGATAGTTGGTAAGACTTGGTGACAGATTAAGTATGGTTGCTAAAAATAAAAACAGTAGAAATAAAGATTGCATGTTTTGAGAGCATATCACTTTGTTGGGTGGGATTAGGGAATTCTGGATGACAATCATAGAGTAAGAGCTTAATTTCTTCTTACGATGTATTTAAAATCTCAGAGGAATGGTTGCTAGGGATTCAACGTTCCAAATTGTTTATCTAAAAATGTCAGTTCTAACAGGGAAGACACTGATAATGTTTCCAGTGCAAGATATCCAGCTTACTGGTGTCGAATCCGTATGGGTCTGCAGCAACCTCAATTTTTGCCTCCTTAGAAGAAAGAATTCGACTGAGAGGCATAAGGCAGAAAAAGAGACCAAGGCACATTTCAGAGCAGGAGTGGAAGTTTGTTTAAAAAGGCTTTAGAACAGGAAAGAAAGAAAGGAAAGTATGCTTGGAAGAGTCCCAAGAGGGCACTGAGGTCAAGTGCAGTGTTTAACCTTGATGCCAGAACTTAAGAGCCTGGCTCCTTTCCCATAATTCTTCCCTTAGGATGGGCTACCTGCATGTCCAGTGCCCTCCTTACCCTTAAGAGGTGAGCACATGCATTGTGTTTAGAAATTTGTATGCATGCCTACCTGAGGCTTTGTTCCTTTTTCAGGTGGAGTGCCCCCGGAAGGTCAGACTCACCATTTTGTGTCTTAAAGCACATGCCCTGGAAGTTGCTTCTCCCTGGCCTTTGCATTGAATTAACACTTCAATGCACCAAGTGTGGACCATCAGGAAATGTCTTCTCCCTGGCACTGGCTGCCAATTTATCAGTTTCAGAGAGGCAATGTGATAACTTCCAAACCATCAACTGACATTCCTAGTGGGTGGGGCAGTAGCCCTCTCCTGCCCCACTCTTGATTGTCTAACTACCTGCAACAATAACAGTAATTGTTTTTGTTAAGTACATAGTTGGGACAGAGATACGAGGGTGACTTTTCAGTGTTATTTCCTTTTATTTCTTGAATTTTGAATCATGTGCTTGTATTATCTGTTCAGAAAATGAATAATATTTAATTAAAAGATAGAGATGCCCCAATTGTCAATCTCCATGGGAAAAATTGTCCTTTTTTTTTTTTTTAATTTAAATATTTCAGACTAGTTTGTCTGAAAAGCAGTCAGGTAAACATGTTTAATACTTGATTGACTTTGACTTACATGTGTTTGTAAATATATGTTTGCTTTATGTTTGAGTATGGTATATGCATACATATGGTGTATTGCTTGTGAATACATGGGTGTGGCTGTGTGTGGCTCTGGTGTATGTATTTGTTGTGGGAAGTCAGGGACCCTGAATGGAGGGGCTGGCTGAAACCATGGCAGAAGAACATAAATTGTGAAGATTTTATGGACATTTGTTAGTTCCCCAAATTAATACTTTTATAATTTCTTATGCCTGTCTTTACTGCAGTCTCTGAACATAAATTGTAAAGATTTCATGGACATTTACCACTTCCCCAGTCAATACCCTTGTGATTTCCTATGCCTGTTTTTACTTTAATCTCTTAATCCCGTAATCTTCGTAAACTGAGGAGGATGTATGTCACCTCAGGACCCAGTGATGATTGTGTTAACTGCACAAGTTGTTTGTAGAGCATGTGTGCTTGAACAATATGAAATCTGGGCACCTTGAAAAAAGAACAGGATAACAGCAATGTTCAGGGAACAAGGGAGATAAGACTTTAAACTCTGACTGCTGGTGAGCCGGATGGAACAGAGCCATATTTCTCTTCTTTCAAAAGCAAATAGGAGAAATATCACTGAATTGTTTTTCTCAGCAAGGAATATCCCTGAGAAAGAGAATGCGCTCTAAGGGTAGGTCTATAAACTGCCCCCTTGGAGGTGGCTGTCTTTTATGGTCGAAGCCGAAGGGATGAAATAAGACCCGTTCTCCTGTAGCGCTCCCAGGCTTATTAGGACAAGGAAATTCCTGCCTAATAAATTTTGATCAGACAGGTTGTCTGCCCTCAAACTGTCTCCTGATAAGATGTTATAAATGACAATGTGTGCCCGAAACTTCATTAGCAATTTTAATTTCGCCACATCCTGTGGTCCTGTGATCTGGCCCTGCCTCCACTTGCTTTGTGATATTCTATTACCTTGTGAAGCATGTGATCTCTGTGACCCATACCCTATTCATGCACTCCCTCCCCTTTTGAAAATCGCTAGTAAAAACTTGCTGGTTTTATGGCTCAGGGAGCATCACGGAACCTGCCGACATGTGATGTCTCCCCTGGACACCCAGCTTTAAAATTTCTCTATTTTGTACTCTTTCCCTTTATTTCTCAAACCAGCAGAGACACTTAGGGAAATAGAAAAGAACCCATGTTAACTATTGGGGGTGGGTTCCCCGATATGTATTTATTTCACCCATAAAAGAATGTTTATACCGGGAGGCTCTGGGACCCTGGCTTCTCAGAGCTTTTAATTCTTATTGCCACCATGTAGGATTTTTCTCCTTAAACAGGGGAGATGTCCTTGCTTCTCAGTTAACCTCGGGGCCGTTCAGAAATGGTTGTGATGCAGTAGTATGGAATGTCTCTCTTTCCTTTGTAATCACTACTGAGGCTGAAGATCACTACATATTGGTTATTCAGTATGTCACCCTCTACTGCACTCTCCCTCATGCAACTGCTGTGAATCCAGCTTCTGTAATAAAGTGTCCTAAAATACATGAACCTTTATTTCTTACCTCAGCCTTTTGATAGGTAAAGACCCAGTATTAGATCTGGAAAAAGGAATAGGAAGTGTGTGAAATAGTTTTGTTTTGTTGTTTATGTATTCTCTCTTTTATAATTTATTAGGGATTAAAAACCACCATGCACGGTGGCTCACACCTGTAATCCTAGTACTTTGGGAGTCTGAGGCAGGAGGTTCACCTGAGCCCCGTAGTTTGAGAGCAGCCTGGGAAACATGGCAAAACCTCATCTCCGCAAAAAATACAATTAGCCAGGCATGGTGGCACGCGCCTGTAGTCCCAGCTACTTGGGAGGCTGAGGCAGAAGGATCGCTTTAGCCCAGGAGGTAGAGGTTGCAGTGAGGTACGATCATGCCGCTGCACTCCAGTTGGGGCAACAGAGCGTGACCCTGTTCTCCAAAAAAAAAAAGAATATCATGAAATTGAGAGAAGTTTTAAGACTACTCCTGCAGGATATAGGAAAGAGAAGCTGGGATTGTAAATAACAGGAGGCAGTAGTAGGAAGCTGAGCAGCCTAGCTTAGTGATTGTCAATTTTGACTGCACATTGGTACCACCTGGGAATATTAAAAACATAAAAACATAACTCATGCTTGGTTTTCACCCATAGAGATGCTGATTTAATTGGTCAGGGCTGTGGCCTGGGCATTGGAACATTTTCAGTCTACCCACTTGAATTAGTAGTCAAGACTGATAACCACTGGCCTAGAGAAGAAAACTGGTTTAGGACTGAAAGAATCCTTGGCTCTCACGATGCCTCAATTCCAAGTTCTCTCCACTTGGGATGAATTGGAGTTTATTATAAAATGTAAATATAGTACTTTTGTGTGTTCCCTAGGACATTTGATGCTTTTTAAGACTTGTGATTATTTAGGTTTGTGGTTGGTGGGAAACAAAAAACGCATGAGTGAATCTTTAGCATCTGGAAAGAATGGGTAGATTCACATATTAAGTACAGTGTGAGCCACTGTGCTTTTTTTTTTTTAAATGTAATTTAAGTCCCAGGATACATGTGCAGGTTTGTTACATAGATAAACATGTGCCATGGTGGTTTGCTGCACCTATGCTTGTTATTACTGTTTATTAATAGTAATAAAGCTTCATGGATCAGCTAACTTAACATTGTGATGTTTGCACAGGTTGCCTGTGATTTGCTTCGGAGAATTATTCGTATCTTGAATCTCAGTAAGAGACTCCAAGGACAACTGCAAGGGGGAAGTAGAGAGATAACAAAAGCTGCTCAGAGTCTCAATGAACTTGGTAAGTGTTTTTTTTTTTTTTTTTTTTTTTATTAAAAAGTAGAGATTTAAATATTTTTAAGTCACTTGATTGACTTTTGTTATCACCATTAGCAAGTACTGGTAAACAAATTTTTAAATAATTGGCTGTATACAATATTAACACTTCTCAGAATGAGTAAGTACAATTAGTTGATTTCACTGAAATGCTATTTATTTTAATTGTATAGTAAAATTGGCCTTTTTCATATACAGGTCTGTGAATTTTAACACATACATAGATTCATGTAAGCACCATTACAGTCATGATACAGAACAATTCCATCACTCCCCCAGATTCTCTCCTTATTCCTTCAAGATGATGCCCACCTGCTTCCGCTAATCCTGGCAACCACTGATCTTTTCTTCATCATTGTAGTTTTGTCTTTTTGAGAATGACACGTAAATGGAATTACAAAGTAGGTGACCTTTTGAGGCTGTCTTCTTGTACTTAAAATAATACCTTTGAGATTCATTCAAGTTTTGGAGTGTACTAATAGTTTGTTACTTTGTGTTTGATTGAGTACCATTGCATGGGTAGCCTGCAGTTTGTTTATTGATTCACTGATTGAAGGACATTTGTGTTGTTTCCAGTTTTTGGTGATTATGAATAAGTGTACAGGTCTTTATGTGAAGTTTTCTTTTCTCTAGGAAATATTCTAGAGAAATGCTGCTTTTAAGATGACAACTCCCATGCTGATACTATGCCTAGAAGATTTTAAAAATTTATTTCTTTGTTCATTCTTTTCTCAGACATTTATTGCAGGACCTTGACAGTCAAGGGTTTAATGTTCATGATTTTGACTATTAACCAGCTGCAAAGTCCATGATGCAGCAATTCATAATTTTTCAGGCAAAATTTGAATAGCTAGTGAGTGCACATTGAACTGCCCAACTCTGTGTTTTAATGAGGGTTGGTAGTTTTCTTCTTTTCACTGGGTACCCACTAATTTTTCTGAAGTGGATATATGTAGTGGTATTTGTACTTTATAGGCTCAGAAGTCTTTAATTGTATCCATTTCAGATATCAAGAGTCTGCTTACTCTTGGTATTGTGCTTTGAAAGCAGTTATGCCAAAATAGTATCAGAGAATTGTGCATTATGTGTTCTTTCTGAATTTTCCTGTCTTTGATTTTTTGATTATATAGTCATGCTATGCTGTAATGCTTATTCCATATTTTTTATTAATCAAGGAAATCTATCCTTCACAAATAATGCTTCAACAGCATTACGATTTTGTACTGCTGAAATACAGGTTTTGCTTAGGAAAATCATTGGGAATATCTCTAACTTGTGATTTAGTAGGCTTGGAAAATGTCATATGAAAAGTTAAACTTTAAAAGCTGGGTATGGTGGCTGGTACCTGGAGGCCCAGTTAATCGGGAGGTAGAGGCAGGCAGAATTGCTTGAGGCCAGGAGTTTGAGACTAGCCTAGGTGAACAGAACTGATCTCCTCTTGCTGTAAAAAATAAAAATTGAGAAGTAAAGAAAATTAAAATAAAAGTTGAGCATTGTAGCATGTGTCTGCAGTCTCAGCTACTTGGGAAACGGAGATGGGCGGATCACTCGAGCCCACAAGTTAGAGGTTGCAGTGAGCTGTTATTGCACCACTGCTCTCCAGCCTGGGTGACACAGCAAGATCTTGCCTCTTAACAAAAAAAGTTAACTTTAAACAGTGAGTAATGCTTGTGTGTTGTTTTCACAGTATTATTTAAACATAGAAGGGTAAAAATCCAAGTATCAGCCACTGTTTTGCTCTTTTCACATTTAATATCTGTGCACCAACAATAGTTGGTAGGATTATGGAATCATTAAACATAGATGCATATTATTCCAAGGCTTATTATGGATGTTTGTCATCACTGACACTCCTTCAATATTAAAAAAGTGCTAAATTTTGATTGGATTATGATTATAATGTCTTCTAGAATTGACAGATTCTGTAATACAAATGGCGATGTCTCTGAAAAAAATAAAACAGGCATAGCTGGGCACAGTGGCTCACGCCTGTAATATCATCACTTTGGGAGGCTGAGGTGGGCAGATCATGAGGTCAAGAGATCGAGACCATCCTGGCCAACATGGTGAAACCCCGTCTCTACTAAAAATACAAAAATTAGCTGGGCGTGGTGGTGCGTGCCTGTAATTCCAGCTACTCAGGAGGCTGAGGTAGGAGAATCGCTTGAACCCGGGAGGCAGAGGTTGCAGTGAGCCAAGATCGTGCCACTGCACCCCAACCTGGTAACACAGCGAGACTCTGTCAAAAAAACAAAAACAAACAAAACACAAAAAAGACACAAGTATTGATCATAATGTTCTGAGTATAATGCAGAGGGTAAAACCATTATCCTTCCAATGTGCTGTTGGCTTTACCTAAAGTTTTTATAAAGATTGTTAAAAAGTTTTTGAGAAAATATAGTTCATGGTGGAATGATCACAAAGTGGATTGTATTAATCTAATTTTTAAAAGCTTTGCAGATGATGTGTGATTTAATATTTGCAAAGACATCATGTCTTTTTTATTCACCACTATAGTTCAGTCTTGACCAGTCCTGGCATTTATAACTGATAAGGAGAAGCCAAGGAAAAATAAGTTGCTACCTTTGGAATTAATATTTGAATAAAAGTAATAATTTTACGATCACTGTTACAATTACACATGTACACTAAATGACACTTCTGTGATTGGAACATCTCTAAAATTGTCAGTGTCTTTATCAATATGGTTCTGTTTTTCATTAGAAAGAGTGAAATGATGAAGAGTAACAGTGTTTATACCATAGACCCTTGAAATTAACTTAAAAGCAGTCTTTCAAACTTGAAAGGTTTTGAGGCTTGATTTGGGACACCCAGATGGAACACATTGTCATCTGGAAATTAAGTATATTCTATGAGACTGGGGTGTGGGGTGACTACTAGTGGATGCAGATTTGTTTTTAGGGTGATGAACACATTCTGGAATTAGATAATGGTGACTTTTGTGCCACCTTGTCAGTATACTAAAAACCACTGCATTGTACACTTTGAAAGGGAGAGTTTTATATTATGTAAATTTGAAATTCTTCAGTGTTGTTGTGTGTATTAATACCTTTGCCTTTTTATTATGGACTAGTATTCCATTGATATATCACAGTTGGTTTATCCATTTACATGCTGATGGAGAGTTGGGTTGTCCCTAATATTTTAGTATTATAAATTAAGCTGCTATGAACATTCATGTACAAATCTTTGTATGAACATATCCTTTCATTTCTCTTGGATAAATACCTAGGATTGGAATGTCTAGATCATATGGTAGGTATATGTTTAGCTTATTTTAAGAAATTGCCAAGGTTATTTTTCAAAGTAGTTGTAATGTTTACATTCTTTTTTTTTTTTTTTTTGAGACGAAGTTTTGCTGTTGTTGCCCAGGCTGGAGCACAATGGCGCGATCTCAGCTCACTGCAACCTCTGCCTCCTGGGTTCAAGTGATTCTCCTGCCTCAGCCTCCCAAGTAGCTGGAATTACAGGCACCCATCACCATGCCTGGCTAATTTTTGTATGTTTAGTAGAGATGGGGTTTCACCATGTTGACCAGGCTGGTCTTGAACTTCTGACCTCAGGTGAATCACCCTCCTCTGAGTCCCAAAGTGCTGGGATTACAGGCGTGAACCACCACGCCCAGCCAATGTTTACATTCTTACCAGTAGTATTTGAAAGTTCTACTTCCCCCTACAACCTTGCCAACACATGTTACACTCAGTCTTCTTAATTTTAGTCATTCTAATAGCTATGTCGTGATATCTTGTTTTGAGTTTTCAAAAAAAGGTATAACTAATAAAAGAGTTGAGTAAGATTTCAATATACTAGATAAATATACAAAAAATTAATTGTATTTCTATATACTCTGTTAGCAACAAGCAATTGGAAATTGAAATTCAAAAATACCACTTATAACAGCATAAAAATATGGCAGACTTAGGGATAAGTCTAACAAAAGGTGTGCAAAACCTGTACACTGAAAACTACAAAATATTGTTGAGAACAAAGAAGACATAAATCAATCAATCAGTCAATGTTGTTCATCAGTTGGAAGACTTAATATTGTTTATTAAGATGTATATTCTTCCCAACTTGATCTGTGAATTCAACAGAATTTCAGTTTAAATTCCAGGAGGCTTTTAGAAATTGACAAGCTGATTTTAAAATTCATATGCAAATTCAGAGGATCTAGAATAGCTAGAATAACTTTCAAGAGAAAACAGAGTTGGAAGAATAACCCTACCTGATTTGAAGACTTAGTACAAAGACTCTTTAAAGTAATCAAGGTGTAAAGATCAGTGGAAGACCCACATATATATATGAACAACTGATTTTTGACCCATTTAGTGGAGAAAAAAATAGTCTTTTCATCAGATGGTACAGGAACAATTGGATCTCAATATGCAAAACACTGAACTTGTTTCCATACTTCACTGCATGTAAAAATATTAACTCCGAATGAATTCGTGTCCTAATGTAAAGTATAAAACTACAGAACTTAAAGTAGGCAACTCAGAAGATTTTTTTATTTTCATTTTTATTTTTTTCTTTTCTTCTTTTTAAAAATTTTTAATTTTACTTTAAGTTCCGGGATACATGTGCAGAACATGCAGGTTTGTTACATAGTTCATACGCCATGGTGGTTTGCTGCACCTATCAACCTGTCATCTAGGTGTGTGTTTGTTTGTTTTTTTTTTGAGACGGAGTTTCGCTCTTGTTGCACAGGCTGGAGTGCAATGGCGCGATCTCCGCTCGCTACAACCTCCGCCTCGTGGGTTCAAGTGACTCTCTTGCCTCAGCCTCCCGGGTAGCCGGGATTACAGGCATGCGCCGACGTGCATGGCTAATTTTGTGTTTTTAGTAGAGACAGGGCTTCTCTATGTTGGTCAGACTAGTCTTGAACTCCTGACCTCAGATGATCTGCTCGCCTTGGCCTCCCAAAGTGCTGGGATTACAGGTGTGAGCCACTGCGCCTGGCCTAGGTTTTAAGCCTCACATGCATTAGGTATTTGTCCTAATGCTCTCTCTCCCCTGCCCCCTGCCCCCTGCCCCCTGCCAGTCCCTGATGTGTGTTGTTCCCCTCCCTGTGTCCAAGTGTTCTCATTGTTCAACTCCCATTTGTGAGTGAGAACATGCGGTGTTTGGTTTTCTATTCCTGTGCTAGTTTGCTGAGGATGATGGCTTCCAGCTTCATCCATGTCCCTGAAAAGGACATGATCTTATTCTTTTTTATGTCTGTATAGTATGTGTATCACGTTTTCTTTATGCAGCCTATCATTGATGGACGTTTGGGTTGGTTTCATGTCTTTTCTATTGTAAATAGTGCTGCAATAAACATACATGTGCATGTATCTTTACAGTGGAATGTTTTATTTTCCTTTGGGTATATCCCCAGTAATGGGATTGCTGGGTCAAATGGTTCTAGATACTTGAGGAATCACCACACTGTCTTCCACAACTGTTGAACTAATTTACATTCCCACCAACAGTGTAAAAGCATTCCTATTTCTCCACAGCCTTGCCAGCATCTGTTGTTTCTTGACTTTTTAATAATTGCCATTCTGATTGGCATGAGATGGTATCTCATTATGGTTTTGATTTGCATTTTTCTAATGATCAGTGATGTTGAGCTTTTTAAAATGTTTGTTGACTGCTTAAGTATCATCTTTTGAGAAGTGTGTATTCATATCCTTTGCCCACTTTGTGATTGTTTGTTTGTTTGTTTCCTTGTAAATTTGTGTAACTTCCTTGTAGATGCTGGATATTAGACCTTTGTCAGATGGATAGATTGCAAAATTTTTCTCCCATCCTGTAGGTTGCCTGTTCAGTCTGATGATAGTTTCTTTTGCTGTGCAGAAGTTCTTTAGTTTAGATACCATTTATCAGTTTTTGTTTTTGTTACAATTGCTTTTGGCGTTTTCATCATGAAATCTTTGCCCATGCCCATGCCCTGAATGGTATTGCCTAGGTTTTCTTCTAGGGTTTTTATAGTTTTGGGTTTTACATTTAAGTCTTTAATTTATCTTGAGTTAATTTTTGTATAAGGTATAAGGAAGGGGTCCAGTTTCAGTTTTCTGCACACGGCTAGCCAGTTTTCCCAACACCATTTATTAAATAGGGAATCCTTTCCCCATTGCTTGTTTTTGTCTGATTTGTTGAAGATCAGCTGGTTGTACAGTGTTATTTCTGAGGTCTCTGTTCAGTTTCATTGGTTACATATCCATGCTGTTTTGGTTACTGTAGCCTTGTAGTATAGTTTGAAGTCAGATCGCATGATGCCTCCAGTTTTGTTCCTTTTGGTTAGGATTGTCTTGGCTCTGTGGGCTCTTTTTTGGTTCCATATGAAATTTAAAGTAGTTTTTTCTAACTCTGTGAAGAATGTCAATGGTAGTTTGATAGGAATAGCATTAAATCTATAAATTACTTTGGGCAGTATGGCCATTTTCACAATAATGATTCTTCCCATTCATGAGCATGGAATGTTTTCTCATTAGTTTGTGTCTTCTCTTATTTCCTTGAGCCGTGGTTTATAGTTCTCCTTGAAGAGGTGCTTCACTGGCCTTATTAGCTGTATTTCTAGATATTTTGTTCTCTTTGTAGTATTGGTGAGTGGGAGTTCATTCATGATTGGGTTCTCTGCTTGTCTATTGTTGGTGTATAGGAATGCTTGTGATTTTTGCACATTAATTTTGTATCCTGAGACTTCACTGAAGTTGCTTATTAGCTTAAGGAGTTTTTGGGCTGAGACGATGGGGTTTTCTAAATATACAGTCATGTCATCTGCAAACAGACAGTTTGACTTCCTCTCTTCCTATTCGAATACTTTTATTTCTTTACCTTGCCTGATTGCCCTGAACAGAACTTCCAATACTGTGTTGAATAGGAAAGGTGAGAGAGGACATCCTTGTCTTGTGCCAGTTTTCACAGGGAATGCTTCCAACTTTTGCCCATTCAGTATGATATTGGCTATGGGTTTGTCACAAATAGCTCTTATTATTTTGAGATATATTCCATCAGTACCTACTTTATTGAGAGTTTTTAACATGAAGCTCTGTTGAATTTTATCAGAGCCCTTTTCTGCATCTGTTGAGGTAATCTTGTGTTTTTTGTCGTTGGTTCTGTTTATGTGATGGGTTACGTTTATTGATTTGCATATGTTGAACCAGCCTTACATCCCAGGGATGAAGCTGAGTTGATCGTGGTGGATAAGCTTTTTAATGTGCTGCTGGATTTGGTTTGTCAGTATTTTATTGAGGATTTTCACATCAATGTCCATCAGGGATATTGGCCTGAAGTTTTCTTTTTTTGTTGTCTCTGCCAGGTTTTGGTTATCAGGATGATGCTGGCCTCATAAAATGAGTTAGAGAGGAGTCCCTCCTTTTTAGTTGTTTGGAATAGCTTCAGAAGGAGTGGTACCAGCTCCTGTTTGTACCTCTGGTAGAATTTGGTGTGAATCTGTCTGGTCCTGGGCTTTTTTGGTTGATAGGCTATTAATTAGTGCCTCAATTTCAGGATTTGTTATTGGTCTATTCAGAGATTTGACTTCTTCCTGGCTTAGTCTCGGGAGTGTGTATGTGTCCAAGTATTTTTCCGTTTCTTCTAGATTTTCTAGTTTATTTGTATAGAGGTGTTTATAGTATTCTCTTGATGGTAGTTTGTATTTCTTTGGGGTCAGTGGTGACATCCCCTTTATCATTTTTTTATTGTGTCTACTTGATTCTTCTCTCTTTATTAGTCTAGCTAATGCTCTATTTTGTTAATTTTTTCAAAAAACCAGCTGTTGGATTCATGAATTTTTTGAAGGACTTTTCATGTCTCTGTCTCCTTCAGTTCTGCTCTGATCTTAGTCATTTCTTGTCTTCTGCTAGCTTTTGGGTTTGTTTGCTCTTGCTTCTCTAGTTCTTTTAATTGTGATGTTAACGTGTCGATTTTAGATCTTTCCCGCTTTCTCCTGTGGGCATTTAGTGCTATAAATTTCCCTCTAAACACTGCTTTAGCTGTGTCCCAGTGGTTCTGGTATGTTGTCTCTTTGTTCTAGTTGGTTTTAAAGAACTTCTTGATTTCGTCCTTTAATTTCGTTATTTACCCAGGAGTCATTTAGGAGCAGGTTGTTCAATTTCCATGTAGTTGTTTGGTTTTGAGTGAGTTTCTTAATCCCGAGTTCTACTTTGATTGCATTGTGGACTGTTTGTTATGATTTCCATTCTTTTGCATTTGCTGAGGAATGTTTACTTATGTGGTTGATTTTAGAATAATTGCTGTGTGGCACTGAGAAGAAGGTATATTCTGTTGATTTGGATTGGAGAGTTCTGTAGATGTCTGTTAGGTTTACTTGATCCAGAGTGAGTTCAATTCCTGAATATCCTCATTAATTTTCTGTCCCGTTGATCTGTCTAATGTTGACAGTGGGTTGTTAAAGTCTCCCACTATTGCTTTGTGGGAGTCTGAGTCTCTTTGTAGGTCTCTAAGAACTTGTTTTATGAATCTTGGTGCTCCTCTATTGGGTGCATATATGTTTAGGATAGTTAGCTTTTCTTATTGTATTGATCCATTTACCATCATATAATGCCCTTCTTTGTCTTTTTTGATCTTTGTTGGTTTAAAGTCTCTTTTATCAGAGACTAGGATTGTAACCCCTGCCTTTTTTTGTTTCCCATTTGCTTGGTAAATTTTCATCTATCCCTTTATTTTCAGCCTATGTGTATCTTTGCACATGAGATGGTTCTCCTAAATATGGCTCATCGATGGGTCTTGACTCTTTATTCAGTTTGCCAGTCTGTACCTTTTTAATTGGGGCATTTAGCCCATTTACGTTTAAGGTTAAAATTGTTATGTGTGAATTTCATCCTGTCATTCATGATGCTACCTCGTTATTTTGCACACTAGTTGATGCAGTTTCTTCATAGTGTCATTGGTGTTTTCATTTTGGCTTGTTTTTGCAATGGCTGGTACTGGTTTTTCCTTTCCATATTTAGTGCTTACTTCGGGAGCTCTTGCAAGGCAGGCCTGGTGGTGATGACATCCCTTAGCATTTGCTTGTCTAGAAGGGATTTCCTTTCTTTTTTCTGCTTCGTTTATGAAGCTTAGTTTGGCTTGATATGAAATTCTGGGTTGAAAATTCTTTTCCTTAAGAATGCTGAGGCTGGGCGCGGTGGCTCATGCCTGTAATCCCAGCACTTTGGGAGGCCAAGGCGGGCAGATCTTGAGGTCAGGAGTTCGAGACCAGCCTGACCAACATAGTGAAACCCCTTCTCTACTAAAAATAGAAAAATTAGCTGGGCGTGGTGGTGTGTGCCTGTAATCCCAGCTACTCAGGAGGCTGAGGCAGGAGAATCGCTTGAACCTGGGAGGTGGAGGTTGTGGTGAGCCAAGATTGTGCCACTGTACTCTAGCCTGGTTGACAGTAAGACTCCGTCTCAAGAAAAAAAAAAAAAAAGGAAAAAAAAAAACCGGAATGTTGAATATTGGCCCCCCACTCTCTTCTGGCTTGTAGGGTTTCTGCTGAGAAGTATCCGCTGTTAGTCTGATGGGCTTCCGTTTTCTAGGTGACCTGACCTTTTTATCTGGCTGCCCTTAACATTTTTTCCTTCAATTCAACCTTGAAGAATCTATGATTATATGTCTTGGGGTTGATATTCTCGTGGAATATCTTAGTGGTGTTCTCTGTGTTTCCTGAATTTGAATGTTGACCTGTCTTGCTAGGTTGGGGAAGTTCTCTTGGATAATATCCTGAAGCGTGTTTTCCAACTTGATTCCATTCACCGCATCTTTTTCAGGTACTCCAGTCAATCATAGGTTCTGTATTTTTACGTAGTCCCGTATTTCTCCAAGGTTTTGTTCATTTTTTTTTCATTCTTTTTTCTCTAATCTTGTCTGTAGGCCTTATTTCAGCAAGGTGATCTTCAAACTCTGATATCCTTTCTTCCACTTGATCTATTCGGCTGTTGATACTTGTGTATGCTTCACGAAGTTTTTCAGCTGCATCAGGTCGTTAATGTTTCCCTCTAAACTGGTTATTCTAGTTAGCAGCTCCTGTAACCTTTTATCAAGGTTCTTAGCTTCTTTGCATTGGGTTAGAATGTGCTCATTTAGCTCAGCAGAGTTTGTAATTAGCCACCTTCTGAAGTCTACTTCTGTCAATTAGTTCATCTCATCCTCTGTCTAGTTCTGCGCCCTTGCTGGAGAGCTGTTGTGATCATTTGGAGCAGAAGAGGCATTCTGGTTATTGGAATTTTCAGCGTTTTTTTCACTGGATTTTCCTCATCTTTGTGGATTTATCTACCTTTGATCTTTGAGGCTGATGACCTTTGGATGTGGGTTTTGTGTGGGGGTCTTTTTGTTGTTGTTGTTGTTGTTGCTTTCTGTTTGTTAGGTTTTCTTCCAACAGGCCCCTCTTCTGCAGGTCTGCTGCAGTTTGCTGGGGGTCCACTGCAGACCCTGTTTGCCTGGGTGTCACCAGTGGAGGCTACAGAACAGAAAAGATTGCTGCCTGCTCCTTCCTCTGGAAGCTTCGTTCCAGAGGGGCACTGGCCTGATGCCAGCTGGAGCTCTCCTGTATGAGGTGTCTATCATTTCCTGTTGGTAGGTCTCTCCCAGAGACATAGAAGATTTTTGTGACTTTGAATTAGACAGTGATTCTTAGATGTTACCCAAAGCACAATTCACAAGAGAAGAAAGTTGATGAGTTAGATTTCATCCAAATTTAAGACATTCTTCAAATGATACTGTTACGAGAATAAAAAGACAAACTGTGGACAAGGAGAAAATATTTGCAAAGTATGTATTTGTTAGAGGACTTGCATCCAGACATATCAAAAGACTCAAAACTTAATAGGAACTCCAACAACCCACTTAAAAAATAGGAAAAAGAGTTGAACAGATACTTCACCCAAGGTGATGACAAATATGCATCTGTAAATATGCTCAACATCGTTAGGCATTAGGGAAATGAAAATGAAAAGTATGTTTTTATTGTCAGAGAATAAGCAGAATTATTTTAGTGCAGACATGTTTATTGTACTTTTTAATGCAGGTTATTATGTAATAGTATAAAAAATAAAACTACACAGCATAGATTGAATGATTAAGTTATATCACATAGATTCAGGATTTTTCTTTAAGAAGAGTCTTGGGACTAGATGAAAATTTAGATGGGCTTTACTACAAAGTGGTGATGTTATTTAAGCATGGGCAAGGTAATGTACTTACTACACATTCATGGCTGCCAAGGGACAGTATTTACCTGGGTCAGTTTGTCACAATCCAGGATCTGTTCTCTTTTTTACTTTTTCTGACTTAGAAACTTTATTTTGCTATGCTGAGAATTGATTTAATAATTTTTATGGATATTTTATTGCCTGACTTGTTCTAAAGAGGGCCTTAATTTGACTAACAGTAAATCAAAAGATAATGAAAAAGAGACTAGCAACAAAAGTAAGAGAAGGATGATTAGTAGGGGGTTTCTTTGACAGCCCAGCTTTTACATTAAAGTCCTCAGTTGAGGCAGTAAGGATTCATCATTCTCCTCTCCACCTCCCATTGATGGATACTGTACTTTTGAGGGGAAATGGAATATGGGATTCACAGTAGGGTGAGGATGACTGTATCTCTTACACACCATAATGACAACTCATCCTTCTGAAATTTTCCCAGTTCTATATATTAATGCATTTAGTCTCTCAAATGTTAGAATGATTCTCTACTAATCCCACTTGTGAAAACAGAATTCTTATTATATTTATGGTTCAAATGTGTAGGTTACTATGATAAACGTTTTATCTTTTTAAACTATTGATGCTTTACTGAATCAATCTTTTCGTTTTATATATCTAGCAAGATTTTTAGTTTTGATCAATAATATATTTATATCCTGCATATTGAGTCTCATAACATTAATTCTGAATAGCTTTTTAGTATTATCTAATCTATTTTCGACTTATCCTACAAATAGAGATTGAAGGAGGAAAAATTTCCCATAAAAAGTAACCAGACCATACCTTCATGAGTACTCTTTAGTCTGTTTATGAAAATCATGGTTTATAATTCATTTAATTTATTTATCAATCAATTAGGTTTCAATATACATAAGCCCTGTAGCTTGTTAGAATCTCCTACAGAGTGAGTAAAATGCAGTTTCTGTGTTTGAGAAATGGAAGATCTGTCCTTATCTATAAACTCAGCATAAAGCTGATAATGACAACAACAGCATACTGATGATGGTGATGATGATGATATCCATGGGGTAAACCAGTCTCTGCCTAGTCTTCCTATTTGGGCTCATCTGCACTTTCCATGAAGTAACAATAAAAAAACTTTCATCATTCTTTTATCATAAAACTTGGAAAAATTCATTTACTTATTCAGCCATTGTTTATTGAATATCTACTATGTGATATCCCACTTGTGAAAACAGAATACTTGTGAAAACAGAAACAGAATACGCTGTATGCTATTCTAGACACTGAAAATATAATACACTGAACAAAACAGAAACCTCCTACCCTTTGTAGAATTTATATTCCAGTGGGTCCTAAGGATACACATCTGGTGTATCTATAAAAATCTGATTCCAAAGCCTGAGCTCTTAAACCACCAATGCTGTACTCTTTTCTTAAACTCTGTAGCAGCATTTAATGGCTTCATAAAAGGGATTGCTGCTATTGGTAGGTCTCCCAGTGTCCTTTTTTTAAAAAAAAAAATACATTTGTATTGTACTTTCTAAGAATACCTTATATAAAAATAGGTTTAAATGTATATCATAATTCAGTGAACATGAGAAAATGACTTCTGATTGAGCTATTACCTCATAATAAAACCAAAATATAAAATGTGTGTGTGTGTGTGTGTGTGTGTGTGTGTGTATAAAATAGGCCATGTTTATGTAGAAAATGTATTTTATGTTGGGATTGTGGGTTGAGTGTTGCTAGTAACTTAATATTCTATTTTAAAGCTTTAATCATTTTTTAAAAGTATAATCAAACAATTGGATATGATAGAAAATATTTCCTTTACTAATTTTAATTGCTTCTGGTCTATTTTCTGAGTTTTACATTTTTATTGCTAAGCTGCAATATATTAACACCATGTGTCATGAGAGAATATTCTTAAAACCAAACATGTCATAGAAACATTATGATATATTTATTGTGGAAGGGAGAGGTAGTTTAAACTTGTTTCATCCACTGTTGTTCTTATTGTAGCTATGATATTTCCTAATCTGTTAAAACAATACTTATAGGCAAACATTTTTGGCTTATGTATAGATGAAAGTATGATTTATATAATCTTTCCATATAATAGGGACCCATTAATTACTGAAGTAATTAATATTTTTTTGAGATGTGTATAATATGTTGTAGTTGGTGAAGATTTTAGAAAGTTTTATTTCGGCCGGTGCGGTGGCTCATGCCTGTAATCCCAGCACTCTGGGAGGCCGAGGCGGGCGGATCACGAGGTCAGGAGTTCAAGACCATCCTGGCTAATACGGTGAAACCCCATCTCTACTAAAAAAAAAATGCAAAAAGTTAGCCGGGCGTGGTGGCGGGTGCCTGTAGTCCCAGCTACTCAGGAGGCTGAGGCAGGAGAATGGTGTGAACTGGGGAGGCAGAGCCTGCAGTGAGCCGAGATTGTGCCACTGCCCTCCAGCCTGGGTGACAGAGCAAGACTCCATCTCAAAAAAAAAAAAAAAAAGTTTTATTTCACAGTGTATTTCATGGAAGTCCGCCAGCTAATTTAGGAGGCAGTCACAGGTTGAAAGAAGCTCCCAACTGAATTTCGTGATAACCTTAAATGAGGAAGAATGTCCTTGACCAGAACCAGAGGGCAAAGGGCAAGTATCCTGTAGCCACAAGCTCGTGAGCTGGGTGCCCCAGCTGTGTGAGCCAACTGGGAGGGGTGTGATCTGAAACCTGTGGTTCCTGTTTCCCCACAAGGAAGGCATATGGCTTGGGGCAGTTTTGAGTACAAGGTCTGGAACTTAGCTGGATGCTGCCACTGGGGAACTGTGGGTGTGAGATCTGCCTTGCCAAGTATGCAGGGAGCTGGGTGGGGTTTACTATCACCTGTTACTTCCCACTCCCTACATAAAATTCTCTGTGCAGCAGAGGCAGTTAATACACCTCTCTGGAACATTATCCCAGTGCCCAGAGAAACCTCCCTCGAACTCCCAGAGAAACCTTCCTGGAACTCCTGCCCAGGGGCTGCTGCTTGCCCCACTTGTGGAGAGTCAGAGCAGGGACTTGGCTGACCCAGCCCCCACCAGGCTTTACCCCTCCAGCCACCCTGGTAGTTTAACACAAAGGACAGAAACTTTTGGGAGCTTTATGGCCCTGCCCATCCCTGAGAAACCAGAGCACCGCCCCTGGGTAACATAAGGCCAACACAATACCAGTGCTACTACTGCAGCTGGTGCTCTTTTGCACACGTCATTTCCTGACTGGAGGCCAACTAACACAGTCCATTACATCATCTCCAGGTAGAATAACACTGCACCCAGGAAGGAGAAAACTTGTGCATGACCTCAGCTATCACCATTGCCCGTACTACCCTGGCTAACTAGGAGGTCCTAAATCTGTCCACGTAACCTTTGCATTATGACTACAACCATCATTTGAGAAAGCCAACACATTAAGACTATCCATAATCAAGGAATCTCAGTCTGTGTCACTTTCCTGCCACCCCAATCAGAGCTGGTGCTGGTATCCACTGCTGGGAGACTTGAGGACAGGCCGTATCTCTAGATTCCTTGCAGGCATTCCCAGCACCAGCGTGGAGTATGGCAGCCACACTGTGCATCTAGACCCAGAGGAAAAACAGCATTCACAGTAGTCTGGTCCTTAGGGACACCTGCTCCTAGGGGAAGGGAGAGTGTACCACATCAGGGGACCACCCGTGGCACAAAAGAACCCAGGCTGCAGGCCTTGAGTCCCAGATCTTTCCACTGGTGGGAAGTTTCTTTCAGAAGAGATATAGTTGCCGTGCTGGGCTCAGCAAGGAAAGTCTGCAGCTCTGCCCCAACAGTCAGGCAGCCCTGGTGCTTGTGAATAGTCTTAGAGAAGAGGACTTCCTTTCCCCCTCATTCACCACTGCATACACAGATGGAGCTTTTCCCATGGGAGCTTGCCATAGGTGTACCTATAGACAACCTCTCTGAAACACTTCAGGGTGACTGCATCCCCACAGGAGGAGCACTCTCCAAGTGTAGGACTGCCTGAGAGGCAGAGTCACAATTCCTCTCCACTTGGAACATCAGCATTCCTGCAGATGAATTTTCTGCCGGCCTGATAAGGGAGATAAGGTGGCTCCAGTCCTTCCCTCTGATAAGACCTCAGTGTGTTTCACTGAGAGCTTCCTCAGCCACTTCTGTCAAGGCTGGGACCTTTGCCCACCATTGGGTACTGCATTTATCCACCTGCTTTAGCCATAGGTGGTTTTTACCTGTGGACATCTCCTGTTTTGTTCTGAAGCCTAAAATATTCAATCCAGTAAGTAAAATGCTGGGGAAAAAATAAAAAAGCACACATCACAGGGGAATGAGATTAAGCATCAAGAGACTTCTACCATTTCAACCCTATAAGAGACAGTCAGCTTGCTCACATGACCAATATATTGCTACTACAACCAGCAGCAGAGAAAGCTATCGTACAAAGACTCTTTATAACCAAGGAACTAAGAGTTTATCCCCCCAAGAACTGAATTTGGCTACAATAAGCTATAAACATTAAAATCACATCCTTATGGGGGGAAAAAAGAAATTTAAAAAGCATAGTCAAATCAAAAATAAAATTCAAGAATAATCAGAAGAAATAGTCTATCCAAATGAGAAGGAACCAGAAAGGTAATTCTGGTAATATGATAAAACAGGATTCTGTAACACCCCCAGAAGATCACACTAGCCCTCCAACAATGAATCCAAACTAAGATGAACTCTTTGAAATACCGGATAATGAATTCAAAATATTGATTATTAAGCTACTCCAAGAGATACTAGAGAAAGGTGAAAACCAACATAGAGAAGTTTAAAAAAAAATTCAGGATGTAAATGTAGAATTTTCTAGAGAGATAGATGTCAGCAATGATAACAGTTAACAATGAAATCAAGATGAAAATTTAAAAATTCATAATTAATAGTGACACAAGTTATGAAAACCTCTGAGATACAACTAAAGCAGTGCTATGGGGAAAGTGTATAGCACTAAATGCCTACATCAAAAAGTCTGAAAGAACACAAATTGACAGCCTAGTGTCACACCTGAAGGAACTAAAGAAACAAGAACAAACTGAACCCAAAGATAGCAGAAGAAAAGGAATTGACAACGATCAGAGCAGAACTAAATGAAATTGAAATAACAACAGCAGCAAAAAACCTGTCAGAAGCTATCAGAACTTCTGGAAATGAAAGGCTCTCTTAAGGCATTACAAAATACAGTGGAAGGTTTCAACAATGTACTGGAACAAGTAGAAGAAAGAATTTCAGAGCTCGAATAATAAGGTTTTTGAATTAGCCCAATCAGTCAAAAACAAAGAAGAGTCAAAAGAAATGAGCAGAGTCTCCAAGAAATATGGGATTATGTAAAACCGCCAAACCTAAGAATAATTGGTATTACTGAGGGAGAAGAGAAAGCAAAAAGTCTAGGAAATTTATTTGAGGGAATAATTGAGGAAAACTTTCCTGATTTTGCTAGAGATTTAGATATCCAAATATGGGAAGCTCAGAGAAATCCTGTCAAAGTCATTGTAAAAAGGTCATCACCAAGGCATATAGTCATCAGCCTATCCAAAGTCAAAATGAGGGAAAGAATTCTAAGAGCAATGAAACAAAAGCATCAGGTAACCTATAAAGGAAAACCTATCAGACTAATAGCAGACTCCTTGGCGGAAGCCTTACAAGCCAAAAGGAATTGGGAGTCCTATCTTTAGCCTCTTTAAACAGAATAACTGTCAGCCAAAAGTTTTGTATCTAACAAAACTAAATTTCATAAATGAAGGAGAAATAAAGTATTTTTAGACAAGTAAATATTGAGGGAATTTGTTACTGCCAGACCAGCCATACAAGAAATGTTAAAATGAGTTCTAAATCTTGAAACAGGAGCTTGATATGCACCCAATTAAAACCCCTTGAAAGCATATAGGCCCTCGCAGGGCCTAAAATCAACACTGCCAAAAAACCCCCAAAATATCAGCCGGGCATGGTGGCTCACACTTGTAATCCCGGCACTTTGGGAGGCCGAAGCAGGCGGATCACGAGTTCAAGAGATCGAGACCATCCTGGCCAACAGGGTGAAACCCCGTCTCCACTAAAAACACAAAAATTAGCTGGGCATGTTGTTATGTGCCTATAATTTCAGTTACTCGAGAGGCTGAGGGAGTAGAATTGCTTGAACCCAGGAGGTGGAGGTTGCAGTGAGCTGAGATTGTGCTGCTGCATTCCAGCCTGGTGACAGAGTGAGACTCTGTCTCAAAAAATTAAAAAAAAATAATAAAAAATTACCTGGGTAACAATTAACATGATGAATGGAACAGTACCTCACATCTCAATATTAACGTTGAATGTAAATGGCCTAAATGCTCCACTTAAAAGATACAGATTGGCAGAATGGATAAAAAAAAAAAAATCACAAACCAAATATTTACTGTCTTCAAGAGACCTGCCTAACATAATACTCAAGGCAAAGGGGTGGAAAAAATATTGCACACAAATGGAAACCAAAAGTAAGCAGGAGTAGCTATTCTTATATCAAACAGACTTTAAAGCAACAACATTAAAAAAAAAAGATAGTGTTGTCTTATAATGATAAAAGGATCAATCCAACAAGAAGATACTACAATCCTAAGTTTATATGCAACTAACACTGCAGCTCCCCAGATTCATAAAAACAATTACTACTTGATCTAAGAAATGAGACAGACAGCAACACAGTAATAGTGGGGGACTTTATTACTCCACTGACAGCACTAGACAGATCATTGAGACAGAAAATCAACAAAGAAACAACTTAAACTACACTAATAGACCTAACAGATATTTACAGAGCATTGTGCCCAAGAACTGCAGAATATACATTCTTCTCATCAGCATAAGGAACATTCTGCCTATATGATAGGCCACAAAACAGGTCTCAATAAATTAAAAAAAAAAATCAGAATCATATCAGATATCCTTTCAGACCACAGTGGAATTAAACTAGAGATCAACTACAAAAGGAACCCCCCCAAACTATAAAAATACATGGAAGTTAAACAATCTGCTCCTGAAAGATTTTGGGTTAACAATGAAATCAAGATAGAAATTTGAAAACTCATAACTAATAGTGACACAAGTTATCAAAATCTTTGGGATACAACCAAAGCAGTGCGATGAGGTAAATTTATAGCACTAACTGCCTACATCAAAAAGTCTGAAAGATCACATATTGACAATCTAATGTCACTAGAAACTAGTGAAACAAGAACAAACAGAGAAACTAAAAGTAGAGAAACAAGAACAAACTGAACCCAAAGCTAGCACAAGAAAAAGAAAGAACAAAGATGAGAGCAGAACTAAATGCGATTGAAACAAACAGAAACCATACAAAAGGTAAATGAAACAAAAAGCTGGTTCTTTGAGAGAGAAACAAAATGGATAGAGCATTAGCTAGATGAACCAAAAAAAAAAAAAAAAAGAAGATTCAAATAAGATAGATCAATTAGAAATGAAAGTGGAGACATTACAACCAGTGCCACAGAACGCAATAGATCATTTGAAACTACTGTTAACACCTCTATGCGTATCAACTAGAAAACCTTGAGGAAATGGATAAATTCCTGGAAACATACAACCCTCCTAGATTAAATCAGGAAGAAATAGAAACCCTGAGCAGACCAATAACAAGCAGCAAGATTGAATCAGTAATAAAAAAAAAATTGCCAACAAAGAAAAAGCCCAGGGCTAGATAGATTCACAGCTGAATTCTACCGGATATTCAAAGATGAACTGGTACCAATCCTACTGCAACTATTCCAAAAGATTGAGAGAGAGGGAATCTTCCTGGAATTGTTCTATGAAGCCAGTATCACCCTGATACCAAAACTCAGAAAGGACATAACAAAAAAGGAAAAGTATAGAGTAATATCCCTAATGAACATAGATACAAAAATTTTCAACAAAATACTAGCTAACCAAATCCAACATCACATCAAAAAGATAATGCATGGTGATCGAGTGGGTTTTATTCCAGGGATTCAGGGATGATTTAACATATGCAAGTCAATAAATGTGATATATCACTTAAACAGAATTATAAATGAAAACTACATTATCATCTCAATAGATGCAGAAAAAGCATCTGGTAAAATCCAGCAACCTTTTATGATAAAAACCCTCAACAAACTAGGCATAGAGGGGATTTCCCTCAAATTAATAAAAGCCATATATGACAAACCCACAGCTGACATCATACTGAATGGGAAAAGTTGAAAGCCTTCCCCCTGAGAACTGGAACAAGACAAGGATGCCCACTTTGATCACTTCTATTCAACATACTACTGGAAGTGCTAGTCCTAGTCAGAGCAGTCAGGCAAGAGAAAGAAGTAAAGGGCATCCAAATTGGAAAAGGAAGTGAAACTATCACTCTTCACTGATGATATCATTGTATATGTAAAAAACCCTAAATACTGCTCCAGAAGACTCCTAGATTTGATAAACAAGTAAAGTCTCAGTTTACAAAATGTACACAAATCAGTAGCACTGCTGCACACCAACAACGACCAAGCTGAGAATCAAATCAAGAACTTAGCCCCTTTTGCATCTACAAAAAAGATAAAATACTAGGAATATACTTAAACCAAGGGGATGAAAGATCTCTACAAGGTGAACTACAAACAAATGGAAACACATCCCATGTTCATAGATTGGAAGAATCAATATTGTGAAAATAACCATACTGCCCAAAGCAATATACATAATTAGTGCAATTCCCCATCAAAATACCAACATTGTTTTTCACCAAATGGGAAAAAAAAAAAATCCTGAAATTCATGTGGAACCAAAAAGAGCCCAAATAACCAAAGCAATCCTTAGCAAAAAGAACACATCTGGAAGCTTCATCTTACTGGACTCTTAGTTGTACTACAAGGCTATAGTTACCGAAACAGCATGGTTCTGGTATAAAAGTAGGTACATAGAACCAATGAAACAGAATAGAGAACTCAGAAATAAAGCCAAATACTTAGAAGCAAGTGATCTTCAACAAAGCATACAAAAACATAAATTGGGGAAAGGACACCCTATTAAAAGGTGCTGAGAAAACTGGCTAGCCACATGTAGAAGAATGAAACTGTATCCCTCTCACTTTATACAAAAATCAACTCAAGATGGATCAAAGACTTAAATCTAAGACCCAAAGCCATACAAATCCTAGAAGAAAACCTAGGAAAAACTCTTCTAGACGTTGGCCTAGGCAAAAAATTCATGACTAAAATCCCAAAAGCAAATGCAACAAAAATAAATAAATGGGACCTGGTTAAATAACTTCTCTACAGCAAAAGAAATAATCATCAAAATAAACAGACAATCCACAGAATGGGAGAAAATATTTGTAAACTGTGCATCTGACAAAGAACTAACAGAATCTACAAGGAACTCAAATCAGCAAGAAAAATAAATAATCCCACTAAAATGTAGGCAAATGACATGAATAGACATTTCTCAAAAGAAGATACACAAATGACCGAGAAACGTGAAAAAATGTTCAACATCCCTAATCGTTAGGAGAATGCAAATTAAAATCACAATGAGAAACCAGCCTACTCCTGCTAGAATGGCCATTATTAGAAAGTCAAAAACCAATAGCTGCTGGTGTGGATGTGGTAAAAGGTGAATGCTTATATGCTGCTGGTGGGAATATAAATTAATACAACCTCTATGGAAAACAGTATGGAGATTCCTTAAAGAACTAAAAGTAGATCTACCATTCAATCCAGCAATCCCACTACTGGGTATCTATCCAAAGGAAAAGAAGTCATTATATGAAAAAGACACATGCCCACGTATCTTTATTGCAGACCAGTTCACAATTGCAAAGATATGGAACCCACCTAAATGCCCATTGACCAATGAGTGAATAAAGATAACGTGGTATATATATATATCCACACATACACACACACACACACACCATGTAGTACTACTCAGCCATAAAAAGGAATGAAGTAATGTGTTTTGCAGTAATATGGATTAAGCTGGAGGCCATTATTCTAAGTGAGATACCTCAGGAATGGAGAACTAAATGTCAAGTGTTCTCATTGGAAGTGGGAGCTAATCTAAGTATACGCAAAGAGTTAGTGATAAAATGGAATTTGGAGATTCAGAAGAGGAAGGGTATTGAGGGTATGGGATAAAAAACTGCATATTAGATACAAAGTACACTACTTGGGTGATAGGTGTACTAAAATCTCAGAATTCATCACTATATAATTTATGTAATCAAAACCCCTTGTACTCCAAAAGCTATTGAAATAAAAATCAAAAGAAAAAAAATACCATTAAACTGTTTCTAGTTTTCGATTAGGTTTCCCTTTATTGTAAGTCTGAAGTGACTTGTTTCTTAAATGCATTGAAATTTTTTTTGTGACAACTTCTTCATAGTTAATGTAATGTATATGTATATATCTACAGTGTAATGACAGATTATAAACATTTTCAGTTTGTACATTTGATTTAAATGGTCTCTAAATTGCTTACATATGTGACTGGGTTCAGCCACCACCAGATGGGGGTGATGTTGTGCTCAAATCCAAATGGCCAGAAAGGCTTATGCTTATACATACGGGTTTGTATGTGGTAGAGATAAGCATATAGAAATTATACACACATGCATACAAACCTTTTTTTAAACTAATTGATGTTGCTAAAATTTATATTTAACAGATAATACCCATACCATATTTATGAGTCTATTAGTTCTTTTATCATACAGTGTAAATCCTTTAGGGTAACATCTAGACAAAAACAAGGAGCTCTTTTACTGTAAACATTAGTATGTTTTTCATACATTTCAAAGTTGCAAGGATTTCTAGGTATGTGTTCTTTTTCATATGGTTGTTTAATAATGTTCATGGAAGCTCTGTATTTTACCTTACTATCAACCCTTGCTGGAACACTTCTAACAGTTTGAAAACAATTTATTTAGCTTAAGGTACTTCAAATTAGTAAAGTATCAAAGTTTTTTATTTCTTGATTCTAAGGGATTTTCTTTTTCATTTGGATGCTTACGCCCAGAGTTCTCAAGTTCTTTTCCCTTCTAGTATATATTACTAATAATGTTAATTAAAAAAAAATGTGTCTTAATCTAAACAAAGTGCCTCAGAACTACAGGCTTATTCTGTTGTTGACTGTTCCTTTAAAATTATGCTAGCTTTCTTCTTAATGAATGACAGCTTTGGGTCTCTAAGTTTAATATTGTACAGGAAAGTTAGGTGGGTTGTTCTACTTTCCATTGCCAAGATAATGTATTCCTTTATATATAGAAAAGCCAATAACAATGTGAAACAGTTTTTATCAGTCTTTGTTTTAGTAAATATGGTAAATTAAGATTGCTAAAGGCTGTTAGAAGGGTTGAATGTAAATTTACGATTGTAGGTGTACCTGTGGAATTTTATACTTTCATATTGTATAAACAATAGGGCAGGGAGGCATGATCTTCTGAGAAACATATTCAGTAAAATAGCTTGCGGTTTTATTCTTTCTTTCTTTTTTTTTTTTTTTTTTTTTGAGACAGAGTCTCACTCTATCGCCTAGGCTGGAGTGCAGTGGTGCGATCTCGGCTCACTGCAAGCTCTGCCTCCTGGGTTCACGCCATTCTACTGCCTCAGCCTCCCGAGTAGCTGGGGCTACAGGCACCCACCACCATGCCCGGCTAATTTTTTGTATTTTTAGTGGAGATGGGGTTTCACCGTGTTAGCCAGGATGGTCTCGATCTCCTGACCTCGTGATCAGCCTGCCTCGGCCTCCCAAAGTGCTGGGATTACAGGCATGAGCCATTGCGCCCAGCCTATTCATTTGTTTTAACTTCTGTGTTAGAGACTTGAAATCTCTTTTGATGAATCAGAAATGTGCCCTTCTTTTAATATCGTATCCAAAAGGAAGATAATGCTGACAGTTTTATTATTATAACTAGGAATATATCCTGTTGCCAGTGGTGATAATCTATATTGTTTCCATATTAATTATATTAAAACTAAAGTTATTTCACTGTTGAAAAAATCCTGAAATTATTATATCTGGTAAACCATTCTCTAAAATCCCATCAGTTTATACTATGTAACTAAAAAATTAGATATCTAGGGATATATCTTATGGTGAATTTATTTTCGTGGGCACATCAAGAAGGCATGATCCTCAGAATGAGGTAGTACACAGAGATTTATGAAATTGTTTCTATAGCAGTTACAGAGATTAGTAACAACTGCTTTGAAAAAAAAAATCTGTATCTAATTTATATGGTCTGGGTCTCTGGAAGTTTAGTTGTTCACTTCTCAAGTTTATCCAGAGTTGCTTCTTGAGGAGAATGCAGAATTTGTCAGCAAAAGTTCCTGAAGACCTCCTTTACATGTTCCAGGAAAGAACAATTGGATAGAATCTTATTTTTCAAAACAGGATGCCAACTCTTACATCTTAAATTGGTTTCCAAAGCACGTGGATCTATATTTAGTGTAGCATACATTACTGATTAACTTCCCAGTTCCTTTCTTTCCATTCTTTCTTTTTGGCAGGGTCTCAGTTTGGTTGAGTACTCTTCTTCCTAATAATATCTTTGGGCTCAGGGAAGGGACCACTTAATTTCTCCAGTGTTTAAATCCTGATTGGTCATGATAGTTTCATTCCTTTACGTAATGGTTTAAACATGGACATGAGACCTCATCTGGGCTCAGGAGGCTTGAGAAGAAGTGAGCTGCGGGATATTTTAGAAAGGTTTTCTTTGCAAAAAAAAGTAGATGCAAAGGAGGAATTAGAGCTGGAGATTTATCCCTACTTCTAAACTTTGAAATAGAGATACACTCTTCGCCTATTTGCACTGAATGAACAGACTCCAGTTCCCTCTTTAACATTCCATTCTGTCATCTCATTTAAAAAATTTCAGGCTAGGCATGGTGGCTCACACCACCCAGCACTTCGGGGGGCCCGAGGCAGCCTGATCACTTGAGGTCAGGAGTTCGAGACCAGCCTGGCCAACATGATGAAACCCCATCTCTACTGAAAATACAAAAAAATTAGCTGGACATAGTGACACACACCTGTAATCCTAGCTTCTCAGGAGGCTGAGGCAGGAGAATGGAGTGACCCTGGGAGGCGGAGGTTGTAGTGAGCCAAGACTGCGCCACTGCACTCCAGCCTGGACAACAGAGTGAGACTCCGTTTCAAAAAAAAATTTTTTTACTCCTCTTCCCTTTGTTTTTTAAAGTTTTCTGGATAGGTTAATAGGAATACTTTACGTTAGTGTGGTGTTTTTATTTTTTAAATTTTAGAATGGTAAGAACACTTAACATGAGATATACCCTCTTAACAGATTTTTAAATGTATAATATGGTATTGTTATCTATAGCACGGTGTTGAACAGCAGATCTCTAGAACTTACTTATCTTGCTTTACTAAAATTTCATGCCCATTGATTAACAACTCCTCATTTCTTCCTCTCCCCCAGCCCCTGGCAGCCACAATTCCATTATTTGCTTCCATGCATTTGTCTATTTTAGACAGCTTATGCCAGTGGAATCATGCAGTATTTGTCCTTCTGTGACTGGCTTATTTTACTAAGCATAATAGCCATAAGGTTCATCTACATTGTTGCATATTGCAGGATTTCTTTCTTGTTTAAGTCAGAATAATATTCTGTTCTATCACATTTAAAAAATCCAGTCATCAGCTGGTGGACATTTAGGTTATTACTGTATTTTGGCTGTTGTAAATAGTGCTGCTGTGAACATGAGAGCACAGATACCTCTTCAGGATCCTATTTCAGTTATTTTGGATAAAAACCCAGAAGTGTGAGACTCCTGGATCATGTAGTAATTCTATTTTCAATTTCTTTGAGGAATCACCATACTGTTTTCTATAGGAGTTGTACAATTTTGCATTCGCACTAACAGTATGAAAGGATTCCAATTTCTCCGCAACCTCACCAGCACGTGTCTTGTTTTTTGTTGTTTTTGCTTGTTTGTTTGTTTGTTTTTATAATAACCATTCTAATGGATGTGGGGTGGTATCTCACTGTGGTTTCGATTTGCATTACTCTAATGACTGGTGATATTAATGATCTTTTTATATACTTGTTGGCTGTTTGTATGTATTCTTTGGAGAAATGTCTATTCAAGTCCTTAGCTCATTTTTAATTGGGTTTTTATTTTTGCTATTGAGTTGTAAAGTCCCTTATACATTTTGGAAATTAACCCTTTATCAGATACATGGTTTGTGAATATTTTCTCCCATCTTCTTGTTTCCTTTGCTGTGCAGAACCTCTTTAGTTTCATGTAGTGCCAGTTGTCTGTTTTTTGCATTTGTTGTCTGTGTTTTTGGTCACATCTGTGAAATCATTGCCAAGACCAGTGGTACAGAGTTTTTCCTCATGTGTCGTTCTAGGAGTTTTACAGTTTCAGGTCTAACAGGTAAGTCGTTAATGCATTTTGAGTTGATTTTTGTGTATGGTGTAAGATAAGGGTCCAGTTTCATTCCCTTGCATTTGTATATCTGGTTTTCTTTGTATTTGTTGAAGAGACTGTCATTACCTCCTTGTGTATTCATGGCACCCTTGTTACACATTGGTTTATCATACATGCATGAATTTATTTCTGGACTCTGTTGCATCAGTTTGTCTTTCTTTTTGCCAGTACCATACTATTTAATTATTATAACTGTGTGTGTGTGTGTGTGTATATATATATCTATATCTAGATATATATAAAAAAAGAAGTATGATGATTCTAGTTATGTTATTGTTTCTCAGAATTCTTTTGACTATTCAGGGTCTTCTGTGGTTCCATATGAATTTTAGATTTTTTTCCTATTTCTCTAAAAAATGCCATTGGGTTTTAGATAGGGATTGCATTGAATCTATAGCCCACTTTGATTAGTAGGGAAATTTTAACGGTATTCAGTCGTCTAATCTATGAACATTAGAAGTATTTCCATTTGTTTGTCTTCTTTAGTTCTTTAGTTTCTTTTATCAGTGTTTTGTAGTTTTGAATATGCAGGTCTTTCACTTTCTTAGTTAAGTCTATTCCTAGTATTTTATTCTTTGGATGCAAATGTAAATGAGATTGTTTTCTTAATATCTTTTTCATATAGATTGTTATTGGTACATAGGAATGAAATTGATTTTTGTATGTTGATTTTGTATTCTGCAACTTCACTGAATTTTTTTATGTTAATAGTTTTTTGGTGGGGTCTTTATGCATTTCTGTAAATATTAGATCATGTTATCTGCAAACAGGGACAGTTTTACTACTTTCCTTTTGATTTGAATGTCTTTTATTTCTTTTTCTTAGTTAATTGCTCTGGCTAGGATTTCCAACACTATAGAAGTGTTGGTGGAGCAGGTGCAGGCTAATACTTGTTTGTCTTTTGTTTTGTAGAGACAGGGCCTTGCTTTGCCATTCAGGCTGGAGTGCAGTGGCAGTGTTGCAGTCATCTCTCATTATAACCTCAAACTCCTGGGCTCAAGTGAGCCTCTTGCCTTAGCCTCTTGAATGGCTGGGACACAGGCATGCCACCATGCCTGGCTAATTTTTAATTTTTATTTGGTGGAGATGGAGTCTTGCTGTGTTGTCCAGGCTGGTCTTCAACTCCTAGGCTCAAGTGATTCTCCTGCATTTACCTCCAGAAGTGCTGGCATTATAAGTGTGAGCCACTGTGTCTGGCCTTGTCTTTTTGATCTTAGGGAAAAAGCTGTCAGTCTTTCACAACTGAGTATTTTGTTAGTTGTGTGTTCTTCATATATGACCTTTATTGTGTTGAGGAAGTTTTTCTTTTATTTCTAATTTATTAAATGTTTTTATCATGAAATGGTATTGAGTTTGGTCAGATGCTTTTTCTGCATCAGTTGAAATGGTCATGTGTTTTTTTCCTTTCATCCTATTAATGTGGTGTATTATATTGATTGATTTTTTTTTTTTTTTTTTTGAGACAGAGTCTGGCTCTATTGCCCAGGCTGGAATTCAGTAACATGATCTCAGCTTACTGCAACCTCCATCTCCTGGGTTCAAGCAGTTCTCATGCCTCAGCCTCCCAAGTAGCTGGGATTATAGGTGCATGCCATCATACCCAGCTAATTTTTGTGTTTTTAGTAGAGATGGGGTTTCTCCGTGTTGGCCGGGCTGGCCTCCAACTCCTGACCTCAAGTGATCTACCTGCCTTAGCCTCCGAAAGTGCTGGGATTACAGGCGTGAGCCACCGTGCCCAGTCTGTTGATTAATTTTTGTATGTTGAACTACTCTTGTATTCCAGAGATAGATCCTAGTTGTTCATGATGTATGATCCCTTTAATACGCAGCTGAATTTGGTTTGCTAGTATATTGTTGAGGATTTTTTAATCTGTATTTATACAGGATATTGGACTGTTGTTTTCTTGTAGTGTCTTTGACTTTGGTGTCAGGCAAATGCTGGCCCTAACTCATGACTGAGTTAGGAAGCATTCCCTTCTCTTTAAATTTTGGAAAGAGTTGTAGAAGTATTGATACTTACTCTTTAAATATTTGGTCCAGCTGGGTGTGGTGACATGTGACTGTAATAATCTTAGCTACTCAGGAGGCTAAGGTGGAGGATCATTTGAGCTCAGGAGTTTGAGATCAGCCTGGGCAAAATAGCGAGACCTTGTCTCTTAAAAAAAAAAATGAATAAATGAATGAAAAAAAGAACAAAAATAAATTAAAAAATGAAATAAAGTACTTGGCCGAACTCACCAGTGAAGTTATCTGGTCTGGGATTTCCTTTCTTGGAATTTTCTGCTTTCTTTTATGTTAATCAGATACTTTTGTGTCTTCTATTTAATTTTGTTTGTGTACTTTTTAGCTATATACTTGTACTATTTTTCTAAGAATTACACTGGGGATTGCAACCTGCATCTTTAATTACTACAGTCTACTTAGTGTTGAATTACTTCAGGTGAAATAGTAGCTGCTTTGAAGTCTTTGCTAAGTCCCACATATTAGCCCACTCTGAGTTAATTTGTATTGACTTTTTTTTTTTCCTTTTCATGCTTATGGATCATCTTACCTCATTTATTTGCATGTGAAATAAATTTTGGTTGAAAACTAGACATTATGGATAGTACATTTTATTGATTCTAGATCCTGTTATGTTCTCTGAGGATCGCTCATGATGTTTTTGTTCTAGCCTGTAGAACAAATTTAACTTGTCTGGTCTTATACTGTACATTATTTTTCCCTGTATTGTGTAGTTGCTGGTTTCGCTCAGTTCTTTAATCTTACAGCTGCCACTTTGAGAATGTAGTACCCTATGGTTTTCCCTGTACCTTTGTAGTTACCCATCACCAAGGATTCTGGCAAAGTTCGTACTAGAATTATGGCCCTTACCTCTTTTTCCTTTGTGTGTTTCTTCCCTGTCCTTTCAGTTGCTCTGCTAGCCATGAGCTCAGTCCTTAGACATTGCAAGTTAGTAAGGCCCCAGCTTTCTGCCATTATAGCTGTGCACTGTTTGGGGAATGCTATCAGTCTGAAAAAGCAGCAAACTCACTCATCTCACACATCTTTTAAGGGTAGATTCCTCTCTGACTTTAGATTGCTTTTTTCTCCAAATCCCCCTTGGATCTCTCCCACGCATATGTAATTTAATGGTAAGGCAGGGATTTGATCTTGCTCCTGTGGCTTTCAGGATTCCACCCCTCAACCCCTTGTCCCCAGCTTTATATTAAATAACTACTCTGCCTGCCCTGATTCCTATTCTCTGCCGTCTCCAGAATGTAAGTCTGTATCTATAGGATTTGGAATGGGAGTTGTGGTAGTGAGTGCCTTTAGGCAAAAATGACCAGACTTGCAATTCTTACCCATTGCAATTTCTATAATTAAAAGTAAATCTTTCTTTGGTATATTTCTGCCTTTAGTTATTTCTGTCACCTTCAAGTGCAGTATCCATCGTTTAATGATGGGGATATGTTCTGAGAAATGTGTCTTTAGGCGATTCATCTTTGTGTACTTACACAAACCTAGATGATGTAGCCTACTACACACCTAGGCTATATGGTATATCCTATTGCTTCCAGGCTACAAACCTGGACAGCATGTTGATGTATTGAATATTATAGGCAGTTGTAACACAGTGGTACTTGTGTACTTAAACATATCTGAACATAGAGAAGGTAATATATTGTGCTAGTTACTATGGCTGTGACATCATAGGCAATAGGAAATTTTCAGCTCCATTATAATCTTATGAGACCACTAACTAAAGCATCATTATGTGGCACATGACTATGGTGTGTTTTTAAAAATGCTTTATGTAGATTTAGAGCTTATCTGCTGGAAACTATGCATGACCAGTTCACTCTGCCATTAGTGGAAGCTAGATGAAACTAATTTGTATTTTCCTGTTTCTCATAGGCACTCAAAGACTGTAAAATTGGATATGCATTGTAAATTTAAATCACTTTGATAACAGTCTATGTAGGTTGAGAGCTTATGCGTTATTTTTAGTTTGAAATAAGAGGTAATATTAAATATAAACTTAAATTTTATGTATATAAAATTTCTGTATTCCCAAAGAACAAATGGATATAATAATGTTGTCAAGTATCTTTACTTTGGTTTTTGGGGTCTATTGCTATTAAATTACTTGTTTTTTGAAAAGATGATACATCTTGTGGAAATTTTTAATAAATACTCAAATTAGTTACATGTTATTGTTTTTCTAGCTATTTAACAGTTTATTTTCTAAGGCACATCTCTGCCTTATTTAGAAGAACAGCAGAAAAACTATGCCAATAGAAGTTGTTCTTTCTTTTTGCCAAAACTAATTCGAAGTAGCAACACCTTTTTCATAGTCTTTGAATATATTTAATATAGGGATTCTAAGAGATTCTAGATGTTGCATGTGTTGAACTCATGGGTCTTGTCACTGATTTAAGTTTGGTGTTGCTTCTATGACAGGAACAATATTGTGCTTTCTAGAAGATACCATCTAAGCCTGTGTCTTCCAATGTGACTTTAGCCTTGTGGTAACATTATTTAGGGATTGAGATTTGTGGTACACAGAGGCAGGTAAGCAAAGAGAGAGGAGTCTAAAATTATAAATAAGTTCTATTTTATAATAAGAAATTTAATTTATTCAGCCATAGGTTATGTTCACATATTTAGATATTCTTTGATTTCAAGAGAAGTAAGGGCTTAGTGATAATAGCTATTCTAATTGATGGATTTACTCATAGTGGTAATATTTAATGATGCAATTGCTCAGTATTTTGAACTCTAATGCTTTTGATCCTAACAGCTTTTGAGGCTAAAGGATAGTATCTTACTCTGTTTTGTACTGCTGTAACAGAATACTACAGATTGAGTAATTTATAAAGAACAGAAATGTTGTATCTCACAATTCTGGAGGCAGGAAAGTCCGAGATCAAGTTGTTGCCATTCGATGTGGGCCTTCATGCTGCATCCTCATGTGGTGGAAGGTACAAGGGCAAGAGAGATGAACTCTGTGTTCCTATGTGGGATAAGAGCAGAAGTGAGAGAACCCACTCCTGCAAACCCTTTTTATAGCAGCATTGCTATATGTGTACATAAGGTGGAGCCTATATGAGCTAAACATCTCCCAAAAGGCCCCACCTCCCAACACTGTTGCATTGGGGATTAAACTTCCAGCATATGAATTTTGGGGGACACATTCAGACCACAGCAGATCATGACATGTTCTGTGGTGTTTTTTCTGACTTCAAATCAGTGCAGCTCAACAAGTATGGCACTATAGGCAGAATAATGGTCCTCCAAAGAGGCCATGTTTTAATCCTTGGAGCCTGTGAATATGTTACCTTACATTGCAAAAGGGTCTTGGCAGATATGATTAAGATTATAGGCTTTGAGAGGGGGAGATTATTCTGGATTGGAAGACGAAGGCAGAAGAGTGGGTGGGATGATGGAAGAAGAGACAGGAAAGATTTGAAGCATGAGAAGTACTTGATTTGCCATCGTTGGCTTTGAAGATGAAAGAAGGAGATCATAAGCCAAGGTATGTAGATGTCTTCTAGAAGCTGGGAACTGTCCTTAGTTGATAGCCTGCAAGGAAACGGGGTCCTCAGTCCCACAACCATAAGGACTTCAATTCTGCCAGCAACCTAAAGGACCAGGGAAACAGATTCTCCCCAATGGCCTCCGGAAGGGATTACAGCGATGCAAACATCTTGGTTTTAGCCTATTGTGACCTGTTTTGAACTTTACCTTCAAAGCTATAAGATAATAAATTTGTGCTTTTTAAGCCTCTGGGTTTGTGGTAATTTTTTACAGTAGCAATAAGAAACTAATACATGCAGCGTTTGTACTATGTCAGTTACATGGAAAGAGGACTGTTTGTTTTGGAGGAAGAAGAATGATCTTTGAAGTTATTCTCTAGAAAGACATTAGAGTTAAAGCGAAGTAAACTACACACACACAGGCACACACACACACACACACGCACACACGCGCGCGCACACACACACACACACGCACACACACACTACCTATTACTGTTGTTTTTTTTTTACTATGTCCTGGCTGTCCTGACAGAAAAGTGTCAGAATTATAAGACTTTGTTTTGGGAGAAACTAGATATTTTTTTATACACAGGTACAAAATATTAACTGATGATTTAAAATAAACAGCTATAATTGGATATTGCTTATAAAATATCTTTTATACGTGTCCATCTGTTTATGTGCCTGTTTTAGAATTATGCAGATTAATGAATTTCATTCTTAGTCTTTGGGATGCTTACAGGATATTATCACAGATCTGACTACAGGTGTAGGGTGAGTCTATTTATTAGTTGTAGTTATTTAATTTCTAACAGAAGAATATATTTAGTCAAGATTTTAGTACAGTGAGCAGGAGATTTCTCATGGAATTTTCTATTGAGGCTAGTTCTTCAAAATCATGTTTGTTTTGCATTGTGTTGTGAGGAATCCTTGTGATTTGGATGAAAGGAATGTTGAGCTGTTTCACTTTGGTCTCCTAATTTTGCTTCATTGAGAGTGGTTTGCTCTTATCTTGTTTATAAATATGAGTTTTGTAAACTATTTTATTTGGAAAAGAAAAAGTTCCTTTGCTAAAAGGACTTTGAAAATGGAAGCCATATTTTTTCCTGGGAGAAGTAATAGAACATTCATTGGCAGCTGTAGGGTATGAGCCTTCACTTGGGAAAAGACTTGAGGAAGAATGGCATCTTGGGACAAAATGGAGAGCATGAATGGTTAACATATGTATCAACAGTCTATGTGGAGTAAGAGAGTGAGGGGGATAAAATGGTGTTTTATTGGGATGTGCTGTATGATAACCCACATCCTCCAGCTTTGTCTAGTTACTCTTCAGGGATGGAAGAGTACCCAGGATATTGATCTCTTTGGAAGATAAAGAAGCAAAGTAATCTCTGCTTGGTCTTTTCCATTAATGCCAAGTTGTGATAATTGCAGGACAGAAGGTAGAGGATAGAGAGAAGGTATTTTGTTTGTATGCTGTTGTTTTTGATGAAGTTTGAGGATATTGAAGAATAACCACCTAATTAATTGATTTGGAGACTTTCTACCTAAAACTAAGTACGAAATTGATATTTTAAAGTGAGTTAAATGGTAGCACAACATTAAAAACTGCAAAGGATTAGTTAGGAAGACTTCTACTGAGGATAAATGATTTTGAATAAATCTTGTTGAATGGGCATATGGAGACTAGTTATTTTAACATAATAATGAGAACAACACTGTATTCATAAACTTTTTTCCATCAAAATAATACTTTATTAATACTTTAGAGGCTTTATAACATCATAAAGTGATACCATAAACTATTATAATCTTTTCTGCTATATAATTTGTGATTAAGAGACAAGAAAGAATAGGCTTTGAAACCATTTAGATCTTGGTTTAAATCCCATTTCCATCCCTGTTTCTAACTGTGAATTACCAGAAGTTAACTTCTCACTCAGGTTTCGGAGGACTGTCAGGAAGTAGTAACAAGCCAGAGTAGATTTCCTTTGACCCTGCCCAGTATATAGTAGGTCTTCAAAATATTGCTTTCCTCCTGTTTTCTTTCTGTAGAAATATAACTAAAGAACAAATTCATGTGATATTTTGATGATCATTTGGAGCATACATCATAATCTGTGATTGTGTGTTCTACTTCTGTGTGCTCAAAAATACTGTTCCCCATCTCCCATTACATCATGTAATGCTTTTCTTGAAAAAAAAAAAAAAAGAAAAAGATGGTATTTTGTACACACATTTCTCATGCATATTTTTCTAGGAACAAGATATTGAAGTATTACTGTAAAGATTTCTGTGTTAAAGATGGACACTGGCAAGACACCGTGGCATGTGCCTGTAATCCCAACTACTTGAGAGGCTAAGGTGGGAGGATCTCTTGAGCTCAAGGGTTTGAGGTTATCCTGGGCAATATAACAGGACCCTATCTCGGAGAGGTGGGATGGGGGACAATACTGGAAGAGAGTAGAAACGTTTAAGAAAAGTGAAAATCAAGTCTCTGAAATTTCTACTGAGGTAAGAAATCATAATCATTCCTTTTAAAAATAATTTATTCCTTTAAAAAATAGCTACATCACATAATTGAATTAAAAATGTATTTGTTAGTTGTTTTTAAAATAAAATTTAAAAATAATAATGATAAAAGTTTCCATTGATTGCTGTATGGCAGGTACGATGCTGAACATTGTGCTTATCTCACTGAAGCTTCACAACTCTGTGAGGTAGATGCTATCATTTTACAGATGGGCAAAGAGAATCAGATAGGTAGCATTCCTGGATCACACGGCTAGTAGGAAGAAGAGTTGGATTTCTTTCTCTTTTAAAAAAAAATCTCCTGGGCAATTATTTGCTGTGTTGCAAATTAGGTGTTGAATACACGTGCCCTTAAAGTTTTTGATATGACTGGGAGGCTTTCTTTGGGGGTCATTCCTTTGTAAGTAGTTATTAGGTTACATACTTAACATGTATAGTCATTGTGAAGTAAGAATTTGAGGTTACAGTGTGAGTTTTCTTCCTCACTAAACATAGATTTTTTTCTTTTTTAACAATGGGTGAACTTGTTTTCTTGGACTTTCTCTTTTAGTTCTTCAAGTTATACTCTGGTAGAGGTGGTAATGGGGACCAGACTTCTCTAAGACAAAAGTATATGTGAACTTAGAACTTTAGTAAATTTGGGTAGGGTTATAACAATATTATTTGTCACCAGAAGCTGAATTAACTATACAGCTTTCCTTTTTAAATTTAATGTGATAGATGGTGCCTCTTCCATTGATGCAGTCTGCATTTTCTTTTAAACCATCATTTATCTCAGCTGAGATATGAAATTGGTTTGAGATTTAAATGTATTCATTTTTAATATTCCAAGAAAATAAGAATACATTTTAGTGAAGAGTTTGTATTTTGCTTCTATTTACTTAAATGTGTTTTAGAGAACATTTAAGGACATTAAACAGGCATCATTTAAATGGTCCCTACAGTTTTAACATTTTAGTGAAGTATGGAAAAAAGTGCATATACTGTAAATGTACAACTTAATTAATTTTTACCTCTAGAGTTTTCATAGCCTGGCCTAATTACAGATACAAGAAAACAGAGGAAAACTTACTCAAGGAACATTCCAAAGGTTGGAAAAATCACAATGTACTGTGTTTGGTTGCTCAGGTCTCTAAAAATGGAAAATGGCAGGTTTCATATATGTAACATTATAACTTTGGGGAAATGCATAGTTTGAAAGCAGGAGGAAGAAATGAGAAAAATGCTGTTATTCTTTAAAAAATTTTTTTATTAATATTTTGAGGCAGGGTCTTATTCTGTTGCCCAGGTTCGAGTGCAGTGGTGCAATCTTGGCTCACTGCAACCTCTGCCTCCTGGGCTCAGGTGATCCTCTCACCTTAGGCTCTTGAGAAGCTGGTATTGCAGGCGTGCACCACCATGCCCAACTAATTTTTGTATTTTTTGTTTAGGGATGGGGTTTTACTATGTTGCCCAGGCTGGTCTTGAATTCCTGGCCTCAAGTGATCTACCTTCCTTGGCCTCCCAAAGTGCTGGGATTACAGGCGTGAGCTACCGCACCCAGCCTATTATTCTTTTGGCTTAAACCAAATAATTGATAATAATGATATGTTTTCATCTTTTTCAATTTCTTCAAAATATTACAAGGGAATGAGCATATTGTATAGTATGCTCATGAATAAAAGATAACAGAAAACAAAACACAAGAGAAACAAGATCTGGATGTCTTAGTCAACAACTTAGTCTCAATCTGGACAGTACTTTGTGAGAAAATGTCTTTTCTAAATATTATATCCAGATGACCAATTTATTTGATTTTCACAGGCTCAATTTTTCATACGTATATATTTTTTAATAATATAATTTTACACTTATGTTTGGTAACTATCAGTACGGACCCAAAATGTAGCAGAGGAAGGAATTTTTGTAAAGGCCTGCCATGTGCTATATTTTTACATTTTTTTAAATAAATGGGCTTGGAATGATCAGCTCAATTTTGTATATTTTTAAAATGAAATACTACTGTCATACTTTCAATGGTTTAATAAAACAATATTTCTTATAAATATTTTTAATTTGTAAAGTTATATTAACAATATATGTTCATTGTGAAAACTATAAAATTGAGGCATATGTTGATTGCTGAAAACTAAAAACTACAGATATAATCTTGAGATTCATTATCAGCATTTTCAGAAACTAACCTCTCAACTGTTTGCCTATGCATTACTATATTTATTAGACATACTATTTTGTACCTAAGATTACATTATGGACATAATACCATGTTAAGAAACATAAATCCATGTCATAATTTTAGTGGCTGGATAATATTTAAAAACTATCCAATACTTTATGTAAATAATCTATTGTTAATTATTTTAGTCCAACTTTTTTTTACTGGTATAAACACTGTTTTGATCATCCTTAAACATACGTCTTTGCACAGTTGTTCAATTGTTTCGTTATGATACGTTTTAGAAGTTGAATTTCTTGATCAAAGGTCACGTTTGAGGTTTTTGCTTAATATTTCAAAACAAAATATATTTTGTGTAGTAACGTGAAAAATACTCATAGGTTTATCAAAATTGTTAGTCATAAGCATTTAAAAATTATTTTCTACCCAGGCACGGTGCCTCACACCTATAATCCTGATACTTTGGGAGGCCAGGTGAGAGGATTGTTTGAGATCAGCCTGGGCAACATAGTGAGACCCCCATCTCTAAAAAAAAAGAAAAAAAATTGAAAATTGTTTGCTAAGCACATGTGAACATTGGTATATTAATTTGTTTTAAAATTTATTCTAATTTGGATTTGTTTTTGCTGTATGTAGTTGAAGAGTTTTGTGTTTGTCATTCTGTTTCATTGGTGAGTTACCTGTTTGTATTCTGTGCCTGTTTTCCTTTTGCCATGTTGGTTTGTAACTATTCTTTATATAATAGAGGTAAATTTGCTTTACTACATAGGTTGTAAGTATGTTTCCCAGTTTATTCTTTGATGTTTTAGGTTTAATTTTAGAAGTTTTATAATTATACCTGTTAATCTTTTACTTAGTAATGGATTTATTTGGTTCCTCACCACAATATTACAAAAATATTCACCTCCATATTATTGGATGTTTTTTATGATTTTACTTTTACCTGTCTGCTGTTTATTTTGGTGTAACTTACGCACATAGCAACCACATCTCACAACACTAGGCAGTACTATTTACTGTCACATAGAATATAATGTAAACTGTGCTTTCTGGAGTTGTACAACTCACTGACTCTGGGAATGGTTAAGCATTAAGCCCTGTTTTTCCATTGTTTAGTTACTTCTCCAACACAACTTAATTAATAATCCATCACTTCACAGATTTGGAATAATGTTATTTTTCATAATAAATTCTTATATTTGCTTAAGTCTTGTATGGACTTTCTGTTGCAGTTCAGTTGTTTGTGTATTATTTTCCTTTTTAAATCTTAGGATTATGGTTTTTGTTGCATTTTAGTTATTTTTCACTTATTACTATTTACAGCTAGATTTTTTACTGTTTTCTTTTTTATAGTTTTTAATAGGAAAATAGAATTGGACATATGCATTTTCCACTGGCATTTTTTTTCCAAGACTGTGTCTTTGAGTAATTTGTGTAGCGTCTTAATTCTACATTTGAAAAATATGAAGACATTGCTGCAATATTTGGATTTGAATTATTTTCTGTTATATATTATGTTGTATTTTAAGTCTCAGTGATGAGTATCTGGTTGAAAATTTGTGATCAGGATTGAAAATGAGCAGAATTGTATTTTAGGTAAATGGAAATGGAAATTGTGAGAGATTGCTAGCCTCTGACTTGATATCTTCACCTTACAGGGGTATAGGGTATTGAGGGCATAAACTATGATGATGGAAATAGAAAGTAAAAAATGTATGTTTTTCAACATACGCTTCCATACTGTTAAGTCTAGAAATACTTTCTCTAGGCTTTGGGATTAAATTATAATTTTTTTTTGGCCCGGCAAACATGAATGTAACCTATTTTCCAGCTTTATCTCCGTCTGCTTCTACATTCATAGAGTGTGGAGTCTACCAAAGTGAATTGTTTCCTGGAGACTTGCTTTTCTTGCTTCTGTATAATTGCCCAAGTTTGTGCCTCTGCCTAATGTGCTGTCCTTGCCCTGATGCCATCAGCCAGTCTCATCCCTCATTCAGAGTTCATTTCAAGTGCCATTTGCTTTCTACACCTTTTCCAAGTGCCATTTGCTTTCTACACCTTTTCCAGGTACATGTGCCTCCTTTTCCTTTGAGCCCAATTGCTCTTTACTTATAGTCTTACTATATTTTGCCTTGTGACATTGATGGTGGCATATTTATCTTATCTCCTCTGCTTCTGTAAGCAAATACAACCTCAATGTTTTATGAAATGTTCAAATTTGGCATTAAGTGAGGGCTAAGTTCTATCATAATGGACCCTTTAAAAGTGCTTTTATAATTTTTTTCAGTGCTTAAAATATAACAGACTTGTATACTATAGTAACTAGGATTTATGATTATTGTTGTCAGACAATTTAGTCTGGGTGTATTTGTGTCACTAGATTCTGTGACATGTTATTCACCAAGTTTTTAGAAACATTTATTTAGTTTGAGAAGCCAGTTACATTGTAAAATCGGTAAGCATATGTGTTAATATAAATAGTACCGATAGAAGAATACTGTATTTAACAGTATCTTATTTCTTGTGTTTGACAATGGTGATAAAGCATTTGTATGGTATCTTTTGTCATGTAGTTCAGAACACAGTTCTTTTAGCTGTTGTTGTATCTGTTCTAACTGTATCTTTGAATCAAATCATCAGTTTTGAGAACCAGAAATTTCAGGCAAAGTAGACTTTTCTTAAAATTAGTTAATGAAAATTCAGTTCTTTAGCTTATTTCAGAATTTGGTAACAGCAACCTCTGCACAAAACAGAGTGGCGTTCTTGAGATTTTAGTCTTTTCAGCTCTGGTGGCTATTCAAGTTTGTGTTCTGCACTTTATAATTTCTCTGTCAATTATTTTCCATAATTTTGTTGAGAGAGAATATTTGTGGAAGGTATTTCTGAAGATTATCAGTCTATGCTCCATTTCTTTTAGTGAATCTCTGAAGGTTGTGGGGTAAGGGAAGGAGAAAGTAACTGTATTAGAAAACCTAGAGGCCATTTTTGTTTTTAAGAACACCTGTCTTCTTTTCAGTTGGAGGTACTACCCTTCCCTTTCTACCCAGTCTGATTGACCTCTTAGTTGTGTTATGAAATGATTCAAATCCACTGTTTTAACGTTCTAGAATCTATCCCTGGATTAAACTAGAGTTGCAGAGGGTTTTATACCTAGACAACCATTCCCATCTAATTCTTTTTACTAAATTTCACTTTAGTTTGATGTTATTATTGTACATTGAGGGTAATTATAATCATTAGCTATGTGAGACTTCTTGTCGCCTTTTCTACAAGGTTGTTGTGGCCAATGTTATACATTGAGGGATATAAGAAACAACCATGTGAGACTTCAGATATCGTTATAGTTGTGGAAAACATTGAGAAGACCCATGAGAGACATGGGAAGGCCCATGAGAGTCACTGCTCTCTGGTCTTAGTATCAATAGTTTGTAGTTGTACTGAGCATCTAGGGAGTTTTTAATCTTACCAATGCTGAGACATGTAATCAGCTCCTTTTCCCTGTTTAAATGACCTAGTAGAAAGTACATAGAATTCAAGGAAAGAGCCTAAAATAAAAATTAAAAAGAAATCATAAGGAACAATTTGTGGCTCACCTCTTGCCAGAATACAGGACTTAATGATACAAGTATTTTTTCGTCCTTTTCATGCTCTTTGCTCTGATTTTATTATTTTTTTGTTTAGTTCAGTTGTATCTAAAATTCTATGCCTTTTAAAGTCATCTTGCTGTGTGCAATGATGCGCGCCTGTCTCCCCAGCCACTTGAGAGGCTGAGCAGGGAGGATTGCTTGAACCCAGGAGTACGAGACCAACCTGGGCAAACTAGTGAGACCCTGTCTCAAAACAGAAAAAGAAAATGCTAACGTTATTTTATATTATCTTTAGGATAAGGGAGGATATACATAAATAAAATTATATCTAATGTTTACCAATTTTGCTTCCCTGCTTTCTTCCTAACACTGACGATGATTTTTATTTTAATTTTGGGTTACATACTCTTTAGAGGATCTTCCTGAATTTCAATCTTTGTTCTAGGAAAAAAAAAGTGCATAACCACACCCATGGCATTTTGCATCTGATTTAGGGTACTTTATGAGACTCTGGGAAACCCTATACTAAAGCCATTGTTTATCTGGAATATATTATTTGGCAAATATTTTTCTATAATGTGGCCATATCCAGTCACCTGAATTACTGAATTATTGTCTTTGTATCTTTTTTTTTTCTTTTTTTTTTTTTGAGACGGAGTTTCGTTCTTGTTGCCCGCCCCAGTCTGGAGTGCAATGGTGCGATCTCGGCTCACCACGACCTTTGCCTCCCAGGTTCAAGCGATTCTCTTGCCTCAGCCTCCCAAGTAGCTGGGATTACAGGCATGCACCACCACGCCTGGCTAATTTTGTATTTTTAGTAGAGACGGGTTTCTCCATGTTGGTCAGGCTGGTCTCAAACTCCCGACCTCAGGTGACCCACCCACCTAAGCCTCCTAAAGTGCTGGGATTACAGGCGTGAGCCACCACTCCCGGCCTTGTCTTTGTATCTTTAAGTTGTATTTGCTAGCAGCTGATTTTCAGTAATGCTCATTTTCAATAATAAGTTGTGATAGGTTAGTTTCATGATTAAATCAATGAAAACACTAAAAACCAAAAGTAACAACAAAAGATAATATCAGTGTGGTTGGAAAAAATTCCTAGTGAAAGGGTTAATAAGAAATGTTCCTAGAGTAGTGTTTCTGTAATACCATTTGTGGCATCTATCAAGTATCAGTATTACTTAAACTATTATAAAACAGAATAGGAATTTAAATTAAAGGATGTCATAAAATTATCAAAGATTAGGTTACTGTTTACTAAGTTGCATTAATGGTACAAAGTAAATAATAATAGCAAAGGAAAAATATTTGATTCAGACCTCTACATAACCTGAATGGCATTTGTTCAAAACATATACAAAATATGATTTGTAAGTATTTTCACTGCAAGTTTCTTTTAGAAGTAATTCTTTTATGTCAATTATGTTTTAGTGGAAGTTTTATAGTGAAATGAGCAAAAATGTGCAAGAATAGTACTTCTGGTTTGAGTATGAATTTTATGAAAAATAGTAGCCATGCAATTTTATAATTAATTGAGTAGTTTGGTTGAGTGAAGTACGTAACAGTTTATGGTGAATGTGTTTGGTAGCATTTTATCTTCTGAGAGTATGTGGTTCTTAAAGGAAACTTCTGTCTAGATAACCTTGTTTAAAGAAACAACATTTTATTTCTTAGAAAGCTAATGTAGTACTGGATTATAGTATATATAATCCAACTAAAATTTAATCAGTTAAAATGAAGTAAATGGAGGAATTTTTTTCAAGACGGCAGTACAGTCTGAATTAAGAGCTGCTTCTGTACCTTTTCATTTATTGAATGTTGCCTTGATACATAGTCTGTGTTCTGAAATCTAAAGTAGTAATTCTTAAATGTCAGCACACAAGGCACTTGAGAGTACTTACTAAAACATATATTGGTTGGGTGTGGTGGCTCACACCTGTAATCCCAGAACTTTGGGAGGCCAAGGCGGGAGGACTGCTTGAGACCAGGAGTTTCAGACCAGCCTGGGCGACATAATGAGACCCCATCTCTACAGACATATTTTTAAAAATTAGCTCGTCATGGTGGTGCATGCCTGTAGTCCCGGCTACTTGGGAGGCTGAGGTGAGAGAATCACTTGCGCCTCAGAGTTTGAGGCTGCAGTGAGCCATGATTGTACCACTGCATCTCAACCTGGGTGAGAGAGCAAGTCTCTGTCTCTTAAAAAAAAAAAAAAAAAAATTTTTTTCAGGACTGCAACCTCAGAGATTCTGATTCAGTAAGTCAGAGGGTCAGATATGGGGCCCAGGAATTGGCATTTTAAAAAGTACTGCAGAATCTCTGATATAGGTGGACTACATTTTGAGAAACAACCTTCTAAACAAGATAAAACAGTAGGGTCTGAGGTTTAAAATTTGTTCGTTTTCAATTCCACTAATATTTACTGATCAGTTGGTATGTATCAGGTACTTTTTTGGGAGGCATTATAAAAGCAGTATAAAGGTGTTATAAAAGTAGTGCGAAAGTACATTAGTATTACCAACTGTTACTGTATTGTGTGCATTTAAGACAGTTTTTACAAAGTTGTTAGGTAACTACAGTTTGCTAGCATTTTGTTGTTTGTAAGAAGTGATAGTTAGAAAAAATTTAACAGCAAAAGAAAAGACAAAGTTTCTTAAGAATTGAGAGTAAGACTTTTAAAGTACAGAGTATGTACATTTGATATTTTATATTTCAACCTATCCTAAGTCATTAGCAATATTTTGATTGAAATATATATCTTTGATTCTTCTTTACTCAATCAGTATGCAGTATACCCAATCAGTGTACTCAGTTTGTAGTATATGACATATGGGATTGTGTGTAATATTACTGGCTGATTGAAATATAAATTTATTAATATATAATGATTACCTCACTACAGTCCCATATGTATTTCCCACTCCTGCAGCCTATGTTTAATATGGCCAGTGCTGTCATTTGTTAGCATTAACATTTAAAAATTTTATATTACGTTTAAAACATTTAATTTTTCAAATCTCATGAGTATTATGTGTCCACAGCTGTCTGAGGGAAAAGCAGTTTCCCCATAACCTTGTCATCCTTGCTAGCCACTTTCTCTCTTCATCCTGAGAAATTGGTTGATGTGCTTTGGTAGTCTGCCTTTGCTTAATACCTCTCAGAAAAATATGACATATTGCTCTCACAGAAGCAGGGTGACGAAAATGACCTCAATCCCAGACAGACTTAGCTCACCTCCCTTATCTTACTTGATGCCTCAGGGTTTGATAGTGGCAGGGAGTTGATATTGGTGTCAGTGACAGGAATGACAGCACATTTTACCACTTGTTGGTGCAAGTACAAAGCTGTCATATTTGAAAGCCATGGATACAGCTTATGGAGGCCTGTAGAAAATGTGTGAATAGAATGGGAGAGACACTTAGGATTATTTTCACATGTTGTTTTAATATGAGCAAGGGAGGAAAGATTATTGTGATTACGTTTGCTTGGCTCTTTTTGTCCTGAAAAAATGAGTATTTCTTAAAAGGTGATGGCTTTTGTATTAGTGATAAGCCCACTTTTCCATTTGTTTCCACATTTCAATGCCATTTTGTTCTAAATGTCTATAAATTGTAATATTTAATATTTATTCCACTTGTTATGATGCAGTGTTTGTTGTTATATTTCTAGTATGTGCAGCCTGTCAATAGGGGTATCTTTTGCTTTTTTGAATGCTTTTTAGAAAAGAGTCAATCTTCAAATTAGTTTTCTTTTGTGAACTCTAACCTACGATTCTGTATTCTATTCGTATTTCTCTAACAGCTTAGCATCTTTGAGTATTTTAGGTCTTTTTCCAGCCTCATCTGGGTTCTTTTATCTCCTTACTTTCTCTTTTATGACGTGATCTGAACTTTTAAAATTTCTAACATTTATTGTTGGTCAACTCATTTTTAACTTTCTTAGAGTTCACTGCAGTCCCTGAGTCGGGGGTTTACATTCAGGAGTATATACAGGTGCTCATCTGAGATATAAAGAAAATATTTGCTAAAAGTTTACTTTAGTGTTCTTATTTCTCATCTTATTTGGTGAAAAGGATAAAAGAAATACATTATTTTATGGTTTTCCCATTGCTTCTTGCCTTCATTCTGAAATATAACCTTCTCAGTGGCCAAGTTACCTTTGGCAACTGAACATTTTAATTTTTAATTGAAACTGAAAATGTAAATTTTCTAACATGATTTTCAAATACAGTTTGAAGCCACTTAAATGGAATAGAAAAAGCTTTATTTGCCCTTTCATTACTATTATCCTTTAGAAATCTTGCTATTTTAAAAAAATTTAATTAAAAACTATTTGTATGTAGCCATTAACAAAGAATGAGGACAATACATATATAAGGAGTTGGATGGATGCCTGTGATTCAGGGAAAATAGCAAAGGATGACATTTGTGTGTTTTACTTCATGTACATTGGTATTTTCTCACCGTGTATTTTATAGTTAAAATAGTTATTAGAAAATATGTGTTTAATGAAAAAATGGAATAAACCAATTGAAAAATATATAAGGTAGATAATTGAAAACATCAATTAGAAATTTTCATTCTGAATAGCTTCTAATAACTAGAACATTATTTAATGTTATTTTACTTCATTGAGTGTTCTGCCTTGCCAAATATTCTTTTTGTTTTTGCCTGTGTTATCAGTGTAATTTACACAAAGCATAATTAAATAGTTATTTGATTATTGCGGGTAATCTGTTTCTTATGGTCTTCCTTATGGTCATCATTTTTAATTCTTCAGTCTCTTATGCCAGCTTTCTTGCCTAGCTAGTTAGAAAATATTGATTCTGCCTTCACATTACCTGTCACATCTGTATACTCCCTTGTCAAGCTAGTGCCATCACTTTTTGCCAGGCTTTTCACTAGCTATGAAGGTGATGGCAGCAGCTTCTTATTTTCTGTGTCTTACCTCATCAATTCTGTCTATGTATTGCTGTTTTATTTGTTTTTTTGAAGCTCATTTTTTCACCTTGTATTCCCCTGCTCAGATATCTCTTCTAGCATAAGATAGAAGGCTTTCTTCTTAAATTCAACATGATCCCTTTCTTCTTAAGTCTATTAAGAACTTTATTCTTCTTTTATAGTATTTACCACATCTGCCTCTGTTTTTAGGTATTGTCATACTTTTTAATACCTAAATTATAAGCCCTTGAGAGTAGTGACTCTATCATATAATTCAAACTATCTGCCAAAATGCCTCTTTTCTGTAAGATTTTAAATGCTGATTGAATCACAAAGCTAGTACTTAATTGTATAATCATGAAATGCAATAAAATTAAAAGTTTTATTGACTTTGGGAAGTAGCCTTGAAATACTATGTGAAATAAGCCCTACTAAGTTCCTGTTTTCTAATAATGTTATATTTTTTTAACCCTTAAGTCTAATTTCAGTTCAATGAGGAATCTAGTTTTTAATGCCCAGGGAACTGAGATTTTGCTACACATTCGTCCCCGCTTATCGTCAGGGATACATCCCAAGATTACCAGAGAATGCCTGAAACCATGGATAGTATCGAACCCTATATATAGTATAACATGTACTATGTTTTTTTCCTATACATACATACCTATGATAAAGTTTAAATCATATGTTAGGCACAGTAGGATATTAACAACAAGTAATAATAAAGTAGTACAATTATACATAAATTTATAAATAAGTTTAAATATAACAATTTAAAACTTATAAATTGTTTATTTCTGGAATTTTCCATTTAATATTTTTGGACCACAGAGTTGACCATGCTGACCGACCATGGGTAACTGAAGCTGCAGCAGATAAAACCACAGATAAGGGGAGACTACTGTTACTTTAGTTAAAGGATGAAAGAATAGAACATACACCTAAAAATTGACTTGGGTCAGAAGTACAGAATGATTATGAATGGCATTTTAAAGATGTATAATTGTAAATAATTCTACCTTCACAATAACTTTGAACATTTGTTCAGTAGTAGTTGGTAGAGTAACAACTCCCTTAAATTAACACACAAAACAAAGCAAATAAAATTTACCACATCTTGTTGAGCTCATCTTTGGTTGGTATTTAAAATACTATGTGGAATAAGCCCTACTAAGGGCTACTAAGGGCTTTTTATCCTTTGGAAGAACTGACCCAGTTAACTATGTAGAAATTGATGTCTATGCCTATGATTTATAATATATGGATAGAAAAATGTAGTTTTAAGAAGGATCCCATATTGAATTTATTGTTGCCTCTATTGCTTTTGCATTTTAAATTTTTCATTCTAACAGGAAGAATTAGCCTTAATGCTTTTTTGAGCAAAATTATTTGAAATAAAGTGAAAAATTCACACATTATAATGAAGACCAATGTAAAGAAAGTAGAAATATTTTCTTTTCATAGAACAGATATTTAATACAAAAAGTTGTCTAAGTTTCTCATTCTCACATTTAAGCTGAGGTCAGTAGTTGGAAACATAGTTGTGACTTGTTTTTGAAGCTAAATTTTTAACACATAAATATTATTTTGATTTACATGTTATATACTACTTAATACATTAAAAAGCTATTAGAAGTTTTCTGATAGGTATTGTCGTAAATCAGTTGATGCACTTTTATATACCTGAAAGATCATTACAGATGGTCAGAAATGCTTGTTAAATGTCTGCTTCAGTGTCAAGTATAGAAATGATAGCAGTTTAAAGGGCAATGTTGTAATATTTACCATTTATTTCTTATTTAATTTCTTATTACAGAGGACAAGAAGGCATGAAAGCAGTTTAGACAAATATAATAGAAATCTCTGTTTTTATACTGAGTTCTTTGGCATAGTTATAAACCTGAAGAATAAAAATATTTAAAACACAAGGGAGTTTTTCTTAATACGAAGGTTCTAAAAATAGTCTAATTTTTATTAAGATTATAAAACTAGATATTAAAAATTTATGCTTGGGAGTCCAATTATAAAATTCATTTTTAAAATTTTTAAATGAAGATATTAATGAGTTTGTTTTATTTCCTGGGGTAAAAAATAAAATAAAAGAAGATTAGGAGCTAGTCAGTGCCAAATGTATTTACCAAATGAAAATTTTCTTAATCCTTTTGTGCCTGAAGTGTTAATTTCTTTTTGGCGTTTCAAAAAATATCTCACTTGCTTATGCTACATTTTGTTAAATTGAAGCATTTTTTTTTTTTAATTCCAAAAAAACAGTAGAAAATAAGGCAGAAGGAAACTGGGCTTTTGCCAAGATTTGACATTATGTTAACATTATTATCAGAAGTAAATTACTATTTAATTTGCCATGTAACCTTAGTGAGTTCAAGCTATTGCATGGTATTCATTTCTCCAAGGATTAGGATATTCAGTAAACTAGACTAGATAAATCTCATTTATTTGTATAAAAGTGATATACTATTGATTTTTGAGACATTTAATATTTTCTTTAAAAATGAATTGCTACTTGGTTTAGTGGATACAGTTTCAGAAAATAGAATAAAAGTTCAGCTAACCAATTACAATGCAGTAAGTATTTTCCTATTTTAAATAACTTATGGCAAATTTTCTGATAGTGATATTGGCACTTATTGATAGATTATTACGTTATAACAACTGGAAAATGTTTGTTTGATATGAGATTCCCAATCCTTGTAATCCATAGTTAAGGTTAGTAATTTCATGATTTTCCCACATGAATTGAGGGTTAGAGAGAAAAATACCTAAAGTTAAATTAAGTGATGGTACAGTAGAAAAGTGACAAGACTTATTGTTACCTTAGTGATTTTCAGTGTGGAAATAAAACAGCTACATTTTTAAATACTTGGGAGCTATGATTTGGTAGGAACACTGTATAAACTATATTACTCTAAAGTATGTATCTAAAATTAGAGGCTTTGTTAGACTTTTCTATAATGATTTAAAGTCTTTTTTTTTTCATTCCTGGTATTCAGATTTGGGTATATAACTTTCTGTTATACAAAAGGGCTGAGTTGAATAAAGTTAGGAAGTCAGTTTATTTTCATGTACTTTTTTTTTTTTTTTTTTTTTTTTTTTAATCAGTATACTATATTAATCCAGAGCATTTGGCTTAGATTTAAGCAAAGTGAGGAGGGAAGAAAGAGGCTGGTGCTTTAGTATTCTTCCTTCCCTTTATTTTCATTTCATTTATATGTTATAGGCATACTATCCTTGAACTTAGAAAATCAATCTTTTTTTCATAGTAAACATGAATTTTAAAGTTTCTCTGTCTTGGTGTGCATATAGAGGTTTTTTTGGTTCATTAATTTTAAAATTTTGATAAATTCTATGATTTTTTACATTTAAAACAATAAAACTTCATATGTACTTAATTATGTTTGATGCATCAAATATAGCAAATACACTATACCAGGAAACATAGCATAGTGGTATGGAAAATACTGGATTGTTTTGAGCCCATAATTTTGGTTTTTAGATTAAAATGCTACTCTAGTTGTAATCTAAATATATCTATAGTTTGTGGCTTAGAAACAATGCATTTTAACTTAAAAAAAAAAAGCAAGGATACCTATGTCAGTTACATTTTAAAGTTATACGCTGTTTTAAGGCTATGTATTTATTCTTTAGAAAATATGACTTACATGAATATTTTCTGTTGGACATAATATTGACAAAATATACACATGATAGTACTTTAACAAACTGCCATGCAACAAATACATTAAGTAATGAAGAAATTGAATATATATGACCTATCTAGTTGACATTCACATTGAAAATTTACAACATAACCAATACTTAAAATATTTTTTCTTATATTTGGCAGTAATATCAGTTTTTACAATTTAAAACTCATTTGAATGTGGATTTGGTGAAACTTAGACTTTTCTCTAGTCTGTGACAACCTGAGGTACTAAACATTTTTCTCTTATTTCACTATCTTCAAAGGTAATTTTTTTGTTTCTTTTAGGATCTATCCAAGAGTTGTGTATTACAGCATTATTAGGCAGGGGATCAGCTTCCACTATGGAAACAACTCGCTTTTTCATTTTACTTTTCAAGACCTTTTGAAATTTTTGTCTAGTGAATGCATATAATAGAGGGTGAAATATAGTTGTTCCATAAGCCATGACTAAAAAACACAATCTTAATTTTACTAAAAGGTCACTTGGGCCTAAACATAAAATAGTGGTATTTAAAACAGAAATTGGTGTCCAGCAGAGAAGAAATGTAGAAATAATCAATAAAGACATCCTGAAGACTCTCTTTTGTCTTTCTCGTCGTTCACGGTGTCGTTTCACAGCTCGCCGGAGGGCAATTATTACAGAAACTGAAGTTCTTACACCAAAGACTACATTTCTCCCACCACTGCTTTGTGACATGTCTGTAGCCTCATGTTGTGTGGTTAGAGAAATTGTCTTTTTCTTTCTTGCTTTCTTCTTCTGCCCTGTTGAAAATCTTGTGCCTATTCGAATATTAAGAGCCTGAAGTATTTTGGTGTATGTGATTAACATTACTACAACAGTGAAAAAGAATATTGGGATCTGTACTAACAAGTGATAATACATTCCCAGTTCAGTGTAGTATTCATTTGTACTGACACATAAAAGTGTCTTGTTTTCCCATGTATTTCCACTTTGAAGACTGAAAAAATTTACCTCAATAAAAGGAATCAGGAAAGAGAAAAAAGAAAAAATCCAAATGGATATCATTAACATTACAGCTCTGCCCATTGTCAGAATTCGGTTTGCAGGTTTTACAGAGATGTCATATCTGTCCAAAGTGATAGCAAAAACGTTGATTGCTGTTGAGACACTTGCAAAAGATACACAAGCCTCATGGAAACAGCAGATGAGAGCAGTGTTACTCTCCAGTGAAAGCAGAAGGATAACTATAGTTAGAGGAATACATCCCACACAAATTATTACATCAAGTACATGAAGGTTCATTGTAATAATGTTACTGACAGAGTTGATTAAGTTGGATTTCATGCAGTAAAGTACCAATACGGTGAGGTTGCTGCCAAGTCCCAACACAATTTCTAACATAAGAAATCCGGTGAGAGACACTTGAAAGCTTAACGGATATGATAGTGGTTGGTACATATTGGTGTTGATGTCATCAATGTCATCTCGCACTGTAATGTTAGATTCAGACTGCATGTTGATTTCCAGAATGGGAGAAAAACACATTCTTTTGGAGCAGTTGGTTTTTTCCCCTAGAAAGTGAAATAGAATAAACTATTTGATATTTGGCAATTTAAATGACGTATAACGTGTTCTTTTTAAGAAAAAAATCTTTTAATTGTGTACTTAGTTTAATTTTTAAGTTTGTAAACTATTAATAGAAAATGTAGAATTAAGAAACATCAAGGTTGCATTGTTTTGATAGAAAATTGTGTTTTCCTTTTGAAGAAATAACTGTGGAAATTGTTCCTCTGTAGTGCAAAGTTACTTAATATACTAAAGGGTTTTTCTCATTTGAGTATTTCCAGCTTATTATTTGAGATAAAGTGTATTTTTGTATGATAGAACTATCTAGCATACAAAATTAATTTCAGCCCAATGTCTTAAAATTTCATTTAAATGTTGTGAGTGGGTAGCAAATAAATGCTATTTTAATGTGCTCTAGCATAATGAGTGTAGGTGTAATTATTCCTGTGAGATTTCAAATGAACAGGACAAGTGTTCATTTAAAATGACAAATGGTACAGGGCACTAGTTTGTTTTAAGATGCTTTATCCATGTTGATTGAATTCTTATTCAGAAGTCAGCAATGTGCTTGGGGATATTTGGAATTATTTCCCACAGAAATAGGCCAATGATAAATATTTTATATATCACAGTTACAATGCTCACTGAACTTTGCAATTGGCAAACTTAAAAATTGGAAGCAATGGGACATTATGCTAAAGTAAAAAGCTACAAAGCTTGGTAAAAGAGCATTAATCTCTCCTATGAATGATTTATTTTGTGACCACACCTTCTTGTATCTTGTGGAAACAAAATTGAAAGTTAATATCACATTAAGAAGTAGCCATTTTTGAAGTAGTTTAAAGGAATATATCAGTTGACATTATTTAAACTGAGTATTTAAAGTAAAAGATGAAATTTTAGGGAAAAGGAGTATGTGAAGCCCGTTTTTTGAGGAAGCTTTTAAAGTTACACAATACCTGTGTATATATCACCCATTGTCTAATTTTGAAGAAAAATTAAAAAAAAAAAACAAACTCTTTTGCTAATTCATGCAAATCTATATTTTAATATATAGGGGTTTAGATTAATTTGTAAAAAATAATGTCTAATGTTCTGGGCTAAAATGTCAATCAGTATATTCAGTTTAAAATATGAACTCATACAACCAACTGTATTTCACATTTCAAATACAGCATTTCAACTGCAAAATCATATTCAAACATAAATTATAAAAGCTAATAATTTTCAAAATTCATGTTAACTTTCACTTGATGTTATATTTGACAAGTTTTAGAATACAGTTTTATTTTTGCGTGTTTTTGGGGAATAATATTGCAGAAACACAAATGGTAATATTATTTCTTCTGAGTTAGTATAAAGTATTACTAGAGGCATATTTATTCCAGTAAGTTAAGGTCTTAGCTAACATTGAAATCCTATGAAAATGGAAAATTTTAAGTGTGCCAAATTTTCTGAACTGACAGGTTAAACATCAGGTCTTTGTCACATCAGTTAGATTTATAATTAAATAAAGCAGAAATGTCAATTTAAATGATGATTAAGAAAAATACATTTTCTCTAGAGCAAGATTCTGTTCTTTTGTAAATGTTAAGCAGTGTGGTGGGGTGCATGCATCTTCTGACCTACCTGTTTACTGTTGCCTTATGGGCCTTTTGGTTCACTATGGCAGTTTTTGACAAATTGATACATGATATCATTGACAGATTTTGACATGAATTTTTACCTGACAACAGTGAAGTAGCTGTGTTTTATTTCATGTCTTGTAGGAATTCTTTCGTTTGCTCTCCAATACTTCAACTGCATGCATTATGAGATTTAGTTGGCTGATGGATTTCTAAAGAACAGTACATAATATTTGTATTTGTTTTGCTTTAAAAAGTCACAGCCAAGAGAAATTTCCTCAGATGATAGGAATTATGTTTCCCTTTGATGGAGTACATGATAGTGTTTCTTTATTTTCCAGAATATGTGAAAACAAAAAAGGAAACATAAGGTTTGTAGCTTCTAAAATATATTTAGATATCCTTTTGTTACCATTGTAAATCTGTTTTTATAGCAGTGCTCACTATTTTGAAATGATTTCTTGATCACATAACTTGCTTTATATTATAAATCCAGACTGTGTCCATTTGATAAAAACCATCTGCTATTTAATTTGGTTTGTTTTCATTAGAAGAGAATACATAATTGGTCATAAAAGTCAGATAGAAAAATCCATTAGTCATATCAATTGATATGAATATCTGAATATTTAGTGCAGAAAACACTTGCTAAATCTTCCTTTTGTTTGCTGGTAAAGTATTTTATTTTCTTTTTGGAAATTCATGTTTCATTATGTCTTCCAGAATCAGTAGCTTCCACAATTCTGGTATATTAAAGTATAAGCTTCCCCTTTTAAAATGCTCACCAATTCTTTTCAGGCTTTTACAGTTATATTGTTTTTCTTTTTGTGGTTATTTTATGTAGCATCTTCTTAGGATACAGTTGATTTTTTATATTCCATCAGTAATGTAGACCCATTCTCTGGTTTTAACTCCTTAATGTCTTAAAGTCGTGTTACAAGAACATCTTGCAGTTCGTAGTTCAGACAGCTAGGGAGATGCTCAGTCAATTGCATTCTTCATATTGTCAGTTGTAAATACTGAATTAGCTGCTATCGGCCCTTGTGAAAAGAAGAAAATTGGTTAAGAAATAGGGTTTTTAATAATTTACAATTAATTGAAAGTTAGTTTTGTTTAAAAATTATCCGGTATTTGTTATCAAAATAACCAAACTGTATTATTAGAGCCACAGTATATGCTTAAAATTGAGTTTCTTTAAATAAAATATTCTTTTTTCCTAATAAAGATTGTATATATTATGTTATTTAATAGTAGAGTTCACATTTCAAATACAATTGTGAGAGAAAACCTATATTTTTAAAAATTAATTTCTGCTCTCATTTTAGAAGCTAACCTGTATTTTCAGAGATGATGAACAATTAGTATACATTAAACATACTGTTATTTCTTCTTTGTAATAAATTTGACAACATTTTTTGTTGTAAAAATATTGTAAGTTGCTTAATTATTAGCACATGATTTGAATTTTAACTCATTAAAACAGATTTCAGAAGATACTATAAATTTCCATTGATGAATTGTTCATGTGGTTGAAATATAAAAGGTAATAAAAATTGTAACTGCAAATTAATTTTCAATGAACATGCCCAATATTAAACTTAACATAAAATTAAGTAATAAGTAACAGCAAAATAATAAATCTAGTTCTTTTAAGAAACATAAGCATTTTTGGAACACTGGAGAAAAACTGTACTGATTACGTTAAGAATATTTAGTATATCTGAAGTGATTTAAAAGCTGTCTTCATAGTGAATTTACAAAGAATATTTGTATTTAACAATGCATCCTAAAAAATTACATTTAAAATGTAGCATGTCTTAAAAGAAATAGATCTTAAAATACATGTCTAGCATTAAGTAGAATTAAACAAACTCTTAAAATTTAGGCTAAAATTTTTCAAAGTAATTTTTACCCCACTATGCCGGTTCAAAAGCAGCTGTATACTATAATAAGGAACACATCTTACCTCTGCTAAAGATTTGATACATTCTTGATGTAGTTGCAGCATTTCCAGTTTGGATTGATTCATTTTGTTCACTTGTTAGTAGAGGACTGGGGGAAGAGGGTCATAAACATCTCTTCGAAAATGACCTTAATGAAAATATGTGTCTGTAGTGTGCCATTGTTTCAGCAGTACTGCTAATGTATGGAACATGTAGTGCTGCTTAGAGGCTGCTGCAGTCTCTCACTCTTCCTACTGTGGAATCAATAAGCATCTGAAAATACATAATGAAAGTAATTTAACATACTGAAGCCTTCTTGTCTCCAGAGACAACATTTAGATTCAGTCTTTCTAAAAAGGAACGGCACTGCTTTTCAGAAGAAAGCCTGTTCTGGGCAGCTTTTGCAGAATGACAGCCTACCTTGTCGCTTCTCTCCACTGCAGAGAGATGCAGTGCATTCACTAATTTTGATTGGTCAGTTGTATTGGGCTTAAACTGTGCTTCATATGTATAGCAGGGATTTCCCCCGCTCCCCACTGTTTTATATAAGGACATTTTTTTTAAAAGGCTAAATTTGTGAGTGGTTGTATGTTGTTCTTAAATAGAATATGTGTAAATTAGTATTTTAAAAATGTGTATTCTATTCTGGTTTGTTGGTCACTTATGCCAAACATTAAAAAAAATGCAGGGAGGTGGGAGAACAGGAAAGATTTACATAGTAAAAAGTATATATTCTTTTTAAAGCCTTGATAATTGCATTTGAGAATATTTTAGTCATATATATGTTTTCGGTTGAGATTCTTTGTTCTACAAATAGAAACCCACTGCGTCTTTACTGTGAACCACATTGAATTTCAACTAGTTTGTTTGTATTCAAGTCATTTTCTCTGGGTATTCCAAATTGTTGTGAGCATCTCAAGGTGTTAAACATTGTCATGACTTCACTTCAGTATTCATTCATTTGGGTATTCATTCATTTCATTCATTCATTCATTCAAAATAATAATCAGATTGACCTAAGGTGATAATACCCTAAAATATTTTTTAAACATTTCATTGTAGTAGCTTAGTCTCAGGGTATAAAACTTTAATCAGTAATCATTGTATTACTTTTGGAGGTTACTACTTGGTCTTCACCTTTGATAACCCTTTTATTTGGTAAGTGTATACTGATCATTTGCTATAATGTTTTATTTCAGTTGGCTTATTCTATTTTTGACCTGGGCATATTTCTTAGTAGGTTGCTATTTCTTAAATATTACATGTAACTACATGCGAATGTTGTTAGTAAAATATTATTTTAAAGGATAAAGTAAGTTAGTTACATGTCTTTGTAAGTTATAAAGGCAAATCATTATAAGGTAGATACATTTTCAAAATGAAAATGGTACAAGTACTGAATATTTAAAATTAAATATTTAAATATTAAAATTTAGATTAAATTTAATATTAAAAATAAAATTAAAATATTTAAAATTAAATTTCTATTAATTTTAGTTACCTATTAATAAGTTTCTGTTTTTAATAGTGAGGATAAATTTCTTTTAGATTTGAGTAGATAAAACAGCTGGACTCTGTTGACAAAATAGAAGACATTACATGTGGCTAAACTGTTAGAATGTTAATTATCACCTATTTCCATTATTTTAGGAATATTTAGTGACCTTCATTTTTCAAAATGTGTACTGTTTTTTATTTGCAATTGGAACTGTTTTCTTATTATTTTGAAAAGCAACATGCATTTTTATAATCTTCCGCTGGTAGTGTTGAAGCTTTATAGGGGAATAGCTGACCAATGTGAGTTGTGAGTTGCATTTCTATAGAAGTTGAGAGTAATGTGGGGAAAATTTTGTTGTGAATTTCTAAAATCTTCTGCACAGCTTTGGGTGGCAAGGCTTTGGTAATACTAAAAATGAAAATGTTGTGCTGCTATTCGTGCATTTTGAAAGTTGGGGAAAAGTATCTTGCTAGAATGCCAGCCATTAATAAAGATAACTTACACACACACACACACACACACACACACACACACCACACCACACACATTCATTTAAGCTTAAAACTAAGACCAGAGAAAACATGGCATCAGTGGAAATATGTGATGGGGATGAGGAGATTATTAACACAGCGGAGTGCTTTTCTGCCAGAGTTCAAGTAGTTGCTTATGTTTATCATCAGAATAATCCGCACGAAGTAGAAGAAACCAAGGTACAGAGAAATTTACTGACTTGAAAGGGTCTAGGTAAGTTAGCAGCAGAGTCAATGTTAAAACTGCAAACCATACTCTACTAGGCGGTTGGCCTTCTCTCTTTGGAAAATTATGAAGGTCTTGGGACTTGGAATTGGATAATCTAAATTTAGTTGCTATTTATTACCTGTATAACTTTTGGCAAGTGAAACTTCCTTTGGGTCAACTTTGATTCTTTTTGTTGAAGTATATTTTTGTGCTTTGTTTAACTATTTGTGAGACAGTGTTTTCAAATTATATTCAGATTATTTCTAAAAAACAAAATCTGGGGTTTCTGAGCCATAATGGTAGCTCAAGCATGGACAGTGCTCTTTATTTAGTGTACAAGTAACTTGTCTCCAAGGATAAATAAGATAATACAAACTTTTAAAAAATTGTGTACAATGCTTAGTATAATTTTATTTCCTTTATAAAAACCACAAATTGGTGATTATAAGGTATGCTGAAATCTTAACAAGGTAATTCCAACTTCCCCTGTTTTTAACAAATATGCAAATATCTCAACCACTGATTGAGAATCATTATATTATTTTCATGAAAAGAATTAATAACAGACCGGGTGCAGTGGCTCGCGCCTATAATCCTAGCATTTTGGGAGACTGAGGCAGGTGGATCACTTGAGATCAGGTGTTCGAGACCAATCTGGCCAATATGGTGAAACCCTGTCTCTTCAAAAAATACAAAAATTAGTCATGGTGGCACAAGCTTGTAGTCTAGCTCCTCGGGAGGTTGAGGCATGAGAATCGCTTGAACCTGGGTGGCAGAGATTGCAGTGAGCTGAGATTGCACTGCTACCCTCCAGCCTGGGTAACATGGTGAGAGTAGGTCTCAAAAAAAAAAAAAAATTATATCAGATTGTCAATTTATGAAGATCCTTGTTTCCATAGTAACTCTCAAAATTGTACATTTAATATATTTTGTGCAATGAATATAACCTCTGTATACTAACCTAGGAGAACAGTTTGACTTCCTAATGATAGCTAAGCACTAGATACGATTCTAACCCCAAAATACAGCTTAATTAAAATCCTTTTTTAAAAGTCGTGCTTTTCTTTTTCATTATAAATATTTTAATTACATATCTGTTTTAATTCCTAAAAAATTCCTCCTATGGGGAGTCTCTGATATTTAATTTTATGTATTTGTCTTCTTAAATTTGGACAACCGTGACTATGACAGAGTAATTTATTGTATATTTATGTTGTACCATTAATATCAAATCGTTCTTACCCAGCTTGTGGCTAGTTCTGATGGCACAGTTTTGAAGATTCTCTGAGTTTGTAAATAACAACTCAGCTTTGTGAAATATTGGAATTCACCATAACTGAAAGTACTTTGAAACAATCTTAAGGTATCTATGTACAAACAATTTTTAATTGCTGAAAATCAGTTTTAAGCTGTATTGCGACAAGGGTCCTTTTTCAATGGATACTTAGCGTAGTGAACCTTGAACTCTCTCTGATACTGGAGCCCATAGAAAAAAGGGTTATTTTGCTTTAACACCAATTCAGAAATTTCATTTGGCTTCTCAACTTTGCATTTCTTTCACAACAAATATTTTATCAAAAAAATAGGAGTGGACCATCTGCTGAACTTCCATCAAGTGGGGAGTAGCCGAAGTCGTAGAGAATCAACAACATTGGTGATTCATTTTCTATATGAGAATAATTGAAAACTGATTATATTTGATAAAGCATATGCGTCAGAATTGCGTACACTTAACAGATAGAAAATCCACAAGCCATTCTTTCCCATCCTTCCCTACTTCACCTAAATTGGGCATTCACATTTTTTTTTCATTTTTATTTTTCACACTGTGTTTGTAAGTCATTTGCCAATATCACTTACATTATAAAAATAAATACATGACATTTCTTGCCATTTTTCCATCCGTACCTACACTTTGAATCCTGTGACTTTACTACAGTTTATCCTCCCTCTGTTGTACAACCGTTGGCATGTCTACTTTGGGGCTTTGTCCGAATTATTACCTTCATGTCCAGTTTTCTGGTTTACTGTTTTGACTGCTTACTATCCTTCTTTGCCTTCCTAAATATTATGGATTTTATTGATGTTTTTCTCTTATATTTTTATCGAAGAACTACACAAATAGCCATGTTTGTGCCCCATCACTCCATTGTTTTCTCTTTTCTGTTGCTTCCCTTTTTTCTTTGCATAATTCTCTTCCTCTGAGTTATGCAGAATCAAGTTAATTTTGTGTCCTGAGGCCAAGTCCATTGATCAACTAGATTACATATTTAACAAAGCTATGTCAAGTCCCCTCTTTTGTGCTGTTATGACTCTTATGCTCTGCTAGGGAACACAGCTGACTGTCTACAATCTAGTGCTTGATACTAGTTATTGATACTAGTGAGATACATATCATTTTTGTAAAAAGACTGCCATTCTTTATATATAGAGCCTGAGAATGGCAGAGTTTTACTGTAGGCTATAGTTCTACTATAGACTCAGTAACATCCACTGTACTACTTCAGTCATCCATTTGGGAAAATGAATGCATTTTAAGAGTTTAGTTAATAATTCCTAAAGACTGTAATCACTGGTGTCTTTCTGCCAGGTATATTCAGCAGTGTATCTTCAGTTACTGCTACCTTCTGATCTCTGTTTAGGGGTGCAATATCTATAAAAAGTCCTGTTGTTATTTTGATTGGTATTGCAGAGAATCTGTGGATCAGTTTGGAAAGAACTGACATCTTAACAGTATTGAGTCTTCTAACTTATAAACACAGTATCTCTGCTATTTTTAGGGCTTTTAAAATTTATTTTGTCAATATTTTGTAGTTCTTGGCCTACAGATCCTGCACATATTTTGTTAGATTTGTATTTAATTATTTCTTTAGTGCTATTGAAGTAGCACCTAATTTTAAACAAATCCAATTGTTTATTGCTAGTGTATGTAATTAGGATCATATTGAACTCATATCCTGCAACTTTACTAAATTCATATATTAGTCTTGCGAGTTTTTTTGTGTGAATTCTGTGGTATTTTCTATATAGACAATTAATGTTGTCTGCAAATAGAGATAGTTTACTTTTTCCTGAAACATGTGTGACTTACTTGTATTCTTGCCTTCTTGTACTGCCTAGGACCTCTGGTATTAGGTTGAAACCCCTGAATATCCCTGAACCTTCTTGCTGGATATGCTGAGAATGCAAAGCCCTAACAGAACTACCCTTTACCCCATCCATTTCTCAGGAAGGGGTTGTAGCTAGCAACCTTGAGGAATGAAGTAATGACTCCCTAGACAAAACTAATACAAGTGGACTTGCTTTTCTTTGTGATAAAAATGGCAACTTTCCCAAGCTCAGTGCTCTTCAGCTGTGAAAAAACCCATAGTACACAGAGGATCCACAGTCCCTTCACCAGGGACTTGGAGGGTAAGGTGAATTGTCACTGGTATCATGCTCATACTGCTTGCTGTATCATGGGTAATACAGTTCTTTGATTTGGACCCAGGCATCTTACATCTTATGTTAGCATCCATGAAACAGTAACAGGCTAGATTCACAGCTTATAAATAGGATAGAATCCTAGACCCTAAACAATTTTTGACATTTTTGGCTACAGGCATATGATGTTGACAGAGACAGGGTTTCCTGTAAAGAAATGACAGGGCTCTTGTGGGCTGATTTAGAGGATATGAGACCAGTAGCAAATGCTCTTGTTTAAGTGGTTGGGTAGTAGTACAGAGTAAGAGTCTCCTAACGACCTACCTGTTAATGAATTTTTTGAGGCTAAGCAGTGAGGGGTGGGATTAAATGAAACTGCTCAAATAGTGCCTTGATTATTGCTCACTCTCTAGGCCTGGAGGAGGAAAAACTATTATTATATCAACAAAACAGCAAGCCTCAGAGCCCTAAGGCAAAAGGCAGTATGGCTGTAGCTGCTGAATCAAGGGCTTCTGAGAGCTAACATAAAATATATCAGCAATGAGGATGTGGAGCTTTGGGTAGACTAAGTATATTATAAGTTCATTTGTGGAGTCTGAGTGGGCAGCCACTTGCAATTGAATGTAAATGCAGTCTTGCTGACTGGTACGTAGCTGCTCTTTCACTTTGTGGACTCTCATTTTTCTCTCTCCACTCTATTCTAACTTCACCTGCTTAAGATAAAAGCCAAATACGGTAGGGAACCTCAGGGAGGGAGAGGAATTCAGATTTTTTTAGCTATGTTAAATAGAGATGCTCAATTCGCCATCCTACGTGGTCCCGTGGGGAAAAAGCACGGTAGATGTCAAGGTAGGCTGAAGGCTCTGAGGACTGCAGGGTGGAGTTCCAGCAGCATGCACAGGGCAAATTAGAGACCCCTAGGCCCAAGCACTTCCGGGAGCACAGCGTCACCCTGGAGTGAGAAACCAAAGCAGAAGAAAAGCCTTCCCACCACCACAGTCCTCTGCAGGGTAGATTCCCCCGCTACCTTGTCTTCCCCATGCTCCTGGTTAGGAAATAATGTAGTCTCCTGGCAGCTATGGCTGTAGTCCCTTTTGTGCATATGTTAAATTCCTTGGTCTGTGTTCCTACAGGGGTAAAATACTCAAATTTTAAGAAGCTGAAATGTAGCTGGAGCCTCTGGGCCTATTCAGTGTACTATTGTTTTGGGTTCCTCTGCTAAATGTATAACTGGTATTGATAATTTTGTGTTCTTACCCTATGAATACTTACAGATTCAGGGGAGATTCTCCTATTCATGGGCTGCTGCATATAGAGAGGTGTTCCGCTGTCCGCTCCCTAGGTGATTCAGCAAAAATAGTGTATCATCCCAGGAGGGAAGAAAAGAAAATCACAACTTTGGTTAAAGGCTCCATGACTGCTGGAGAATTCAGACCATTTCCCAGTACAGCAGTGCCACCTGCCTGACCCAGCTACCAAGTGCACCTCTTTTGAAAAGGCAGATGCAGCTTTGAAAAGGGATGCAGCTGGCCTGGCCTTCAAATCATTTTGGCTTTCCATGAAGTAGAACCTACCCCTTTTGGGGAAAAGCTTATTTCTCACTTTGCCTCCTGAAGCAAAGCAGTTGACTTATTATGCCGCTGGATTTAAGGAATTTCTTGTAAAAAACTGAGTCTGTTTCACTTATGGTTCAGCCCAATTAAAAACGGATGCAGTTGTTCAGGGTCGGTCCCAGGTACAGAAAAGTGAGTGGATTGCATCACTCCATTCTTATAGCTTTGACCAGTATGCCCCTTGATTAACCTTGTTATATTTTTACTGGCTCCTGGCCTGTTGCGATAGCCTAACCTTCAGGTCAGCTGTTAGAAGGCTGACAGATTAAAAACAACTTCTCTTTGGTACTGCGAACTGTGAAAACAAATTATAGCTGCCAGGCAGACAGTCTGGCTTACTCAAACCTGTACCTCCTAGATTGCCATCATTTCTGCCTGAATTCGTTATTGTATCAGATATGGTAAAAAATCCATCATAATAGTCTGGGCAATCATTGTGTCCTGGTTTTGGGGAATAGGGACTTCAGTCGGTATCCCATCCCTGCTTCCATTTGTAGGATGAATTCCTTTTCCTCCTGCATGGCTACAATTTTTTTTTTTTTTTTTTTTAGGCATTTTTCTTCTCCTAGTTCTAATGCATTTTCAACAGTGCTCAAAGCATAATGGGGTTGTTGCTCTTACCTCTGGGGTTTAAGGCTCCCCTCTAACCCCTTACTCACCATGTTAAAGATGGTAGAAAGGATCCAGCCTGGACTTCATGCTTTCCCTCAATGGCTTCATGCTTCCCCCAAGCCTGCACCACGACAAATGCTTTCTCAGGCCTTTCACCATACACTCAGTCTTTTTGTGTATGCCTGTGAACATCTGGTGAGATCTTTGCAAAAGTCCGTGAATGGATATGAATTCCTTTTGTGTCTGTAGATTCCCTGGCTTCTATATTTTCTTGCTAATACACAGTTTTGACTGAATTATTCTTACTGGTGTCCAATATTGTCTTCCCCAGGTACTCAAGTACTCATGTCCCATGTGTCCTGCCTTTCATTAGAATTTGGATTGGTTGGTTTCCCAGTAACCACAGCACTCTGATGAGTTCAAGAAGTTTCTGTTTGTAGATCATTTGTTTTTCCCTTGTTCTTTTTTGTAGTTACAATGTGAGCTATGTTGTATCCAGCTTTGTTCATCTCATGGAAGCTGAAGAATACCTTCTGGGATTTTAATTGATATCACAGTGAACCTGTCTATTCTGTTAGGGAACATTCACGTCTTTGTATTGAGTCCTCTGATCTTTAAACATGGTATATTTCTCAATTTATTTAGGTTGTCTTTAATTTCTCTCAGTAATATTTTGTAATTTTAAGTGTAGAGGTCTCACATATTTTGTCAAGTTGGGTAGTGCTAGACTCATAACATTTTTGATACTATTATAAATAATATTTTAAAATTTTGATTTTGTTTATATAAAGAAATATTATTGAATTTTGAATGTTGAACTTAAGCCGTATGATTTTGCCAAACTCATTTATTTATTCTTTTCTTAATTCCTTACGATTTCCTTCTTAGAGAATTATACTTGAATAAACAAAAGTTTATGTCATAGTTTCCAATCTTAAATCTGTTTTGGTCTTGCCTTATTGCCGTAGCCAAGACCACAAGTAATATTGAGTAGAAATGGTGAGAGCAGACATAATTGCTTTTTTCCGTGTCTTCAGGGGGAAAGTATTCAATCTTTCATTATTAGGTTTGATGCTAGGTGTAGGGTTTTTATGGATATCATTTTTCAGGTTGATAAAGTTTCCTTCTTAGTTTGTTGAGAATGTTTATCAGGAATGCATATTACATTATTTAAGATTTTTTCCATTTAATGAGAGCTCATATGGTTTTTCTCATTTAATCTAGTAACATGATAAATTACGTGGATTTTTTTTAATGTTAAGCCAACCTTCCATTTTTGACATAAACCTATTTGATAGTACTACCTTTTTAGATATTGCATGATTGTATCGACAATTATTTTTTAAAAATCTTTTGCCTATATATTCATAAGGCCTATTGGTCTGTCATTTTCTTTTATTGTAATGTTTTGATCTGGTTTTGGAATCAGGGCAATGCTGGACTCAAATGAGTTGAAAGATGTTCTTTTTCTCTAATTTTGAAAATGTTTTTGTAAGATCAGAGTTAGTCCTTTCTTAAATATTTAATAAAATTCCCTAGAGAAGACATTTGAACCAAGAGGTTTTATGTTGTTTAAAGTTTTAAATTACAAATTCAAATTATTTAATAGATAATAGATTCATATTTTCTATTTCTTCTGTGTCTGTTTTGATGATATATGTATCTTTTGAATAATCAGTTTACATTTAAAAGTTGCTAAATTTATTAACATCATCAACTTGTTTTTAATATTTCCTCATTGTATTTTAATTATCTGTAGGATCTGTACAGATATCTTCCCTTTCATTACTGATATTTGACAATTTGTGTCATCTTTTTTTTCTTTTTGAGTTTGCCTACAAGTTTACCAGTTTTTTCAATCTTCAGAAATAACTAGCTTTTGATTTCTTTGTTCTTAATGAACAATGTTGTTATGTTCTTTTTTTGTTTTATTGATTTCTACTCTTTAGTGTTTCCTTTCTTCTCTACTTTGGTAAACGTTTCTTTCATCAATTTTAATTTTTTTTCTGATACGTGGTTCAGTATTGTTTTACCAACATTCCACAACTTTGGATGTCTTATTTTATATCACTTAGTTCAGTATGCTTTCTAATTTTCCTGAGGTATCTCTTTGCTGTTATATGGGTTATTTCAAAGTATGTTGTGTTTTTTTTTCTTTTTGAGGCAGAGTTTTGCTCTCTCACCCAGGGTGGTACGATTACTGCTCACTGTAGCCTTGACCTCCTGGACTCAAGAGATTCTCCCACCTCACTGGTCCAAGTAGGTGGCATTACAGGCATGTGCTACCACGCCCAGCTAATTTTTGTATTTTTTGTAGAGACAGAGTCTACTGTGTTACCTGGGCTGGTCTTAAACTCCTGGACTCAAGCAATCCTCCCACCTCATCCTCCAACAGTGTTGGGATTACAGGCATGAGCCACCATGCTCAGACAAAAGTGTATTTTCTAATTTTTAAATACTTGGTGATTTTTCAAAGTTTTTTGTTATTGGTTGCTAATTCAATTTCATTATGGTCAGAGAACTTGATTTGTATGATTTCTGTTCTTTTAAATTTGTTTAGGTTAGTTTAATGGCTCAGTATGTAATCTATCTTGGTGATTGTGCTGTGTACTCTTGAAAATAATGTGCTTTCTCTCATTGTTCGGAGTAGTGTTCTATAAATGTCAAATAGGTCAAGTTAATGATAGTATTGTAAAATCTTCTCTAGCCTTACTGATGTTTTTACTGTTTTATTAACTTTTTTTTTTTTTTTCTCCCTGAGCCAGTCTTGCTGCATCACCCAGGCAGGAGAACAGTGGTGCTATCACAGCTCACTGCAGCCTCAACCTCCTGGGCTCAGGCAGTCCTCCTGCCTCTGCCTCCCAGTGTGTTCCACCGTACCTGGCCTTTTTTTTTTTCTTTCCAGTAGATATGGGAGTCTCCTTATGTTGCTCAGGCTGGTCTTAAACTGCTGGGCTCAAGGATCCTCCTGCCCTGGCCTCCATAGGTGCTGGAATTACAGTCGTGAGCCACCACACCTGGCCCTGTTCTATTAGCATTTAAAATAAAGATAAGTTAATTTTTTTTTTACTGAAAAAAAGAGTTGTGAAATCCCCACCTATAATTGCGGATTTGTCAGTTTTAGTTTTTTGACTTCATCTGGTTTTTGTTTCATGTGTTTTTATCGGGTGCATGCACATTTAGGATTGCTATGAAATACAAGGCTTTGTGCTCAATGATAATCCTTTTCTCCTATCAGTATAGCTATTCCAGGTTCATTCTATATAGTTTGCATCGTATATATAGATTATTTTTTAACCTTCACTTTCAACTTGTGTGTTTTTGAGGTTTATTTTCTGTTGATAGTAATGGTTTGTTTTTGCTTTTTAAATCCAATTTGATTTTTGTCTTTTAATTGGAGTACAGAGTATTTGTATTTAATCTACTTTTCATATGGTTCCTTGTTCATTTTTTCTCTTTCCTACCCTTTTTTGGATTTTTACAATTCCATTTTACCTTCTCTGCTGACTTATTAGCTGTATATATAAAATAATATAAATGTGTGTATATATGTATATATAACTTATGTATATATAACATGTATATGATATATGCATGTTATATATACATAAATTATGCATATGATATATGCATGTTATATATGTATCTATTATATATGTATATATAAAAATATATTTTGCGTGTGTGTGTGTACATGTATTTTTTTTTAAGACAAAGTCTCACTCTGTTGCCCAGGCTGGAATGCCGTGGAACGATCTTTGCTTACTGCAGCTTTGACCTCCGAGGCTCAAGAGATCTTCCTGCCTCAGCCTGCTGAGTAGCTGGAACTACAAGCACTCACCCAGGTTGACCACCTGGCTAATTTTTGTGTATTTTTGTATAGATGGAATCTTGCTATGTTGCCTAAGGCTGGGGTCTTGAACTCCTGGCCTCATGTCATCCTTCTGTATTGGCTTTCCAATGTGTTGGGATTACAGATGTGAGCCACCGCACCTGGCTCAGCTATATCTTTTAAGCTTTCTTGTTTTAATGGTGGTTTTAGGTTTTATGATACACGTGCTTAACTTATTACAGTCTACTTTCAAGTAATAGCACATCATATATAATGTTAGAACCTTACTATTAATACAATATAATTTCTGTTGGCCCCTTCCATCTTTTCTGCTGTTTTTTACTTCATAATACAGTGTCACTATTTTTGTTTTAAATAGCCAGTTATCTTTCAGTTTTTTAAAAAGTTTATATTTATCCACATATTTACAGTGTGGCATTGTTCATTCCTTTTTGTACATCAGGGAAACCTTCTGGTATATTTTCCATCAGCCTAAAGAACTTACTGTGACAGTTTTTGTAGTGCAGAGTTGTTTGCAACAAATTATTTCTGTTTTTCTTGTCAAAATATGTTCCTTTCGTCTTCATTTTTGACTTTCACTCAATATATAGCTCTATACAGACACTTGATTCTTCCATCATTCAAAAAATATTTTGTTGTTTTATGGCATGCTTGGTTTCTGATGAGAAGTCTGTGATCATTCTTATCTTTGTTCCTCAGTTCTGTGATATATCTTCTTTCCTCTAGCTTTAAGAGTTCCTCTTTATTTCATTGTTTTTATAATTTTCATTGTGATGTACCTTGGTGTAATTTTTTGTGTGTGCTCTCCTTCCTTGCTTGGGGTTCACTCATATTCGTGGATCACTGTTTTTGTTGTGGTTGTTGCTGCTATTGTTATTTGTTGTTTTTGTTTTTTCATCAAATTTGAAAAAATTATTTCATTGTTTCTTCAAATACTTTTTTTCTTAGAACATTATTCTCTTTCTTAGACTTCAGAAACTCCTGTTTTAGGCTGGGCGTGGTGGCTCGCACCTGTAATCCCAGCACTTTGGGAGGCCGAGGCTGGGGGGATCACGACGTCAGGAGATTGAGACCATCCTGGCTAACACGGTGAAACCCCGTCTCTACTAAAAACACAAAAAAATTAGCTGGGTGTGGTGGCGGGCACCTGTAGTCCCAGTTACTTGGGCGGCTAAGGCAGGAGAAAGGCATGAACCCGGGAGGCAGCACTTGCAGTGAGCTGATTGCGCAACTACTCTCCAGCCTGGGCAACAGAGCAAGACTCTGTCTCAAAATAAAAAAACAAAGTAACAAACAAAAACTCATAATTTAGACTTGGTATTTTTCCACATGTCATTGAGGCTTTGTTCTTTTTTTTTTTTTTTTCCCCCTCATAGCTTTAATTTGTTTGGGTAGTTTTGATTGCTCTGGTTCCTGTTTCATCACTCTTTTTATCTTTTGTAGTGTCTGATTTGTTGTTAAGGCCCTCTAAGGAACTTTTCAGTTCAAATATTGTGTTTTTCAGCTCTGGAAAGTTTTATTTGATTAATTTCTATAGTTACAATTTATCTCTGTTGTGTTCATGTATTTCTTTAAATCTGTTTTTAATAGATATTTTAATATCTGTCTTATAATTTTGTCATCTTTTTTGCATCCTGATATTTCTAATAATTTTTTATTGGGTGCTGGTCATGGTGTTTGAATACTATGAATGGATTTTGTTATCCAATAGTGAATGTTGTACTTTGTTCTATCAGGCAGTTAAGTTACTTGTGGGTCAACTTGATCCTTTCACACTTGTTTTTAAGCTATATTAGGGCAGCTTTAGAGGAACATTTATTCTACGGCTAGTTTAGCCCTACTGTTAAGGCATACTCCTTCATAGAGCCATATTGAATGCTCCTGTTATTTAATGGTATCTCCCATTTTAGCATTCCAACCTAGAATATTTTGCAGTATCCTGTGAGTTTGAGACTTGATCAGTTTTGCAGATTTTCTGGTAGTGGTTCTTTGCCTGGCCTTTTTGAGTCTCACTATATACATTTATAACTTAGTATTTCTTTGAAGATTCAAGAGTCCCTGTATAGAATTTTCTGGTACTGTTTCTCTGCTTAGCCTACCTTTTTTCTGTTATTCTGACCTGAAAATTCCAGGTTTCTCAGCCTTCCTCAACTCAAATTTGTCCCTTCAACTCATTGAGTTCATTGTGTTTACTGAGATGTTCCCCTTACATTATAGGGGAAAGTATATTTAGCAGAAAGCCAGAGTAATCACAGGGCTCAATCATGTGTTTTTTAGGGGTCACAGTCCTGCATTGCCTGTTGTCTGATATCTGAAAACAGTAGTTGCATAAATTCTGTCCCATTTTCTAGTTGCTAGGGTAAATCCTATGCCAATTATTCTGTTAGGTTGGAAGTAGAAATTTTAAATCTGTTTTTAAAACTTAATTGTCATGGCATTTCTTTTAGCAATTATGAACTACCTTGAGGCATTTCTTTTACTGCTGTCTTACAGTTATGTCTTAAAGTTATTGAAAATCTTTGGTTGTTGTTTTACTTTTTACTCCTTGTTTCTTATGTTAGAGCCAATAGGTTAGTAATATTTTGAATCATGCAAGTCTGATTCTTGGTGCTTAAAATATCTGCTCTGGGCCAGGCACAGTGGCTCATGCCTGTAATCTCAGCACTTTGGGAGGCCAAGATGGGCAGATCACTTGGCGTCAGGAGTTCGAGACCAGCCTGGCCAACATGGTGAAACCGTGTCTCTACTAAAAATAAAAAGAAAATTAGCCAGGTGTGGTGGTGTGTGTCTGTAGTCCCAGCTGCTTGGGAGGCTGAGGCACAAGAATCACTTGAACGTGGGAGGCAGAGGTTGCAGTGAGCAGAGAGAGCACCACTGCACTCCAGCCTAGGTGATGGAGTGAGTCTCTGTCTCAAAAACAAAAGAAACAAACAACAGATCTGCTCTGGACAGTTTTCTTTCATAAATGCTTCCATATTTTTTTTGTTGTTAGAGGAAAAGATTATGTGCTGGAGAAAAAAACCATAAGCTATACAAATTTATGCCTTATGATCTCTAGTCATTTTCCTCTCTCTCTCTCGTGTGTGTTATTATACATACCAGCAGTTAGCAAACTTTTTCTGCAAAAGGCCAGATAATAAATATTTTAGGCTTTCTGGGCTGTAATCAGTCTGTGTCACATATTCTTTGTTTTCTTTTTTGACATTTTAAAAATGTAAAAACATTCTCAGCTTGAGGGCTGAGACCACCACCACTTTGTTCACATAACCTTCCCCTTTCATTTTTACCAGAAGACCTTACCTCTTACTTTATTGCAAAAACAAATACATTTTATCAACTTTTTGCTTCCTGTGCATCTCTTCTCAAAGCGTATCTAGACCTTCAATTATTTGTCCATCTTTCATTCTTGTGTTGAGGGAAGATAGATGCATGTCCTTTCGTTTAAGCCTAAACCCACTTTGTGGATTCCCCTTCCAAATTTATTCACACATTGTTCCAGTTTGCACTCCTATGTATTATCTTCCCTGACTCTTCCAGCTGTAGTCGGTTAACATGTGCAAATTTGCTCTGTTCTCACTTTATTCCTGCTGCTTTAAATTTTGTATTCATGCCATCCACCACTACAGCTTATCTTATTATGTACTTTTAGTTGAGTTTAAATTGCAAATGGAAAAAATAATGGTCTTTAAACTGTAATAAACTACTTAGGTATAAGGTGTTTTACATATTCATTTCTGAGTCAATCTTGGCCACATTTTCTTTATTTCATAAATTAACAGCTTTTTTTTTCCTCCAGTGACAACATATTAAAACATATTAGAACATCTCAAGCAAAAATCTTCTGTGATGGGGAAGGAAATACTCTCTAAAAGGCAAAATATCAAGTACAGATTTTTTTTTCTTTTTAATTTTAGGAATCAGACTAGATCTAGGCACATTGTGTTGCAGGCGTCACCTCACAAATCTGCCAACGCATGTCTTTTCTGAGCTTCAACACAGCTGCTGTCCTAACCAGCAGCTCTCCTTTCCTCTCCTTGATAGTGGTTTGCATTGGTGTTTTGGTTTATGTTGGGGAAGGAAAAATACAAAAGAATCTCTTTTTCATTTTTCTTGTGATACTATGGGTTTTAAAAAACTATAATGTGAGTTAAGTAGCAGTGGCTTCTTCAGGATCATCCTTATACTAAGAAACACAAAGGGCATTGGTGTTTTAAATATAGATAAGTCCGTTTATATAAAACATACTTTAAAGAATAAGATTACTTGTAAAGAATAAAGACACATTTAAAAACTACATGTTCTTACAACAATTTGTTCTATTCTTTTTTCCCTGTAACACAGTTATTCCTCCCCCGCTCCCCACACAACAGATTTGTAATGTAAGAATAGAATCATGGTGCAGCCTGCAACTCCCAGAGGTAAAACACACAGTACTAGACTTCCATCTGTAGATTTTACTTTTCAGATTTCATGTCATTTTCTCAGAGTTAAATTGAAATTTAAAATCATTTTAAGCTTTCAAGGATTGTATTCATGTTGTTCTTTTAAGTGGTTTCATCATACTGTATTTTGTGTTTATTTTATTAAGCATAATTTTATTATTTTTCAATTATATACACTATGCAGCTGCTTGTGTCTTAAATTTTAATTGCTTGCTTTTGTCATATTGAATTAGTTTTGAAATATTCTTTTATTGTTGAATATTTCCCTTTTTGATGAACTTAAAATAGTATCATTAATGAATTTTTTAATCTATTTGAGTAAATTTCTTATTTGTTTTGATTTGGATATTTCACATATACAAGCATAACTCAGAATTATTCAAAATTGAAGAAATGTGGTATGAATGATCTGAAGGATCAGTAATACAATAATTTAATATTTTTAAATTCATGTTTGACGTTGCACTTGGATTTGGAAACATTTAGCCTAGAATAAAGACAATTTATTGGTATTATAATAGCTGTGTTAAGTATTTGAATCTTTTGAATCACAGATGAACTCTTATACTAGTAGAATCAAAATCTGTGCCATATTGTGCTCTCTTTTTGAACATGTGATGTAATGAAGATATTTCAGATAAGTTAAAAATACAATTGTTTTGCTAGCTTTAGAAAGGAGACCAGTAAAAGTGTTATTTGACTGATGTAATCTGGAGGAAATTGCTCGGTGAAAACATTAGGTGATTTTACATTTGAGATTTTGACTGTTTCTTCCTTGTTATAGAAGATTCTTAATTTATAGTAATTTGTTTATTTGCTGAGACAAGAGTATAAAATACATTTGGTTTTGTTGATGTTCGGGAAGAGAGTCATTTAGCTAATGTATGAGCTTAGCCTTGCTTACTTTCCCAATTTCGTCCTTGTTAATTCTCTATATATTCCTCGGATTCTCATTATTGATACCATATGCAGCAACTCTCAAGACTCACATTTAAAAACTGGGAAAATCTTGAAATTCCTATTATTTATATGTATGGAATGTACTATATTAATATGAGAGATTTAACTTCTGTACTTTCAGCTGTAATGCTTACTCACTTTTATTTTGTAGACACCTGACTATTGTTCAGATTATTTTCAGAATCACCGTAGGAAGGTCTGATTGCTTGGTTAAACATTTAACAAATATTCATTACATTCTTTGTGTCCAATAGGGTATAAGGTGCTAAGGGAACAGTGACTATGCATTTGTAGTTTAGTAAAAGATGCAGATGAATACACTATGATAGTATACAGTAAGTGCAGTACTAAAGATTAAATATAAGGTGCTATGCAGTCACATAAGACAGACACTAGTCTGCAGGGAAATGGTCATGGAAAGCTCTCTAGAGGAAGTGGATAAACTAGATATGAAGAATACTCAAGTATTTGCCAGATCAAGGCGATGGGTGCTTGTTCAGATTGGTGAAGGTATATCATACAAAGAGACAGCCTTTCCTAGAAGAAATTAAAGATGGGGAATACAAGAAAAGGACAGTGTATTAGTCCATTTTCACACTGTTGATAAAGACATACCTGAGACTGGGAATTAAAAATGGTTTAATGGACTTACAGTTCCACGTGGCTGGGGAGGCCTCACAATCGTGGGGAAAGGCAAGGAAGAGAAAGTCATGTCTTACATGGATGGTAGGGGGCAAAGAGAGCGCTTGTGCAAGGAAACTCTCATTTTTAAAACCATCAGAAACTCCTATTTTCAAAACCATCAGATCTTGTGAGACTTATTCACTATCAAGAGAATAGCATGGGAAAGACCTGCTGCCACGATTCAATTACCTCCCACTGGGTTCCTCTCATGACAGGTGGGAATTGTGGGAGTTACAATTCAAGGTGAGATTTGGGTGGGGATGCAGTCAAACCATATTAGACAGGGAAGCATTGAGAGATAGGGCCAAATATTATATGGCCATCCAAGCCATATTAGGGAATTTCAACTTTTACAGGAGAGCATTGATGACTCCAAGGGAGTAATGTAACAGACTTGCATTTTAGAAAGATCACTCTGACAACAGTGTCAAATGGATTGGAATATTGGGAGCATAATTAGAGATAGGGAAGTCCAGTATGCCAGGCAAGAGTATCATGGTGATAAGAATTAAGGGAGTAGCATTGAGGATGGAACAAAGTAGTGGGATCTATTTTAAGGAGATACAGAAGCTGTGAGGTGTGATTAAAGAAGTAGGGCTGACTTGCAAAATTAAATGGATAGTAGGTCTACTCACTGAACCATTCTTAGGAGGAATGGTTTTGTGAGGAATGATTATATGTACATAGTTAACTCTTGAACAATGTGGGGGCTAGAGGTGCTGACTCCCCATGCAATCATAACTTTTGACTGCCCAGAAACTTAACTGTTGATAGCCAATTGTTGACTGGAAGCCTTACCAATAACATAAATAGTTGATTAACACATATTTTATATGTTATTTGTATTATATACTGCATTCTTACAGTAAAATAAGCTAGACAAAAGAAAATGTTATTAAGAAAATCATAAGAAAGAGAAAATATATTTAATGTTCATTAATTGGAAGTGGATCATCAAAAATTTTCATTCACATCGTGGTCATGTTGAGTCGGCTGAGGAGTAGGAGGAAGAAGAAGGGTTGGTTTTGTCTTAGGGTGGCAGAGGCAGAAGAGATGGAGGAGGTAGAAGAGTAGGCAGGAAAGGCAGGCACACTCGGTGTAACTTGACAGAAATACATGGCAATTTCTGTCTGACTTTTTTGCTTTTTCATTTCTCTAAAAATGTTTCCGTATGGTACCAATCCTTTCATCATTTGCTTTAGTTTTCAGTGCCTGTAACGTAGAAGGGTCCATGTTATAAAAGAAGTCAAAAGTAGTCTTGAATAATTGGAACCCTTCTGCTGGATTGTCTAATGTCAGTTTGTTTTCTGGCACTGCTTCTTCTACATCTTCTTCCTCATCTTCTGGCACTGGTTTGGAAACTCTACTGAAATCCTTCACCCCTGCCATCTTTTTCTCATATCTACGATCTCTTTCATGGTTTCTTTGATCGGCTCTGTGGTAAACCCTGTGAAGTCATGCACAACGTCTGGATCCAGATTTCTTTGGCAGTAATTTATTGTTTCAGGCTTGATGGTTTTCATGGCTTTTTCTATAACAGCGATGGCATGTTCAATGGGGTAATCCTTCCAGACTTAAATTATGCTCTCTCTATTGGAGTTCTCTTCCATAGCCTTGACAGCCCTTTCCATAGAACACCATGTCTAATGAGCCTCAAAAGTCCTTATGACACCAAATCTAGGTGTTGAATTAGAGTTGTTGTGGTTTGGGGCAAGTAGTCTACTTTGATGCCCTGGATGTTGAACCTCATGGAGTTCTGGGTGGCCAGGGGCATTGTCTGATATCAGAATAACTTTAAGGCAAGGTACTGACTTCAGGGACAAACCCACAATGGAAGCAATCAAGAAAAGGTGTTCTCATTGTCCATGCCTTCCTGTTGAACAACCAAAAGATGGGCAGTGGTGTTTATCTTTTTCCTTTAAATCTTGGGGTTAGTAGCTTTAATAGATAAGGGCAATCCTCCTGATCATAAACCTAGCTGCATTTGCACAATACAGTGGAGTTAGCCCATCTCTTACTGCCTTAAATCCCGGTGATTACTTTTCTTCCTTAGTAACAAATGACCTTTATGACATGTTTTTCCAGAATAGGGTACTTTTGTCCACATTAAAAACCTGTTCAGGCAGATATCCTTTCTCCTCAGTGATTTTCTTAATAGCACCTGGGAACTCATCTGCTTCCTCTTGAGCAGCAGAAGCTGCTTCTGTTACCTTGATTTTTTTGTTCTTGTTACATAAATTAACCCTTTCTTCTAGGCTAGTGATGCCTCAAATGATAGAGCTTCTACTGGCCTTTCAATTTCTTCAGTCTTTTGATGGCCAACTTTGCCATGTTGGTGAAAGTGGCATTGTAGATCCAGGCACCATCAGCTACTGTTTTCATGTAGGAACCACAGTGTAAGATCCTCACTGCTTGTTTCTTCATCTTGGTTTAGCCACAGAAGGAGCAAGTGTACTTGGCAGGATGGCTGATTTCTGTTTTCTTCAGTGTTTTCCAGAGGGAGGTACCATAGCAATCCCATATTTACCAGTGATTTCAACCTACTTGGTGAGTTTTAGCAGTGTAGCTGTGAACTAGGCACAAGCCCAGAGAGGACTATCTTGATATTTTTAAAGCCATACCCCTTTCTAAAATTATTAAACCATCCTTTGCTGGGATTAAATTCTCCAGCTTTAGATCCTTTGCCTTCCTTTTGCTTTAAGTTGTCATATGACTTCACTATTTCTTGAATCATATGGGTGTGCCTTTTTTATAGCAATCATGCACCCACATAAAAGCTACATTTTCAATACGAGATAAAAAGATATTTTGCAGAAAGTGCTGCTGTAGTTGCAGCAGTGGCTTCACAATTTTTCTCTTCTTTTCTTTTTTTACAGTGGTCCTTGTGCCGGATTCGTTTGTCTTGAGATGGTGGGTAACCATAGCTGCAAGTCTCAAAATTCAGCACATATCAAGCAATTCTTTTTCTTGTAATGTCTTGTCTTTTCTCTGCTTCTTGAAAACACTTCCAACAACATCACTAAAGACACTTCATATGGGTCCTATGAAGTTATTCAAGGTTTATGGTATTGCATTAAAAACTATGAAAAATAAGTGAGAACTGCAAGAGATCACTTTCTATCGTGATAACACAATTTACTGGAGAGAGACAAACTGCTCAAGCGAAGATGTTAGCATCACTTAACGTTTAAGGGGATAATTGTAACACTTGAGATCACAGCAATAGCAGTAGGATGTGGCTACCAAATTATTACAGTAGTACAGTATGTACTATAGTTAATTTCTTTTTCTTTTTTCTTTTACTTTAAGTTCTTGGATACATGTGTAGAACGTGCAGGTTTGGATACATGTGCAGAATGTGCAGGTGTGCATGTGCCGTAGTGGTTTGCTGCATCTATCAACCCATCATCTAGGTTTTAAGTCCTGCGTGCATTAGTTACTCATCCTAATTCTCTCCCTCCCCTTGCTCTCCATCCCTTGGCAGGCCCCGGTGTGTAATGCTCCCCTTCCTGTGTCCATGTGTTCTTATTGTTCAACTCTCACTTATGAGTGAGAACATGTGGCATTTGGTTTTCGTACTATAGTTAATTTTGTGCAGTTGTGATTTAATACCACATCTTTATGTTTGTTTACATTTTTGTCAACTGTGAATGGTGCCATATATGGTCTGCAAGGGTTTTCATAAGTTTTGATAAATTTTAATTTTTATAATATATTTGTGTATATTTTATGGTAGTGATGAAATAGACTAGTATCTACATATATTTTATATATTCAGGACATACCTTTTTCTTAATTTTTTTGATATTTCTAGGCTGTATGGTTCATCTGCAAGTTTTTTCAAATTGTTGCATCAAATCTCCAAAAAATTTCCAATATATTTATTGGGAAAAAAATCTGTGTATATGTGGACCTACACATTTCAAACCTATTCAAGAATCAAGTGTACTCTGGGCCATGTTGAATTTGAGGTGCTTATTAGACATCCAAGTGTAGACAGCTAATAGGAAACTGTATATGTGGATTTGAAGTCCTGGAGAAAGAAAGGGGCAGAAGACATAGATTTGAAAGTTGCCACAAAGAGAGGGTAAGTGAATATGTGAGAAGTATGGAGTTGTATTCTCCAAAGGGAGTAGAAATAGTACAGATATCCTGAGGAATTTCAATACGTAAGGGGTGAGTGTAGGAAGAGTAGACCAAAAGGAGACTAACAGGCATTAGCTAGAGAGGTGGGATGGTATGAGATAATGGAATCTAAGAAAGCACGGTGTTTTAAGGATGAAATATCAACATTGTAGATGAGAGTTGAAGAGTAGCCGTAGGATTTAGCCAAAAAAAGAAAGAAAGAAAAAAACATGATTGGTGACCTCTGCAAGACAGCATCAGGAATATGGTAATTACACAAGTATTGAGATCAAGGTGAACATTAGTGTGAGCTCATTTTTCATATGCCTCTTTCAATGAAGAAGTAATTTCAGCTGTTCAACAATATAACATTCCATGTTTGGGCAAGGAGGGTGTCAGTAAGAATAATAATAATAATAATATTATTATTATTATTATTATTATTTTTGAGACAGAGTCTCACTGTCGTCCAGGCTGGAGTGCATGGCATGATCTTGGCTTACTGCAACCTCCACCTCCCAAGTTCAAGGGATTCTCCTGCCTCAGCCTCCCACGTAGCTGGGATTACAAGTGTGTGCCACCACGCCCAACTAATTTTTGTATTTTTAGTAGAGATGGGGTTTCACCATGTTGGCCAGGCTGGTCTCGAACTCGTGAGCAGGTTATCCACCCACCTCAGCCTCCCAAAGTGCTGGGATTACAGGCGTGAGCCACTGTGCCCGACTGTCACTAAGAATAAAATAAAATTGTGGGAAATTATTTTTGAAGACTTTATAATCCGAATAAAAATAAAAGCCTGATTTATGAAATGGTATAACCTGAAACTTTAGATTGTAAAAGAAAAAGAGATGTCATAATATAGCTTGAATTTGAAATAACTGGGATTTAATCTAAACTACCAATGATTTGGAGTTTCATCTTATAGATAATATATGGTTATTGACAGAATATTATGAGATACTATATGAAAAATGCTATAATGCCTATAGCCTCTAATATAATACCTGTCAAGTGTGTGTGTTTGTATGTAAATATGTGATATACTGAACACCTTATTTTTAACTATATATACTGCTTAATAACTTCATGGCAGTTTTCCTCTTCGTATGTTTATTATCGTGTGACAAAGTGAAAGTTTAAAACAACAAACATTTATGAAATTACATCATTTCTGAAGAATAATAGCCGCCTAAAGATGTCCATGTCCTGTTTCCTAAAACCTGCAAATACTTTACATTATGTGGTGAAAGAGACTTTGAAAATACGATTACAATTATGGACCTAGATATGGGCTTAGTCTAAATACATGAGACCTTAAAAGTAGAGAACTTTCCCCAGCTGATGTTGGAAGAGATGAGTCAGAGAGGTGAGGCAGAAGGGTGTTCAGAGAGATTCAAAGCGTGAGATGGAAGTAGGGAGCTATAAGCCAAGGAATGTGGGTGGCCTCCAGAAGCTGAGAATATCCCCCAGCTGACAGGCAGCAAGGAAACCAGAAAGTCCTGTAACTACATGGAACTGAACATTGTCAAAAACCTTACTGAATCTGGCAGCAGTTCTTTCCCAGAGTCTCCAGTAAGTAACACAGACAGCCAATACCTTGATTTCAGGTTTGCGACACCCAGAGCAGAAAAAGCCGACTGAGCCCACTGGACTTCTAACCTACAGAACTGAGATAGTAAATTGTATTGTGTAGAGCCACTAATTTTGTTGTAATTTGTCATGGCAGCAGTAGTTAACTAATGCAAAGAGATAGGAATCCAGAAGTGGCTTAGCTGAGTGGTTCTGGCTTAGGGCCTCTCACGAGGTTGTAGTGAAGTTGTCAGCCAGGGCGTGACTGGGGTGGAAGGATATACTCTCAAGCTGACTCACATGGTTGTTGGTAGGCCTCCATTCCTCACCATGAGGGCCTCTTTCTAGGGCTGTGCATGATGTGGCAGCTGACTTCCCAGTGTGAGTGGAGAGAGAGAGACAGTGAGAGCTTGTGGGTACACAGTATAGAATCCATAATGTTTTTTGTAGTCAAGTCTCTAATATGACGTATCATTATGTTTGCTGTATTCTGTTGTTCACAAGGACCAACCCTGGGATAATAATTACATTACAGAGGAATGTGATTACCAGGACGCAGGGATCATTGGGGGATCATGCTGAAGGCTGGTTACTGCAAGTATGTGTGCCTAAGATGACAAACTGTCAGTTCTGTATTACATCATTAGCCATATATAATCCCAGCTCTGCAGTGTAATTTTTTTTTTATTTTTATTTTTTGAGACAGAGTCTTGCTCTGTTGCCCAGGCTGTAGTGCAGTGGCCTGATCCCAGCTCACTGCAAGCTCCGCCTCCCAGGTTCACGCCATTCTCCTGCCTCAGCCCCCTGAGTAGCTGGGACTACAGGTACCCACCACCACGCCTGGCTATTTTTTTTTGTATTTTTAGTAAAGAGGGGATTTCACCACGTTAGCTGGAATGGTCTCGATCTCCTGACCTCATGATCCACCCGCCTTGGTCTCCCAAAGTGCTGGGATTACAGGCATGAGCCACCGCACCTGGCCCCTGCAGTGTAATTTTAAGCAAGTTATTCAGCCTCTCTAAAGTTCAAGTTATTCATTCAAAATTGAAATTAGTTGAAATTAGTTTTATGTGTCAACTTAGCTAGTTTAAGCAAATAAGGTGTTTCTTAAAGGTCCCAGCACTTACTTTTGAATATGCGATTTGAAGATTAAGGATCTTGAGATAGTTTTAATAAGCTAAAGGAATGGTTGAAGATAGAAGACTGTCACTGATTTACCTTGGCTCAGATTATTCTTGAACTGGTCAAGTTTGTCATATCATATGAACATGGCTGCTCCCTCTGTAATGACATGGATTGTAGGCCGGGCGCAGTGGCTCACACCTGTAATCCCAGCACTTTGGGAGGCCGAGGAGGGAGGATCACGAGGTCAGAAGATCGAGACCACCCTGGCTAACACGGTGAAACCCCGTCTCTACTAAAAATACAAAAAATTAGCCAGGTGTGCTGGCGGGCGCCAGTAGTCCCAGCTACTCGGGAGGCTGTGGCAGGAGAATGGTGTGAACCCAGGAGGCGGAGCTTGCAGTGAACCGAGATTGCGCCTCTGCACTCCAGTCTGGGTGACAGAGCGAGACTCTGTCCCCCCTCCCAAAAAAACCAAAAAACAAAAAAAACAAAAAGACATGGATTGTTCCTAGAGGAACTGCTGAGTGGTGCCATTATTGCAAGGGGCACTGTTCTCAATGAGGTCTTTATGAGTGGCACTTATCAAGTTGTACAGTGGGCAGTCTGTGTATCTGTACGCAGTGACCCTGTATTTATGTACTTTTGGCAGTTTTAGGACTTATGTCCGTAGGTATAAGTGTCTGTTGGTGTGTCTTGTAGCATAGTGACTAGCGCATGATTACCCAATAAATATTTGTTAAAAGCATGGATGAGTGCATGAGTGAATGGGTGATGGGGCAATATCACTATTCAACTACTGAAATGCTTTTCATCATATACCATTCTTTTAGTCATCATAATATTTTTTATTTACATTTTATATTGTGATACCAAGAAGGTTCTATTTACACTAAAGAATGAAATAGAACAGTTTGTATAGTGGAATACATGAGGGGATAAGTACTTGCTAGCTAGTTTCTGATAGATTAAGGCAGTTTTCCAATTCATCTTTCATTATATAAGTCCAAAATGGATTAACAGTAAACCTGTTTGTAAATAGCAGTCTCTTGTGTGCTGAAGAATTGCTTTCAGTTTGTGTATCCTCATCATAAGTGTAGAAAAGTTTAATAATCTTAAGTATTTTATGGGTAGTATGCAAGATATTTTAGTTGAGGGATCTTTTCGGGAATATTTTAGTTGAGGATATTGTATCTTAAGGAATTATGCTATTCTCTCTTAGTTAACCTTTGAAAATGTATATTTTTTAAGCAAAAGTTTAACAAAGACCTAGGAAGAGTGTGTTTTTGTAACTCTACTAATATTTATTAGCTACATTTCTACTACTTTTTTTGGGGGGAGACAGGGTCTTGCTGTGTTGCCCAGGCTGGAGTGCAGTGGCCTAATCACGGCTCACTGCAGCTTCGAACTCCTGGGCTCCTGAGATTCTCCTACCTCAGCTTTCCGAGTTGCTGGGACTACCAGTGCCCACCACCAGTTGTGCTTTTTGTAGAGATAGGGTTTTGCTGTATTGCCCAGGGAGGTCTCAAACTCCTGAGTTCAAACAATCCCCCACCTCGGCCTCCCAAAGTGCTAGGATTACAGGCATGAGCCACTACGATTGCCCTACTTTTCTACTTATTAGTTTCAGTTATAAGAAATTATCATCGTATGTGTGTCACAATCCAAAAAGAAGTACTCTTTAAGACTGGTACTTTTTAAAATTGTATTTTTGGTCATCCAAAAGAGTTGTGTTACTCAACTTCAATTCAATTTTGATATGTTTCTTATGTGAAAATCGCGATTCTTTTATTACAGGAGAGGCATAGTCCTTGCTCTTTAGAGTTTATGCTATAGTATTTGATGATTTAGGATGTGTAAAACTAAGAGAAGCATAAAAATGACTTTAATATGATCAGTATTCAAAAAGAGATATTAACAATGTGCTACGAAGAGTCAAAAGAAACCATATGGTTTGAAGAATCAGAACAAGGTTCATTAAATAAGGTAGGGGGGTGAAAGAACAGGTATAATTCTGAAAAGCAGGGTCGGAGTGGCGAAAACCGTGTAAGAAAACTGCAGGTATCTTTCAGCTTATAAAATTCTGAACCATTTGGCCTGTGCCGCTTTTCATGGCGAACTTTTTACTTTTAATTATTGCTCTGAGTGATGATAAGATGGACTCGAATAATTTAAACTCTATAAAAATAATACTGAATAATTTAGACCCTATTTTAAAAATAAATTATATGATTAATTTGCTGCTCTATCCTGCAACCAGCCAGTTTACTGAGGATAGGAGAATTGTGGTAGTGTTAGCTAGACTAGAGGATGATACAGAATATACAGAGTTACAGAACTGAGAGGGACGCAGAGATCAGTTAATTCATCATCCCCATTTTGAAGATTAAGAAACAACAGAGAGGTAAGTGCCCAGTTTTCTACACAGATTTACTCTGATAGAACTGTTCCTGTGTAAGTGTATGTCTTGCAACAGTGAGTCCGTTAGGACTATTTGAGGTAGGCGTCTAATTCATTTTTGTTAAGATAACTGAATCTGAAATATTTAATTTGTGCAGAATCTGTAGACTCCCACAAACAAATCAGTCCATTACTTTCCCTGCTTTCTGTGCCTCTTACTAGAGATCTCATTTATAGCTCACCTAGAAGATGGTAAAGAATATATGAAATATATAATATCAATTTGGCTGTAGGAGAGACTGTGAGTGGGATGGGTAGCAACATAAGTATGCCAGTTGGCATAAGTTCTTCATGGCACACAAACATGAGGAGAAATTCTAACTATGCTGATAGAGGAAGAGATCGAGTCCACCACAGATTAAGACTGGGATTTTAACAAAAAAAATATTTCTGGGCTGTCAGCAAAGTCATTTACATTTTTAGTTTTTATTAGCAGCATAATTTGAAGTCTCTCCTCGATCATAACACTTCATTACATTAGAGATATTCTTTTGGCCTGAGGTATTTTTTTAACAGCTTTATTAAGATATAATTAACATACCATGTAATTCACCCATTATAACTTGTGCAATTCAATGGCTTTTAGTATATCCAGAGAGTTGTGCAATTGGAGCCATAAACTAATTTTAGTAGATTTTTATTATTCCCTGAAACCACTTCATACCTATTAACAGTCGCTCTCCTTTCCTCCCCAAACCATGCAGTCCTAGGCAACTCATATTCTAGAACCAATATTCTGTTTCATAGGTTTGACTATTGTGGATATTTCATATAAATGGAATAATATAATATATGATCTTTTATGCCTGGCTCTTTCACTTAGTATATATTTTCAAGGTTCTGTCACATTGTAGCAGGTGTCACTACTTCATTCTTTGTAACTGCCAGATAATATACCATGTATGGATATACCACCTTTTGTTTTTCTGTTAATCAGCTGACAGACATTTGGGTTCTGCAAATGTTTTCTCTTTTTCTGTGGATTGTCTTTTCTGAAGTATTTTTTTCTGAAGTAATTTTATTTTAGTTTAAAGGTATAGAGATATAACATCCTATTTTCATGGACCTGCAGCAAGGGAAAGCCCTTGATGTTGCATCTTTTAAAGATTATTATAGACTCCTCTCAAGCTTGAAAAGAGATTAGGATGTATAAATTAAGGAACTGGAGAGTTATACTGCAAGGTCAGCTGTTTTATTACAGTGGATTTCAGACTGTATCTCTACGTTCTGTTCTTTCTTACTGATGTTTCTTTTTCCAGCTTTTAAAATCTTGTATTTGTATTCTCTGAAACACACTTGTTATAGCATATTATTGGGTCTGCCATCTACCCAAAGAGTCTGCAACCCTAAATTATCTCTCTCAGTGACAGATTACATTCTGTAAGTTTCTCTTTTGTTAAAGACTTTTTTTTTTTTTTTAGGTGAAATTGATTTAAACCTCAGATGAGACTGTATTTCTAGAAGGTAAAATGTAGCCAGAGGCATATATGTGAAAGTAGGGAGGGAAGATGGTTGACATACTGTTGGGCTGATGTTTACCTTTAGCGCATAAGTATTAAAAAACAAAACAAAACAAAAAAACCCTGCGGGTCACTCATGACACATACAGCCATATCCAGCTTTCTCTTTTGTCAAGACCAGACGTATTAGTCTGTTCTCACATTATTATTAATATAAAGAACTCCCTGAGAATGGGTAATTGATAAAGAGGTTTAATTATCTAATGGTTCTGCAGGCTGTACATTCTTCTGCTTCTAGGGAAGCCTCAGGAGACTTATAATCATGGCGGAAGGCAAAAGGGAAGCAAGCACGTCTTACATGGCTGACAAAAGGAAGACAGCAAGCCCAAGGGGGAAGTGCTGCACACTTTTAAAACAGCCACATCTCTTGAGAACTCACTATCACAAGAACAGAGGGGGGAAGTCTGCCACCATGATCCAGCTACCTCCCACCAGGCCCCTCCTCCAACATTGAGGATGACAATTCGATATGAGATTTGGGTGGGACCACAGAGCCAAACCATATTACCAGATGCTTGATTCTTGAAATTGTGTAAGATATGTTTCCTTACCTTTTAGATAACATATTTGCTCAGTTCATAGATCATAGTTTGGGTAGAAGGAAAAGAGCATTGCTAAACTAATGCATACCAATAGGTTTATTATTTTGAAGAATATTTATCTTTTAAAATGTGTCTTATTAACTACATCCCTGATTGATAGAATTTAAACTGTTTTAGTGAAGTGAATAACTTTGAGCAGTGGAGGAGATTTTTGAGCATTAGTCATTAAAATATAGCACATATGGTCTAAGTAAATGCCAGAAGAGATACAAGTAATGTGCTGTGAAAATTCAGAAGATGGATAAATTATTTACAGTTTGGAAGGTTAGAAAATATGTTATGTGGAGTTGGCACTTGAACTGAGTATTGAAAGATAAGATTTTATTGGGCTATTTGGAGACTGGGAAGGTGCACACACTTGGAGTCAGGGGAATAATCTTCTAGTTTGACTAAAATGTAAGCTCTGGATTACGGGTCAAACATTGGATTGAATGCACACCTTTATTTCTACTTTTTCCTTTATGTTCACTAAAATGACAGTGAAGGGCTAAAAAGGCATAAACAACAAGGACAAAGAATGGAGACAAGGACTCAGTCCCCTAAGATTGTTCCCACTTCAGATGCCAGTTATAAGTCCCAGGTTGTCAGTAGTATTTCTCATTTACCTGCTGTAGATCAAGGGGTTTCCCACAACTCCCGCCTCAGGATTGGTAATTCTTTTTTTTTTTTTTTTTTGAGACAGAGTCTCACTCTGTTTCCCAGGCTGGAGTGCAGTGGTGCGATCTCGGCTCACTGCAACCCTCGCTCCCTGTGGTTCAAGCCATTCTCCTGCCTCAGCCTCCCGAGCAGCTGGGATTACAGGCTCACGCCCAGCTAATTTGTTTTGTATTTTTAGTAGAGACGGGGTTTCACCATGTTAGACAGGATGGTCTCGATCTCCTGACCTCATGATCCACCCGCCTCAGCCTCCCAAAGTGGCGGGATTACAGGTGTGAGCCACCACGCCCAGCCTAGGATTGGTAATTCTTTAGAACAACTCACAGAGCTCAACAAAGTACTTAACTTATTATTACTGTTTGTTGTTGTTGTTGTTTTTAAATAAAGGATACAACTCAGGAACAGCCAATAGAAAAGATATATAGAGCATAATATGGGGGAAGGGGCACAAAGCTTCACTTCCCTCTCCCATGGGTTGACCTCTCAGCACCTTGATGTGTTCATCAACTCAGAATTTCTCTGAACCATGTGGTTAGGGGCTTTTATGGAGGTTTTATTACATAACCATGATTGATTAAATAATTAGTCTTTGGTGATTGACTCAGTTTTCAGCCTCTCTGCCCTCCCCAGAAGTTGGTGTGGGGTGGGATTGAAAATTCCAATCCTCTAATCATGCATTGATCTTTCTGGTGACTAGTGGCCACCATCATTCTATTAGCATACAAAAGGCAGTCTTGTTAGTCCAGACATTCCAAGGGTTTTAGGAACTGTGCCAGGAACCTGGTACAGTATTTGGGACAAAGATGAAATATTTATTTTTTGTTATATTACAACATCCCTCTCAGCTTTTTTTTTTTAACCAAGAAAAACAACCAAAACTAAACTGTCCTATAGCTGCTGAAAGTTTTAGTTATTTTACTGATTTCTGCTGAAGAGTTGAGAATTAAGAACAGAATAATCTTCTGGTAATTAATTCTTCAAACAAGTACATATTGAAGTTCTCCTATGTCCTAAATATTACTCTAAGCACTAGAAAAGAGCAGGTTTGGTGGTGGTAGGAACAAAAGCCTATTTGCAATGGGCTCAAGAAAACGGGGAGAACAATTCCAGATAGAATATAGATAACTTACCTGAGGAATTTTCCTGTAAAGTACAGCAGAGAAACTAGTAGTAACTGGAAAAGGATATAAATTTCAAAGGTGTTTTTTTTTTTTTTTTTTTTTTTTAAATAAGCTGTAGGAATTACATCATAGTTATGTCCGATGGGAATGATTCCATAGAGAAGGGAAAAATTGATGATGTAGGAGAGAGGGGAGCATTCCTGGAAGAATGTCCTTGATGAGGCAGGAGGGCATAGAACCTAGTGTACATAATGGAGGGGTTGGTAATGATCGTGGGATTGGGTAGCAGAAATTGGGTTGAATATAGGATCATTAGAAGAGAAGAGGTCAGGAAGTGGTGATGAATGGCATGGTTTGATGATACGAGATTCAAAGCTGGAGTTCTTGAAGAGGATGGAGGGAGAAGAGTCTGGAAGTGTCAGTAAGAAGCAAAGTGGACAGCAACCTAACCTCCAGGCCATGTGGTAGAAGGGGTAAAGGAGAAAACATTGCCTGCTTAAAAGATTGTAGAAGGAGAGCCAAGTTTCTTTTAGAACAAGAAGGTATGAATTTATTTTCTTCATAAAGCCTGTTTCTCTCTGATCTAAATGATATTCCTTTTCATGGTCTTTTCAAGCACTTAAATTGCCTCTAGTTTATAATTACTTCTTTGTAAGTACCATTTGTTTTGTTGTAAATAGTATGAAGTCTCCCATACAGTAGCTTAACAGTAACAGATGCATCTTTCTCATATGATTGTCCAGGGGTATTGTAGGGCAGGAAATATAACTTCTCAGCCCTCCTAAGTTTGTAGTTGGGAGAGAGTCCTATAACAAGAGACAGAGTAAGAAGAGAAAAACAAGCAAGTTTGCTAATGTGTGCAGTGCACATCACTCAGGAGAAACCTCAACGAAAGATAAAGCAGTGGCTTAAAACTCTGGCTTGTATAACGTCTTTAACAAAGAACAATACCTTTTAGAGAAGTGACAAGACAAAGAAAAGCAGTTTTAGGCTTCCAGAGGCGGGAAACTGTGGGAAAGTAAATTTATGGGAATAAACTAATGGAGTAAGATTTGTTTGCAGATTTCTCTGGTGCTGCCTCTGAGCTGATAAGACTTGTCTCCAGTAAAGGAGAATTTATATCCTGTCTTGGTAGAAAAGAGTGGAGGATAGAAAGAGCCCTTACTCCATTTGCTGCTTCTTAATTGCCTTTAGCTCAAAAATATTTATGTCAAAGAGTCATATTTTGGGATGATAGAAACTAAGTTTCTTCTCTTTTTCTGGTGCACCATGCTTATTTTCATCCATAGGGCCTCAGCAAGATTGCTTTATCTTCAGGCATTGAATCTAGTTTCCAGGTAGGAAAAGAATGAAGACGTATTGACTACCTGAGAAAGTAAAACCTTCCCATGAGTCTTTGACAGATTGGGACATATATCTAATTGGTCATTTCTTGCATGTTAACTGTTTCTCATGTACATATTTTGCTAGAAACAGAGATTTATTTAGCCGGGCACCTTACTACCATGAACACAATTATAGTTTGGTTAGTTATGATCAAGGGGAAAGTGGATATTGGTTTAGAAACTTTCAGGTACTGTAATGAAAAAATACTTAGCATACTACTGTTGTAGGAAAGCAAAAATTTCAGTTTCTATGAAGAATGTCTGATTTTATTATGGTTTAAAAATGCATATTAAGATGCACATTAATATGTGTATCTAAATGTATATAAATTAAAAATAGGCATGTGAAATGTATATTAAAATCATAAGTGTATATTAAAATAATATACTTCCTTTCTGAAGTATCTTAAGAGAGCAACTGTCACAGAGTAGCTATTCAACAATAGTTGTCCAGTGGAAGGACTTTAAGTGTCTGAAAGAGCACCTGTCACACAGTGGCTATTCGATAATGATCGTCTGGTAAAAGGCAAGACACATTCACTTTCTTCCAAGCACCAGCATTCTATATTTTTAGCAGAAACAAGAAAGAAGTTACTATGGTTCTTAACCTAAGATGCCTAAACCTCAGGTTTTGGCTTGTTTTAAAATGATGCCAAAGGGCTATGCTATCCTAACATAATAGATTAATACCAAGCAGAATGCACTGGGGCTAGATACTCACCATTTTTGGAGTAGAGTAGGCAGAGGAAAGGGCACTTGGTGACGTAGTCAGAAAGAAATCATGTGACAATGTGTTATAATGCCTTACGTTGATTTAAAAATTCATGGTTTTTAAATGATTTGGTATTTACCTCATTTGAAACTCATACTGATTCAGAGAGGAGATCCTAAATTCATAGTTTTTAAATGATTTGGTAAATATCTCATTTGAAACTCATACTGATTCAGAGAGGAGATCCCAGTTTAATGAATGAATAAACTGAGGCTCATTAAATTCCCTGTCTAGGTTTGCATGGCCTGTGAATGGTGAAGTTGAAATTAGATCTCTGATTTTTGACTTGGTCAATACATGCTGTTTGACCACAAACAGTGTCATTGAAATGTCTTACTTAATTCAAGTATTACTGTAAATGAACATTGACTTTTTTGAAAAGACAAATCAGGGTTATATTTGCTTTATAAATATATCATACTATTTGCAATTATTATTAAATACTACACTTTTTATTTAAACAGGGCACACTGTGTCTTGATGACAGTTGCTGAACACTCATGATCCAACTCTGCTTTAATTATCTATTGCTTTAGATTTTGTATTATATTCCTTTATTCCCCCTTTTAAGTTAATTTTAGTTTTCTGTCAGTTGAAAGCAAAAATTAACATTTCATGAATTTTTATTTACAATAAAAGTTTAAAATGAATGCTGCATATAAAAGAGGACTTTTTTGTCATAAAATATGCATAACAAAATTTGCTATTTTAACGAATTTTAAGTATGTAGTTTTATGGCATTAAGTACATCGACATAGTTGTGCAACCATCACCACCACCTATCTCCAGAACTTTTTAATCTGTATCAACCTGAAACTCTGTACTCATTAAACACTAACTGCCCATTCTCCCCCACCCTCAGCCCTTGACAACCACCATTCTTTTTGTGTCTATGATTTTAACTACTCCAGGTACCTCACATCAGAGGGATTATGTATTTGTTTGTTTGCTGACTAGCGTATTTCATTTAGCATAATGTCTTCAAGTTTCCTCTATGTTATATAGCATGTGTCAAATTTTCCTTCCTTTTAAAGGCTGAATAATTCGTTGTATATACTACATTTTGCTTATTCATCTGTCCATGGACATTTAAGTTGCTTCAGTGTCTTGGCTACTGTGAATAACCAACCGGTCTTCATCCTTCCCTCTCCCCATCCTTCTCAACTTCTGTCTGGTTATCACCATTCTATTCTCTACCTCTATGAGATCAACTTAATTAGCTCCTACATATGAGCGAGAACATGTAGTGTTTCTCTTTCTGTGCATATTTCACTTAATATCATATCCTCCAGGTTCATCCATGTTGCCACAAATGATGTGATTTCATTCTTTTTTATGGCAGAATAGTATTCCATTGTGTATATGTACCACATTTTCTTTATCTTTCATTCATCGATGTACATTTGAGTTGCTTCCACCTCATGGCTATTGTGAATATTGCTGCTATGAATATGGGCTTACAAATACCTATTCAAATCCCTGTTAAATATCTTTTGATATTTCTAGAAATAGAATTGGTGGACCATATGGTAATTCTATGTTTAGTCTTTTAAGAAACAACCATACCATTTTCCACAGAAACTGCATCATTTTACATGTCTGCCAGTGATATATGAGGATTTCAGTTTTTCTTTTTTTCTTTTCTTTCTTTCTTTTTTTCTGGGACAAAGTCTCTGTTGCCCAGGCTGGAGTACAGTGGCACGATCTCGGCTCACTGCAACCCCCACCTCCTGGGTTCAAGCAATTCTCGTGTCTTAGCCTCCCGAGTAGCTAGGATTACAGATGCCCACCACCACGCCCAGCTAATTTTTGTATTTTTAGTAGAGACTAGGTTTCACCATGTTGGTCAGGCTGGTCTCAAACTCCTGACCTCAAGTGATCCACCTACCTGGGCCTCCCAAAGTGCTGGGATTAGAGGCGTGAACCACCGCGCCTGGCCGGATTTCAGTTTTTCTGTGTTCTCCTCAACAATTGTTATTTTCTGTTTTTCTTTTTTAATTGTGGCAAAAACCAAATACCATGTAATTTCCCATCCTAGTCATTTTTAACTGTGCAGTTTGGTACTATGTTTATATTGTTGTTGAACAGATGCCCAGAATTTTTTCCCCTTGTAAAATGGAAATTCTACACCTATCGAACAGGTCTTAATTTTCCTCTCCCCCACCTGCTGGCAACCACCATTCTACTTTCTGTTTCTATGAGTTTGACTACTTTAGATACCCCATAAAAGTAGAATCAGACAGTGTCTATTTGTGACTGACTTATTTAATTTAACATAATGTGCTCATAATCTGTGTTGCAGTGTGTGACAAGATTTTGTTGTTTTTTTTTTTTTTGAGACGGAGTCTCGCTCTGTCATCCAGGCTGGAGTGCACTGGCGCGATCTTGGCTCGATGCAACCTCCACTTCCTGGGTTCAAGCGATTCTCCTTCCTCAGCCCCCTGAGTAGCTGTGACTACAGGCATGTGCCACCACAGCTGGGACTACAGGCGTGTGCCACCACATCCAACTAATTTTTTGTATTTTTAGTAGAGACGGGGTTTCACTGTGTTAGCCAGGATGGTCTTGATCTCCTGACCTCATGATCTGCCCATCTTGGCCTCCCAAAGTGCTGGGATTACAGGCGTGGGCCACCGCACCCGACTGATTTTGTTCATTTTTAAGGCTAATATTCCATTGGGTTTATATGCCACATTTTCTTTTTCTTTTTATCTTTTTTAAAACATTTATCTCAATTTATTTTTTATTTCAATAGGTTTTTGGGAACAGGCGATGTTTGGTTACACAAATAAGTTCTTTAGTGGTGATTTCTGAGATTTTGGTGCATCCATCACCCGAGCAGTGTACACGTTGTACTCAGTGTATATACCACATTTTCTTTATGCATTTATCTTGGCAGTGGACTTTTGGGTTACTTTTACCTCTTGGCTATTTTGAATAATAGCTGCAGTGAGTATGGATATGCAGATATTCCCTTGAGATCTTGTTTTCCATTTTTTTGGATGTATGCCCCAAAATGGGATTATTGTATCATACGGTGATTCTAATTTTAAGTTTTTTCAGGAAGGTCTATATCATTTTCCATAACAGCTGCACCATTTTACATTTCTAGACACAATACACAAGGGTTCCAATTTTTCTACATCCTTGCAACAGTTATTATTTTCTGTTTTGTGTATTTTTTTTAATAGTGGCCGTTCTAACTGGTGTGAGGTGATATCTCATTGTGATTTTGATTTGCGTTTCTCTAATGATTAGTGATGTTGAACATCTTTTCATGTGCTTGTTGACCACCTGTCTCTCATTTTTACAGAAATGCCTGTTTATATTCTTTGCCCATTTAAAAATCAGGTTATTTGCTTTTTTGTTTCTTAATTGTAGAATTTCTTTATATATTCTAACCCTTTATTAGAAATATTATTTGCAAATATTTTCTCCCATTCTGTAGGTTGCCTTTTCACTCTGTGAATTGTGGTATTTACATGGAAGTTTTACGTTTTGATGTAGTCCAGTTTATAGTTACTTTTTTTTTTTTTGCCTGTGATTTGGTGTCAGTATGCGAGAAATTGCCAGATTCAATGCCATGAAATTTTTCCTTTATGCCTCTTCTAAGAGTTTTATAGCTTTAGCTCTTAGTTTAGGTCTTTGATCCATTTTGAGTTAAATTTTGTATATAGCTAAGGTAATGGTACCATTTTATTGTTTTGCATATGGATATACAGTTTTCCCACCACCATTTGTTGATAAGACTGTCCTTTTCCTGTTGAATTGTGTTGGCACTATTGTCAAAAATCATTTGACCTTACATGTGAAGGTTTATTTCTGGGCCCTCTGTTCCACTGGTCTATATGTCTGTCTTTATGCCAGTACCAGACAAGTTTTATTATTGTAGCTTTGTAATATATTTTGAAGCCAGCAGCTATGAAACTTCCATCTTTTGTTTTGGCTGTTTGGGGTCCCTTGAGATTCCATATGAATTTTAGGATGCCTTTTTCTATTTCTGCATACACACACACAAAATGCCATTGAGATTTCAATAGGGATTGCATTAAATCTGTAGATAAATTTGGGTAGTATTGACATCTTAACAGTATTAAGCCTTTCAATTCAAAATCATGGGATATCTTCCATTTCTTTGTGTTGTCTTTAATTTCTTTCAGCCATACTTTGTAGTGTTCAGAATACATGTCTTTTGCCTTTTTATTTTCTCTAAGTTTATTCTTGTCTTATTCTTTTTAATGCTAAAATTGTAAATGGGATTATTTTCTTAATTTCCTTTTTGGATTGTTCATTGTTAGTGTACTGAAATGCAACTGATTGTGGTGTGTTGATTTAGTATCCTACAACTTTGCTAAATTCATTTATTTTTACAGTTTTTTATGATGTGGAATCTATAAGGTTTGTCATATCTAAGATTATGTCATCTGTGAACAGAGATAATTTTACTTCTTCCTTTCCAATTTGGATGCCTTTTATTTCTTTTCTTGCCTAATTGTTCTGGCTAGGACTTCCAGTACTATGATGAATAGAAAAAAATAGAAAATTTTTTGTAGAATTTTTTTTTTTTGTGAAAATGGGTACATCCCTGGACTTTTTATAGTACATGGTAGAATGTATATACTATAAATAGAATATGACTTCAGAAATCCCCATTTTTCTTCCTAGTTAGAATTTTTTAAGTAGAAAAGACTTTATTTTCATGTAGAGGCAGCTTTTTTATAAGGCCAGTTTGATATTAATGGTAATTTTTGGTTAACTGATATTCTTACACGGAAATGACTGCGTTTGAGTTTTTAAGCATTATTGTATTTTCCTCCGGTCTGTACTTATGTCACGTTCTTATTTCAGTATCCTAAGTTCATGTCCTTAGAGGATTAGGTGGTACTATCTTGTTAACTTCCACTCCCCTCTCTTTTGTATATCAGTTACTCTTGAATTGCGAAAATATTTTGCAGCCTATTTTATCAGTTTGAATTTTATTTTAACCCAGCAATGTTTAGTCTGACCTCTCTGTGTTTAATTTTTCAACTTTAGTTTACTATAGAGCAGTTATTTTTATAGAACATTGTGGTCTTTTTACTTGAAATGTTCTTTTCGATTTTCACTTGACATATTCTTTTCAGTTATTCTTTTTGTACTTAAGACTTAATGCTTATGCCAAAGCATTGAAACACATGAGATAAATATGGACAAAATAAGAATGGCAAAATGATGATAATTGTTGAAACTCAGTAATGGGTACAAGGGACCATTCTGTCTTCTTTCCTGATATTTTTACAATAAAATGTTACACACACACACACACACACACACACACACACACTTCCTGTTTAAAATAGCAGTTCTTTAGACTGTATATTTGCAGGCCGACCTTTATTTAAAAGTCACTGTTGATTGGGCAGGTTTGTACCTTTAATCTTAGCACTTTGGGAGGCTGAGACAGGCTGATTGTTTGAACCCAGGAGTTCTAGACCAGCCTAGGCAACAAAGTGAGACCTTGTCGCTACAAAAAATAAAAAAAATTAGCTAGGTGTGGTGGTGCATGCCTGTGGTCCCAGCTACATTGGAGGCTGATGTGAGAGGAAGTTGAGCCTCAGTATCCTGAGGCTTGAGCCTGGGAAGTTGAGACTACAACGAGCTGTGTTTGTGCCATTGCATTCCAGCCTGGGTGACAGAACGAGACCCTGTCTTAAATTTTTTTTTAAAAAAATCAATGTGGCAAATAGGATTTTTCTAGTAAATAATAAAATCGAATGGTAAGATGATAGAGTTTGATGATGCCCCAGATAAAAAATAGATTATCTTTCATATATTCTCTATACTTCAGTGATTTTTTCCCCATCTTTTTATTTTAAAACGTTTTAAATTAGAGAAAGTCGAAAGAATAGTAAAATAAACACCCCTTACCCATAGATTTACCAGTTGTAAAACTTTTGCCATGTTTCTGTTATCTCCCTCTACAGATATCTTTACTAATTTTTTGTCTACCTGTTTTATCAATTATTTATTAAAGGATATAAAACTATTTGACATAATTGTAGATTTTCAAATTTCAGTCATTTTTATTTTTGCTACATTTATATCAAACTCTGTTGTTATGTGCAGACACACTGAGGATGTATTGGGTATATTAGTTTATTAGGGATGCTGTAACAAATTACCATAAATTTGGTGGCCTAAAACAACACAGATTTATTCTTTCACAAGTCTGGAGATTAGAAGTGTGAAATGAGTTTTAAGGGACTAAAATCTAATTGTCAGCAGAGCTGCTTCCTTCTGAAGGCTCTAAGATAGTTTTTTGTTTGTTTTTGTTTTGTTTTGTTTTGATTTGCTTTTTGGAGGTTGTCCACTTCCCTTGGTTCATGGCCCTGCATCATATCACCTTTTCTCCTCCTGTTTCCATTCTCCAGTGCCGCCTTCTGTCATCAGATCTCCCAATGCCTTATTTTATAAAATCACTCGTGATTTTATTAGGGCCTATCCAGGTAATCCAGGATAACCTCCCCATCTCAAGAACCATAGCATATCCGCACTGTTCCTTTTAGCATGTAAGGTAGCATTTCACAAATTCTGAGGATTAGGATGTTGGATATCCTTAGAGTACATTAATCTGCCTAGCACAGATGGCAGCACTTCCCAAATTGTTCTAGAGATTCAGTGCAGTCCTTATCAGAATCCAAGTTGGTGTTTGCCGCAGAAATTGTAAAATGATCCTAAAATTCATACTGGAATGCAAGCAACCCAGAATAGCTAAAACAAATTCTAAAAAGAATAGCCAAAATCAACTTGAGAAAGAACACAGCTGGAGGACTTACATGTACTGATTTTGAAACTTAGTACAGAGCTACAGTAATTCATACAGTCTGGTAATGGCATAAAGATAGATATGTAGATCAGTGGCATAGAATTGAGAGTCCAGAAATAAACTCTGACATTTATAGTTAATTAATTTTTAACAAGAATGTGAAGACAATGTAATTGGTAACGAATAGTCTTTTCAAAAAATTGTCCTAGGACAACTGGTATCTACATGCAAAAGAATGAATATATATCACTTCCTCATACCATGCAACAAAGCAACTAAAAATGTATCACATACCTAAAGATCTAAAACCATACAATTTCTTAAATAAAAACATGAGGAAATTATTGTGACCTTGGTTTCTGAGATACAACAACAAAAGCACAAGTGACAAAAGGAAGTGAGATAAATTAGACTTTATCAAAATTTAAAACTTTTGCACATTAAAGGGCACTATCAAGAAAGTGAAAAGACAATCCACAGAATCAGAAAAGATGTTTGTAAATCATGTATCTGACACTAGGTATTTGCATATAAAATATATAAAGAACCCTTACAACTCAAGAAAGATGAATAACCCAACTGTATTAGTCCATTTTCATGATGTTGATAAAGACATACCCAAGAATAAGCAATCTACAAAAGTAAGAGGTTTAATGGACTCACAGTTCCATGTGGCTAGGGAGGCCTCATAATCATGGTGAAAGGTGAAAGGCATGTCTCACATGGCAGCAGATGAGAGAAGAGAACTTGTGCAGGGAAACTCCCCTTTATAAAACCATGAGATCTCATGAGATTTATTTTCTATCACAGGAAAAACCCATCTCCATAATTCAATTAACTCCCACCAGATCCCTCTCACAACATGTGGGAATTTTGGGAGCTACAGTTCAAGATAAGATTTGGGTAGGGACACAGCCAAACCACATCACCAACTGAAAACTGAGCAAAAGCCAGACACAGTCCTGTAGACCCTGCTACTCTGGAGGTTGAAACAGTAGGATTGCTTGAGCTCCCGGAGTTTGAGATCAGCCTGGGCAACACAGCAAGACACCATCTCTTAAAAAAAAAAAAATACTGGGCAAGGACTTGAATAGGCGTTTCTCCAGAGAAGATGAGCAAATGGCCAATGAGCACATGAAAAGGTGGTCATTATCATTAGTCATTAGGAAAATGCAAATCAAACCAGAATGATATACCACTTTACACCCCCAAGAATGGCTAAAATTAAAAAGACATATGGTAACATTCTACTCCCTCTGAGCTGTCAGATCCATATTATGCTACTCTTCCAAGATGATATTTTATTTAGTTCCTTTGAAGGATTAAGTAAAATATGGTTGTTCCATAAAGATTCCCTTTAGTAAGGGGCAGCTAAAATATTTTAGATTAAGTTTTAAGTGGTACTCTTAGTAATATTCTGTTACTTAGTATCTTTCATTGTACAATAGGATTGTCACACACTCATTCTTGGCTTTTCTTAACAGCAGACTGACAGGAAATGCTCATGTGGAATTGACATGGTGACCTCCATTTTATTTAGCAAAATATCTGATGCCCATGCTTCAAGCCAGTATAGTTTTTGTTCTACCTTCCTAACTCCTCTTTATAAACATATTCATTCATTATGAAAATTGTATTTAGTAGCTCAAGAGCTCTTAAGCTAAGAAAATATGAGAACTTTCTGGTAATATGCCAGTGAATGTTGTGTAGAAGATTAAAGAGCTTATCCTGCAGCTGCTCTGCATGTGGAACCTTCATTGACTTCAATTCTCAGTTAACTCATTTGGTCTATAGCTTCAGGCCTAAATTGGGGGTTCACTGAAGATAGAAAAAAATGAATATAACAGAGAGAAGATGTTTTAGTTTCCTAGGGCTACTGCAGCACATTACTATAAACTGAGTGCCTTAAAACAACAGAATTATTCTTACACAGTTCTGGAGGCTAGAAGTTTGAAGTAAAGGTGTTAACAGAGCCTTCATACTCTCTCTGAAGGCTCTAGGGGAGGAATCCTCCTGTAGCTTTTGGTGATTGTGGCAGTTCTTGTTGTTCCTTGACTTATAAATGTGTCATTCCAATCTCTGCCTCTATCTTCACATGGCCTTCTCCTAGGTCCCTGTGTCTTTACATGGCATTCTCCTCTCTGTGGCTGTGTCCAAATGTTCCTTATAAGATGTCTTATAAGGGCACCAGTCATTGAATTAGGGGCCACCCTAATCCAGTTTACCTTTATTTTAACTAGGATAGTAGCAGGAGGCAGACAAATCCTTAGCAGACAGGGGCAGGTCCCCGGTAAAACTCCATCTTCAAACCAAAGACAATTTAAAGCCTGAAAGCCAAGCTACAAGTCTTGGATAAATCCATATACTGGATTGAGAACCTCTCTTCCTGTTTGGTGTGCTTTCCTCTGATTGATCCCTACCCTTCACCTGTTTTACATATACTTACACTTTCCTAATTGGATTTTTATGCTGTCGAGCCCACCTTTGAGTGGTGCCTTTGTTTTAGTCTTTTTTGCGTACTCACAAACCAGTCAGCACGCACTTCCCATTCTGAGCCCATAAAAGCTTCGGACCCAGCCACACTGAAGGAGCGACACCTGACTTCGAGTGGGGGACCACCCTCACATCCCGTCTCTGCTGAGAGCTGTCCTGTTGCTTAGTAACACTCTTCTCTACCCTTCTCACCCCTTGATGGTCAGTGTAATCTCATTCTTCTTGGATGCAGGACAAGAACTTGGGAACTGCTGAACATGGGTATGAGCTGTAACATGGGTGGGCTGGTGTGCACAAGCAAGGCACAGCCTAGTGGACTGAGTGGGCAGGGTGTCTCCTGCGGCAGGCCTGGGACTGAGCGAGACTTCAGTGGAGGCGTCACCAGCTGGAGGTGGTCCAGCTGGCAAAAGTCACCGAGGAAAATCCAGTGTCAACTGTATTACACCTGGGAAAACCCTGTTTCCAAGTAAAGTCACATTTAGAGGTACTGATGGTTAAGACTTCAGTACATCTTTTTTTGCGTAGTACAATTCAATCCATAATAGAAGAGTAGTATATTTTTGTCCTAAAATGTATTTAACTCTCAAGTTGTGAAATAATTTGTGTGTGCAGTGTTTTCACAGGGAGCTAACATGAAGGGAATTTAGTGAAGAACAGTGAATAAGAGAAGAAATTATCAAGTTTGGGCCATGTAAATTTTGACGTATAGGAAAAGCCAAATCTCAGTTGCTAATCTCTAGTCACCTCTCTTGAAGTCCATGGTAGTTTGGAACCCTCCGTTATTTTCCTTACCTCATGACCTCCTCTCCTCAGCTGGACTCCAGTGTGGTCTATCTATAGGCTTACTTTTGGAGAGAGGTCAATAAAGTGTTTATGATCAGATAGATGAACAAGACCAGAGGAACTGATTTTTGTGGCCAGGTTTGTCAGATTGGTCCTTCACTGCTGTCGTACAAACCTTGAAACCCGTATATTGAATAGTAATCAGAGATTACTCGGATATTTTTCTGGGGCTGCAACCACTGTCAGTTTCTTTAAGTACTTCATCTTTCTCAGAACTCCAATTCCTTACTGGAGTTAGGGTTCCTAGTTGAGATCAACTGAATCTACTATACCTAATGTAAGTAGAAAAGATTTATTATAAGATTTTAGAATGTATAAAGAGAACAAAGTTTTACAGGTCCGGAGAATCAAACTTTGATCTGAATGCTCCAGACAGTTGAAACACACAGCTACACTATGGGGCTATTCTAGCAACAACACTGCAATGGACAGAATGTTTACGTCTCCCCCAAATTCATATGTTGAAATCCTAACCTCCCTATTGTGATGATATTAGGAGGAAGGGCTTTTGAGAAGTTACTAGGTCATGATGATAGAGCCCTTATGAATGCTATTAGTATCCTTGAAAAAGGGATCCCAGAGAGCCCTCTTGCTCTCTTCTGCCATGTGAGGATGCAAGCCTACAGCCTAGAAGAGAGCCCTCACCAGAAGCTGACCACGTTGGTACCCTGATGTTGAACTTCCAGCTTCTAGAATTGTGAGAAATAAGTTTCAGTTGTTTAGAAGCCACCCAGTTTATGGTACCTTGTTATAGCAGCCTGAACTAAGACAAAAACCATTTGCATCACTTTCCAAATGCTACCTTAGTAATTACGAACTTGGGCAAGTTAATTAACTGCTGTGTGCCTCAGTTTGATCATCTGTAAAGTGGAGCAGATAAATGTATTAAATGAGTTGTATTCAATGAGTAATATACAGGCTCTTGTAACAATGTCTGGACACATAGGGTCTGTAGTGCTTGAGCTGCTCTAACAAAGTACCACAAACTGGGTGGCTTAAATAACAGAAATGTGTTGTCTTACAATTCTGGAGACTAAGGTCCAAAATCAGGATGTCAGTAAGTTTGCTTCCTTGTGAGGTGCATAAGGGAGAAGCTGTTCCATGCCTCTTCCCTAGCTTCTGGTTTGCTGACAGTCTTGGGAGTTCTTTGGCTTGTGGAAACTTTACCCCTGTCTCTGCCCTTGTCTTCACATGGCATTCTGCCTGTGTGGGTATTGTTGTCCAGCTTTCCTCCTTTTATAATATAAGGATGCTAGTCATGCTGAATTAGGGGCAACAACCCTATGTTTAAATAAAGTCACATTTTGAGGTACTGGGAATTAGGACTTCAACATATGAATTTTAGGGAGACACAGTTCAACACATAACACATAGTAAGCATTATATGAATGTTTATTATTATTGTTACTTCTGATGACTTACTGTGTTATCACCCCATGTAGTTCTTCTAACCTTTTGCATCAGTGTATTGCGTTTGTAATGTGTGGATTAGAGAGTAGATATTCTGAGTTAACTTTAAAAAATTTGCACACCTTAGTAATTACCATTAATAATCTTCATGTTATTTCTTCATAGTAAGGACTCTTCTGACTGTGGATATGTGACTCTCATAATACCTATATAATATTTCTTGTTTTTTTTTTAAGTAAAATTCAGATATAGAATAAAAAATTTGTCTAGAAGTTACTATGGTATCATGTAGGTGAAGATTCTGTGGTCATTAATTTTTATATAATGGGAACTCTTCATAGGAGAGTTGGATATAAATAGATGTGTATCTTCTTCATCTTTTTTTTTTTGAGACAGAGTCTCACCCCTGTATTACTGCTTGTAAGTGCTTTATACTATTTTAATAAGATCCCTTGTTGACCTGATTTTTAAAGGAGTAAACAAAGGGCTTCATTGGATTTATATGGATTTTATTTCTTTTAGTATTGCATCTAAACCAGTATGAAGTAGTCACTGTGTTTTTCTAAGTGTGTTCCATGGGCTTTAGTCTTACTGGATCTTTTGAAAAATCTGAAGGGAAAAAAGTGGGGGATGGATGGTATCCTGTGGATAAATAGATGTGGGAAATGTTATATATTATATTCTTCTTTTGGGTGTTCATTGTGCACAGTAATGGTTTTGAGGAGTGCTATGGTAAAGTACCTACTTAATTTTGTGTTTACCCTAGGATTCCCTATACATTGCAAAGTCAGTGTCCACTAAGCTTTTAATTTTTTGGAGTGCCTGGACCTGAGTGAAGCAGACCCTCTAGTATCCATAATTAAGAATTATGTGATCATCTTTAGCTCTTTGGGAACAAAACACTTTAATGTATATAAGGGTATTATTCAGGATTTGGGATAGGGGACAGACTAGTTTATAATTCTGTTTTCTGGTCTGTCAGAAAAGGTATAATGTAAATGTAGGATTGATACCTGTTTCCATCTTTATACAGTGCTTAGCATATAGGCATTTAATGGCTGTTTGAAACAGAAAATCCTTTTTGATGTCTTTCATAAGTATAGTGAAGAGGGAAAATGCTTTTTTCGGGGGTTGAATAAACCCCATAGCTCTGTTTGATATATTTCTTTTGCAGTTTTTCTTTTTTTCAAAAAAAAAAAACAAAAACGGTTTTGTTCAGGTATAATTGGTATCGATAACCTGCACTTGTTTAAAGTATATAACTTTATACATTTTTATTTATTTATAGGCCTGAGAAAGCATCAACATAATCAATATAATAAACATATTTATCACTCCCAAAAGTTTCCGTGTGAAACCTCCCTTCCACCCTTCTCTGAAAACCCTTCTACTCCCCAGGGAACCACTAACCTACATTTTTTATTTATTTATTTTTTATTTGGAGACAGAGTCTCGCTCTGTTGCCCAGGCTGGAGTGCAGTGGCATGATCTCAGCTCACTGCAACCTCTGTCTCCCGGGTTCAAGTGATTCTCACATTTCAGCCTCCCGAGTAGCTGGTACTACAGGCACGCACCACCACACCCGGCTAATTTTTTGTATTTAAGTAGAGATGGGGTTTCATGATGTTGCCCAGGCTGGTCTCAAACTCGTGAGCTCAGGCAGTCCGCCAGCCTCAGCCTCCAGAAGTGTCAGCATTACGGGCGTGAGCCACCACGCTCAGTCTCACTAACCTACATTCTACCTTGCATTTTCTAGAAGTATTTTGCTATCTGTGTCATCTGTTCATTGTTTCTCGCATTCTTTTCATTATTTTTAAATTTTACCTCATTTGTTGACTTGTTAGCTATAAACTCTTAGTTTGTTGTTATAGGGTTCATAGTAAACATCTCTAAATTATCAGTGTGTATCTTCCTTGCATTCCCAGAAGAAATTCCTCATGGTCATGGCATATTATTCTTTTCATGTGTTGCAAGATTCTGTTTGCTAACATTTTCTTGGTATTTTTGCATTTCTGCTCCTGAGGAGATTATTTTGTAGGTGTTTATTTTTTTAAATTTATTTTTTGTAACGTCTTTGGTTTTTTTATTACGGTAATCAGATTTTCTAGTGTTTTGAAGATTTTCATGTATATCTCTTGAGAGATAATGTTCTGTTGCATTCTTTTTTTCCCTAGTTTTGGGAAGTGTTCCCTCTCTTATTGTATAGAATTGATTTCTTTTTTTCAGTGATAATGAAAACATCTGGGCCTGTCGATTTCTTATTCAGAATGTTTTAAACTACAAATTCAGTTCCCTTAATGTTATAGATCGAGTCAGATAATCTTGTATTAGCTCTGGTCGTTTCTCTAAGTTGTTCAACTATTTATAGTTTTCCACTATGATATGCCTATGAGGTCCATAGTGATATCCTCTTTTTAATTCCTGTTACTCATACACTTGATTCTTCATCACATCCCTGCCTGATTAAGAAATTCAGACTAAAGTCTGTCTTTTACAAAAGCAAATATCAAAATATAAAACTGTGGTTTATAGAGGGTTATCTAGAAGACTGATGAACAGTAATCTGGAGAGGAAAGATGCCTTTTTTTGGTCCGTTCAACAAATTTTATATCTTTGAAATTAAAATAAATTGTATTGCAGAGATTAAGACTTATCACAACAACCACATTTGAACTGTTTCTGAAGCATCAATCTTCTTGGCTACAATCATATCAGATATTCTACAAAGAACATAGCTACTAGAGAATACTGAGATAAATAACAAATTTAAATTAAGACAAAACAAAACAAACAACCATCAAATAACACCGAACAACATGAATGTTGTAGGGTTATAAGAGTTATAATATTGACAGAAGTAATTTATCCAATCAAAAATGAGATTTGGGCTTTCCGCATACTGAATAATGTTCCAGAAGTCAAAGAGAACAATGTTCCAGAAGTCACTTAAATCTAAGGTAGTCCAGTTTTTAAAAAATTGCTTTAAAGATACATCCACACACAGACACAAAAACATACACAGAGTCATGGCTTTTTTTTTTTTTTTTTTTTTTTTTAAGTTTCATTAAAGAAATCTTAGAGAACACAGAAGTTAGAGAAGAAAAGGTCATCGAAAACTCCAAGGACAACTACATATACATTTGACTTTCAGTTCATTATTCTAGATGCAAATAGTGTTTTATTTTTATTTATTTGTATTTTTAGTTTTGTTTCACTTTGTCTGAAATGGAGTCTTGCTCTGGTCACCCCAGGCTGAAGTACAGTGGCACAATCTCAGCCCACTGCAACCTCTGCTCCAGAGTTCAAGCGATTCTGCTGCCTCAGCCTCCTGAGTAGCTAGGATTACAGGTGCATGCCACCATGTCTGGCTAATTTTTGTAGTTTTAGTAGTAGGTACAGGGTTTCACCATGTTGGCCTCAAGAAATAATATGTAAACAAATAACTTAAAAATCAACCAACTGGGAAAAATAGCAAATATGATAGGCAAACAGTGAATATTATTATATAATTAGTAATTTGTTTTCCTCCTTTTCCTCTTTGTTGGTGTTACTAGGAGATTACAAATTTTATTGATGTTCTCAAAGAGTCAACTTTTGGTTTGATTTTTCTCTCTTTTCCTGTTTTCAATTTCATTGATTTCTTCTTTATTCTGTTCTAACTTTGGGTTTATTTTACCTTTTTTCTAGTTTTTTTGAGGCAGGAGTTTGTATTATTGATTTGAGACCTTTTTCTAATAACAAATTTTTTTCTTCTAAAAACACACAATATTATTAAATTCCTTCTGAACTGCTGTGTTGGTTGCATCTTACAGATTTTGATTTTGTATTTTCATTTTCACTCAATTCAAAATTAAAATTTCTCAGAGATCCTTTGTGATCCCTTGATTGTTTAAAAATGTACTAATTTTCAAGATTTAGAAAATTTCCTAATTTGATTCCATTATGATCAAAGAACAATTTTTTTTTTTTTTTTTTTGAGACGGAGTTTCCTTCTGTCTCCTAGTCTGGAGTGCAGTGGCACAGTCTCAGCTCACTGCAACCTTCCCATCCCCCGCCCTCTGGTTCAAGCGATTCTCCTGCTTCCGCTTCACCCGCCACTACGTGTGGCTTATTTTTTGTATTTTTGTAGAGATGGGGTTTCACCACGTTGGCCAGTCTGGTCTTGAACTCCTGACCTCAAGTGATTGACCTGCCTTGGCCTCCCAAGGTGCTGGGATTACAGGCATGAGCCACTGTGCCTGGCCAAAGAACATACTTTGTATTATTTCAGTTCTTTTACATTTATAAAGTTTGCTTTGTGACCCAGAACGTGGTCTGTATTGGATAATGTTCCATGTGTAGTTGAACAGAATTTGTATTCTGTTTTTGCTTGGTGGAGTGCTCTGTAGATGTCAATTAGACCCTTAGTTTATGGTGGTGGTCTTTGTTTATATATCCCTGCTGATTTTACGTAAACTAGGGCATCTAAGGAGAGATATTGGCAGTTATTTCTAGCTAGGTACTGATTGGAAGGTAGGCATTAAATAAGAGACCTGAAATATCTTTCTGTTGACGATGTGGGGACGAGGTTTCATGTTTCTAAGCTATAATGTCATATCAACAGTACTATAGTTAGAAAGTCAGGAAAAAAGGAAAAATGGTGCCCAGAGGAACAGATAGACAATGTATTTTCTTTCCATTGGCTCTGAGCAATTTTTTGTGGTAGCAAAAACAGACACAGAGTGATACTTAGGAAAGGAAAATTAATTCTCATTTTTAATAGTAAGATATTTTCCTTACCCCTTTTGTGAGAGACACAAAAAAGAAGTAAGACTTTTGATTCTAAATTTCCATGAAACTTTGAAGAGCAGGAAAGATGAACATGCCCTGAGAAGTGCTTTAGACTTGAAATATAAAGATTAGGCTAAAGGGGTTTACTTAAGCCTGAGGCTATTCTGTGCATAGTTTATGTGATGGTATCAATTAATACTAGTTAGAAAAATACAAAGTTTAGGCTGGGCGCGGTGGCTCACGTCTGTAATCCCAGCACTTTGGGATGCCGAGACAGGCGGATCACGAGATCATCCTGGAGATCGAGACCATCCTGACTAACATGGTGAAACCCCATCTCTACTAAAAATACAAAAAAATTAGGCAGGTGTGGTTGCACACACCTGTAGTTCCAGCTACTTGGGAGGCTGAGGCAGAAGAATCGCTTGAACCCGGAAGGCGGAGGTTGCAGTGAGCCAAGATCGCGCCACTGCACTCCAGCCTGAGCGACGGAGCAAGACTCCGTCTCAAAAAAAAACAAACAAATTTTAACCTGTGTTTGTTTTCTGTAATACCTGAACTCCTTAAGATTATCTCTACATGTTCTTCTGGGTCCTCTTTCTCCCTATCCCCATCAGAAGAATAATATCCTATTATGAAAATAATAACTAATAATAACTTACATGTAGTTGTTTATGGTTTACAAAACATGCTTCATGCATATTGTCTTACTTGATGCGCATAACCCTACTTGGTTAGCAACATAGGTTTTTTAATCTTCACTGTTTGAGTCTCAGAAAAGCTTAGTGATTTTTCTCAGGTAATAGAATTGAACATAATTAAAGCACAGGTGTTCTCATTTCTAGTTCTGTATTCTTTCTATCACATAATACTTGGTCTCTGAAAAGATGTACCTGTTTTCTGTAAAATTTTTGTAAGAAATAACTCAATTAAAATGTATTTTTACATATTTTGAAGATGTTTCTGTGAATATTTACTATTTCATTTTATGGAAAGATTAATTTCAAAGATTATTAAAAAGGTTTAATAGGTTTTCAAATACAGACTTACGGTTATCCTGTTATATGAACTTGTTATTTAATAGCCTTTGGTTATCTTCCCATTTAAAACTATAAACTCTTGGTCAGGCACAGTGGCTCACACCTGTAATCCCAGCACTTTGGGAGTCCGAGGCGGGCGGATCACGTGAGGTCAGGAGTTCGAGACTAGCCATGGTCAACAAGGTGAAACCCTGTCTCTACAAAAAATACAAAAATTAGCTGGTCATGGTGGTAGATGCCTGTAATCCTAGCTCCTCGGGAGGCTGAGCCAGGAGAATCGCTTGAACCTGGGAGGTGGAGGTTGCAGTGAGCTGTGAGTGCGCCTTTGCACTCCAGCCTGGGCGACAAGAGTGAAACTCCATCTCACAAAAATAAATAAATAAATAAATAAATTCTTTATGTGTTTTTGATGATATGCCTTTCTCTATTTCATTTGATATGCATACTTTCTCCATTCTCTTTTTCTTTTGATTTTATTTTTACTATTAGAAAAAAAAATCGGTGGCAAAATATTTTTTGTAATTCATTCATTTTTTAAAGGTTAAGAAATTATTTTTAGTTGGAATAAGCATTATATTCGTTAAATTTTTTCAATTATTGGTTTTATATATTGTGAAAAGCTTTTATTTATAATTTTTCTGTTCGTCTAATTTAGGCTATCACATATTAAAATCTTACACATTTTAAGCCCACATTATTATGTTCTCTGTTCTCTATAAGCCATTTGTGTTTTTGTGCAAATACGACTTTAAAATTTTTGTCTTATAATTTTATTTTATTGTGTTTTCAGTTATATTACACGTTATTAGCAATACTCTGCAATTATATGTGAAAACTTGTCTTTAAAATATTTTTCTTCAAAGACATGTTTTATCATCAGATTTAAGATATTTACCTAAATATGATTAAAGTATTCCAAATATAGGCAGGCAGATCACCTGAGTTCAGGAGTTTAAGACCACACTGGCCAACATGGTGAAACCCTGTCTCTACTAAAAATACAGTTAGCTGCACATGGTGTCATGATCTGTAATCCCAGCTACTCAGGAGGCTGAGGCAGCAGATTCGCTTGAACCCTGGAGATGGAGGTTGCAGTGAGCAGAGATTGTGCCACTGTACTCCATCCTGGAGTGATCAGAGCAAGACTCCATTTCAGACAAAACAAAGCAAAACTAAAAATACAAATATAAAAATAAAACACTATTTGCTTCTAGAGTAATGAACTGAAAATCAAATGTATATGTAGTTGTCCTTGGAATTTTGGATGACTTTTTCTCTAACTTCTGTGTTCTCTAAGGTTTCTTTAATGAAACTTAAAAAAAAAAAAAAAAGCCATGACTCTGTGTATGTTTATGTGTCTGTGTGTGGATGTATCTTTAAAGCAATTTTTAAAAACTGGACTACCTTAGATTTAAGTGACTTCTGGAACATTATTATGTGGAAAGCGCAAATCTCATTTTTGATTGGATAAATTACTTCTGTCAATATTATAACCCTACAACATTCATGTTGTTTGGTGTTATTTAATGGTTGTTTGTTTTGTTTTGTCTTAATTTAAATTTGTTATTTATCTCAGTATTCTCTAGTAGCTATGTTCTTTGTAGAATATCTGATATGATTGTAGCCAAGAAGATTGATGCTTCAGAAACAGTTCAAATGTGGTTGTTGTGATAAATCTTAATCTTTGCAATATAATGTATTTTAATTTCAAAGATACAAAATTTGTTGAACGGATCAGAAAAAAGCATCTTTCCAGATTACTGTTCATCAGTCTTCTAGATAACCCTCTATAAACCACAGTTTTATATTTTGATATTTGCTTTTGTAAAAGACAGACTTTAGTCTGAATTTCTTAATCAGGCAGGGATGTGATGAAGAATCAAGTGTGTGGAGCTTTTTAGATAATTTTATGATTGTGTTCTGAGAATGGCCTCAAATAATATGTAAACGAATAAAAATCAACAAACTGGGAAAATACTCATAGCAAATATTATAGGCAAACAGGGAATATTATCATATAATCAATACAAAGTTATTTAAGACAAAAAGGGAGCAAAAATTATGTAGAAATTCTCAAGAGGAAATATAGTTAGTAAATAGTATTCAGCTTCATAACTTAAAAAATCAGATTAGACTATCAATAAAAGCATATTTCTTATAGAAGCATATATAATATTCAAAAACAGTGGTAATATCCAGTGCTATCTGTGGTTCAATTATACCCATAGATTATTGGAAAAAGCATATAAAGTAGTATAGCCATTTTGAAAAGTAGTTTGATAATTTGTATCAAGAAGCTAAAGTGTTACTTTGATCCAATAATTGTCTTTGATTCTCTCCCAAGAAAATAATTCTGGATATTGAAAATCTTTATAAAGATGTTTAAAGTAGTCATTTGTGATAACAAATATTCCATCTTAAACTGAAGGTTAAGTAAATTTTGGTCATTAGTTTGATAAATATTGGGAGCTGTCAAAAATTGATATTTTTATAAGGACTGTTTTAGGGTAGGTAAATGTATGTAACATTAAGTTAATAAAGGAGACATTGTAAATGAGTATAACTACAAATAATAAGAGCAAAACAATTGATGGGTAAAATTTTAAAAGGATGGATTTAAAAAGAATATAGTGGACATTTACTTTTAAGCTCAATCAAGGTTTTAAGTATTTTAGAAACATCTGAAGGTTGCTTCTGAGACATATATTTGTATGGTGCTCTTTATAAAGTTGGTGTGTAGGAGGGAGCCACTTTTGTTGGTGACTGTAGCCAGCTGCCCAGACCCTGTACATCAGTTTTTCCTTTCTCTGCACTTTCTCACATAAATATCCAGGAGGAGGATATATGCTATTGTTCTGTTACTTGAGAATTTGGAGATTCATAAATTTCTGAGATACTGCTGTGCAAATTCCAATGCTCCGCTGGCCAGTAGTTCCCTCTGTGTTATAGGGTTATATAATTTCCCCTCTTTCTAACATTTCTCTGACTTCTAAAATATCTTTAATGAACATGGTCTTATCTTAAAAGCTTTTTTCCAGTTACCAGTTAATAATCTTTGCATTAAACTCTTCTCCCTGAGGTAACATGTTCTGCTTTTCCTATAATGTCCCATCTGCTGTTAATCCCATCCAGACATTATACATTTTAACTGACTTGTCTTACTTTATTATCCATGTCTATTTGACATGGTCAGTCTATTTTGATGGGGGAACATATCAAATACACTTACAGTAAATGTTGTGAAGTCCTTGTCTAAAAGTGTTATACTCTGTGCCATTGGTTCATACTTAGCATTTAATGGGAAAATACACAAATGCAAAAACACATTTTTAACATATATAAGTTATAATACTGCCCATTAAATTTAAGAATTAGTGTATTAAAGTAACATAGTATCTGCTACTTCTGCTACTTTTTCCAAATGTTGTTAGTGTTTCTGTGTATCCCAAATAATATATCATTTAGTCTTATATTTCTCAGTATGAATTACTTGTTGCTGTGTGTGTTTTCTAAAACTTGTTCTTGTTCCTTAACATCGTGCTACTGAGATTCATTGTTATTGATATTTATACCATATGTATATACCTGTCATTTGTTTACTTTTACTCCTCTATAGTAGTACTTGGGATGAATATATTACACATTTTTTTTTCTTTTGTTGATGGTTATTTGGGTTTTCAGCTTTGTTTTTAAAAGTGCTACTATGAACATTCTTGTACATGTCTTCTGATACACGTATATAAAAACATCTCTGTGGTATGTGCGTAGGAATGGAATATTTTGGTCATGGGGGATACATATATGAAACCTTATCAGATACTCCCATATTGTTTTCCAAACTGGTTTTTACTAACTTATAATGTTGCTATTTATATATACATACATGTGTGTATATATACATGCACATATATACATTTGTGCACATGTACATATATCCCTATGTGTGTGTGTTACTGTTGCAATGAACACTGTAATAAATGCCTTCCTGCTCAAATATATTCACCTTTTTCTTCTTTTTAAAAATTATTATTTATTCCCAGAAGCAGAATCATTGATTCAGAGGATGTGATTTTTTTTTTTTCTAGTAGGCTAGCCACCTTATTTTAATTTTTGGTATTATTTTTCTTAACTTCTATTTACTTTTTAAAATTTAGTTTTATTTATTATGAAAGTTATACATGTGTAATATACTCAAATAGCTACAAGGTTTTTTAAAAATGGCAATGCTCTGCCCTCTTCCTGGCCTCATTTACTCTTTCTCAGAGGCAAACTTTTCAGTCTTTTTCAGCTAATTATTTTAGTATTTGCCTCCATATCTGTAAATAATCTGCTTATATTTATACTTTTTAATTTTTAACTTCTTTGACTCCCCATTATGGAGCGTGAAGATTTACCCTCCTCCTTTCTTTCAACTTCCAGCACCAACCCTATTTCATAACGTGCTTTTCTCATTCATCTGGTTTCTTCTAAATAAATAATTTAGTGCTAACATTGTTGTGAAACATAAGTGCATAGCTGAATTCTTTAGCAAACTATAGTTGTACTTCTTTTTGTTTTCTTTTAAACAAAGGAGGAGGCTAGTGAAAGAAGGGACAGTGGGCTAGGCGCGGTGGCTCACGCCTGTAATCCCAGCACTTTGGGAGGCCGAGGCGGGTGGATCATGAGGTCAGGAGATCAAGACCATGCTGGCCAAAATGGTGAAACCCCATCTCTAGTAAAATACAAAAAATTAGCCAGGCATGGTGGCACACACTTGTAGTCCCAGCTACCCGGGAGGCTGAGGCAGGGGAATCACTTTGAACCCAGGGGGCAGAGGTTGCAGTTTGCTGAGATTGTGCCACTGTATTCCAGCCTGGCAACAGAGCAAGACTGAGTCTCAAAAAAAAAAGGAAAAAAAAAAAAAGAAAAAGAGGGGACAGTCAGGATTTTGGAATCAATAAAGACATTTTCTGTTGCAAAATAGGAGAACATGTTAGTCAGCGTGCCAGAGGTTCATGAATGGAAGGACAACTATAATAAACTAGAGTATACCAGAATGTTTATTCTGGTAGCCATGTGTACTATTGACTAGAATATTGAAAGCCTAGTGAAATGACTGATGTGCTTGAACTCCCTTTTATCTAATCTAGTAGATTAAATATTTCTCATGTTAAGTACACCAAGAGATAATTAATATCATTTCTTTTCCACTAAAAGCAGTAGTCTCATAGTTTTCTCCTAAGGCGATGATAAATACATTAAATTCAAATAGATCAATTTCATTTCCTGCTTCATTGTTGTGGTATATGAAGGGATCCAACAGGTATTTGTATTAAGTGGCTAGGAAGTTAATTTTGGCTGTGCACTCCACATTTATTAAGGTTTAATTGTCATGATGTGAGTAATGCTGCCATATTTCAAAGTTTGGCATTATATATATTTTTAAAAATTTACATATTTTTAGAAGTTAAACTAGTTATTTAATACTTTCATTGTTCTAAACCTGGGCAAATTTTATGAAGAGTTATATCTGTTATGATTTTTACATCTTTACCCTTTCACTGAGCAAATTGGAAGAATATTGGAAGAATACTCACTCTTTGAATATAAGCTCTTTTCTTTCAAGGCTCTTCAGATTGGCCTGGGATTATCTACTGAAAAGACTGTGTCAGAAAGACCAGGATTTAAATTCTGCTTTACCAGTTACTAGCCAAGTGAATTTGTTCAGATTACTTAAATTCTTCGGGTTTTAGTATCTTCATCTAGGTATGATGATATTTCTAGCAAGATTGTTTAGAAAATTACAAATAACAGAGGCATTAAAGTAATATATACCTTGTATCTAGCTTAATGTATTATACATGCTACATCTTTAAAAATGCTAGTCATTGTTATTAGAATCATCATCATCATTTTGTTCTTGGCTCCAATCTTTAGATGTGCTTAACAAAGAGCAGACGTATAAAAACTTGTACCACTGATAGTGATTGTATGCATCAGATAAATGGGAAGGGAAAATTTAGTATCATAATCCCTCTGTTCTTCTGTGGTGAGGGGCAGATGCTGGGGGTTGTTACTACATTTCTTTTCTTTTTTTTTTCCTCTGTTGCTACATGTCTCTTACTGAAAAGTAGGTTTGTGGAACAATTAGTAACTAAAACAATATAGACCTTTCTCCCTCCGAGCTGTTAGAGCCCTTTGCACTGCAAATCTAGCATGTTGTTTGGTTACTTCTTAAGGTGAGTGATTGTAAATGTGGTTTGGATAACTGGGGAGGTGGGAGCTGGTGGTGGTTTTACAATGTGATGAAGGCCTCTTTTTTGCTTTTAAAAATACTGGGGCCCAGCTACTCAAGAGGTCAAGATGGGAGGATCACTTGAGGCCGGGAGTTTGAGACCAGCCTGAACAACGTAGAGAGACCCTGTCTCTTAAAAAAAAAAAAAAGAAAATAGTTGGGTGTGATGCCAGGTACTGGTAGTACCAGCTACTTGGGAGGCTAAGGTGGGAGGACTGCTAGAGCCCAGGAGCTTTGAGACTATAGTGAAATATAATCACATGTGTGACAGTCCACTACACTCCAGCCTGGGCAGTGTATTGAGACTCCTCCATCTCTTAAAAACAACAACAGCAGCAGCAAAAAAAACTGTAGTTGCATCTTGAGAATTTTCTGAAAATATGAGAATATTTATTTACTTTAAAATACTAAATTTGACACTTTTAAATGTGATCTCTTGACATTTCCTTAAACTTGTAATAATCATCGTTTCTATTCTTGTCTTACCAAATCTGTCTTATTTGGAGCATTTAACTCCAGCATAAATTACTTATTAAATAGAAAATATTTGGGAAACTGTATTTTTTAAAATATGGATTTTGAAAGGCAATCCTGTTTAATAGCCTTTTTTTTTTTTGAGAAGTTATACATCTTTTAATACCTTGATATTTATTCAGTATTGAAATATTTGAATGTGTGTGTTTTTGTTTTAAACAGATTATCTTTCTCAAGGAATAGATCTTTCTGGAATAGAAGTGATAGAAAATGACCTACTTTTTATTGCAAGAGCCCGACTTGAAGTGGAAAATCAAGCTAAGCGCCTACTAGAGCAGGGTTTGGAGACTCAGGTAATAAAAATAAGACTTTTTTAATGTGAAAAAATGTCTCATAATACAGATGAACATTTGACTTTGAGTTCAAATAAGTAATGTCTTCATTTTATCACTGAGAAAGTATGTCTACAATTTAAATCAGAGAATAGGTCATAGTTAATGGAAATTTTAATATATGTTCAGTATATTTAATTTAAAAATAGACCTAATGTTTCTAATATATAATGTATATAACATGAAATGTATTTTTTATGATGTGCATATATAGATAGATAGCTGACCATGCATGCTTTGTCTAAAGCGTGGTTCCTCATTTAAGCCTTTCAACAACCCAGTAAGATTGGTATTATTGTTAATTTTATTTTACAGTTGAAGAAACAGAACTTAAATAAGTTGTTGAAAATCACATAGCTAGTAAATTAGTTTGGATTCAAATTTTAATCACTCTAGTCCCAGAACTTTTCAATCTTACTCATTATGCCATAATTTTAAAAATTTTTGACTTGACATTTCTCCTAGGGTATCATTTTCCTGATGCTTAATTTTCTGAATTGGAAGAAATTCAAAGGTATTGATGTATTAGATTCAACAACTTAGAATTAGATCTTAAATCTACCCTTGTATTATACCCAGGTATTTTCTCCATTCGTATTGGGCTCCAAAATAATTATTAATACTTAGAGTTTTTTCATATCCTCTAAACCAGGAATTTCATTTTGTGCATTTATATTAGGCAGAAATAATGTTATTAATGTGCTGTTCTTTAAGTAGCCTCTAAATCAGGAAGGTACTTGACTTCTGATTCCTAAATAGTTGTAATTTTTAAAATATAACTGAATCAGGTAGTTATTCTTTTAAAATTGAATATTATATGCAAAATGAAAAGTGGACAAATCATAAACTTTCATATAGAATGAATACCACAGTGTGAACATACCCGTGAAATCAAAACCCAGGTCAGAAATGGGACATTACCAGTACTCCTAGAGTTTCTTTGCCCTCTCTCGCAATTTTTACTCTCTTCTGTCTTCCCCAAAAATAATTATTATTCTAACTTCTAACATTAGAGATTACTTTTAGTTGTTTGGTCAATTATGTTTTAACTCTAGGTCTCCGTATAAGGATGGAACTCTTACACTGTTTAAAAAAAAAAATAGAGTATTTCTCTACATTAAATAAGAGAAGATACCTTTTTTAGATCCTCAAAAGAGAAGGAAAAGATAACTCTATTAATCAAACATTTTGCCCTGAATTTCAAAACAAGAAAGGGCAGTTGCCTTCCTAAAGAAGTGGCGTCTGGGTTTGACTTTGTAGCCCTCCATCCTATAAGAATTGTGCCTTTTTTTGGGATTTTATACAGGGGATTTATTTTCTATAACATATTGTCCTCTTCCTCATATGGTTGCTTTTATCTCCTAATCCTTTTGTGTCTGCCATCTCTAGGACTTCAGCAGTACTGTTTTCTCTCCATTCTAAATCCCATCATCGTGGATGTTACCAATACCTATGGAGGTGGTTATTCTTATATGTTGGGCTCACAGTAGTTTGACATCTACTAGCCCAAACTTGAGTCTAGTGCCCTTCCCTTCCATCCTATTTCAGTATCTTTCCCTCCTTATTAATGTTGAATATTGTCATTAGCATTTGGTCTAAGTCTCCAGTGTCTCTTCCTTTGACTGTAGATTTTTTTTTTCTGCCCTCCCACTCCCTTGTTCCTGTTATAACTCATAATTCTTTTATTAACCTAAAACTTCAGTCTCTTGGCCGGGCACAGTGGCTCACATCTGTAATCCCAGCACTTTGGGAGGCCGAGGCAGGCAGATCACCTAAGGTTGGGAGTTCGAGACCAGCCTAACCAACATGGAGAAGCCCCATCTCTACTAAAAATACAAAATTAGCCAGGCGTTGTGGTGCACTCCTGTAATCCCAGCTACTCGGGAGGCTGAGGCAGGAGAATTGCTTAAATCTGGAAGCCGGAGGTTGTGGTGAGCCGAGATCTTGCCATTGCCTTCCAGCCTGCGCAACAAGAGCAAAACTCCATCTCAAAAACAAAACAAAACAAAACAAAACAAAACCATCAGTCTGTTAAGTCATCTATAGCATAAATGCCTTTACTACTCGATGGTTTTCTACTCTGTCAACCTCATATCTGTCCCCTTCTCTGGCTCTACTTATTTTTTTGTATTAAATTGATCAAAGATGAGTCTCTTCAACTATTCACCTAACTAATGATTCTCAAACTTCACCATGAATCAGAATTGATGGGAGCACTGGTTAAACACAGACAGCTGAGCCCAACACCCAGAATTTCTGATTCAGTAGATCTGGTACCAAGAACCATTGCTCTTGATGATACCCTCAAATTCTCTCACCTTTGCCTTTCTACTACTCCTGCACAGCAAAATGCCGTCTGTGGACCATGCAACATTTATCCCTATTTTACTTCTATGCCTAGGCTTGTCATTGCTCTTAAAAAACAAAAACAAAACAAAACAAAACACAGACAACTGTAAGATTGATGTAACCAAAATTTACGATTCTGAGATGCAGCTGGGTTTCAATTACTTTTTTTTTAAGTTATTACATCTTTATTGTTTTAATTTTTTATTATACTTTAAGTTCTAGGGTACATGCGCACAACGTGCAGGTTTGTTACATATGTATATATGTGCCATGTTGGTGTGCTGCGCCCATTAACTGGTCATTTGCATTAGGTATATCTCCTAATGCTACCCCATCGCCCCTCCCCCCACCCCACGACAGGCCCCAGTGTGTGATGTTCCCCTTCCTGTGTCCAAGTGTTCTCATTGTTCAGTTCCCACCTATGAGTGAGAATATGTGGTGTTTGGTTTTCTGTTCTTGTGATAGTTTGCTGAGAATGATGGTTTCCAGCTGCATCCATGGTATGTTCATCCATGTCTTGTGCCAGTTTTCAAAGGGAATTTTTCCAGTTTTTGCCCATTCAGTATGATATTGGCTGTGGGTTTGTCATAAATAGGTCTTACTATTTTGAGATACGTTCCATCAATACCGAATTTATTGAGAGTTTTTAGCATGAAGGGCTGTGGAATTTTGTCAAAGGCCTTTTCTGCATCTATTGAGATGATCATGTGGTGTTTGTCTTTGGTTCTGTTTATATGCTGGATTACATTTATTGATTTTCATATGTTGAACCAGCGTTGCATCTGAGGGATGAAGCCCACTTGATCATGGTGAATAAGCTTTTTGATGTGCTGCTGGATTCAGTTTGCCAGTATTTTATTGAGGATTTTTGCATCGATGTTCATCAGGGATATTGGTCTAAAATTCTGTTTTTTTGGTTGTATCTCTTCCAGGCTTGGTATCAGGATGAAGCTGGCCTCATAAAGTGAGTTAGGGAGGATTCCCTCTTTTTCTATTGATTGGAATAGTTTCAGAAGGAATGGTACTAGCTCCTCCTTGTATCTCTGGTGGAATTTAGCTGTGAATCCCTGGTCCTGGACTCTTTTTGGTTGGTAGACTATTAATTATTGCCTCAATTTCAGAGCCTGTTATTGGTCTGTTCAGGGATTCAACTTCTTCCTGATTTAGTCTTAGGAGAGTGTATATGTCCAGGAATTTATCCATTTCTTCTAGGTTTTCTAGTTTATTTGAGTAGAGTTATTTATAGTATTCTCTGATGGTAGTTTGTATTTCTGTGGGATCGGTGATGATAACCCCTTTATCGTTTTTTATTGCGTCTATTTGATTCTTCTCTCTTTTCTTCTTTATTAGTCTTGCTAGCAGCCTTTCAATTTTGTTGATCTTTTCCAAAAACCAACTCCTGGATTCATTGATTTTCTTGAAGGGTTTTTTGTGTCTCTATCTCCTTCAGTTCCGCTCTGATCTTAGTTATTTGTTTCCTTCTGCTAGCTTTTGAATATGTTTCCTGTTGCTTCTCTAGTTCTTTTAATTGTGATGTTAGGGTGTCAATTTTAGATCTTTCCTGCTTTCTCCTGTGGGCATTTAGTGCTATAAATTTCCCTCTACACACTGCTTTAAATGTGTCCCAGAGATTCTGGTATGTTGTATCTTTGTTCTCATTGGTTTCAAAGAACACCTTTATTTCTGCCTTCATTTCATTATGTACCCAGTAGTCATTCAGGAGCAGGTTGTTCAGTTTCCATGTAGTTGAGCAGTTTTGATTGAGTTTCTTAATCCTGAGTTCTAGTTTGATTGCACTGTGGTCTGAGAGACAGTTTGTTATAATTTCTGTTCTTTTACATTTGCTGAGGAGTGCTTTACTTCCATCTATGTGGTCAATTTTGGAATAAGTGCGATGTGGTGCTGAGAAGAATATATATTCTGTTGATTTGGGGTGGAGAGTTCTGTAGATGTCTATTAGGTCTGCTTGGTGCAGAACTGAGTTTAATTTCTGGATATCCTTGTTAACTTTCTGTCTCGTTGATCTCTCTGATGTTGATAGTGGGGTGTTAAAGTCTCCCATTATTATTGTATGGGAGTCTAAGTCTCTTTGTAGGTCTCTAAGGACTTGCTTTATGAATCTGGGTGCTCCTGTATTGGGTGCATATATATTTAGGATAGTTAGCTCTTCTTGTTGAATTGATCCCTTTACCATTATGTAATGGCCTTCTTTGTCTCTTTTGATCTTTGATGGTTTAAAGTCTGTTTTATCAGAGACTAGGATTGGAACCCCTTCCTTTTTTTATTTTCCATTTGCTTGGTAGATCTTCCTCCATCCCTTTATTTTGAGCCTATGTGTGTCTCTGCTCATGAGATGGGTCTCCTGAATACAGCACACTGATGGGTCTTGACTCTTTATCCAATTTGCCAGTCTGTGTCTTTTAATTGGAGCATTTAGCCCATTTACATTTAAGGTTAATATTGTTATGTGTAAATGTGATCCTGTCATTATGATGTTAGCTGGTTATTTTGCTTGTTAGTTGATGCAGTTTCTTCCTACTATCAATGGTCTTTACATTTTGGCCTGTTTTTGCAAGTGGCTGGTACCAGTTGTTCCTTTCCATGTTTAGTGCTTCCTTCTGGAGCTCTTGTTGGGCAGGTCTGGTGGTGACAAAATCTCTCAGCATTTGCTTGTTTGTAAAGGATTTTATTTCTTCTTCACTTATGAAACTTAGTTTGACTTGATATGAAATTCTGAGTTGAAAATTCTTTTCTTTAAGAATGTTGAATAATGGTCCCCACTGTCTTCTGGCTTGTAGAGTTTCTGCCGAGAGATCCACTGCTAGTCTGATGGGCCTCCGTTTGTGAGTAACCCGACTTTTCTCTCTGGCTGTCCCAACATTTTTCCTTCATTTCAACTTTGGCGAATCTGACAATTATGTGTCTTGGAGTTGCTTTTCTCGAGGAGTATCTTTGTGGTGTTGTCTGTATTTCCTGAATTTGAATGTTGGCCTGCCTTGCTAGGTTGGGGAAGTTCTCCTGGATAATATCCTGAAGAGTGTTTTCCAACTTCGTGCCATTCTCCCTGTCGCTTTCAAGTACACCAATCAGACGTAGATTTGGTCTTTTCACATAGTCCTGTATTTCTTGGAGGCTTTGTTCATTTCTTTTTTCGCTTTTTTCTCTAAACTTCTCTTCTCACTTCATTTCATTCATTTGATCTTCAATCACTGATACCCTTTCTTCCAGTTGATCAAATCAGTTACTAAAGCTTGTGCATTTGTCATGTAGTTCTTGTGCCATGGTTTTCAGCACTATCAGGTCATTTAAGGACTTCTCTAGTTAGTCATGCATCTAATCTTTTTTCAAGGTTTTTAGCTTCTTTGCAATGGGTTCAAACTTCCTCCTTTAGCTTGGAGAAGTTTGATCATCTGATGCCTTCTTCTCGTAATTCATCGAAGTCATTCTCCGTCCAGCTTTGTTCCATTGCTGGCGAGGAACTGCGTTCCTTTGGAGGGGGAGAGGCACTCTGATTTTTAGAATTTTCAGCTTTTCTGCTCTGTTTTTTCCCCATCTTTGTGGTTTTATCTACCTTTGGTCTTTGATGATGGTGACGTACAGATGGAGTTTTGGTGTGGATGTCCTTTCTGTTTGTTAAGTTTCCTTCTAACAGGACCCTCAACTGCAGGTCTGTTGGAGTTTGCTCAAGGTCCACTCTAGACCCTGTTTGCCTGGGTATCAGCAGCAGAGGCTGCAGAAGAGTGAATATTGCAGAACAGTAAATATTGCTGCCTGATCATTCCTTTGGAAGCTTGGTCTCAGGGGCATTCCCAGCTTTGTGAAGTGTCAGTCTGCCCCTACTTGGGGGTGCCTCCCACTTAGGCCACTTGGGGATCAGGAACCCACTTGAGGAGGCAGTATGTCTGTTCTCAGATCTCAAACTGCATGCTGGGAGAACCACTAGTCTCTTCAAAGCTGTCAGACAGGGATGTTTACATCTGCAGAGGTTTCTGCTGCTTTTTGTTTAGCTATGCCCTGTCCCTAGAGGTGGAGTCTACAGAGGCAGGCAGGCCTCCTTGAGCTGTGGTGGGCTCCACCCAGTTCGAGCTTCCTGGCTGCTTTGTTTACCTACTCAAGCCTCAGCAATGGCGGGCACCCCTCCTCCAGCCTCACTGCCACCTTACAGTTAGATCTCAGACTGCTGTGCTAGCAATGAGGGAGGCCCCGTGGGTGTGGGACCCTCTGAGCCAGTCTCGGGATATAATCTTCTGGTGTGCTGTTTGCTAAGACCTTTGGAAAAGTGCAGTATTACGGTGGGAGTGACCCGATTTTCCAGGTGCTGTGTGTTAGGATTTCCCTTGGCTAGGAAAGGGAATTCCCTTACTCCTTGCACTTCCCAGGTGAGGTGATGCCTCGCCCTGCTTCGCCTCTTACTCGGTGGACTGCACCCACTGTCCTGCACCCACTTTCCGACATGCCCCATTGAGAGGAACCCAGTACCTTAGTTGGAAATGCAGAAGTCACCTGTCTTCTGTGTCGCTCGCACTGGGAGCTGTAACTTGGAGCTGTTCCTATTCGGCTATCTTGGAACCACCCCCCTGTACCTGGCCTCAATTACTTTTTTATTATGTCCAATTCCCTCTTCCATTTCACATGGAAAGGGTTGTTTCAAATTTTTTTTATTCACTGTAAACCTCCAGTGTCTTCTCTCTCATTGTCATGAGATGATCTTGTCACACTCCTTACAAAGAAAATCAAGATCACAAGGCATGCATGGTTTTGACTTCATGCCTAGTTCATTCTTAAGGATACAACTCCATCAGATCTCTAACCTTCCTATTTAAGGCGAATTCCACACCATCCTTTCTGCCCTGCTTCTTTACTTTGCTCCTTAGCTTGTCTGAATCTTCAACCTTTTCCTTTTTTTTTAGCAGTAAACAAAGATACTAAAATTTCTCCCACTTAAAAGGAAAAAGGATTCTTCAAGTTTAACTGTTTACTTAGTTATATCTTATTATGTAACTATTTCCTAGTCTGTTTACTTCATAGTCAAACTGTTTGGAAGAATAAGCTGCTCTTACTGTCTCCTTTTCTTGACTTCTCATATAGTCCCCAGTCTACACTATTGTGGCTTCTAACACACTTTCAGTAGATTTATTGAAGTCTATACCCCAGTAGATTACTGGGGTGACCTCCCAGTTTCCCAAAGGACTTTTTTTTTTGTTTCTCAAATTTTGACATTGGTAGCCATTTCAACTTCTTGACAGCCTTTCTTCTCTTAGTTTCCTTATCTCAATCTCTCCTGTTTTCTTTTTCTTTTTTTTTTTTTTTTTTCCTTCTCTTGACATTGCTTTTTGGTTTCTTCATAGTTGTAATGATTTCTGCTTACTTCCTTAATCTTTGTATTCTCTCTATCTTCGTGACCACTTTTTATTCTAAGTGCTTTTCCTTGATGATCTCGTACATTCCCATTTGCTGATAACTTTAGAATCTCACTCTGCATCCAAGATCTCTTTCGTAAACACCAAATCTTTATAGCTGCCTGCCCTGCCTGCAGGATGGTTGTATTGGTTAAAATTTGCTTATAGAAAACAGAATTTACTTTAGCAAGTTTTAGTAGATAGGGATTTATTATAGGATATGGTTGGAAGGGCTCAAGAAGAAGATCTGAACTTCTCAGAACTACTGAACTGTGCAGAATTGGACAAGTTGGGCAGATATTGCTTCCTCCATGTCAGGAAACTGCCTACTGGTGTTTTATATAACCTTCATTGCATCTGATAGCTTCAGAGCCATATTTCCTCTGACAGGATCTAGATCAGCAAAATGGATGTCCTCTGTTCTGCCTTTTGGTACTCGTAATGCTAGGGACTATACACCAGGCCCCATTAGAGCCAATAGGAGAAATCCAAACACCTCTATGACCAAGCTTGGCAGGGAAAACAACAGAAGTAGGAAAAGTACAGCCTCTGCCATCTAAATGTCAAACAAGTTCTTATAGTTGACAGAATATTAGTCATATCTGGACCCTTTTACAGCAAACACATACTAAAAGGAAGCTGGAATGTATATTGAGCAAGCTCATTCTTAGTATCATCCACATTATTCCATGAGACCCTCCTAATGACTCTGTAACTCAGAATATTAAAAACCAGAGTTGTCAAATATATCTTCTCCTGTGTTTGTTAGCTGCTGTGGAGCACCACTATTCAACTGGGAAACTTGGAAATCAGCTCATCTAAGGACGAGCAAACTTTTCGTGAAGAGACAGATAGTAAATTAGTTTAGATTTTGTAGGCCCTTTAGTTTCAGTTATAACTACTGAACTCTGCTGTTGTAGCAGGAAAACAGCCAGAGACAATATGTAAATAAATGAGCTTGGTTGTATTTCATTAACACTTTATTAGCAAAAACAAGCATGAACCAGATTTGTCCCATGAGCATAGTTTGTTGACTCCTGTTCTAATCTGATTGTTTCTGTATTCTTGTTTCATACCCTTAGCTTTCTCATCCTGATTACTATATTAGTCTTCTATTAGTGTCTGATTTCCATTTAATATTCATACTGTTTCTACAGTGATCTTAATGTTAGATATATCTAGTCGTGGCCATTTAGTACTTAAAATTCTTCAACCACTTTGTTCTTTGTAAATCTCAAACTGTAACCCCATTTGCTTCTTGCCATCTTGCTACATCCCCAAGTGACACTTACGGCTGTCTCTTGTTTCCCTGAATATAACAGGTTTGTTCAGCCTCTGTGGCTTGCATTTAATGTTAAATATTCTTTGAACACAGTTACTGGTTGAATTTACGTGGCTATTTGTTTTGTATTCATTCTTTACCCAACTTTTTCCTCCTTAACTTCCCCAAATATCCTTTCCTGATTCTTGTGGGTGGTTTTAGAACCTCTATTTAGGGTTATAATACACCTTTGAAAAAAAGAAGAAGAAGATGCTTAATAATGTTACTTATTATATTTGAGCATTTTATTTATCACACTGTGTTATATGTATGTTTTGATGTACTCACTGGATTGACATTCATTAAGACCTAGTACTGTATCTTTTATCTCTGTTTTCCCATTCTTTGTATTGCTCAATAAGTATTTATTAAGTATTAAATAATTGGATGAAACACTGGATGATGGTCTTAATGTTTCTTTTTCTTTTTCTTTTTTTTTGAGACTTAGTTTTGCACTTGTTGCCCGGGTTGGAGTACAGCGGTGCGATCTCAGCTCACTGCAACCTCCGACTCCTGGGTTCAGGTGATTCTCCCGCCTCAGCCCCCCGAGTAGCTGGGATTACAGGCACGTGCCACCACACCCAGCTAATTTTTGTATTTTTAGTAGAGACAGGGTTTCACCATGTTGGCCAGACTGGTCTCAAACTCCTGACCTCAGATGATCCACCCGCCTGTGCCTCCCAAAGTGCTGGGATTACAGGCATGAGCCATCGCGTGCCCGGCCCTAATGTTTCTTTTGAAGGATGATTGCTCAGATTATCAAATTCTTTGATAATTACTTCTCAAAGAAATATTGAAGGAATTCCAAGTCAACCTTGAATAAATATGAATATTTCTACAGAAAATTGATATTAGCATAGTTTGTTTAGTTGTGAGAAAGATGGCAATTTATATTTCAGGGAGTGCAATGTCACAAGCCTTTTGTATTAATCTAATGGGAAACCTTATGTATATATACTACTTAAAATTTTGTATCTATGAAATGTTTTTGATATACACATTTTTATATATCTTTATGCGGTTCTTAAAATTTTACTATATTTTAGAGTCATGGGACTCAAACCAAGTAATTCTAGAAAGGAAACAGTACCAACATTTTTAAAACCAAAATATTATCTTCAATAGGGATGGATAAATTTAACATGTCAAAACGGAATGGTTACTGTTAAAGGCTTTTTGTTTTTTAATTGAATTGTCTTACATTTAAAGTAAGAAAGTATTTTTTACCATAGTAGTTTCTAAGTAAATATATATTAGATGTTTTATTGTCTTGTGCACTTTTTTACCAGTTGTCAAGTTTGACTTTTCTTTGGTTTTTAAATTCATATTAAAAATTAAGAGACTGACAAACTTTTAGGAAGTCTTCCTTAAGTATTGATAGTTTTGTTATCTGTTCAGACTATATAAATTTATTCAAAAGATTTATCAAAGTAGATGACTGTTGTTATTTAACCAGTGGCCTATTTCTAATAAATCGGATTAAAAAGACAAAAGTATAAAAGTAATGTGTGTCTGCATGGGTAGAGGTAGAATGATCTGCATAGATCTTAGAAAAATAGGAGTTAGGGAACTATAATTTTGTTGTATGTCTCAGCATGCTTCATAGGAGGATAGATTCTGCTCAGTGGAGGGGGAGTATTTTCTCCCTGTAAGGCCATATGGATCATATTATCATAGTTTATTGACATTATCCTTTAATGTTATCCAATTCATTTGTCTTATTTAGATGTATAAAGTAACCTTCTGAGTATAATTAGGCTCCTCTGTTAGTCCATTTGGACTGCTGTCACAAAACACCATAAACTGGGTGGCTTATAAACAACAGAAATTTATTTTTCACAGTTCTGGAGGCTGGGGAAGTCTGAAGGCTGGAGGTGCCAGCAGATTGGGTATCTACTGAGGGCCAACGATCTGATTCACAAATGATGCCCTCTCGATGTGTCCTTATGTGGTAGAAGGAGCAAAGGCGCTCTCAAGCCTCTTTTATAAGGGCACGAATCCCATTCATGGGGTGCCCTGCCTTCATGACATAATCACCTCCTAAAGGCCACACCTTCTAATACTATCACCTTGGCAGTTGGGATTTCAGCATATGAATTGAGGAGGAAAGACACAAACATTCAGACTATTGCAGCTTGCTGTACAATTTTCCTAAAGGGAGAAAATGTATTATCTGCCAATATTAACATTCTGGTTCAGTACATGAAATTTACTGTATTTCTTATGTATAAATTGATATTTGTGTTTGTAACATCTTTCTGAGCTTAGTTGTTTGTGTCTGTCTTCCTCAGACCTGGGTTTCTCACAAAGTTAGGTTTCGGGTTTTGTGGAGCTGAGAGGATTAAACTCTTAATAATCATGTCACTGAGATAAGGCTTCTTGGGAAGCAGGCTGTAAGAGCCTGTGTTTTGGAGCTAGTGCCTTTTCTTCTCAGACAGCAACAAGACAGAGGTGTCATCCAGCTGTGTCAGCAGGCAGTTTAGGAATTAAGAATGAAACGAACCATTGTTCAGTCTCTGTTCTTTGTCAGGCTCTGTGTTAGTCACTTTACATTTGTTATCTCAATTGCAATAACAGATCTGTGAAGAAGATATAATTATCCACTTTCTGTATGGTTAAGGAAACAAAGAGATGGAAAGGTTAGGAAATTAACTGAAGATTACATAGCTGGCAAGTAATAGAATCATGATCTGGAGCTCCTGCTTCCCCACTTCTTTAGTAAGACCAAGCAGTTTGTTCTAATTTTATTAAATAATTATATTGAAAATTATTTGACAATTTGTGAAGCAATTTGTATTGTATTTGTATTTTTAGGAAGTCTCCATTTGATGACTAATCTAAACTGGTCCTTCAGTGTTCCTCAGAATTTTTGTTTTCTGGCCAACTGTTTTTTTTTTTTCATCTTCTGAAATTATTCTTCTACACTCTCTTTACTTTCCATCAACCATCTTCTCTTGCCATACCCCCATTTTACTGTGAGCAGATGTCCTTAATTCCTGCTTCACTGAGAGTCCTCTCACACCACCTCTGCTCTAGATCCTATTTTCTATTTTCTTAGAACCTTATCTTGTTGACATTTCCATCCCTCATTTCCCTTATACTGTTTCCTCATCAGCATTTAAACATGCACATTTTATGCTACTCTCCATGTGTATCTCTGCTTTTCAGTCTGATAAGCTTTCTATTAGTCGTTCACATCCCATTTTCCTTTCTTCTTTAGAGCCTTGGTACTCTTTTTATGCCTGGAATACGCTTCACACTCCCTGTTAGAACAGATGCTGCAGCTTATATGTATTTTACCCTCAAATTATATTCTTGCATGTATCAGAGATTATTAAAATAGTTAAATGTACAATGTTTCTTATAAATATGGACTAAAAGAATTACAGTATTTTAACTTTGAAGTACTATTGCATTCATGAATGATTACACACTTAGTTTATAGGCTCTTAGCCTGAATAGATGTACAGTAAACAAGGAACTTTTGAAAAGTTACATCATATTATCAGTAACATTTAATAATTTCTGATATTAATTTGATTCCTCAAAAGTGTTGATGATCCTCTCTTACTGAGTATGTAGTTGATGCCCATCATTTTCAATATCAGTTCATTGTAAAACTTAATATAGCATGAGTCTTTAGTGCTATCTTTACCAGTTGTGAAATTGTAGTATTTAATGACACTAAAAATTCTCCATCTTCATTGTCTTCAGTGATTTTTACATTTTTGGTTATTGACTGATAATTCAATGAGATCTTTTGTTAAAAACTAAATTATTACTTTCTGTTGAATCATGTTAAAGAAATTGATGATGTTTCTATTACTTCATTGAATTCTGCCCTTACTAAAATCATAAAAATAGTAATAATAATAATAATAATAATAATAGAGTCACCTAACTGTAATTTGCAGATAAGTTGTCACTTCATTTTTATGGCTGCTGTGTTCTGAATGCATCCTCCTCAAATTCTCCTTATGTTGAAATCCTAACCCCCAAGATTATGTTATTTGGATGTTGGCCTTTGGGAGGTAAACAGGTCATGAAGGAGGGACCCTCATGAATGGGATTAGTGCCATTATAAAAGACTTTTTGCATTTTCTATGTACCTTCCCCTCTCCTTCTACCCCTCATTTTACTCAGAGCCTGAGAGAGCTGCTTATCCTTTTGCCATGTGAGATTACATTAAAAAGGTGTCCTTGTCAGGGAAGGGAACATCACACACTGGGGCCTGTCGGGGTTGTAGGGCTAAGGGAGGGATACCATTAGGAGAAATACGTAATGCAGATGACGGGTTGATGGGTGCAGCAAACCACCATGGCACGTGTATACCTATGTAACAAACCTGCACATTCTACACATGTATCCCAGAACTTAAAGTATAATTTAAAAAAAAAATGGTGTCTTTGTGTGAACTAGGAAGATGAGCCCTTATCAGATACCCAAACTGCTGACACCTTGAACTTGGATTTCCCAGTCTCCAGAACTGCAAGAAATAAATTTCTCTTGTTTATAAGCCCAGTCTATGGTATTTTATTATAGCAGCCAGAACAGACTAATATAATAGCTATTCCTTTGTTATCTGAAACAACTATTTATTTGAAGAAAGTTAGTGCAATTTCTTTTTTTAGCATTCCTTTCCAAACCAAAATTGTTTAGTAAATGTGGATAACCTTTTTCATCACTACTGTTTTTTCCAGTTAATTGCCTAAGTGTTTTGTATTTATTTGTATGTTTTAAATAGCTTTGTAGTATTATAAAATACTATCATATTGCAAAATGTCTGTTTTCAGATTTCTAAACTAAATGACTGTTTAGATATGGAGGAGCTATTGTTTCTTTCTACACGAAAAATACATAAATAAACTTCTGACCTTACAAAAGCCTTATTATTTCTGGATGGGAAAGATTTATAGTGATATCACTATCACTTCCACTGGAAAAATTTGGAAGGACTCGTGACTTAGGGCACATCTTCTGGGGATGCACAGAATATGATCATGTTAGAAAAAACATTTTTCACCTCTATAAGCAGTCTGTCACAGCATGCGACTGGATGTACCATCCACCTGCAGCTCTTCCTGATTCCCATTTCTCTCTTTTCTACTCACCACAGAGTCTTTCACTGACAGAAGTCACACAAAGAAAGGGAGAGGACCTTATTTATTTATTTATTTTTTCAGGATTACAACAGACTCCATTACCTCAGGCTTTAACTAGCTTTCAAAAATAGGTGGTAGAAATTGTGATCTGGATCAGTTCCTGCATCACCATAGATACCAGTCCCCCACAGTAAAATGATGACATTTTAATTAGGAAGATGACTTTACATTGTGAATTAGAAGCTTTCCCAGTAAACAAATATGAGATTTTCTGGGGGTTCAAGGTAGAGCAAGATAATGTTTTTACTTATCTTTAGAGGTCATCAGGAAAGAAGATTTCTGTGTTCACTTCTTTTGGAGCTTAGTACCTGTCTATAATCCCGACCCTGTGGTAGTTGTTACTAGTGATAGTAACTAAGTATTCATGAACTTGCCTTTTCCCTAAGGCAGAAGACCTTCTTGGTCAAGCCTAGGGTCCTGGTGCTTATCAACTGTTAGCCAAAAGTACCATGACAACCTTAGAGGAGCTAGCTCTAGAGAACCTAGACCTAGACCTAGACCTAGACCTAGCTTCTCTAAGAAAATAATATAGAATTGAAGTTCAGTAGATAAATATCTATATAGTATACAGTAAGAAATTATGATATTATGATCTCTTTTCACTTTTGCAGTTAAAAATTCTGAATTATTTCTGGTATAGCAAGGATACCAGTTCAAATGCATTGTGTTCAGTAGGCTCTATGAAAGTTATGCATTATCGTAAGCTTCAAAAAGGTCCTCGTAAAGTTGAACACACTGATTCCTTTTGTAGTTAATGAGAGTAGTTCTACAGGCAGCAAGCACTTCTTTTGGGATGTTTTCCTTCCCTTATGACCCAACAAACACCATTTGCCTAGCTTTAAAAGGTACAGCTTTTATATATTTAGCTGTTAGGAGTTTTTCTGACTTGTCTCATGGATTATATAACAGATCTCATCATTTGGGCCTGTGTAAACTCCTTTGTATATTTGGTCCCTGTATTGTTTTTACCACTAACTAGAATTTCAGTAATTTTTCTCCTCTTGTTCAAAACTTGTTCCTTGGCACACAGTAAACAACTTGAAAGAATGAATGTAGTAAGAGCTCTCATATTTCCTTTATGACCTTCAAATGGTAATTTGCTGTTGTTTCCCCAAATATTTGTCTGTTTGTTCCCATCACTGTAGCTTTCATTAGATTTAATGGAGAGTACATTGGTATTCAATTAGATAAACTTTATGACATGTATAAATAATAAATTTAAGAGTTACGCTTCGACAATTTCTCTTTAAAGATAACGTTATATATTGTTATTAATAATAGTTATATAATATGTACGTCATAGTGTTTTATAATTTAAAAGGGTATTTTAAAACTAATCATTTAATTTTTTTTCTCTAAAGCTTAATGTTAGTTGTGTAACATGTCCTTTTTATTTTATCCTTAAATTTGAATGGAAATTAATTTGAACTCTTACATAACACCCAAAATCATGGGTTGGTAAACTACAGCCCGTGGCCTGTTTTTTATATTCCCCCAGTGCTAAGAATTATTTTCATATTTTAAAATGGTTGGGAAAAAACAAAAAACAAACAACATATATAGTGTGCAGAGCCTAGACTATTTACATATTGCACTTTAAAGAAAAAATATGCTGATCCCTGCTTTTATTAATTGATTTTCTTGGCAGATACTTTCAACTTTTCTTTTCTCCTACTCTTCTCTCTGCCTACCATTTCTTTTTTACAATGTATCAATTACCATATGGTATTTCTGTATGCTTTTGTTTTACACCAAATGTAAAGTATTACTTTTATTCTAGTTTCTATCTTATGCAGTCATGTCATTTTCATATTCTTTGACAAATTCTCTTGTTATGAACAATCCACAATAACTTTGGCTGCTTTATTATTTTATTGCCATCTTGCAGTGTGGACTTACATCTAATTAACTGCTTTTAGACTTAGGGTATTTTGGTGTTATTACTTCCCATAGTTTTCCAGTTCACTGAATGCATTTCATTTCAGTTATCCATGTGAATGATTTTTCAATAACGGACTAAATTTTTATTGTATTTCATATAGAATTCTGTCACTGCTGTTTGATTAAAATTTGGTGTTCACTCTAGTCTATATGTAATTGCTTTCTGCTTCTCAAAAATTTCTCTAAACTGTGTTTGTACTTGTATAAATCTATATGATTTTACTTAAACAATCTTGTGGTGGAGTGTTATTATAGTAGTAAATAGTAGAATTTTATTTTGTAATTGAGAAAAATTACAGGCAGCCACTTTTTGTCATTATAGATTAATTTGCATTTCCATGGTTTTATATAATTGAAGTTACACAGTGTGCTCTTTCTCGTATCTGGCTTCATACATTCAACATAATCATTTTGAGATTCATGCATGTTATGTGCATTGATAATTTGTTCCTCTTTTATTATGTCATTACTTATGGAAGTATCTTTATCCATTCACCTATTGATGAGCATTTAGGTTATTTCTACTTTAGGACTATTGTAAATAAAGCTGCATGAACACTCAAGTACAAGTCTTAGTGTCAGCGTATATTTTCATTTCTATTAGGTTAATACCTGAGGCAAAAAAAAAGGTTAGATTTTTGCAAAGACTATTATGTTTACCTTTTAAAGAGAATACCATTTTTCCAAAGTGGTTCTATTAGTTTATATTTCCACATCAGTTGTTTAGGGTTCTGGTTCCTCCAGATTGTTGCCAACATTTGATGTTGGCAGTCTTTTTAATTTTAGCCATTTTAGTGGGTATGTAGGAAGTTCTCATTGTGCTTCTCATGTGCATTTTCTTAATAACTACTGATGTGACAGACTTTTTAACCACTTAATAGTGAAGGTGTTTGTTCAATTTTTAAAGGCTTTGTTGTCTTCTCATTATTGAGTTTAAGAATTTTTATTACATTCTGGATGTAAGCCTTTTATCAAATTTTGTACTGTAAATTGTGTTAGTTGGCTTTCACACTGCTATAAAGACATACCCACGACTGGGTAATTTGTAAAGAAAAGAGGTTTAATTGACTCACATTTCCACAAAACTGGGAAGGCCTCAGGAAATGTATAATCATGGCAGAAGGGGATGAGGCATATCTTACATGGTGGCAGGCAAGAGAGAGGAGTGTGTGTGGAGCTAAGGGGAAAGAGCCCATTATAAAACTATCAAGTCTTGTGAGAACTCACTCACTATCCTGAGAACAGCAAGTGGGAAAACCACCCCCATGATCCAGTCACCTCCCACCAGGTTCCTCCCTCTACACATGGGGATTATGAGGATTACAATTCAAGATGAGATTTGGGTAGGGACACTGCCAAACCATATCATAAATATTTTCTTCTATGTCTTTCCTTTTTTCCTGTTATCATGCACTTTTTGTGTATAGTTTGATGAGTTTTAGTACACTTATTTATTTATTTTAATTTTTAAAATTTTTTCAGACAGAGTCTCGCTCTGTCACCCAGGTTGGAGTGCAGTGGCGCCATCTTGGCTCACTGCAATCTCCATCTCCTGGAATCAAGCAATTTTCCTGCCTCAGACTTCCAAGTAGCTGGGGTACAGGCACATGCCACCACAACTAGCTAATTTTTATATTTTTAGTAGAGACGTGGTTTTACTATGTTGACCAGGCTGGTCTTGAACTCCTGACCTCAGGTGATCTGCCTGCCTCAGCCTCCCTAAGTGCTGGGATTACAGGTGTGAGCCACCTCGCCCAGCCAAGTTGTAGTAAATTTATACAACTGTGCAACCATCTCATAACCAGTTTTGGAATATTGCCATCATCATACAAAAGTTCCTTCATGCTTGTTTGTAGTCAGTTCCTCCTCCTAGCCCCAAACCCAGGCAATTACTAATCTTGATAGATTATAATTTCTGTCTTCATAGTTTTTTTTCTAAAAATTTTATATAAATACAGTCATATGACAGATAATCTTGTATATCTGGCTTCTTCACTTAGCACAGTGTTTTATTTAGAGTGATTCATTTTGTTGTATGCAGTGTTCCCCAGCCTTTTTGACACCAGGGACTGGTTTCATGGAAGACAATTTTTTCACACATGTGGGAGCAGAGGTGGTGGTTTTAGGATGAACTGTTCCGCCTTAGATCATCAGCATTAGATTCTCATAAGGAGCACACAACGTATGTCCCTAGCGTGCGCAGTTAACAATAGGGTTCGCACTCCTATGAGAATCGAATGCTGCTGCTGATCTGACAGGAGGCAGAGATGAGGTGATAATGCTCGCTCCCCTGCCGCTCACCTCCTGCTGTGTGGCCCCAGTTCCTAACAGGCCAGGGACCCATACTGGTCAGCAGCCCAGGGGCATTGGGAACTCCTGGTTGTATGTATAAGTAGTCCATTCTTTTTCATTGATGAGTAATATTCAGTTCTATGGATATATACATTTTGCTTGTGTCTTGATAAGTTGGTAGACTGCTTTTGTCTATTATGAATAATGCTGTCTTTTCCTCCCTTGATATTGTCTTTTTGAAAAGCAAAATTTTTTTAGTTTTGATAAAGTCTAGTTTTTCCATGTTTTCTTTTGTGTATTATGAAAGAAATTTTTGCCTACCCTAAGGTTACAAGGTTTTTGTCTTATGTTTTCTTTTAGAGGTTTTACTATTTTACATTTTATTTAATTTTTATGTACAGTGGAAAATTAATTTTTTCCATAGAGGAATTTAGTTTCTTGAGCACCTTTTGTTGAAAACTTTTTTTCTTTTATTTAATGGATACCTTTGCATTTTAATTTTCTGTCAATCTTTCCCCTAATGGTTTTAATATCTATTAATGATTTCTGCCTAAATCTTTTTCTTAAATTACTTTTTTAGTCAGGGATTATGAAAGGATGATTTACTATTTTTGTTATTCCTTGTGTTTACTAGCTCTGATTATTTTGTAAAGAACTTTAACTCATCAACTATGCATATTTGGTTACCCTGAATTGCAGTTTCTTTTGAAAATTATATATAAATATTTAGAAATTTAACTGTCATTACCACTTTATAGAGTAATGAGTTGATACAGTAGTCACCACCAAAGGTAGCAGATGAGATGTGATTTTATTCTTTTGTTTTTCATCCATTAAAAATTATTATTATGGGCCCATTTTTTTTTTAATATAATGTCTTTCAGTCAGTTTGGTGCTGGATGAGGCTACATGAACTATTAACAGCAAGCTAGATTAATAGTGGCTTAAACCAACAAATTTGACTGGGTGTAGGTGATGCTAACATTGTTTCAACTATTCAACAAGGATTCAGGCCTTTATTTTTCCATTCCATCATCCTTAGTGTGCTTTTGCTTGTCCCATCATGGTCACAAGATAGCTGTCATGCTGCTAGCCATTGTGTCTGTGTTCAAGGTACAGAGGTGGGGCAGAGCCAGTTGTGAGTCAAAAGGTGGTGTTATAATATCCTTCCCCAAATTGCGTAAGCCAACATGTCCTTATGTCTCACTGGCCAGATTTGAGTCACTTGCTCAGCCTAGCTGTCAAGAAGATTGTGAAAGCAAGTATCTGGCAAAGAGGAACAGAATTGTCAACATTGGCTCAGGCTACTCTTATCAGCCATTGCCTGAGAAAATTAGGTTTTTATCAAGAAAAAAGAAGGAAGAAAGGAGTTTTGGGCAATAGCTAATACATAATGCTTGCCGTAAATATCTTTGGTAAAGCACAGAATGACTTTACATTTTATTATATTTAAAAATAAGCCTTGTGTTTATGGCTTGCCACACTAATTTGTCATGATTACTTCCATTTTCCTATAAAATTCATTTTATTGTTGAATAAACATTTTCAATAGTTTCCTTTTAATATTAATTACTATTATCTAATATGACTTGGAATATGTTATTCTGTGTATTGACATCATTTAAAAACTTTTAATGCCAAACTGTGACTTGTTAGAATGTCTTCTTCAGATATTTTGTTAAAAATTGAGAAATTAAAATAGCCCTTCTTCTCCACATTGATCATTTCTATACTGTGTTCCTCATTTTTTTAGGCACTCGGTGTATCACTTTCTGTAGAACTTTCCTCTTCTAATCCATTTTCATCTTCATTCTTTCTACCTCTTCTTTGTCTTTTTTCTCTCATTTCCCACCCCCACCCCACCTCTCACCCCTCCGGCCTTTCTGTATAGATCCTCTTTCTTTTTCTGCCTCTCTTCAAAATAAAGGCTGGAATAAAGTTTCTGGTATATGAGATCATATTGTACTATTAAATTTCCTTTTTAGTATCTTAATTTTATTTGCATTATGTACTGTTGACTGTTGATTGTTAACAGGTTCAGAAATAATTATATTAGGTTAGCTGAAAAGTACACATCAAGCATTAATGGGTTGCATGTTACTGAATCAGCAAAGCTACTGCTAAGCTCTGAATCACAACCAAGGTAGCTAATATAATTCTTGCTTTTAAATTATGGTATTTAATATGATTCTCTTTTCCTTTAATTCTTATAATCTCCCATGGAGCTCCATTAAGTTTTTAGTGTTCTAGACATGTGTTATATCCAGAAAAAGTGTTAATGTGTGTGTAACATAATAGAGCATATGCATATGGATATTATAAGCTGCCTTAAATATTTTGTCCTCTTATATAGTTGTCACATGTATAGTGTTGTGGATTTAAGTGTTCTTCATAAGTATTAGGCTTTTATAATTTCTCAGTGATTGTGCATGATTAAGGTACTGTTCTTTTTATTGTCTTAAATTTACCTGAAAATCAGCCTAATTTTATTAAATACATATTCTACCCAGGGGAAGTGGTTTAAAGAATTATCTGCTTCGGCCATGCACAGTGGCTCACGCCTATAATCCCAGCACTTTGAGAGGCCAAGGTGGGTGGATCACCTGAGGTTGGGAGTTCGAGACCAGCCTGACCAACATGGAGAAACCCATATTAAAAATACAAAAATTAGCCAGGTGTGGTGGCACATGCCTGTAATCCCAGCTACTTGGGAGGCTAAGGCAGGAGAATCGCTTGAAACCAGGAGGTGGAGGTTGCAGTAAGCCGAGATCTTGCCACTGCACTCCAGCCTGGACAACAAGAGCAAAACTCCTTCTCAAAAAAAAAAAAAAAAAAAAAAGATCTGTCTCATGGTAAAGATGATTTGACTTGTATCCTTTACATGCTATTTTAAAAAGCTGTATAGCTTTTTAGCAGTAAGGATTGTCTTTACAATGAAAGATAGCTACTTTGAATTTTTGCTTGACTTGACTTGGCATCTTTCTGACTATAACCTCTGTCGTTGGGGAAACACAGTGAGTTGGGAACATGTTGATCATTTCTTTCTTTCTTTCTACTTCCCACCACCCTTTACTTCTCCCTCCCTATCTTCATTCTCTCTCTCTCTTTCTCCCCACTTTTCTTTCCACCCCACACTTTCCCCGTCTTTTTAATATGATTCTGGGGTTTCTTATTTTTCATTTTATTTTGAGTGTGAAATGGTGCACTTAATAAACTTTGAAGAAATATTTTAGTTTTGAAACATTCTTACTAATAAATTATTTTGGAGGTAAAATTTTTAAATCTTTGTGGTTTTCCAGTTAAAATCAGTTGGACTCAACTAAGACTTTATCATAAGTCAAAGTTTTGTGAACTGAGTCACTTTGCAGAATTTCATGACTATAACAGCAGAGTAATATGAGCTAAATTTGTATTCTGTATTTGTCCTTTTCCTTCCCTCAGTTTGTTGCCCTTCTTTTATAGACGAAACACTTAAAAAAAGAATTTAACTTCTAAAGAATATTTTATTAGAGGAAAAAGTAAAATGTGATTGTTAGTCTTCATGATACAAGGATTTCCTTTCAGAGTTTCAGTGTTAATGGTATTATCCACTGTGGGCTCCTGGACTTGCATATTTATGTCATTTTTGCATTTTCTCATCAAATTCTGTCACTTTTATTACTAATTTCAATTATATAAAGCTTTAAAAATCCTGTCACACTTGATTTAATGCTGTATTTATGCTCACAAAGGTTATCTCACATTAGCCCATGGCTTTGTAAACTAAAATATTGCTTGCTATTTCGTGAAACAATCTTTATAGCAGTCTTGCTATATCTCTGTTCTATTAGCTGTGCCAGCAGTTGCTTTGGTTACAGTGTTCCTGTTTTGGCAAGCTTGGGTATCTTAAACAATTATGCTTCTTTTCTGACTATTGTGGAATTTTATTTTCCTCCCATGTAATGCTACAGAGATGTTGAGAAAGAAAGAAAAAAATCACATCATATTTATTTCTAAAGCAGGGAAAATATTTTAGTTTTGTAAAGAAAATGATTGTGCCATATTCTGAAATGAGTTTGAGGATGAGGAAGTCTGTCTTTTTCTTTTTAAGTATCTTTTTCACTTAAAAAATATCTGTTCTGGCCAGGCGTGGTGGTTCATGCCTGTAATCCCAGCACCTTGGGAGGCCGAGGCAGGTGGATCACAAGGTCAGGAGATCAAGACCATCCTGGCTAACACAGTGAAACCCCATCTCTGCTAAAAATGCAAAAAAAATTAGCGGGGCATGGTGGCGGACACCTGTAGTCCGCTACTCGGGAGGCTGAGTCAGGAGAATGGCATGAACCCAGGAGGTGGAGCTTGTAGTTAGCCGAGATCGTGCCACTGTACTCCAGCCTGGGCAACAGAGCGAGACTCCATCTCAAAATAATAATAATAATAATAAATATCTTTTCTACCCTGTTACATAGTCTTTTATCACATTTTATATTATAATCTATGACCTTGGGAAATTTCATAGAAGATTGATTTGTTGAAACTTACAGTGACAATTCATAGAAAAGTTATTCTTAGAATATTGATTATCCAGAGAGAAGACATTGGCTAGAATATAGCACAACTTTTGCAGTACAATTTATCTTTTTCTAGTGTAGTATTTTAAAAATGGTTTTGGTCTATTTTGAGATCTCTTACAATTGCCAGAGAATATATCTCACCTGCAAAATGGGTACAACTGGAGATCTTGTAAAGTCAAGGGTTGATAGGATAACCTGTTGGACAGAGTACAGAATGGGAGTGAAAGACCCAAGACCTGAGCCTGGCCTGCCACCGAGCAGCTGTGGGCCCACCCAGTTGGGTAGCTTAGTTTCCTTAACTATAAAATTAGCATGATAATACTTATCATGCCTATCTTGTGATGACAAAATAAAATTAGTAGGTGTAAAGGCCTTTTAAATAGCTAGAAGCAATATTTACTCATAAGCTGTTATTGATCACGGGGAGAAAGTGACTCCTTGGAGTGTACTGTTTTCTACAGGTCATGACTGGGTACTGCAGTGAATGTGCACCACCCAGGGGCACAGGGTACCAAGAATGGGAGTAGTTTTGTAAAGAGGGAGTTTGGTAGGGCATGTAAGGAAACAGAGTAGAATTCCTAGAGCTGATCCTGGAACACTGAAAAAATAGGTACATAAAAGCAGGCAGTTCCAAGATGAGCAGTGAATTGAAGTACTCACATAGTATTTGTCAAGATTTCTTATGCAGTGAGAAAGAGGAATTCATTAGGGACAACTTATGATGTTATTGACCTAAACTGTAATAAAGTTGTAATTTGTAGCAGAGTATGGGGAGTCTGGTATGCAAAGCAAGAAGTTGATTAACTGTTCTCTGCTTGCTTAAAACCATCAAGCTCCCCAGAGAACACAGTGACCTAGAATACTAAGAAGAATTTTTTCCATGTACAGTTTTTATAGAGAATTTAAAGTTGAGGAATACATGTGGTATGCAGGTGCCTTTTAGCAGGTTTGAGCTAACCTGTGTATTTGTACAGAAAAATAACATAGGTAATGGTTTCCAAACAGTGATCTGCAGATTGGTGGCAATCATGCCAAGGTTTCATCAGTCCCCTCTACAATTAAAAAAAGGACATGGTAGTGACTTTTTCATAAAGCAGTGTTAATGCTATATAAAAATAGCTCTGATTCTGAGGATTTTTCTCCTAATTTTTTTGGTATTTAAATATTCTTTCCTTCATGAATTAATGACAGTAGATAGTGAGTTGTTTTTTGATATTCTTAGTGAAATGGAAATATTAATTGGTCATTCTACCTCCTTTTAAGCTTTATTTTACCATTTTTTCTAAAAATATGCCTTTCTTTAATTGGCATGAATGATTATTTGCAAATAAGCATTGTTATTTGGAAAAAGCATCAACTTTAAAATCAGACTTGAAACCTACTCTGCCGTCTATTCCTTGTCTCTTAACTTCTCTATACTTCAGTTTCCCTGTCTTTAGGAAATGATAGCGACTACGTTGAACATTTTTTTGGGGGAAAAGTAGACATCATATACGTAAAACACCTAAAATAATGCCTGGTTTGTAATAGGAGCTCACTAGATGATTGCAGTAGATAAACTATTGTTATAAGACCATAATTTTCATCTTTAGTAAACTGGGTTTTCTGTTCTTGGAATAAGGATCATATATTTTTATACTCTGTGCAAGGAACACCTGGGCATTAGAGAACCAGGTAAACCTCTGGAGGAAAGTGTTCAAAGTGGTATTGCTGAGGAAAATAATGTTTTTTTTTCAAGGGGGGACTAAGTCTTGCTCTGTTGCCCAGGCTGGAGTGCAGTTGTGCGATCTCAGCTCACTGCAACCTCTGCCTCCCAGGTTCGAGCATTTATCCTGCCTCAGCCTCCCAAGTAGCTGGGACTATAGGTGCCCGCCACCATGCCCAGCTAATTTTTGAATTTTTGGTAGAGATGGGGTTTCAACATGTTGGCCAGGCTGGTCTCGAACTCCTGACCTTGTGATCTGCCCTTCTCGGTCTCCCAAAGTGCTGAAATTACAGGCGTGAGCCACCTGTGTCTGACTAATAATGTTTATTAATTTGGCTTTTAGGGATGATGTAAATAGTGGTTTTCAAACTTTGATGCTTAAATGTCACTTGGGATGCTGCTTTTAAAAAAATGCAGATTGCTCCCACATGCAAAGGAATGAAGTTATACCCTTACCTTGCACCATATACAAATATTAACTCCAAATGGATTAAAGACCTAAGTGTAAGACTTGAAACTATACAACTTTAAGAAGAAAACATAGGGGGAAGTGTCATGACATTGGATTTGGCAGTGATTTCTTAGATATGACACCAAAAGCATAGGTAACAAAAGCAAAAATAGACAAATGGGACTACATCAAACTTGTAAACGTTTGCACAGCAGAGGAAATATTCAACAGAGTGAAAAGGCAACCTATAGAACAGGTTGAAATATTTGCAAACCATGTATCTGAGAAGAGGTTAATATCTAAAAACACAAAGGATGCTTAGAACTCTGCGGGGGTCCCTCCTGCATACCCTGACCCAATGACAGATAAATAATGTACACCAATACAGATATTATGCTTGTCAGCCTGGCTGAGGGTCCAGTCAGCTTACAGACTCCCAGGAGAGTGCCATAAACAGTTGCAACCCGGGTCCCCCTCGCTGGCCTTCCAGGCATTTATTCAGCACACATTAAATGACAAAAGTTTCAAGTAAACACTACCAGAAGGTAATTATGGTTGCCGACCGCGCCCCCCCCCCCCCCCCAACCCAAGTAGACAGCAGTCATGCACCCACGGATGGTCAAAGGTTAGTCTTAGGACCACGTGAGTAGACAAGCTATTTAGATAGACTCCTACATTCCTATGGTAATTCCCCGTTAGCTCAAAGAGGATTAGGCTGCCTTCAGCCATAACTCTATCCTGAGGCTTCTGCAAAAACCTGGCCCTCCACAAAGGTTTATTTAACAATTTTTCCCACCATCCTGACTGAACCCCTACCTCTCCCCCTTTTCTGTTTTCTGCGTCAGGCCTTATTGATTGGAGAGCACAGATATATGCAGCAAGAGATTTGTCAGATGTGGCAGTAGTTGCTCTTATTTCAGCTTTGCATCCTAGAATTAGTAAATAACATAAGACAATCATGAGTATAATTAGCAACATGCTTTTCCAATCAAAGAGTGAACCCCCAGGAGTGGGGGTCTAACCAGGAGATGATCTTGCATACCTTTTCATATGGCTGTTTGTTGGGTGTGCAGATCTATAGTGTGAAGGGATTCTAAAATTTTAAGTTGCTTTACATCTGCTGTTAAATTGTCATGAAAGGTTCCCCAGAGGTGGTGTTTCACCTCGTCCCAACTATGGATTGATTGATTCCTTGGTAGAGAAGTGACACAGATACGTTTATGCTACTAGTCTCCGTTTAATTGCTGTCAGAATGTTAGTGCCTCTTGTTGCTCCCCCACATATTCCAAAGCAGTCTCGAGGGCTTGCAGACGTGCAAGAATTTTTTTTTATCTATACCTTGCTGTAGGAGAGGTTCATTAGACACATTTTTGGCCAGATTATCTACAAAAGCAGCTTTTTGTACTGATTCAGTAATAGATGCCACAGCAACGCAAGCAGTTGCCAGGATGATTATGGCTGAGACTATAAAGGCCACAAGTTTAGCTATGAATCTTTTGTGTCTGATAGGGCACATTTTAAGGTAGCAAGGGCAGAGGAACCTTGCCAATCATGTGTCAAATTGACTGGTAGGAATGCCTCAGATTGTCTCGTTAATACCAGGATGCTAGTAATATTTAGATAAGATATATTGTAATTAGTGATACATGAGGTGAACCAAGCCTGATCTTGCGCCTGGGTCACAAACGTGGAGTATTGGGGTGAAATAGAAATATTGGTTCCCTTAAGGAAAATGTATGGATGGATAGTGCAAATTAGGCACTGATGAGTGTGATTGTGAATAAAGGTTATAATATAGTCATTACTGGAATTATGATATGTCCTATGCCAGGTGTTAGGGAGATGCCAAGATGTCCCAGGTGCCATAAAGTTTCTTGGGGTGGCATGGACTTTACTTGGGGTCTGGGATATCCCATCCCCCCATCGGCCCAAATCCTAGGGGAACAGGATGTGGCTATGAAATGCTGATTGAGCCATGACAGGCGAGGAGATTAGTAAGGCTGCCCTGCAAATGGCCATGGGGGCTGCAGTCTAAGATGTTATAATTGCCTAACTGGAGGCCACGGGCTTGTCCCCTGTGACAGACCTCCCAGCTAAAGTGAAATCCATTACTTTCCCTGCTTTGTCCTTTAGCACAGGAAGGAATGTTTGGGAAAGCGGCATTGATTGTATTACCTGGTTTGAGGTATTTGCAGCTAAGGCTGTTAAGGCATTTTCTTTGCCATGATTTAGCCATTATTGTGTTTGGGCAGATACACGGTAAGGGTTAGAACCTTTATAACTTACACACAGTGGGAGAATAGTGGAGTGATATGTAGTTATCTGGCACCTTAGTCCAATGTGTGCCGTTATTGAGGGACCCCACTGGGGGTAAATCTGTCCCTCCTAGCCAAGCAGTCACGTTATTATAGGCTGGGAAGCGGGTGTCTGCCCAGGTGACAGGGCGAAAGAAAGGCGGATCTAAAATATGAGCCCAACAGAGTGTAGCAGGTACAGGTTGCAGACAAAGCGAGAGCATATAAAGGATCAATACCCTATATGAGTTGCAATGTGCAACAGAAAGCATAGCAAGGAACAAATTATTTGGAGTAAATGGTGTCTGTGTCCGGAGTAGAATTCGTTCAGCCTTCTGAGTTATCCTCTTCAGCATCAGGTAATGTCTGAGGCTTGTGTCGTCCATGGAAGCCGCATTGTCTGGGACTGCAGGTCCTGTAGGGTCAGTTCCTTCATCTCTGGTACCAGGTTGGGTCCTAGGCACGCCATGGTATGGTTTGATGTGCCATGCTGGAACACAAAGAGGACCTAAGGGGGTGTGAACACAAGCATGTCCTCTTACCCACATTACTAATTCACTTGGACCACACCATACATTACTGTTCACATCTTTCCATAAAACTGCAGGTTTTATACCTTGAGAGGTTTTAGCAAAGTGCTTTTCTACAGCTGATTGAAATTTGTCATCTAAATTTAAAAACTTAAGGGTAAATAAGGCTTGTGCCAATAGTGTCCATACTCTCCGTTTTCTGTTTTCTGAGCATATTTTTAAGGGTGGAGTGGGTACGTTTTACTATGGCTTGTTCTTGGGGGTTATATGGGATGCCTGTGGAATGTCGGATGTTCCATGCATGACAAATTGTTGAAATTGTGAGCTGGCATAAGCTGGACCATTATCAGCTTTAATTTTTGTGGACCGCCTCATGAACGCAAAAGTTAAAAGAAGATGTTTAATGACATATTGGGTTGATTCTCCAGGCAAAGCATGGGCACTAATTGAGAATTGGTGTCAATGGATACATGTACATATCTAAGTTTTCCAAATTCAGGGTTGTGTGTAACATCTGTTTGCCATAACTGATCAGATTCTAATCCTCTAGGGTTAACACCTGTGGAAGGAGGGGACTGCCTGTGAGCTGGCAATCTGGGCATTGTAGGATAATTTGTTTAGCCAGTTTCTGGGTAAGTTGAAATTGTTTAGATAAGTTTCTCCAATTTTGGTGGAAAAATTGATGTGATTGGGTGGCTTGGTCAAGCAGTGATGTCATAACCCGAAGGTCTGCTTGATTATTATCATAAGCCAATGGGCCAGGCAGAGAGCCATGGGCTTGAATGTGTGTGATAAAAATAGGTTGTGTATGTTAATCTAGCAATTGCTGAAGTCGAAGAAAAAGAGCACACAGGGTGGGTTCAAGAATGCGCCTAATTAAGGCTGTTTCAAGGTTCTGCAACAAATAAACAGAGTAAGCTGAGTCGCTTACAATATTTATGGGCTGAGCGGAAAAAGTTTCCAAGGCCAATATCAGAGCCCCATCTCAGCTCTCTGAGTGCTAGTAAACCCAGATTGAGTGATTGAATTATGTGGTCTCCACCAGACTGCTGCTTTTCCATGTTTACCATCTGGCTTTTAACTGCTCCTTAAATAACTTATGGGCTGTTTGTTAATTTCCCTTCAGAAGTTACTGTTTACTTAAATTGTATTTGGAGAGAGTCACTTTAGGGGTAAGAGAGAGGTAACAGTGGCCATCACCAGAAATAGGTCTATCAAATTCTTAAATTTTACTTAAATTTTAGCAGTGAATTATAATCTGAGATGTTGCTTGTATACAAGGAACACACGAAATTTTGCCCTGAGCTACCTGTGGAGCTGGGGAGCTGAGCAGGTGGGCCCCAGGGTGGCAGCCACTTTGCGCTTGCTTAGGCACTGCTGCTTTTCTGTTGCCGGCTGGGAGGACCTTCCCGTTTGCGCCTCCTGCCCCTCCCGAGCAGGCCAGCTCTGGCGTGCTGGGCCTGGCTTCCTGTTGCTGCCTCCCGCTGCTCGGGCTGAGTTCCCAGGAGCATTTGCTGGCTCTGGGTTTGGGTTTGCGAGCTTACCCACCGCAGAGCCTCTCTTTTAATTTACCTTCTGCTTGACCACGTGGCTCCGGCTTCTAATGCTTTATCTTTTTATAAGCGTTAAAAGAAATACCCGATTGCCTTGTCGATCTTGCATTACTGGGCAGGCTAAGAACTCCCCTTCTAGAATGCTGCTTGCTTAAGACAGGGTCTCATAGCTGCAGCTTATCTCTTGTCTTTTTTCCTGTTTATTGGAGTAGGGGGCTCAGGCAATACCTCTGTTTCCTCTTTGTTATTTTGGCCCTGTGATAGTGGGGCTGAGGGAAAAGGAGGCAGTAAGGCAGGTGACTTTCCTCCTCCTTCCCCTTTTTAGGCTCTTTTGTGTATAACGAAGCCAGGGCTGCCTTAATTAAAGCCCACAGCATTAAAGATGATGCTGGGACCTGCTACCCTTGTGCATAATGTTGTTTAAGATTTCCCCCTACTTGTTCCCAGAGCTTTATGCCTTTTTCCAGGAACCATGGGCTTTGGATTACAACAGTTTGCATTATGTCCCTTAATTAAGCCTGCGAAACCGAGGTTCCACTAGCTTCAAGCAGCTGCTTAAATATTTTTATATACTGTTTCTGTTGAGCTGATAACTGTTGTCCCATCATGAAACCTCAGCCTGAACTTAGAGATCCTGAGTGGGCACCAATGACTTACTGATTACTCACTGACTGCGCAGTCTTTTTCACTTGTTTTTGGGGGTCCGTCATGCTTCCTTTGCAGCATTCCTCACACAGGGCACCAGCTGTGGGGGTCTGTCCGGCAGACCCTGACCCAACGACAGGTAAATAACGTACACTGACACAGATATTATGCTTGTCAGTGCGGCTGAGAGTCCAGGACGCTTATAGACTCCTGGGAGAGTGCCATAAACAGTTGCAACCCCTGCCCTGATGCGTTGCCAACCACCCCCATCCCCCATCCCCAGTAGAGAGCAATCATGCACCCACAGACGGTCAAAGTTTAGTCTTTAAAGAAGCTATTTAGACAGACTCCTCTATATTCCTATGTTAATTACCCTTGCTATAGCTCAAAGAGGATTAGATTGCCTTCAACCATAACTCTATCCTGAGGCTTTTGCAAAAACCTTCTGGCCTTCTAAGAAGGTTTATTTTACAGTTTTTCTGACCATCCTGACTGAACCCTAACAGAACTCAAACATACACACACACACACACACACACAACCTGATTTAAAACTGGGCAAACTACTTAGACATTTCTCCAAAGAAGATATACAAATGGCCAGCAATCATATGAAAAGATGCTTACCATCATTAATCATAAGGGAAATGCAAATTAAAATCACAATGGGATATTACCTCCACCCATTAAGATGTCCATCAAAAAAAAAAAAAAGAAGAAAATAATAAGTATTGGTGAGGATGTTGAGAAGTTGGAATCTTTCTGCACTGTTGTTGATAACTCTATACTCTAACTAAATAACTCCCCATTAACCTCTTCTCCTAACCTCTGGAAACCTCCATTTTACTTCGTGTCTTTATGAATTTGACCACTACAGGTACCTCATGTTAACTGGAATCGTACATTATTTGTCTTTTTTTGACTGGCTTATTTCACTTAGCAAAATGTCCTCAAGGTTTATCCATGTTGTAATGTACATCATAATTTCCTGCCTTTTAAAGGCTGAATAATATTTCATTGTGTATGTATACTATATTTTGTTTATCCATTCATCCATCAGTGGACACTTGATTTGCAAGCATATGTATTGTTTTCTGTTACCCTTATGTATTGGTTTCCTGGGGCTGTCATTAAAAATTTACACAAGGGTAAAAAAGAATTTAAGGAGAAAAAATTGCCACAACTGGGGTGACTTAAAACAATAGAAATGTATTTTCTCACAGTTCTGGAAGCTGGAAGTCAAATCAAGGTGTTGGCAAAACACCTTGAATTCTTTTTTTTTGAGACGGAGTCTCACTCTGTCACCCAGGCTGGAGTGCAGTGTCCGGATCTCAGCTCACTGCAAGCTCCGCCTTTTGGGTTCACGCCATTCTCCTGCCTCAGCCTCCCGAGTAGCTGGGACTACAGGTGCCCGCCACCTCGCCCGGCTAGTTTTTTGTATTTTTTAGTAGAGACGGGGTTTCACCGGGTTAGCCAGGATGGTCTCGATCTCTTGACCTTGTGATCCACCCGTCTCGGCCTCCCAAAGTGCTGGGATTACAGGCTTGAGCCACCGCGCCCAGCACACCTTGAATTCTTGAAGAATTCTTAGCCTCTTGTGAGGTTCTAGTGGCTCCCATCAATCCTGGGTGTTCCTTGCTTTGTAATTGTATCATTCCAGTCTCTGTCTCTGTTGTCACATACACTTTTATGCTGTGTGTCTCTGCTTTTCTTTTAAAAGGGCATCAGTCATTGGCTTAAAGGCCTACTATAATTCAGTTATGACTTTATCTCAACTAATTACATCTGCAAAGATGCTGTCTTCAAATAAGGTCACATTCTGAGGTTTGGTTGGACATGATTTTTGGAAGGACACTGTTCAATCACTATGCCTTCTACAATTTAATTCATTTGCTAAGCATATAAAGATGTATATTAACTCTGACTACCATAACAGAATATCATAGACTGGATGGTTTAAACAGCAGAAATTTATTTCCTCACAGTTCTAGAGATTGGAAAGTCCAAGACAAAGGTCTAGCAGGATTCAGTTTCTGGTGAAGGCTCTGCTTCTTGCTTACAGCCACCTTCTTGTGGGTCTTGCCATGGCAGAGAGAGTAAGCAAGCTTTCTGGTATCTCTTCTTCTTAGGGCACTAATCCCATGAGACCAGCCTCCCAACCCCTTGTCATGACATTGTTGCAGGATTTTCCTTAGTTCAGCTAATGATGGGGGTCCTTGTTCATCCCATGGCCATGAAAATTTAGGCTTGCATATGGTTTGAAGGGTGAGTGAAGCATGGTTTTATTGGGTGAAAAAGGAAAAAGGGGGAAAACAGGGCCTTTCGCAAAGCCAGAGTCCCTGCTACAGTGCTTCGTGCCTGGCAGTTCAAATCCCAGGTTCCACACAGGAAGAGGAAGGGCCAGGCTCCTCCCTGCTGCAAAGGCGGAGAACTTCCCAAGGCTCCACCTCAGTGGGCAGGCAGGTTGGAGTTTCTCCAGGGACCCCCTCCCACCTGGCTGTCTCATTCCCCCCTCTAAAGTACATCTAACTGCCATTAGATGAAGGGTAAAGATGAAGACTGATCTTAACTGCTTCCTGCTGACAGGGGGCGCTATTTTGGGGGAAATGGCAGTCAGAGCTCCCTAGAGGCCAATTTAAGGGTTCCCAGCAGAAGGAGCCATCGTCAGAGGCTCCGGTTGTGTGACCATTTGGAGCCTGATAGCTTGAAGGCAAGAACAGACAAACCATCTTATTAGAAGACATGTATCAAAATGAAACAAGGGGAGGGGTAAGGAGAGCTCAAAAATTCCGAGGCCTTCTACCAGTTTGCACAGGGAGAGGGAAGCCAAAACCCTGACTGGCAAAAAAAAAACTTTACCCTTTTGCCGGTATGTTGGGCTTCTGGGTTCTCTTCCCCGAGCCTAATCCTAAGCCAACGAGTTTGAGAAATTAATTCTTTCCAGTTTGGAGGATGCATCTAAAAGGAGTGTCCCGTAGTACGGAGACACAATTACCTATCAGTGAAGAGAGGACAGATAAGAAGAAGGGATAAAAGAAGCCGTCTTTTAATGGCATCCCAGGGGTTCAGGATGCATTAGAAACGGGTACAGACCGAAGATGAATGGCTGCCCATTTAGAAAGAGGGGAACAGGCATCCCTGGTTCCCTTCTCTTCCTACCAGATACCTGGGGTACGTGAGGGAGAGAGGGAAGAGTGTCCTCTTTCCCTCTTCTGTCCTTGCACCTCCAAGTTCTGGCAACCTTGACAGGCACCGCCATGAGTGCAAAAGCAGCTTGCAACCTTGAGGTGGGGGGCCTAGAGAATAGGAATTATCCACTCTTACCTATGTCTCTCTAGCACCTACTGTCAGTAACCTTGGAGTTCCCTAGACCTCATTTATGCCATGGATATTAACCTGGCCTTTATCCATGAAACAGGAAGGTTGGGGTTGGCTGAATTGTCAGGAATGAGCCACGCTCACCTGTGCTGTGCCTTTTAACCTCTGTTGTCATTTGCCTCTGGATCCCTCACATCCAGTTTTCTTTCCTAGGGCTTTGGCCCAAAGCTTGGAATTGAGCCTGGGACAAAAATGTGTCTTGGAGGGGTTGCATGGACTTCTTATCATAAGCTGAATGCTAAGGTGAAACTGTATAATTGAGTCCTCCTCCAACAAGGGAGAGAAAATGATGTCTTGTGACACACCCAGATAACTAGTAGCTATAGTCATGCTTTCTAGGATTTGGGTGCATGGTGCTTGGCTTTGGTTAGCTCCCTTGATCTTACTTTCCCAAAAGGAAACCTCTGAGTGATGGGCATCCTATTTATTCCCATCACCTGGCAGGATTTGCAGGTTTTTAGCTCAGAACTAGAAAACTGATCCAGATTTTTACGTTACCCATCCCTCTTGTTCTTTCTGAGTTGCAGCTGGAGATTGCTGTTTGATTTACAGGAACAAGCAGGGTTAGTCTAAAATGTAGGTGAAAATTTAAAAACAACTAGTGAATTTAGACTTTAATGACAAATATATGATGAGTTTTGAAACGTAATTTCTCTGTCTCTCCAGTCCTCATGTTTGTTAAAAATTCATCACAGGACTGAGTTCTTTGAAAAATAGACTTTAGGCTGGGTGCAATGGCTCATGCCTGTAATCTCAGCACTTTGGGAGGCTGAGGCGGTTGGATCACTTGAGGTCAGGAGTTCAAGACCAGCCTGGCCAACATGGTGAAACCCCATCTCTACTAAAAATACAAAAAATTAGCTGGGCGTGATGGTGGGCACCTGTATTCCCAGCTACTCAGGAGGCTGAGGCAGAGGAGAATCGCTTGAACCCAGGAAGCGGAGATTGCAGTGAGTTGAGATCGCGCCATTGCACTCCAGCCTAGGCAACAAGAGTGAAACTACCTCTCAAAAAAAGAAAAAAAAAAAAGAAAAATAGACTTTAGTTTTATACTTGGCCTGATTATTTGCATAAAGTGCAGCAATAATAATTATTTCTACATAGGCCTTTTTGATTGGCTTTGATGGAATTCTGTTCTACAAGGAATCTCAGATAAGACCTTTTAAAGCCAAGCCCAACCGTGGGTTTATATCCTCAAATACCTGTGATTTGGGTGATCCTCTCCTCTTAAGGTCCCAAGATAAACTTGGAGCTCCTGGACCTGTTAGAAACTGACATTCTTTACTGACCATAGGTCAGGAACACTTTACAGGGACTGAACTGATGAGGGTTTGAGGCCAGTTTCCCCACTGGACTTTTATTGGCTCTGCAAGTCACGATTGACTCCTTAAAGAGAAGCATACCCTTCCAGTCAAAGCCTTGGTAAAATTACCAGTTTTCTCAATTGTGTCGTGTTGCAAAAGAAAATTGAATTCTTACTGCGCTGATGCAAACAACTATATTGCCATAAGAATACTCACAGATAGTTTCCAAATTTTAGAGGAACTAGACAGAAACAAACATGCTCCAACTCTTGATCACAGGGGATATACCTTGCCAAACTACTAAAGGCCATAAATGTTTAAAATAAGTTTCCTTGACTCTGAAAAACAAAACAAGGATCAACAATATTCCAACCAAAAGTCAAAAAGGTTGTTTCAGCTTTCTGAGTTCAGTAGTTATTTAGTTAAATATTGTTTTGTTTGATATGCGTGAACATTTTACCTCTTCATGAGTCTTGCACATTTCCTTTATTCCAGTGTCACAATCTCCAAAGTTACGAGAAGCCTGTATTTGAGAGCACCTGTCAAAGTTCTGTAGATTATAAACCATCTTTTGAAAAGGATAAAAACAAGACAACAATTGTCTGTGAATTGCAAAATGTCCAGGGTAGTTACAGTTGGAGATACAATTGACAAAGAAGTTTGGTTATCTCCAAGGTTTCCAATAACTTAACCTTAATTACGATTAGTAGCATATACTTAGGCATTACAATTTTAGAAATCCCATACAATTTGGAATATATGTTAGCAATATTTACAAAAATATAACCTAAAGAAGACTGAACATCATTTTGGCAATCCCATGTAGCTAAGCATGTCAAATAATCCTGTTTACCTCTCTTTTCTGGACATTCCAGGGGCCCTCTGGACTATCTGAAAAGCCAGGTGTCAGGAAAGACAATTCTGAAATTGAAGTTTGATTTTGGGAAGCCTTTTTAATGTTTTTAAAGTATTTGATTTTATGAAATAGAATTCCAGATTACCATAAACAATTTTATTTTGTCAAAATGACTCAGAAATTTTAAAGAAGCAAAAACCTTTTATAAACCTTTTGAATTAAGTTAATATGTTCACACAGAGAACCTCTTATACAAGATTAATTTCCACAATTTTCTACCACTTGTTTGAACCTTCAGCTTTCTCTTACCTAATTTAAAACAATCCTTTAACCCTAGGTAAAAATGTGTATCTCCATGCTTCTTATAACATATTACAGCGAAAAACCACATTTTACTGTTCTTACACCCCTTGCATGTAAATCTATTTCCAGTAGTCTCAATTACATGTTATAGTGGTAATTCCTAGTAATTTTTAACTTTAAGGTAAAACTTTGTGTGCTAAGTGCCACTAAGGTTTTACTTCACCGTAATTAAGGGCGTGGTTAGCTCCATATGTCCCCAGGCCTTACAAATTGTGAAGCTGGCGGCAGTTTCCAAGCCCAAAAAGCAATTTATAACCTTAAAACATTTAGTAAACCTTCCAACTGACTTGCATAGTTTAGTTCACCTAGTTACATTTTTATGACACCTGCATTTTACCAATAGTCTTTAAGCCTGCTTTTATTTCTCAAAGATTAAAGTCACATGAACTGAAAGGTATCACAGCTTTTAACTTCCCTTAAAGAAATAGTTGATCCAATCTCTTGTTTTTCTTTAGGTCAAACTAATTAGAGCCCCTTTTACAGATATCACACACAGTATACACACAGGCGGAATAAAACCCAGTTGCTGGGTGGAGCCTTTTAAGAGAGGGCTAGGAAAAGATGCTGATGTGGAACTAGAGAGCACTCATCCTCTAAGGCAGGATTGCTAAGCAAAGCCTTGCCAAGCAGTTACCTGCCATGCCCCAGGATGTGAAACAAGGCTTGCAGCACAAACCACGCAGATGCGCAAAGCACACCAGACTGGCCACAACCCAAGACTAGCCACACAAATCCTTTTTCACAATTAAAGCTTTGCAGAGCGTATGAATAGCGATAGTGGCGGGGCGAGGGCGGAGGGGGGGGCTGGTCTGGTAAAACGTCTTCTAGAAGAAAAAAAAATTTAGAAGTTAACTTGCTGATCAGGTAGAGAAGGGGTAAAGAATAAAAAAAAACAGTTTAAATGCCTGGGAAGAACGTCTTACTCTTATGCAAGTTGTTCCTCCAACAGGGAGAAAAGTTTAATTACTGTCCCATGGAGCTGGAGCTGAACCCTTTGGCCAGGGAAGGGGAAAGCTGCTGCAGTGATGCCTGGCTGGGAACAAGCCAGCCTGCTGTGTGGGCACCCTTGGCACAGAGGGAAGTGCCTAGGGGAGCTGCTGCTCGCTGGTGCATCCCAAAAAGGGAAGGAAAAGCCCATGAAAAGGACCAGGAGTGATGGCAGGAGGGTGGGAGTGGGGGTCATGGTTTCCCTCACCCTTAGAAGTCCGAGGATGAATAGGCTCAGGAGCAACAGTGAGAGGTTTTGAGTCCCCATTTTACTCACCTCTTCTGGAGGTTCCACGTTGCATGCAAAAACTGTTGGAGGACTTTTCCTTAGTTGAGCTCAAGATGGGGTCCCACGGCCATGAAAATTTAGGCTCGCAGACAGTTTGAAGGGTGAGTGAAGCAGGGGTTTACTGGGTGAAAGGGAAAAACCGGGAAAATGGACTCTCATAGGCCAGAGTCCCTGCTAGAGTGCTTCCCTCAAGGCAGTTGGAATCCCAGGTTCCACAGAGGAAGAGGAGGGGCCAGGCTCCTCCCTGCTGCAAAGGTTATCAGCTTCCCAAGGCTCCACCTCAGTGGGCAGGTGGGTCGGAGATTCTCCAGGGACCCGCTCCCACCTGGCTGTCTCAACATCATTCAACCTTAACTGTTTCCCGAAGGCCCCATCTCTAAATACCAATACATTGCAGGTTAGGGCTTCAATATGTGAGTTTTAGGGGACGCAGACATTCGATCTATAACAACATTCAAAAGCAAGACACAAATTTCAGGTTAGGCAATATTTTGGAAGTCAATGATTTTTAAAAACAATGACATACACTTTTGATTATGTATACACACAAGCATAAATCTTGCTTATATTGGCTTTTAACAAATACATAAGATAGGCCGGGCATGGTGGCTCACGCCTGTAATCCCAGTACTTTGGGAGGCCGAGGCGGGCGGATCACGAGGTCAGGGGATCGAGACCATCCTGGCTAACACAGTGAAACCTCGTCTCTACTAAAAGTACAAAAAATAAGCCAGGCGTGGCGGCGGGCGCCTGTAGTCCCAGCTACTCAGGAGGCTGAGGCGGGAGAATGGCATGAACCCGGGCGGCGGAGCTTGCAATGAGCCAAGATTGCGCCACTGCACTCCAGCCTGGGTGACAGAGCAAAACCCCGTCTCAAGAAAAGAAAAAAAAAAAACCATAAGATTTATGTTTAATAATTTAGGCATTCGTGTATTGTTTTACTTTATCTAATTTCTTTCCCCTAAAATAAATGATAAATCATTAGTGTTGTTTTAGTTGGTTAAACACTTCCTATTATTTATTTTAGAATTTTTAAATTAAAATGTAATTAATAGGAAAATGCATGCACCATCAGGGTGCCACTTAATGAATTTTTCACAAAGTAAACAAACATGTATAACACGCACTCTGATTAAAAAAAAAAAAAGCACCTTTCCAGCATTCCCAAAGTGTTCTACATGCTCATTCTCATTTAATAAGCTTCCCTCATGTAATTCTTATACCAGAGTTTGAGAGCCACTTATGTAGGTAGCTGGATTTGTAGTAGGTATTAGTGTGGATCTCTTATCTGTCAGGTGTTATTGTTAATGGATTTGGGTTCCACCAATGTGCTGTCATTCACAGGCTTTTGTATATATTGTATCTCTGCTTGGAACCATTTTTCCTTTTGCTTTCCCACTCCTCTAAATCGTCCATACCTTCTTACTGCCACTTCTGACAACTTCCTATAGCTACTTCAGTTCAGATCATAGCTGAAACTACTTCCTTTAAGGAATGTCTCCTCACTCCTCTATCCCTCTTTTCTCCCAAGTCTAAGTAATTGCCCCTCCTATGTGTTTTCATTAATCCCTCCATTTTCCCCCTCATTTGTCATAGTACATACTAATTGTTGATTTACTTGCCTTTATCTCCCATCAGACCATAAATATTGAAAGGTCAGACAGTGCAGTGTCTGCTTCATTTTTTTAATCTACAGTACCTCACACAGTGTGAGCACATAGTGGATGATATACATTGAATGATGTTAAAATCATTATGTTTTAGTATTTAAAGGATATTAGAGTTCATCTAGTCCAGTCCCCTTATTTTACAGATGAGTGAACTAAAAGCCTGAAGTTTATTATTAATAAGGGTTCAATAAGAGCCAGTGGTCAAAACCAATGGTATTTGTAATGAAGCAGAATAGTGGGGAAAAAACACTAATGTTCAGTATCACTAGATGTTCTTCACTTGAATCATAGCTAGACAAAATTATTTCATTTCTAATTTTTGTAATGTTCCAGTTCTGGCTCTGACTAGATTATTCTAGCATTCCATTTGTGTTCTGTCATTCCTACTGATTCTGTTTTATATTTATCTCCTTTGTAATTTCTCAATTCTAATCCCGTCCCGTCCCCTCCCCTCCCCTCACCTCCACAGTGGGGTCCGCCCCCTGCAACCTCTGCCTCCCAGGCTCAAGTGATTCACCTGCCTCAGTGTTCCAGGTAGCTGGGGCTACAAGCACATGCCACTACACCCAGCTAATTTTTGTATTTTTAATAGAGACAGGGTTTCGCCATGTTGGCCAGGGTGGTCTTCAACTCCTGACCTCAGGTAATCCACCTGCCTCAGCCTCCCAAAGTGCTGGGATTACAAGTGTCTTAACAGTTTTCTATTTTCATTATTTATTACTTCAATTTAGTTTGCTTCCTAGACTAGATTCCTGCGATGATCCATTTCAAAAGTGTTCACATTTCCAGCAAAGAATGCCCCATGGGCACCTTAGACTCATCCATGTTTATATAAATAATTAATTGACAACTATGTAAATGCAACATAATTAACATTTTTTTCATGTACACAGTATTCCAGCCAGTAGTCTGTTCACCAGGCATCGTTTAAAGTCCAGCAAAATCATTTAGTCTGTTGGTTCCCAAATGCTGGTTCTCAGGTAGCTGCTGACGGTATCAGAATCAGCTGAAGAGCTTTGAAAAATATAAATAACCAGGCCTCAATCTGATCCAAGTGAATCAAAATTTTGTTGTCTGTCTTTTTCTAAAAAAGATCTTCAGCCAGCTTTTGGAATCCCTCCTTTCATCTTGCCTTATCATTTTAATGTCTTATGAAATTAAGACACAGAGGAAAGAGCTGACTTCCTCAGGGCTACCCAAATGGTGTCTATTGGGTAACTTTATTTTAATAAGTAAAGTAGCATGATAAGAATTCCTTTGGAATTGGAGCAAAGCGAATTCTTAACATTCTTAAAAGTTTTGAAATATTAATAAATGGTGTCAGAACCAATATTTTTTATTATATCTATACTGAATATCAGATAATGGAAATGTGTTGTCTCAATAGTCTTTGCAACTGTCTCACAATTTATTAGCAAAGCAAATCATAGAAATTTACACACTGTTCACTTACTCAACTGACACTTCTTGAACACATATCTAGGACGTACGCTGGATGCAAGGAGTATAGCAGTGAACAAAACAAATGTGGAATCTTCCCACACAGATTGTAAAATTTGATGAGGAGGCAAACGTTAATTATATACATAAATACAGTTCGATGAATGACAAAGTAATTTGCCCAGAGTCACACAGCTTATCTTTAGGAGAGCTGGGTTTTCATCCCAAGAATAATTTTTAAAGCCCATGTTCTTTCCACTACAGCATGATGCTAATGGATCAAGGTAAAAGAACTAATGTTTGGGGCCTCTTCTCCTATCTTCTAATGCTAAAGATTATATTATTTTTGTTTTTTATGCTTCCATTCTTTGTTGATAGAATACAGATTATTAGGTCATAAAAAGGGCAAAACATATTGTTTCACTGAAAAGAAACTTCATAAAATCTTTGTGAAAAATGCTTTGGAATCAGGCTTGAAATAAAATTTTATCTGCCCCTGACTACAGGAAGAAAACTTATAGTCAAAGAAACTCATTGTTCCTGCTTCTCCTCTGTAGTCTGTATTCATGAGGGACTAAGGCTAGGGAAAAAAAGAAGTCAGTTTCACTAGTAAATCAAACTATGAGTTCACTTTGTATTATTTTTATCCTTATTATTATTTCATGGAGATATCTTATATCATCCAAGCTTTTCCAAAACATAGCACTATTCTCTAAATAATATCAAGCATTTGGTCATACCAGAGTTTATGTAACTAGGTCCTGCATTTTTGGATGTGTAATTAGTTTTCAAATTTGTATGATTCTATTGAGTGATGAAAATAAAAAAAAACTTGGTTAATTCTCTGTTTATGTTTATTGGTCTGAAAGTTCCCTGAAGTCAGGGAAAGTTACTTCTCTTTGTGCTCCCTGTTCCTTGCACAATGTCTGGCACATAGAACCCACTCCATAAGCTTTGTCAATTGCTTGTATCCTTGAATTCTTAATCTACTGGAGTCAGAATTTTTACTGATGCATTCTGGTAAACTCTTTATCAAAGATGCATATATGTTCATACCATTCTTTGATATTTGCTATAAATATTTACCTTAATATGTTATTGATGCTACAATTATGGGTGTTTTTATATGCAAATGTTTTAACTTTTTAACTTTTAATTTCTTTTTTTATTATACTTTAATTTCTGGGATACATATGCATAATGTGCAGGTTTGTTACATAGGTATACACCTGCCATGGTGGTTTGCTGCACCCATCAACCTGTCATCTACATTAGGTATTTCTCCTAATGGCATCCCTCCCCTAGCCCCTGACCCTCGACAGGCCCTGGTGTGTGATATTCCTCTCTCTGTGTCCATGTGTTCTCATTGTTCACTTCCCACTTATGAGTGAGGACATGTGGTGTTTGGTTTTCTGTTCCTGTGTTAGTTTGCTGAGAATGATGGTTTCCAGTTTCATCCATGTTCCTGCGGAGGACATGAACTCATCCTTTCTGTGGCTGTATAGTATTCCATGTGTATGTGTGCCCCATTTTCTTTATCCAGTCTATCATTAATGGGCATTTGGGTTGGTTCCAAGTCTTTGCTATTGTGAACAGTGTTACAGTAAACATGTGTATGCATGTGCCTTTATAGTAGAATGATGTATAACCCTTTGGGTATATACCCAGTAATGAGATTGCTGGGTCAAATGATGTTTCTGGTTCTAGATCCTTGAGGAATCACCACATTGTCTTCCACAATGGTTGAACTGATTTACACTCCCACCAACAGTGTAAAAGTGTTCCTATTTCTCCACATCTTCTCCAGCATCTGTTGTTTCCTGACTTTTTAATGATCGCTGTCCTAACAAGCATGAGATGGTATGTCACTGTGGTTTTGATTTGCATTTTTCTAATGATCAGTGATGATGAGCTTTTTCTCATATGTTTGTTGGCCACATAAGCGTCTTCTTTTGAGAAGTATCTGTTCATGTCCTTTGCCCACTTTTTGATGGAGTTATTCGTTTTTTTCTTGTAAATTTGTTTAAGTTCTTGGTAGATTCTGGATATTAGCCCTTTGTCAGCCGTGGATAGATGGCAAAAATGTTCTTCTATTCTGTTGGTTGCCTGTTCACTCCAATGATAGTTTCTTTTGCTGTGCAGAAGCTCCATAGTTTAATTAGATCCCATTTGTCAATTTTGGCTTTTGTGGCCATTGCTTTTGGTGTTTGAGTTGTGAAGCCTTTGCCCATGCCTAGGTCCTGAATGGTATTGCCTACGTTTTCTTCTAGGGTTTTTATGGTGTTAGGTCTTACGTTTAAGTCTTTAATCCATCTTGAGTTAACTTTTGTATAAGGTGTAAGTAAGGGGTCCAGTTTCAGTTTTCTGCATATGGGTAACCAGTTTTCCCAGCACCATTTATTAAATAGGGAATCCTTTCCCCATTGCTTGTTTTTGTCAGGTTTGTCAAAGATCAGATGGCTGTAGATGTGTGGCATTATTTCTGAGGCCTCTGTTCTGTTCCATTAGTCTGTATATCTGTTTTGGTACCAGTACCATGCTGTTTTGGTTACTGTAGCCTTGTAGTATAGTTTGAAGTCAGGTAGTGTGATGCCTCCAGCTTTATTCTTTTTGCTTAAGATTATCTTGGCTATATGGGCTCTGTTTTGGTTCCATATGAAATTTAAAGTAGTTTTTTTCTAATTCTGTGAAGAAAGTAAATGGTAGCTTAATGGGGATAGCATTGAATATATAAATTACTTTGGGCAGTATGACCATTTTCATGATATTGATTCTTCCTATCCATGAGCCTGAAATGTTCTTCCATTTGTTTGTGTCCTCTCTTATTTCGTTGAGCATTGGTTTGTAGTTCCCCTTGAAGAAGTCCTTCACCTCCCTTGTAAGTTGGATTCCTAGGTATTTCTTTGTAGCAATTGTGAATGGGAGTTCATTCATGATTTGGCTCTCTATTATTGGTGTATAGGAATGCTTGTGATTTTTGCACGTAGATTTTGTATCCTGAGACTTTGCTGAAGTTGCTTATCAGCTTAAGGAGATTTTGGGCTGAGACGATGGGGTTTTCTAAATACATAATCATGTCATCTACAAACAGAGACAATTTGACTTCCTCTCTTCCTATTTGAATACCTGTTATTTCTTTCTCTTGCCTGATTGCCCTGGCCAGAACTTCCAATACTATGTTGAATAGGAGTGATGAGAGAGGGCATCCTTATCTTGTGCTGATTTTCAACGGGAATGTTTTCAGCTTTTGCCATGATAATTGGCTGTCTGTGGGTTTGTCATAAATAGCTCTTATTATTTTGAGATGTTTCATAAGTACCTAATTTATTGAGTATTTTTAGCATGAAGGGGTATTTAATTTTGTTGAAGGCCTTTTCTGCGTCTATTGAGATAACGTGGTTTTTGTCATTGGTTCTATTTATGTGATGGATTACGTTTATTGATTTATGTATGTGGAACCAGCCTTATATCCCAGGGATGAAGCCAACTTGATCATGGTGGATAAGCTTTTTCGTGTGCTGCTGGATTCGGTTTGCCAGTATTTTATTGAGGATTTTCATATCAATGTTCATCAGGGATATTGGCCTGAAATTTTCTTTTTTTGTTGTGTTTGACTGCTAAGTGGTAGAGTTTGGATCCTGATTTAGGTCTGGCTCCAAAGTCTGTGAAATAAGAATAACAAAAAACTGGTAATGCAATACAGAATCCAATAGAAGCCAAAATTTAGTTACTTAACAAGATTAACAAATTAAATTGATAAGTACCAAGAAGACTGATGAGGAGACGGGAAAAAGAGGTACAAATTACCACTATCAAGAATGAAAAAGGTGATCTAATAACAGACCCAACAAAAACTAAAAAGATGTTAAGACAAAAGTATGAGTTTACACCAATTGATTTGAAAATTTAGATGAAATTGACAAATTTCTGGAAAACGACTTATCAAAAATAACACCAGGAAAATTATAAAATCTATCTAGTTCTTTGTCTATTAACAAAATTGAATTTATTATTAAACCTTTCCTTGGAGAAAACTCCAAAGCCAGGCAGCTTCACTGGGGCGATTCTTCCAAACATTTAAGGAATAAATAAACCAGTGTTACATCAACTGTATCCAAGAATTAAGAAAGAGGGACCAAATGTATTTACTTGCTCATTTTATGAGGCCAGGATAATGTTAATATCAAAATGAGAATATTGTAAGGAAGTAAAATTACTAGCTGTCTTCCTTTAAAATCTCTACAAAAATACTAAGGAAAGAGTTAGTAAATATAAGCCACAGAGATCTAAAACTGATAGTGTATTATGACCAAGATGGCTTTATTCCAGAAATATAATTTCTCCAGTAAAGGAGGAAAATTATTATCTCAATACATAGTTAATAACATTCAAAATCAATTCATGAATAAAAATACTCTTAGCAAGCCAGTATCTTTAATCTGATAAAGGGCATTTCTAAAAATCTTGATGGTGAAATATTCAAGGCTTTCCATTTGATATTAGGGATCATGCAAAAATACCAGTCTTACTACTTCTACTCAGTGCAATGCTGCAGATCTTAGCCAAAGTAATAAGAAAAGCGATGAGATAGAGGAGAATGGGAAGGGAGAAATAAAAGTTATTCAGAAATACTTTGGTTATATAGATAGAAAAATCAAAACAATATACAGATTGTTTACAAAAAATTTAAAAACATACCAATTATATAAAAAATAATGTAAATAATTTAAACTAAAGATATATAAGACGTCTTCACAGAACACTATCTATAAAACATTAAGAGAAGTTAAAGACCTAAGTAAATGAAAAGAGATACCATATTCATGGTATTGAGAGTAGCTCAATGTTACAAAGATATCTGTTATTTCTATCTATAGAGTTAATGCAATATCAGACAATACCTCCAAACTTTCTTTTAAAAAGGACATTTGTCAAGCCAATTTTGAAATTTATATGGAAGTGTCATATATCAAGAAGAGCCTATATCAAATTGAAGAACAGAGGCAGAGGATTGCCAAATCTGATATTTAAAGCTACAATAATTTAGATAGGTGAATTGTAAGGATAGAGAAATGGTAGAGATTTGTAAGTCCAGAAACTCACACACATATTTAGAAACTTGGTTTATTGCAAAGGTGGCTTTTGGGGAGTGCAGGTTATTTTTATTTGCTCTTTTTTTGATCAATTGGGTATTCATGTGGAAAAACACTAATCTTGACTCCTATTTCACATTATATAGAAATTAATTCCAGGCGGATTGTATTTCTGAGCATGAAAGATAAACCAATAGAGTTTCAGGAGAATAACTTTATGAATGAAAGATATCTTTAGAAATGTGGGGTGGGGACCACTTTTCAAACAATACCAAAAGTGCTAAACCGTAGAGATCAAGATTTGATAAAATGGGCTATATTCAAATTAGGAATTTGTCTCCCTTAAAATACTTCATTAAGAATGGGAGAACATATTTGCAGTACATATAATTATCAAAGTGGTTGTATCCAAAATATATCAACAACTTTATATGTAAATGACAAAAAACAACTAGTTAAAAAAATGGGCAAAAGAGATGAATAAGCTCTTCACAAAAGAAGATATCCAAATGGATAATTACCATGTAAGAAGTATTAAGTTTTTTAGTCATCATAGAAATACAAATTAAAATCATAGTACTCACTCCGAATAATAGCCAAAATTAAAGGAATGATCATTTGAATTTTTGGCAAATTTGTGGGGCATCCACAATTTTCATGTATCGCTGGTGGGAGTGTAAATTGCTGCAATGGCTTTGTAAAATTGGCAGTATCTACAAATTCTAAGTATACTAATATGATTTAGCAATTCTACTCTTGCCTGCAAAAATGCATATCTATATATGTTCACTAATAGAGGTGTACAGAATGTTCATGGCAGCATACGTTAAAATACCTAAAAGTAGAAGTAAGCCAATTATTTATCAACAGTAGGATGGATAAACTAAAGCAAATTACTACAGTGGAATGCTGCACAGCAGTAAGAAATGAATCAACTACTGCTGCATCCAACCACATGGACGAATTTCACAAAAAATGTGTAGAGTAAAAGGGACAAGCCACAAGATAGGGACAAGCCACAAGATAACACATACTGTATAATTCCATTTATTTGAAATTCAAAAACAAAATAAATTTTTGGTGTTAGAAGTAATGATAGGGATAATATTTTGAACAGTGCAGTTTGGGGAGCTACACAAGATCCACAGGTGCTGATAATACTTAGCTTCATGATCTAGGTGATAATGTGTTCACTTTGTGATAATAAAGCTGTGCTTACATAATTAGCAGACTCCTCTGTATGTATGTTACTTAAAGAATTTTAGTTCAGATAATTGCAGTTTTGTAACTAGCATAATCTATGTATTAAGCTATAAATATGAGTGCCATTAATTGAAAAAGTGATCATGTTAATTGACAACTTTAAAATTACTTCTAGAATTATTATAAATATTGTAAATTGTAAGTATTATAAATAGTGCTATAATATATACTTCTTTAATGATGAGCTATATATGTAATATAATACACTATTACATTAAAATAACACCAATAGTTTTTAGAAGTAACCTTTTCACACATATTTTCAGAAGTTGGAAGTTAGTAATTTTTGGAGTGGAGAATTTTGAAGAGTGGTTTATTTTAGCTGGGTGTTTTAAGTGAAAAATTTAAGTGTTTTTTAGTTGTTGTATGCATCTTACAATATACATTCAGCTGATAACACTGAAACTGTACTGTGTGTGGAGAAGCTATGCTTTTCAGATCCTCTGATAATAGTAAAGGCAATAAATATAGTTTTAAAGTATATCTGTATTCTAGTTTTATGAGGTGAAAGTGTTCTTTGATATTGCTCCAGCAGTGCTTTCTTGGATATACATACACTTAAATAATGACATGGGAAATTTCTTTACAGCTGCCTCATTTTGATTTTTGGTCTCTACTAAAAAGTTTAAAGATAAAACAGTCTTGGGAGAAAGGGGAAAAAATGGAAATAACAGTAAAAGCAAATGCTATGCCCCTTGTTTTCAGTTAATAATTTTTTATGAAATAGCTTATTTTTTTGTTGGCATACATTAAAAGAGAATTTACACCATAGAATTAAGTACTATTACGACCATATTAAATTAAGCTTTTTTATTAGAACATTTTAATTTGAAATAATATCCATTTGGTTCTTTTTCTTGTTTAATTAAAAAAAAAACCTCAAATGAGTATTGTTATTCGCCAGCCATGTTTCCTGTTATTTTCTTTAAGCCAAATCTACCTGTTATTCTGTTTTATTTATGTTTTGTACATTTTTCAATAAATATAAGTTCCATGAAGACAGGAACTTAATTGGTTTTGTTTCACTACTGTTTTTCCAGCACTCAGAGCTATTTCAGATACACAGTAGGCACGTGTAACTATTTGTAGTTAGAATAATTGAATGGATCAATGAAATGTAATGAATAAGTCTGCATGGTTCAGCTTTCAATCAACTCCACAGAATTCACTTATTGTTTAAACACATGTAGAAATAACATGTTATTTCTAGTATGATTTTTATAGGGATTGGTGGTAGATTTTAAATAAGCTTGAATATTATACAACAGACTTTCGAACTTCTTGTTATTTTTTAAAGGAGGACAAAAATGGTAAGGGGGAAAATAATATACATCATATTTAACTTTGTTTTTTATGAAATAAATAATGATTAAAAATAATCTTCACTTCAAATTGTGTTTTTTCTTGTCTTTGATAATTTTAAAATATGGTAGTATTTAAATATGATAGGACTGCTCAAGTACCACTTAAAATTTTATATATGTATTGGTTTTGTTTGTTTTCCTATTTATATCTGTTTCCACCCCACCCCACCTTTTTTAAGAATCCAACTCAAGTCGGAACAGCTCTTCAGGTTTTCTATAATCTTGGAACTTTGAAGGATACTATTACCAGCGTTGTGGATGGATATTGTGCTACTTTAGAAGAAAATATCAACAGTGCATTAGACATAAAAGTTTTGACTCAGCCTTCCCAGTCAGCTGTGAGAGGTATGGATGTGGTTTATATTTAGCTTCTTTATTTATTTATAACTGAGAAGTCCTTTGAAAAGTATGTGAAACACTCATGTTTCAAAGCAATCTAATGACTCATTTTTTAGTAGACAGAAAATGAGAGAAGAAATTATGTTTCAGAATTTATTTATATCGTTTTTGTCTAATCAGTGATTTGAACTGGCCAATTGGTATATTCAGAACTTCTAGATAAAGATCTATAAACTGTAGCATCATTTAGTTGAGAGGAAACAGATGCAAAAAAAAAAAAAAAAAAAAAAAAGGCAAGGAACACATTTTTCTTCTAAAATCCTTATCCTTCCATGTACTTCTTATTGAGACAGAAAATGTTTTTTAAGGAATGCCATCTCTACTTTAGCTTTCTGGACTTTTCTTTATGATAATTCTGGTACCCAGGAAAAATAATGACTAACTGTGGAGATAGAAACTGATAAAATCCTTGGGAACATTACAACTATATTAAAGTCTAAAGAAAACTGTTAAAGGATGGTAAATTCATGGTAGAGAGGAGTAGCGCTTCATTAGGAGTCTGTAAACCTTTTCCTACCAACACATAGCTGACATAGCTGGTGATACTTACATATACATACCCTTCTCCATAAAAGAAGATAGAAAAGACCACAGATTATATCCACCCTCTCTTACTTGCTGCTACTCCATGTCTCCATTTCTCCCCTTATGTTCATTCTTCGTTCCTGTTGGTAGGAATGAACTATGCTTTCTCTCAGCAAAGACCAAGCACTTGCAGTTGTATTAGATCTCATCACTGCAAGGTATTGCTTTAGCAGATGCCTTCTTTCCACCAGATTGACAGTATTTCTTTCTTTGTATCTCTTTCCCTTCACATACAGTTGTGTTATTGTATCTCCTTTTGCTTAAAATCAATTAAATAAATATATCTTAATGTATTTCTTCAGCTCTACTACCTGCATTTTATTTCTTCAGTCTTCAGGAAAATTCCCCGAAATGTTATCTGTAGTTAATGTTTCTGGTTTTTCTCCTTCCATTTTTCTGTTGAAGGCACTCTGATCTATCACAGGGTTGATGGAATAACTCATATTGAAGTAATAAGAGTTCTGGATCCATAGTTAATAGTAAAAAACAGTGGCTATTTATTAATTTTTATTTTTTTTTAGATTTTTAATTTTTATTAAAAAAATATAGATGGAGTTTTGCTATGTTGCCCCAGTTGGTCTTGAACTCCTGGCCTCAAGCAGTCCTCCTTTCCTTGGCCTCCCAAAGTATTGGGATTACAGGCATGAGCCACCATGCCTGGCCTATTATTATTTTTATATTTGCTATATATATGTGACCTTAATACTGAATATATATAACTTTTAAGTTGTACTAAACAAAAAGAGATAAAAGAATCTTAGGTCTTAAAGAGATTTTTAAAGGTTAGCCCTAGCCTCTGAATCGGTTTGTATTGAAACTATTCTGGAAGGATATCTTTGAAAAGAACTTGCCAAAGGAGATTTTACTCTTAGCTTTTCCCAGCAGTTATTCTCAGAAAGTTTGATATAATGTTTAAATTTCCAGGAGCAGTTTAATCTCATTCCCCCTTGTGTTGTCAAGAATGGGGAAAAAAATGAAAGCAGTTATTCACATGCTGTCAATCCTAATGTATGCCTCTTTTGTTGAAAGAATAAAGAGTTTTAAAGCTGCCTTATTACTATGCCTTGACAAGTGGATACCATGATTTAACACAGAAACCTTAAGCATCAATTCTTTATTATTTTCTTTAAAAGAGTAATCACAATTATTTTATATTTTAAAATGTTTTATAGACAGTATTAATGTTAGTTTCCTGATCTTGTTTATATTGAAGTTATGTAGGAGAATGTCCTTGTTTGTTGGAAATACACATTAAAATATTCAAGAATGATGGGCATCGTGTCAGTAACTTACAAGTTGTTCAGGGAAAAATTTTTTTTACAATACTTACAAATTTTTTATAAATGTAAGATTATTTCAGAATTTTAAAAATACATAATAGGATTCTGTCAGTGTATGTTTCTGAGAGTGAATGGCTCACAGCTGATGAGGATCTAACAGAACCACTACACAGGAAATTGACAGTGGCATTCATGAGTGTGATGGTGCATGATCTCATTTTCAATCTGAGACTTCCTAAGAAGAGAAAAAAAATACACACACACACACGTGAATATAAATAACACAATTTTAAGAATAAAAAATAAAAAGCCTATAACTCAATAAGAAAAAGGTAAACAACCCAAGAGAAAAAAATGGATCAAAAATATGAATAGGCAGGTCACAGAAGCACACATTCAATAAACATGTGAGAAGATGCTCAGCCTCTTTTTGCAGGATGAAACAGTTATTAAGGAAATACAAATTAATCATCAGATTGGCAAAATCTAAGAACTAAGTTCTGGACAAGAGCGGAAACTGTTGTAAATTATGCAAGGAGAATAAAATCCACTTTACTCAATTTTATCTCTAAGGTGGAAAATGTGTTCACCTTATATTATACTTTCTAAGAATATACTGCAAGAAACTCTGGCACGTATATATAAGAATTTTTGTTACCTGGCTGGCATGGTGGCTCATGCCTGTAATCCCAGCACTTTGGGAGGCCAAAGTGGGTGGATCAACTTGAGGTCAAGAGTTTGAGACCAGCCTGGCCAACATGGTAAAACCCCCTCTCTACTAAAAATACAGAAAAATTAGCTGGGCATGGTGGCACATGCCTGTAATCCCAGCTACTCAGGAGGCTGAAGCAGGAGAATCGCTTGAACCCAGGAGGCAGAGGTTGCAGTGAGCCGAGACAGTGCCACTGCACTCAAGCCTGGGCAACAGAGCAAGACTCCATCTAAAAAAAAAAAAAAGAATTTTAGTTACCTCATTGTTTACAAATAGTGAAAAAGTACAAGCAATGGATAAACTAGTTTATTAAGGGGATTAATACACAGCGTTTAAATTAACAAATTTCGGCCGGGCGCGGTGGCTCAAGCCTGTAATCCCAGCACTTTGGGAGGCCGAGACGGGCGGATCACAAGGTCAGGAGATCGAGACCATCCTGGTTAACACGGTGAAACCCCGTCTCTACTAAAAAAATACAAAAAAACTAGCCGGGTGAGGTGGCAGGCGCCTGTAGTCCCAGCTACTCGAGAGGCTGAGCCAGGAGAATGGTGTAAACCCGGGAGGCGGAGCTTGCAGTGAGCTGAGATCTGGCCACTGCACTCCAGCCTGGGCGACAGAGCTAGACTCCGTCTCAAAAAAAAAAAAAAAAAAAAAAAAAAAAAAATAAATAAATAAATAAATTAACAAATTTCCCGCTATAGATAATGGTCAAAAACAGTACATGAAAAAGTTACAGAAACATATATACAGCATGATACCGATTTAAAGCCTAAGAACATGACAGACTATATTAAATTGTTTTTGCATGTGCACATATGTACTAACAGTGTAAATACGTGCATTGGAACAATGATCAACAATTTTAAGATACCAATGCTGGGCATGGTGGCACATGCCTGTAATCCCAGCTACTTGGGATGCTGAGGCGGAAGGATCACTTGAACCCAGGAGTTCGAATCCAGCCTGAGCAACATAGCAAGACTCTATCTCTTAAAAACAAACTACAAAACCCAATACCATTACATCTGATGAGAGAGCAAGGGAAATGAGACTAGCAAAGGAGAGGACAAGGAAACTTCACTTTATTTAATGTTGTATTTCTTAAAGTTTGGTGGTTAGTGTTCATAACATTATTCTATATGCTTTTTTGTATGCCTGAAATATTTAACAATAAAACATAAATGTTAAGAAAGTCAAACAATGAAGAAAGATGATAATAAAGCAAAGTAGACAACACAGTATATCCAACTTTCATCACCCAGATAGATACTGTGGTTGTTACTATACAGTGAACAGTAGTCCATACATTTATCTGTGCATTTTATGTTATAGAAGGATAAATGGAGAGGCATAAATGGAATTTTAAGATACATGCTTTTTAAAAATATCTTTTTATTATAAAGTAAAACTTACACAAAAAAAACCATAAATGAAACATGTAGCTTAATGAATTATTATAAGGTGAACACTTCCTAGGCTAAACCAGCCATCCAGAAACCTCTTTACCAATCACAACCAACCCCTCTCTCTCCCGTATGTAACCATTATCCTCACTTTTATATTGATAACTTCCTGTGTTTTTCTCTTTATAGTTTTATCATTCATGTGTGTGAACTTAAGCACCATAGTTTAGCCTTACCAGTTTTAGAAGTATACTTTTTTTTTTTTTTTTTTTAAATTTATTTATTATTATACTGTAAGTTGTAGGGTACATGTGCATAACGTGCAGGTTTGTTACATATGTATACTTGTGCCTTGTTGGTGTGCTGCACCCATCAACTCGTCATTTACATCAGGTATAACTCCCAATGCAATCCCTCCCCCCTCCCCCCTCCCCATGATAGGCCCCGGTGTGTGATGTTCCCCTTCCCGAGTCCAAGTGATCTCATTGTTCAGTTCCCACCTATGAGTGAGAACATGCGGTGTTTGGTTTTCTGTTCTTGTGATAGTTTGCTAAGAATGATGAATTCCAGCTGCATCCATGTCCCTACAAAGGACACAAACTCATCCTTTTTTATGGCTGCATAGTATTCCATGGTGTATATGTGCCACATTTTCTTAATCCAATCTGTCATTGATGGACATTTGGGTTGATTCCAAGTCTTTGCTATTGTGAATAGTGCTGCAATAAACATACGTGTGCATGTGTCTTTTTTTTTTTTTTTTTTTTTTTTTGAGACGGTATTTTATTTTCGTTCAACAAAATAATTAGAAATTTATGTGGCATCAAGGACTTAGTGAATTTCCAATTAATGCTTCTTCATAGGAAATACTAGATCCTAATTGATACCTCTAAATTTAAAAGTAATGAATGAAAGATTACAAAAAAAATTAAGAAATTGAAATCATTTGTTACTAAGTCTGTTGAGTCTTTACTACTAAATGTGGGAGATAGGCATACTTAAACTTTTCCCTACCCCCCCATCCTCATTTGCCTGTTGTTTGTTATGTTATTTTTGAATGATTAATGTTTTTTACATGTTCTTCTATTTTTAAATGATTTTAATCTCTGGTTCTTTTAATATGACCTCTGCATTTCTTTTCTCTTTTTTTCAATAGCTTTAGGAGTACAAGTGGGTTTTGGTTACATGGATGAATTGTATAGTGGTGAAGTCTAAGATTTTAGTGCATGGTCACCCAAGTCATGTACATTGTGCCAATATGTTGTTTTTTAGCCCTCACATCCCTCCCACTCTCCCATTCTGAGTCTCCAATGTCCATTATAGCACCCTTTTTGTACCCATAGCTTAGCTCCCACTTGTAAGTGAGAACATATGGTATTCAGTTTTCCACTCCTGAGTTACTTCACTTAGAATAATGGCCACTTGTTCCATCCAAGTTGCTGCAAAATATATTATTTCATTCTTTTTTATGGCTAAGTAGTATTCCATGGTGTGTGTGTATATATATATGTGTGTGTGTGTGTGTGTGTATATGTGTGTGTGAGTGTGTGTGTATATATATATGACAGTTTCTTTACCCACTCATCGTTTTATGAACACTTAGATTGGTTCCCTATCTTTGCAATTGTGAGTTACGTTGTGATAAACATACACATGTAGTTGTCTTTTTGATATATGACTTATTTTCCCTTGGGTAGATACCCAGTAGTGGGACTGCTGGATCGAATGGTAGATGTACTTTAGGTCTTTGAGAAATCTCCATACTATTTTCCATAGAGGTTGTACTAGACCTCTCCATTTCTATACTTATCTCTCCCTTGGCTGGATATCGTAATCTAGTTGATTTTTCAAAAATGTTTCACAGGTACTGTGCTCTCTTGAGTCCTTACATAGTTGGTGGTGTGTTTTGCTTTTATGCTTAAATGATTTGGCCAGGTATAAATTTTTATTTACACTTTCCCTTGGAATTTTGTAGCTGTTTGTGTCCCAATAAATAACGTTTTTCTTCCCCCACTGAACTGGAAAATGAGACACAAATGTAGGAGACAAAAACATGACAATTGTAATGTTAGTTTTATTACTGTTGAAAAAAATGCACCGAAAAGCATGGCTTTGATTTATAACCAAATGGATTTTTTAATATATCACCTCAAAATTAAACTTATTTCCCAATTTAGCCTTTCCCACTATACTTACCACTGGTAGAATGTTGGTCAGAATGCACCTTTTATATATACAAAGCTTCCACAACAGAGGAATGAAGGGATTGAGCCAATGATGCTCAGTTTCTTATTCAGATTCACTCTTCACTCACTCCTCTTCACATGGAGAGAGTTGGATAAGAGGTAGGGAAGGAAGGTAAGAAAGTTACTTTAGCTGAAGTCCCTTCATATGAAAGGAAAATGAAGGGTCCTATCTACCATCAGACATTGCTTTACCAACTGCTGGGTTTTAGTGTTATATTAGAGAATTATGAGACTAATCAGATTTTTATCCCCCACTAGTTGACTTGCTTTTTCTTGACTGTCCAAATGGATTTTCCTTTATCTTTGAAGTTGAGTGACTTCTTTAGCATGTGTCTCAGAGTTGAATGCTCTGTGTCATGTTTTCTGTGTGTGTGTGTGTGTGTGTGTGTGTTAAAGTATGTTCCCTTTTATAGAAAAGTTTTCTTCCACTGTATATTGAATGTTTTTCTGTTCCATTTGTTCTTTTCAGGAACTTTATGCATATATCAGATATTCTTTGTTTTCCATGTCTAGTATCTTCTTGCACTTGGTGCTGGGCATAATGTGGGAGAGAGAGTGTCATGGATGTGGAAGTCTGATTCTCTTAATATTTGCTTGGAGTTTTTTCACTTTGCTTCCAGTATCTTTGCATTTTACTTCATTTTGTATTATTTCCTCTTGCCTATTTTACATGTGTTACTGTGTTTTCACTCTCATTTATTATAACTTTTTGTTTTTTCTAATATGGTCCTAATTTCTATAATATTTTTCCAGTGAGTATTCCAGTAATTACTTTGAGGCAGTGGAAAACTGAGTACCCCTTTCTATTGTTTCTTTGGTGATCTATGTTTATCATTGCTTTTAGCTTATATTCCTTTCTTCCTCCTTCCTGCCACCCTCCCCAGTGTCTATATTAAGTCCATTCTTGCTTTGTTTCTGATGATTATTCATCATTGAAAACTGCTAGCTATTCATTGAAGAATGGTATAGGCATGGCTGAAGAGAGATACCTGAAGCACTCTGCAATTTAATTTAGGTTTGTTGTCTACAATAACCATTGACCAGTTTGTTACTTCTTTTTATCTTGGGAGCACATCTGTTCTCAAAATTTGTATCATTCAGAAGAAGCTTAGTATGGCTTCCAGTAAAGCTGTTTAAGCCATTTCTGTGTTGAATCCTAGCATTCGCAGTATTTTTTTTCTTCATCTCACTTTACCTCCAGTAGTCTCCCCACACTCAGGGGCTAATTCTTAAACAACATAAATATCAATTCCTTGTGATTTTCCTTCAGCTTTTTTTTTTTTTTTTTTCATTTTGCAATGTTGAACATTCCCTGGCCTGTCCATATCTGTAGATCTCAGCTGTAATCAAAAGAATCCTTAGAAAGCTTGTGCAAATTCTTACAATTGATTTTAAGAGCAATTTACTTCTTCCTAATGATCTATGGTGTCATCTTTCTGGTTCCTTCTTCATTTTGACTTATCTACAGCAACTGGCATGCATGCTTCATAATCTCCAGTTTGAAGTTTTGTTTCTTTGAGGGTGACATTTTCAATCTTTTGTTTGATTTTCTTTTCATTGGCATTCAAGGGAAGAGAATAAGAAAATGATTTTATTCCACCATCACTAACTAGAAATCATTTTTCAAGTATTGTATCTATGAGGATCTCTTAGTTTCTTTTATCAGTTAAATAAAACTTAAGGGACTATTTTGTTTCTTGAGTCTATTAAAGCTAACTGGTAGTGGCAATATCTTGTATTTCTGCTTGTATTTAAAAGAATAATAGGTTGAAGGGTTTCATAAAACCAAGTCATACATATTCCAGGAATTTGACCTGTATTTTTTAGTATTCATAAAGACACTACATACCCTTTTCTGACTGTTATGAGTTCATTCTTTATATAACATGTGAGAACAGCTGCAGATTGTTACAGTATTATCCATTTCCTGTATACCTTCCCTTAATAGTCTTTGCATAGCACTGCAAATATTCTAAAGCTTCATTAGATGCAGATTTCAAACAGGTATTATCTATATTTTTAAGCCAACATCTTTCTCATAGATTATTTTATTGCTTGCTACTATTATCAGACTAAAGAAATAACTGCGTTTGTTTGCTAAAGGTACGTGCAATTCTTTTCTGAATTGTTGAAAAACTAGAGTTGGGTAGTTTACACACACAGTGCCTCTGGTTTTCTTGATCTTGTCCTCCATAAAAGCAGAGATATAGACTGACTAACCAATGATGAGCTCTTCTACTGCCTGGTATTTAACGTTAGTTTGGAGTGAAATGTATGCCTTTCAATTTGGGATTAAAATTTCTACTTTTTTGTTGAAACTTTTCAAACCTTTACATATAGATTCCTGTATGTGTTATATACAAGAACATTCTTAGACAGTCTCACTCTCTAAAAAGTTAGTATTAATACATTAATATTATTTAAGGTGCAGTTCATACTCAAAATTGTATTGTTCCCCAAAATGTTGTTTGTGTAAGTTGGTTTCACCTGACTGAAACCAGTGAAACCAATCAGGGATCACGCTTTTCTGTTGGCTGTCTTGTCTCTTTAATAAATAACAGCACCACTGCCTTTTTCTTTCTTTTTTTTTTTTAATGGTATTAACATTTTTTGGAGAGCCTCATAATCTGAATTTGTCTGGATTCATGTGGTATTTTCTTCATGATTAGCTTCAGGGTAAACATACCATTGGTAAGATGATGTTGTGTACTTCCTATTACATCATATCAGGAAACAACAAAATTATTTCAGTTTGTTTCATTGCTGCTGATGCTGAATTAGATCACTCCATTAAATTGGCATATGCCAGATTGGTCTTTGTAATACTATGCTCTTTTCTTTGTAATTAGTAATTTACAGGTGCATACTTTGAGACTATGTGATGAATATCTTGTTCTCGATAACATTTTTTTTTTTGAGATGGGGTTTTGCTCTTGTTGCCCAGGCTGGAGTGCAATTATATGATCTCGGCTCACTGCAACCTCCGCCTTCTGGGTTCAAGCGGTTCCCTGCCTCAGCCTCCCGAGTAGCTAGAATTACAGGCATGTGATACCATGCCTGGCTAATTCTGTATTTTTAGTAGAGATGGGTTTCTCCATGTTGGTCAGGCTGGTTTCGAATCCTGACTTCAAGTGATCTGCCCACCTCAGCCTCCCAAAGTGCTGGGATTACAGGCATGAGTCACCATGCCCGGCCAATAACATTTCACTTAGTGTTTTGGTATCCACTGATACTCTTTCTCTTAATTAATTTTGCAACTAGTAGTGGCAAAATGGTGATTTTTTTTCTAATTCTGTCATTCTTTCTGCGTTTATTAGCTGATATTCTTTTATAAAGAGCATTTCCATCCTTTATAAACATTTGAGTTTCCCTATATACTCATGAATTATTTTTTAATCATTGTTTTATAATTTATTACCATCAGTATTATTTTGGATGGCCAAATTATCTGAAATTTGTGTTGTGGAAGCCCCTTCCAGTCAACTTGATGTATCCTTTTGAAAAATTTCATTTGTCTTCAAACACTTTATTGCTCACTGGCACAATATCTGTCACATTCACCTTGTATTTTCACTGCTCCAAATACGAAATCACTCTTTTTTCCACTGAATCCTGCTTTGTTTTTATTGGAGAATGGTCTTAGAAATCAAAATTTGGATACTAGGTATACTTATTACTCTTGAGGAACCATCGTCTCTCTGACTTTCCAGTGGATAGAGTTGGGAAATACGTCTAATCCCCATTACATATTTGTGTCTTTATTCTGTTTACACTGAGAACCTTATTTTGCTCTGTTCCAAAATATAGTTAAACTAGTTTCAGGATTACTACTTCAATACCACATCCAGCAAAAATCTATTTAATAAAGTTCAATATTTCGTTGTAATTTTTTGTGCGTAAATGTATCTTACTGAAGTCAGTGTTCTATAAGTAAAAATTCCATTAATTAAAATTGTTTTCCTCCTGCGTGGTTATGTTTTCAATTTGATATATAGTTAGTTGTATTTGTTTCGGTATTTGTTTATATTCAGTTTTTTTTTTTTTTAATGAAAGAGGGGGCACAACACACACATACTTTATTTGTTCCTGTATTTGTTTTTATTGTTTTAGAGTTTTTTATTTTTAAGAAAGGGGACACAACACACACATACACACACATGTACATACACAGGATAAATGGGAAATTAGTGAAGATGGTTTTCTGCAAGGGGCATGAGAGTGGTAGGAAACAGAGGAAGACTCACCTCCATCCTTGTACCTTTCACCTATTTCATTTCCCACCATTCTCACACCTCTTGTAGGAAACCATTTTCATCAATTTCCATTTTATCCTTTCTGGATATGTGTCGCTTCCCTTTCTTAAGCATAAAAGGTTAAGATTCTTACTCATAAGAAATTATTTCCTATGAGACAGGAAATAATTTTAGTTCCTTCTAAAGAAGGAACTTCTCATTTTTTAGCTTATGTATGGTTTTCATAATAACATATATATATATGTGTGTGTGTGTGTATATATATATATATTTGCCTTTGGAAAACTTTATTTTTCATAGTACTTTCTCACTTGTAACCAGGGGGACCTGGACGATCTACCATGCCAACCCCAGGAAATACTGCAGCTTTGCGTGCTTCACTCTGGACGAATATGGAGAAACTTATGGATCATATTTATGCTGTTTGTGGACAGGTAAATATTTGAAGGAGTGGAAAGAACATTAATATGGATTAACTCCTGGTTATTCCAAGTTCTGTGACCTTGGGCAGGTTTTTTAAATTGATGAGCATTCAAAATACCTCCACTAGCTGATTATAATGTACCTAAAGGTCGCCATTTCCCTTTTCTTGCTTTTTCTATTGCCTAAGCTTTACATTTGTTTCATTTAAGGTACAACATCTACAAAAAGTATTGGCCAAGAAGAGAGATCCTGTTTCTCATATTTGTTTCATTGAAGAAATAGTTAAGGTATGTTTAAATGAACACATTTTTATATCTTTATTGTACAAAACAGGAATATATGAGTCAGCATCATTTGTGTTACTACCTTACAGAGTGGCTACATATGAAATGGCAAGAGATAAGTGTATTTCTTGACAACTATAAATGTTCCTTGCAATATAAATGTAATCGTGAGGCAGGGCACAGTGGCTCACACCTGTAATCCCAGCACTTTGGGAGGCCAAGGCGGGTGGAACACGAGGTGAGAAGTTCAAGACCAGCCTGGCCAATACGGTGAAACTCTGTCTCTAATAAAAATACAAAAATTAGCCGGGCGTGGTAGCGTACACCTGTAGTCCCAGCTACTCGGGAGGCTGAGGCAGGAGAATTGCTTCAACCCAGGAGGCAGAGGTTGCAGTAAGCTGAGATCGCACCCCTGCACTCCAGCCTGGGTGACAGAGTGAAACTCCGTCTCAAAAATAAATAAATAAACGAAAATAAATGTAATCGTGTTTGTTTATGGAGTAGCTGCTATCTTTAGTATTATTTATAGATTAATTTCTGTAATATATATACTGATTTCTCATTTTTTGTTATATAAATGACAGCTTGTAAGTGCTTTAAAATTTCCACTGGAGAATAAGTTGAAAATTTTTGGTAAATAAGACGTTTAAATAGAAGTCGTTATAATGTGTTTACTGAAGGTTGTTGATTTTTCCCATAAAGTACTTTGCTGTATTCATTTTCCATATTCTGAGATCTTTCTGTCATCCACCAATCTGCTAGCCTCATGGGCCATAAGAATTCTTTCCATGCATAGGAATGCCTGATTCTACATTTTATTCATTATATTGATTTTTTTTGATAATGATTAATAGGATAATGATTCTACTGATCGTTAAATCCTAACCTCCAATAGCCCAAAGAAAAACGTTCCCTGAGTTTCCAGTGTTATGGTATAGGTAATTTCCTTTGTAAGTCCACAATATTAAATATTTTGTATACTGTGTGGAGACCCTCCAGGACTATCCCTCAAGTTTGATGATTTATTAGGAGGATCGATAGAACCCAGTGTCACAGGATCCTTAGGGTATCACTTCGCCAGCCAGAAACTCCTGTGACCAGTGGTGCCTTCTGCCTGAGTATTGCTCTTGCCCGCTGGGCTCGTTCTGCCCACTTGGCCTAGCAGACTGCACTTGGCTCGTACTACTGGCCCAGACCCCACAACTGACAAACACGAGCCAGGCACAGAGCGGCGAGTGGTATGTGAGTGACAAGCTTGGGGTCCGGCCACCGCATAGCCAGGCACACTGGCTGCTGTGGCAGGGCAGGCAGCTCCAGGTGTCAGCACAGGTGCTAGCTCCATGTGAGGCTGCAGCTGGATCAGATGTACTGCACATGGCTTATGCTGCAGGCACCCGCATCTAGATGAAGGGAATGTCGTGACACCTGGAAGCTCAAGAGATGCCAGGAACTGCAGAATCCCAAAGAAAGTGTCACAACCCTGGCTCGGAGAGCTCCTAGGTGTGGGCTCCCCAAAGGGCCACAGCTCTTCTCTCCTTCCTGTTGCCCAGAACGTGGTGAGTGGTGGGGACGTGTTTCAGCCCTGTTTGTGTTACAACTTTTTTAGTCCAGCCATTTGGCAGGTCCTGAGTTCTTGTCCCACATCCAAGAAGAATGAGGTATGTGGACAACTGGAAGGTGAGCAAGGCAGAGAGGAACTTCACTGAGTAGCAGAACAGTTGTCAGGAGACCCGAAGTGGGCAGCTCCTTTCTGCAAGCAGGTCATCTCCACAAGTGTCCAGCTCTTAGTGGAGAGGAGACCTGCAGTGTGTAGCTCTCTTCCACATGCAGACCATCCTGATGTCTGTGCAGCCCTCAGTGTAGAGATCTGAAGTGGGTAGGTCCCATCCACAGACTGGTCATCCCAACATCCGTACAGTCCTCAGCATAGAGGAGAACCAGAGTGGTTAGTTTATATCTGTGGGCAGGTCATCCTGTCATCTGTGCAGCCCTCAGCACAGAGGAGACCTAGAGTGGTTAGCTTGTATCTGCTGGTAGGTCATCTTGTCATCTGTGCAGCCCTCAGTGGAGAGGAGACCCAGAATGGGTAGGTCCTTTCCACAGGCAGGTCATCTTGATGTATGTACAGTCCTCAGTGGAGAGGAGACCTGGAGTGGGTAGGACCCATCTGCAAGCTGGTCATCCTGACATCTGTGTAGCCCTCAGCAGAGAGGAGACCCAGAGTGGTTAGCTTGTATCTGCTGGCAGGTCATCCCATCATTTGTGCAGCCCTCAGTAGAGAGGAAACCCAGAGTGGGTAGCTCCTATCCACAGGCAGATAGTCCTATCATCTGCCCGAGTCTGGCTGAGTCGGGGGTTTTTATGGGCTTCAAAAGGGAGGAAGTGTGTGCTGATTGGTCCATGATTGGCCATGGGCAGGCCTGGAAAAAGCACCATAAGTTCTCACTCCAGTCCGCAGAACTGGCAGTCCAGCCCCTGGGCTTCAGGTTGCTGGCTTAAATGTAGGTCCTCACCATGGACTCCCCCATTTCTGCCCAGGAGCCTTTCTGCCTCCTGCCACCAACAACCCGTTGTCCACAGCACGCAGGCTGTTCATGTCAAGGGACATCTGCAGGCCCTCACTGAGCTGCCCTCAACACTCCCTCTGCCTTCCTGCCATGCTCGTTGGTGTCCAAAGTCTGGAGGGGGCCAAGGTGGCAGAGGGCTGGTGTGCTGCCCCAAGCATGCACACACCCAGGTAAGATGTGACTGCACCTGGGCTTGGCCTCAATTGTGCTGTGAAATCAAAGTAGATGCTGGGAGCAGGGAGAGGCCAGGCAGTGGGAGCAGGCACTTTCAAGCCTGTGGAGGCAGGGAGCTTCCCAGGTCCCCAAGAACACAGGGATGCCTGGGTCCACAGCTGTGGCTGGGCGGCTGCAGCTACAGCCAGGAGGACAGGGCTCCCACCCCTCCAACTCAGAAGTGGGTGGGGCTCCTGCTGGCTCTCCACTGCAGCCAGCCTCATAGCAGTGGCTGCTCCAGGCAGGTCACCCCTGCCATCGCCAGCATATAGTTGTACTCATCATGGCTATGATTTGTGGCAGCTAAAGGATGTGAAGCAAAATCAGCAAAGGGAAAAAAGATGCATGGGGCAAGGTCTAGAGGAGACCAGATGCAAGCTTCCAAAGAGTCCTCTCCCACTGGAGTTAGACATGAGCCCCTTGATTCTTCCAGCAGCAAGTTACGAGATCATGCAAAAAGTGCTGTCTACCAGGAAAACTCAGCTTGAGCTTGTGAGTCCAGAGTTTTATCAGGGGTTAGTTAATGCCTAAAGAAATACCGAAATTCTAGACTCCCAGTAGAAAAGCAAGTGTTCAGTATAAACCATATTGTTTGTCACAAACAGTTTAGGTACAGTGAACAACTCTTAACAGAGAATCATGGGGTCCTTCTCAAAATCTAAGTTCCTAGATGCTAGCCAAATACCAACCTTGCAATCAGGATTTTCTGACAATAGCTACTCAGACCTGTTATATTAACTCTTGTGCACGTATACTTACATCAGTACATACCTGCTTACTTTACCCTGCTTTCTACTTGGCTTTCAATTGTGTAAAAGAAACAATGAGATGCTTTTTTCAAGGTGTATAGTCACTCATGTTTTGCATTTATTACTAGATGGAATAATTAATATTGGGCCTTCATATTTACAGACAAACACCTATACTTGCCGTGTTTTCATTCATTTGTTCTGATTTTGGCTGTCTTTCTACAAAAATGAATCTATTTAGTGTTTAAGTGCAGTGGCCTCATTTCGAGCTTTTATTATCGAATACTTTGCATATTTTTATTCCTTTTGAACAATTTAATATTCTACTAACAACATAAGCACAGTTATAACGAACCAACTGTACTCAGGAGAATCTAATGAAAATATCAAAAATAAATAATACTGCTATTTAGGAGGCTTAGGTTTGTATTATTATTACATTGGGTAGAGTTTCTACATAAAAACACATATAAATTCTTGATAACAATAAACTATTAAGGTGAATGAACACTGGCAACTTGTGCAGGCCAGATTTTAAATGCATATGAGTCCAGGCACAGTGGCTCATGCCTGTAATCCCAAGGCGAGAGAATCTTTTGAAGCCATGAGTTCAAAACCAGCCTGGGCAGCATAGGGAGACAGCATCTCCACAAAAACTAAAACAATTCGCTAGGCATGGTAGTGTACACCTGTAGTTCCAGATATTCAGGAGACTGAAGCAGGAGGATTGCTTGAGCCCGGGAGTTCAAGGTTATAGTCAGTTAAGATTGCACCACTGTACTCTAGCCTGAGTAACAAAGCGAGACCCTTTCTGAAAGAGAGAGAGAGAGAAAGAGAGAAAGAAAATGCGTATGAATCATTACTGATTAAAAGGGATTGTTAGGAATAGGGATGTATGCTTTTTATTCACCTATTTCATGTACTTAAAAAACTTCTTATTAAAATAAAACCATTAAAGATTGCTTTTTCAGAGATTATTCGCATGCTATTTAAGGATATATTCATATGCCACACACACATAACTATTTATATATAAATTTTAATGGAAATTACCAGTTTAGTTGAAATTTTTTTGAGGGCAATATTTATGAAAAAAATTTAGTCTCTCTTGGAATTCAGTGTACCTGTCTATAGAAAAGATCAGTCTTTTGTGAAAAGTCCGAAATGACATTTCCTCCTCTGTACTTGGGAATTCCAGAGCAAGAGAAAAGTAAACTCAAAAGAAAATATTTGTCATATGTTGCAAAGACAGCACATAAAGTTCTCAATATTTAGTACAATTTCTTTGAATAGTCTTTTTCTTCAAATATATCTTTATTATAAAGCTGTAAACAAATACAAATATTTTTGCTAAGGATGTAACTACCAAGTAAGAACATTATTTTTCTAGTTAAGATAATTATCATTGGCAATAGAACCTTTATAAAAAGTTCAAGATTTTTAGAATGATTTGGGGACCCTAAATAACAACCCTTATATTCTTCAGGAAATTTCAAACTTGAGTAGATAATGATATATCTTTTGAGTCACTGAAGAGTGATATATGGACCAAGATCTCTTTTTTTAACCTCTTTTCAAGGAAAAAGTTATGAATAGAATGTTCTTACTCTACAAGTTTTTGCAGTTTTAAGATATTTAAGAAGGATATATCCTGATATTGAAAATTCTTTCTAATTTAGTGGCTTAGCATTTTATACCTGTGAATAAAATTTTATTTATTTTAAAAATGAAGTAAAACAGTGTAAATAGTTCAGGATGAAACAATATCAGAATTACGTCATATGCTTTTTATAGTATTTGTTCAGAAATTAATACTTTTTCTCCTTAGGGCAGTCATTACTAGCAAGTATCTTTCCTACATTGGAATCTGTCTATAACAGATTAAAAAAAAAAAAGTACTGATTTTTTTTTTCTTTTTTTATTCAAAAGCTGCCTTTGAGAAAGTAAAATTTTTAATTATTTGTTTTATTATTTTGTTTTATTTATGATGAGTCAGGGTCTCACTGTATTGCCCAGGCTGGTTTCAAACTCCTGGGCTGAAGTGATCCTCCTGCCTCAGCCTCCCAAATAGCTGTGACTACAGGTTTGCACCACCACACTTGGCTAAAATTTGTACAAGCAGTAGTCTGTATTTGAAATTCACTGAAAGCTAAATTAATAGATATTTTTTCTTTGGCTTAGAAAATGGATTATAAACAGTTACATTATTAATTTCATATCAAGTAGGAAAATTAAGAATGTATTTTCCAGATTTCTTTGTTTTCAAACCATTTGGTTTCAATGCTTCTGTAATTCACTGTAAGCTATGATGAAATTTCTGTATTTCTTCTTACCAGCTTGTTTTATTTCTACCCCAAAAAACTTTTATTTTACATTTTCCTTTGTTAAATAATTTTCATAGTTATTGTCCTTTTGTCAGTTTAATATCTAGAGTTGTTTTAAAATTAATTTTTATTTTAGGGCAGCTTTAGATTTACAAAATATTGAGCTGAAAGTACAATGTTATGCATTATGCAAGAACCATGGAACTATACCATGCTAAGAGCAAACTCTATGTGTAAGCTGTGGACTTCAGTTGATAATGTAACGATAGTGACTTATCAGTTGTAACAAATATACCACTATGCACAATGCTTTATGCAAATGTATGTCATGCATCCACCATTTCAGTATCAGAATGGTTTTACTAGTTTCACTTCCCTAAAAATTCTGTTCTACCTATTCATTCCTACCTGCTGCCCTTCTAGACTTCTGCAACCACTGATCTTTTTACTGTCTTCATAGTTTTTGCCTTTTTCAAAATGTCATGTAATTGGAATTATACAGTAAGTTGCCTTTTCTGAATGCCTTCTTCCACTTAGCAATATGCATTTAAGGTTCCTTCTATGGCTTTTTTTAGTTTAGTAGTTTATTTCTTCTAATCACTGAACAATATTCCATTGCTTAGATACATCTCAGTTTATTCATTTATTGAAAGATGTTTTGGTTGCTTCCAGTTTTTGCCAATTATGAATAAAGCTACTGTAGACATTATTGTGTGGTTTTCACCTCTTGCTCAACCTTTTGCATTTTCATCTCTTTTGGGTAAATACATAAGAGTTGCGCTTGCTGACTGTATTGTTAGACTATATTTAGCTTAGTAAGAAACTGCCAAACAGTTTTTGAAAGTTGCTGTATCATTTTCTATTCCCATTAATAAAGAAAGAGAGTTCTTTTTGTTCCCCATCCTTGCCAGTATTTGGATTTGTCAGTGTTTTGGAGATCAGCTATTCTAATACGTGTGTCATGGAAACTCATTTTTTAAATTTGTATTTTCCTGTAGATTTTTTAAACCTATGCTTGTGAAAAAAATTTTCATTAGTTAACGTTCTCAGACTTCGTCTGTAGAAGAAAGAAACTGTCCTGCTGCGCTCATTATTTAACAATCTTTATGTGTTATATTTTATAGTCAATCTGCCCAGATCCCTAAAATATGTTAAAAGTGGTCTAAAATGGTTTACATAAGAGTAAGTATAGCTTTTAGCATTTGGAAAGCCAAATCTTAAAGGTCTTCTTTCTTAACAGTAATTCAAGTAGTGTCAAAGGCAGGACAGTGTAGTGATTAAGAATTTTGACCTGTTATCAGACAGATACGATTTGCTACCACTGATTGTGCAGCCTTGGGTAGGTCATGTAATCTCAAATATCAGATCAGATTAGTAATAGTGCCCATAGAACTGAGGTATTATGAGAGAAAGTGAAATAATTTAGACTTATTTCAGAGACTAACTTGACAATTTGCTATCATAATTATTAATTCAGTTTTGTTTTTTGTTTTTTTTTTTTGAGACGGAGTCTCATTCTTGTCGCCCAGCCTAGAGTACAGTGGCATGGTCTCGGCTCACTGCAACCTCTGCCTCCTGGGTTCAAGCGATTCTCCTGCCTCAGCTTCCTGAATAGCTGGGATTACATGCACCTACCACCATGCTGGCTAATTTTTGTATTTTTAGTAGAGATGGGGTTTCACCATGTGGGTCGGGCTGGTCTCGAACTCCTGACCTCGTGATCTGCCCGCCTTGGCCTCCCAAAGTGCTGGGATTGCAGGCATGAACCACCGCACCCAGCCCTAGTTCAGTCTTTTTTTAATGCTGGAACTTTTATGTAGGTTCATAAACTGAACAAATGATAGGTAGTAAAGAATCTTGCCATGTGAGAAAGTCAGTTTTATTCAATAGTTCTAATAACATGATATGCTTGTACATTAACTCATGTAGAGTATCAGAAGTTTAAGTTATTGATCATGCTTCCTTGAATAAACCAATGTCAAAGATTTCCTCTGAATGTATCAAATTCATATGTCTCACTTTACTAAAGTGAGTTACGACCTAACGTGGTAGTTTTGTTGCTATAACAATTTGAAAATGATATTTCTTAGTTGCGTTCTACAGAGTCTTGTGAGAATTATTAATTCTAAAGTATATACTTTTTTTAGCAGATAAAAAGTAAACATTTGGGTTTACTTTAAAACTTAGTTTTCAACATAATCTTCCAAATCTGCCTTGGTTTTTGCTAAGATTTTGATTTCAGATGACAGAGACAACTGTGTGTATTAGTATTCAAAGTGTAATCTTAGGAATGTTCAAGGGAAAAAAAAATCCCACATGATAGTGGGTTTCTGTAATGCTTTACTAGTTCAGAAGCTTTTACAGTTGATGGCCATAATGGTATAAAGGATAGATGAGATTATAAAGAGGGCATAAATGGTCTGAATATAAAATAAAACTTGACCAATTATATCTGGTGTAACAAATCTTAGGGACATTTTAGTTTATTATTATTTCATTCCTCTCAGCTCATAACCTAAGTGGTATTTTAGTTTAAATGTAGAGCCTTTTGAAAGCTATTTTTTTAATTGAGATAACTAATTCTACTTCTGCATTAACAATTGCCCTGGCTAGCTTATAAAATTATCCTGTTATTTTCAGTTTATATGATAATTTGAAAAGATGTATTTATACCTATCCATATTATTATTACATTATTACCTATCCATATTATTTTGGCATTTTAACATTGCCAAAATTGCCAAAATTCTTTTAACATTTAATATTCTTTTTCTCTTACTATATTGTGTTTTCTATGGTTTATATGAATGGATGCATTATTTCATTTTTAAATTAGAATTTTAGGTTGATTATTAGCCGTTAAGAAATTCAATTATGGTATCTTTAAAACCAGTTAAGAGTTTTATTATCACTGTCTAATCACCAATACTATATAATACTTTGCTTGAAAGTGAGTGTAGCAAATTATTGACAAATTATTAAGAATCTACACATTGGAAAACAGGCTGTATGTTCTTATTTGCAGGATTAAGCCAGCTTAGCTGTGTGGGGGATTACAGATATGATACTTTCATTTTCTAAGCCAGCAATTTTTGTCGTTGAACAGAATCTTGTAATCATGTGTATAAGATGCATTAAGCTAAATTTGGAGGGCTTTCAACATTTTCAGTTGCTGTGGTACTAATGAGAATTATAACTATGAAAAATAATGTGGGTTTTTTGCCCTTTTAGACATACCAAATGATTTGAAAATAGCATTAAAGACTCTAACTCAAGAATTTAGGACATCCAAATTTGAAATCTTTTGAAATTTAAGACATCCAAATTTGAAATCTTCTTAATATTATGAGATAATTGTTCAACTTATTTATCTATGGAATCTCAATTTGATTAAAATATTGAATAGGGATAAACCAGGTAGATTTCTAAATCAGATATTATTAGTAAATACTCTTATCTGTGCAGGTTAGAGGATTTCTTGTTTTACTTATATGGGGACCAGATATTCTTAAGGGCTCTGTCACTACAGTACAAACAAATTCTGCATAAATTAGAAAAACATGATTTTTTAAGCTTGCAAAAAATAAGAGAATGTTTGAGGGGCATTCATACATATATAGATACACGTAAAGATAAAATAGTTGAACCTGTAGTGAGGATTTGTGAGTAATAAGTGAATGTGCAAGATGGGGTTGTCTTGAGGTCAAATATCCACATCAGTGATGGGATCAATACTCTGTGCTTTGGGGATGTAGCCAGATGAAAGAAGAAACTTGAGAGTCTTGCATTACACCAAGACCCATGGCAGTGGCTAACATGATCCTCAATTGGTAACGACATGTCACTCCCATAAGAAACAAATGCAGTTCCTCTGTAGAGGAACACATGTTTAGTTTTAGCCATCAGAATTCTTATATTAAGGTTAGACAACTATAAGCTCACAGTAAGAAATTGCCAATCTCCTAAACTAGAACCTGTGAATGAAAGCAGAAAAAATAAAAACAATGCAAAATGTCTTTTAGACTCCTGAAGAACTTCTCAAGGATGCTATGGATTTCAGATAGTAGAATTATCTGATAAAGAATCTAAAGTATCTGTAAATGAAATACTTTAAAATATAGAATAAAAAATTGAGAAATAAGTGACTTAAAAATTACTAGGTAGATCTGAAAATGAACCGATAGAACATTTAGAAATAAAAGTAAAGTTGTTGAAATAAAAGAGCAGATACATTAAACACAAGATTACAGAAAGCTAAAGAGCAAATTAGAGGTCTGGCAGATAGAATCATTGAAATTATCCAGAATGCCTCATAAAGACTAGGTTATGAAGAATATGAAAGAGAAATTTAAAAATTATGGAGGATCCAATGGAGTTTTAATATAAGACTTATTGGAAAAAGAAAGCCAGGAAACTATAAAAGAAAATTTGTATGATCCTCTCAATACATGCAAGAACAGCATTTGACAGAATCCAACATCTATGTCTGATAAAAAATTCTAGGTAAACTAGAAATACAGAGGGAAGCTTTCTCAACCTAATAAAAGGCATCTAAGAAAAACGAACAGGTGAAATCAGACTGGGTGCACTGGTTCATGCCTGTAATCCCAGCACTTTGTGAGTCCGAGGTGGGTTGGGTCAGTTGAGGTCAGGAGTTTGAGAATAGCCTGGCCAACATGGTGAAACCCTGTCTCCACTAAAAATACAAAAAAAAATTAGCCAAGCATGGTGGCGTGTGCGTGTAGTCCCAGCTACTTGGGAGGCCGAGGCAGGAGAGAGTCACTTGAACCTAGGAAGCAGGGGTTGCAGTGAGCAGAGATCGCACCACTGCACTCCAGCCTGGGTGACAGAGCAAGACTCTGTCTCAAAAAATAATATAATAATAATATTTAATGGTGGAAACTTAATGCTTCCCCCCTAAAATAGGGAAAGGGTTTCTTTTTGTTTTCACTACTTCTGTTTAACATTGTTCTAGCTAGTGGAATAGGCAAGGAAAATAAAAGGATTCCAGTTTAGAAGAGAAGAAAATTATATTTATAGATTACATGATTGACTATATGGAAAATCCATTGGAACCTACAAAAGCTATTAGGGCTAAGTCAATATATAAAAGTCAGGCCGGGCGCGGTGGCTCAAGCCTGTAATCCTAGCACTTTGGGAGGCCGAGACGGGCGGATCACGAGGTCAGGAGATCGAGACCATCCTGGCTAACACGGTGAAACCCCGTCTCTACTAAAAAGTACGAAAAACTAGCCGGGCGAGGTGGCGAGCGCCTGTAGTCCCAGCTACTCGGGAGGCTGAGCCAGGAGAATGGCGTAAACCCGGGAGGCGGAGCTTGCAGTGAGCAGAGATCCGGCCACTGCACTCCAGCCTGGATGACAGAGCGAGACTCCGTCTCAAAAAATAAAATAAAATAAAATAAAATAAAAAAATAAAAGTCAGTTGTACTTCTATAAATTGGTAATGTACAGTTAGGATATATGTATAAAAATATGTACAATTCAGTATAATACACAAAAGTTAGTTGTACTTTTATATATTAGCAATGTACATACAATCCATTGTTCAGGAATTGAACAATGTCAAAAATTCCAGAGCCAGGCATGATGGTACATGTGTGTAATCCCAGCTACTCAGCAGGCTGAAGCGGGAGGATCACTTGAGCCCAGGAATTCGAGGCTGCAGCGAGCTATAATGGCATCACAGCACTCCAGCTTGGGCAACAAAGCGAGACTATCTCTTTTAAAAAAAAAAAAAAATAGGAAAATGTCTTTATTTCTAGGAGATCTGTTAATTATTTAGTGGTACAGAGCCATGATGTGTGCAACTTACTTTCAGATGGTTCAGAGATAGAGAAAATGAGAATGGTAAAGTAAATGTGGCTCATGTTAACAAGTGGTAAATATGAGTATGCAAATAATGTGTGGGTTTTCGGGGGGGCTATTCCTGCATCTTTTCTGTAAATTCAAAATTATATCAAATTAGAAATTAGAAAATAAGAGGACAATAAGAAAAACTTTATGCTAACTAATTTTTAAATACAAGTAGAAATGGACAGATTTCCAGAAAAATACAACTTTCCAAAACTGCTAAAGTAGAATTAAAAAGCATCCACAGTCCTGTAGCCGTTAAAGAAATTCAATCAGTAGTTTAAAGTCTACAGATCAAGAAACTAGTAGGCCCATATGGTTTTTCTTTTTTTCTTTTTTTTTTTTTTTTTTTTTTAGCTGTCAAGATAACTTTATTCATAGGAAACTGGGCCAGAGACCCCTCAGGAAGCTGCAAGCCCCTGGGCCCTGGCCCCTTCTGTATTTGGACCCTAGTGAACTGTGCACAGTCTGCCCTCTCCAATGCCAGGGAGAGACAGAGAGGAATGCCATTTTTCTGTGTGATGTGGGAGTGAAAGGGGAATGAGCAGAAATCTGGTTATCCCTCCTGAGACTTGCAGTGAGCTGGGGTGCCAGAGAGCACATGGTCCCAAAGTCAGGTGCAGATGCATCCCCCATCCCAGGGGTAAACTCGTGAGCCCAGCTTTTGGATCAGGTTGGGAGGGAGCCTCATTAGACGATGACAGGCAGAGGTGGCTCTGAGGGTACCTGAGAGATACTAACCCCAAAGCCTACCAGGGCACAGGGGCTCTGGCTGAACATAAAGGTTCAAGATCATCCGAAGGCCCGAGTTGCCAAAACAACCAAATAACACTGATATGTTGTGGCCACAAAAGCTGGGGAGGAAATGTGAAGGAGGCAGGAAAAGGACCTACAGATCTCCAACAGAAAAACCAGAAGCGGAGAGGGGTAACCCCAGAGGCAGCTGGGTGGGCCCTGGGCAAGCTGGAGGAGAGCCCACAGCAAACAGTCTCAAGGCCCTTGCATAGTGACATACTCACCACCCTCAGCATCGAAGGGACCCACTGGGTAAGGAGAAGCTATGTTATCCTGCCCCTACCCAGATCATAGTCTTCCATCTCAATGTCCTGGATGTATGGCTTGGAGGCTTGGCAGGACAGCCACAGGGGTAGGAGGGATTCAGACCAGGACCCGGAGATGAGGTGTTAATGCTGTCCTAGCGTGAGTGCCTGCGTGGAGCGTGGAGGGGTGGGCAGGTAGGGAAGGAGTCTTCAGAGGTAGACATTGAGGGTCTGCAGGATGCCCCGGCGGCACAGCGGGCAGTTGCGGTGGTAGACGGGGTGGCGCATCAAGATTTCAGTGCAGGCCTGGCACAGGCACAGATGCCTGCAGGGCAGGAGCAACACCGTCTTGCTCTGGTCCTGGCAGATGACACACTTCTTCCGCTCCTCTTGCTCCTTCAGCAACTTCCACGGGTCTTGCCCGCCTGGAGGCTCCTCATCGTTGAGCCTCTCTCGGCCCCTGGCAGGTGTCGCTCTAATGGTCCTGGCCTCCTCCTCTTCTGCCTCTGATCTGCGCCCCGCTTCAGGAAAAGTGTCCTGTCTCCGGGTCCTAACTGAGAACACCCTCATAGAGTCACCCTGGGGTCTCCAGGTGCCCCTCCGCGGTTCGGCCAACTCGCCAGCTGCAGGCTGCGGCTCCAGACTCGGCGCCAGGCCTCTGAGCCCAGTGCTAGGCGAGAGAGCGGCATGACATCCTCTCGAAGACGGTGGTAGGATGGCCGGGCATGGAGCTGGCTGAGTGCCTGGGTAGCCAGTCTCAGGGTCAAGTCCGGATGCAACACAGTCACCGTCACTGCCAGCACGCAAGCTAGCAACACCAGGCCAGTGAGATTGACAAGCACAAAGCTGGTCAGGAGGCAGGCAGCTGAGGCCAGCAGCTCCAGGGCTAGTTGGCAGGGTGTCCAAAGGAGGATGGCCATGGCCACAGCACTGCTGGAAATGTGGGCTAGGAAGGCAGCCACTACATCCGTCATCCTCCACAGAGGCCCGGTCACTGTATCCCACAGGGCCAGCACCAGGGAAAAGAGGTTCTGAGTGCTGATGAGGCAGATGTTGACCAGGCTGTTGATCACATAAGCCACCAGGCTCATGGCAATGGCACAGATGTCACAGGCCTGGCGCAGCAAAGCATGGCCATTGGAGACCACACTGAGGACGCCCCGGTGCAGTATTTCCCTGCTCCGCAGTGCCCCGTGAGAGGCCAGTGCCCCAGGAGCTTTAGGCTCTCCAGGCCAGAGCAGCAGCTATAGAGCAGGGTACACAAGGCCTGCAAGCCCCCACATGTGAACCGGATCACGACTTCGATCAAGGCCAGCAATGAAAGCAGGACTCCGCGGCCCAAGTGCAGAAGACTAGTCAGTACCGTGTGCGGCAGGTTGTAGACGAAGGCCAGGAGCCAGGCCAGGGAAGCCAGGAGGGAGGACACCAGCAGGAAGTTGAGGTCCAACACCAAGGTCAGCACGTCCAGCACCAGGCCCACCCCATTCACTACCAGGTACACTGCCTCCATGATAGGGCTATGGAGGTTAGTCCAAAAGAAACGGTTGTGGGGTTGTCAAGGTTGTCAATATTTTAGGGGGTCTGGGATTAATTTGGAAGGAAAATGAGCAGTCTCCAACACAGGGGGTACCAAGAATCTGAGGAAGAAGTGGGTAAGAGGGAAGAGGAGTCTTGGTAGAGGGAAAGGGGGCCAGGTGCCAGTCCAAGAGTCCAGGTTTTGAAGATGGGCTGTTTGGGAGGGAAGAGCCCAAACATCTCCAAAGCGAAGGCGAGCCCAGGCCGTAGGAGCGACCTCAGCTTTGGATGCCTGGTGTGGCGAACCACGGCCGGGCAATGGGTCAGACCGGGAGGAGACGGGGAACGGATGGAATGGGATCGGATTGGATCGGATCGGGTCGGGTCGGGTCGGGTCGGGCCGGGGCCGGGTGGGGTCGACGCAAGCTGGGCGCGGGCTCGCAGTCCAGCTACGCAGGTGCCCCTGTCCCCGCCCGGCCCCCGTCCTCCCGTTAGCGGCGCTTTGCACCCAAAAGGGGAGTGGGAGAGGCAACCAGCTTCAGCAAACCCCAAGCGCAGCCCCTACTCCGCTGGGTGCCGCCATCTTGTGTCCCCATATGGTTTTTCAAGAAAATTCTACCAAACTTTCAGGGAACAGATTATTAAGTTTTTCTAGAGAAGACCCCTTGCCCAACTCTTTCTGTGAAACTAGTATGACCTCTATAACAAGACCAGTTTAGGGTTACAAGAAAGGAAAATTACAGTAAATTTTCAATATTACCACAGAAGTGCAGCAGTATATACAAATGATATAACTATCAAAATAGATGTAGAAAGAGTATTTGACAAAATTCTTTTTCTTTTTTTTTTTTTTTTTGAGATGGAGTCTCACTCTGTCGCCCAGACTGGAGTTCAGTGGTGTGGTCTTGGCTCACTGCAACCTCCACCTCCCAGGTTCAAGAGATTCTTCTGCCTCAGCTTCCTGAGTAGCTGGGACTACAGGCATGTGCCACCACCCCTAGCTAATTTTTTGTATTTTAGTAGAGACGGGGGGTTTTACCATGTTGGCCAGGATGGTCTCGATCTCCTGACCTCGTGATCCACCCTCCTCAGCCTCCCAGAGTCCTGGGATTGCAGGCATGAGCCATGGCACCCGACCTTGGATGCCCTTTATCCTTGCTTACTTTCTGCATTGTACTGGAGGACTGACCCAGCATAGTAAAAGAATAAGAAGAAATAATATACATGTTAAAAATTGTTTTAGTTTTAAAATTTTTTAATGGACACGTAACAATTGTACTATTTTATGGAGTACATAGTGATGTGATACATATAATGTATAGTGATCAGATCAGGGTAATTTGCATATCCATCTCAAACATTTATCATTTCTTTGTGTTGGGGACATTCACTGTCCTTCTAGCTATTTGAAACTTATTGTTATAGAGTTCAAATATTTGAGAGGAATTCATTTATATTGTTTCTCTTCACATTTGAACAAATTGCAGACCTATCAAAATCTACAGAAAGCTACATGTAAAATCAAAATAATCTATGAATGCCTATAATTCTATTTAAGGGTGATATCTTCTTGCTTTGTTTCTAACTTTTATACTGATTCATTCTCTCCCTCTCATCCTCCTCCCCAGTGGTAATTATTTACCTATAAATTTTTTATCCTGTATATCACATACTTGAGTTAGAAAGTCCTGGACATGAACACAACCCAAAGTATAACAGTTTTTTCCTGATTAGGATCATATGTAATACCTTTTTTAACAACATTTGAAAGAATGTCAGGTGGGATGGAAGAAAGTTCTCCCCAAACTCTTTACTTACTTGAGTGAATCAACTTATTTATAGTCAGAATCACTTTCTGTTTGTCTCTCTGTCTTTGATGCAATCATTGTTTGGGTATATAGTATATGTTAAAATTTCTGGAATATTCAATTACATTATGATATACTAATCATTTTTCATCAAAATTGAAAAGAACACTTTCTCAATCAAAGTTAGAACCTTGCTGAATATTTAAACGGTTTTATCTTTTCACACAAATGGATTAATATCCTCCTGTTTATGTGGCGGTAGAAAACCTGAATATCCTCCTGTTTTTGTGGTGGTAGAAAACCTGCAGTGAGCAGATACATATGGGTAGAAGTTAGATGAAAGTGTAAACAGTTCATTGTCTTTAAAGTTGGCTCCAATTATTTTCTCCTTTTGGGTTTTCTCTTTATTTCCTAGGGAATGCTTAAATAGACTTAAAAAAAAAATCAGTGGATGACTCATAAAGTAATATCTAATAATGAAGTGAATGTTTTACAAAATTGCCTTGAACAAGTTTTGCCTAGGCACTGGGACACAAAGTTGAACAGAGTGACCTAGTCCTTGCCTTCCAAAAACTGCTTTCTCTACTTGTTTCCTTTCCAGTCACAGTTGTTTCCCTCAGGGAACCCTTCACAAGACTTATTTTAATATTCCTTGGAAATATTAACAGAAAATATCCTTCAATAGTTTTAAATGGTAAAACATTAAATTATCTGAAGAAAGAAAGCTTATAATGGGAAGGCCTAAAGAAATGTTTCCATAATACGTTTGTTCTTGGTGTGGAAAAATGATATTTAGAAACTGTAGAAAAATGGAAGATTCTGTCAGAGTAATAGGCTTTTCTGGCAATCAGTTATGAATTTTTCTTTCACTTTCTCAGAATTCTATACAGCATCAATTAGTTTACATAAGGAATTTGCCAATACTAAAACTACTTTTTTTAAGTAAAAGTGAAAGATATTATTGGTTCTGTTATATAATTAATGCATGAATACTGTACTTAAGCTACACAAAATTGTATATAATGTATATTCTGATTATCTGATACAAAGTATATGATTACAAAGTAATGCCAGATTAGGCTGCTTGCTCAAATAGCAAAATAATGCTGAAATGAAATATGGTTTGTTTGTTTGTTTTTAGTAATCCAATATAAATTTGACATACTCTTAGGTGGGTATATAGTTTCACTCTAACCTAAATTCATGTGATTTTTTGTGTTTATTTTTTAATTGTGATAAAAGAATTAGTTTAAGAATTACATTACTTAAAACTTATCAACTTAAGTCTAAGTGCACAGTACAAAAATAGTATTACATATATGCTCTCTGATGCTCTCTGCTGTGCAACATATCTCTGGATCTTTTTCGTCTTACAAAACCGAAGTTCTGTATCCACTGAACACCACCTCCCATTTCCCTACCCCTTACTTTCCCCTGGCAAACACTACTCTACTTTCTAAGTGCCCAACTACTTTAGATACCTTATATAAATTGAATAATACAGTATAGGCATACCTTGTTTTATTGTGCTTCACCTCTATTGTGCAACACAGATAACTGCATTTTTTCTTTTTTTTTTTTGTTTTTTTTGTTTTTTACAAATGTAAGGTTAGCGACAATTCTGCATCAAGCAAACCTATTGGTGCCGTTTTTCCAACATATGCTCATTTGTGTCTCCATGTCACTTTTGGTAGTATTGTTGCAATATTTTAAACTTTTTTTGTTATTTTATCTGGTAAGGTGATCAGTGATCTTTGATATTACTATTATATTGTCTTGGGGCACCATGAACAGCCCCCATATAAGATGGCAAACTGAATCATTAAGTATGTGTGTTCTGACTGCTCCACCAACTGGCCATTCTCCCAACCCTGGCCCTCTCCTCAGGCTTCCCTATTTCCTGAGACACAACAATATTGAAGTTAGGCCAATTAATAACCCTACAGTGACCTCTAAGTGTTCAAGTGACAGAAACGGTCACATGTCTCTCATTTTAAAACAAAAGCTAGAAATGAGTAAGCTTTGTGGAGAAGACTTGTTGAAAGCTGAGAAATGCTGAAAACTAGGTTTCTTATACTAGTTAGCCAAGTTGTAAATGCAAAGGAAAAGTTCTTGAAAAAATTAAAAGAACTATTCCAGTGACTATATGAATGGTAAGAAAGTAAAACAATTGGCTGGGCACGGTGACTCACGCCTGTAATCCCAGCACTTTGGGAGGCCAAGGTGGGCAGATCAGCTGAGATTGGGAGTTCAAGACCAGCCTGACCAACATGGAGAAACCCCATCTCTACTAAAAATACAAAATTAGCCGGGCGTGGTGGCACATGCCTGTAATACCACCTACGCGGGAGGCTGAGGCAGTAGAATCTCTTGATCCTGGGAGGCGGAGGTTGTGGTGAGCCAAGATTGCACCATTGCACTCCAGCCTGGACAACAAGAGCGAAACTCCATCTAAAAAAAAAAAGAGAGAAGGTAAAACAATCTTATTTGCTGATATGACAAAAGTTTGAGTGGTCTGAATAGAAGATCAAGCCAGCCACAACCTTCCTTTAATCTAAAGCCTAATCAAGAGCAATATCCGAATTCTTCAGTTCTGGGAAGGCTGGGGCAGGTGACGAAGCTGCACCTTTTCTTGTTGGAAGATAGTAGAGATTAGTTCATGAGGTTTAAGGAAAAAAATCTACTCCTATAACATAAAAGTGCAATGTGAAGCAGCAAGTGCTAATGTAGAAACTATGGCAAGTTATTGAGAATATCTGGCTAAAGTCGTCGATGAAGGTAGCTACACTAAATCAGAGATTTTCAGTGTAGATGAAGTAGCCTTAGAAGAAGATGCCAACTAGGACTTTCATAGTTAGAGAGCAGAAGTCAATACCTGGCTTCAAAGCTTCAAAGGACAGTATGATTCTCTTTTTAGGTCTAATGCCCCTGGTAACATTAAGTGGAAACCAGTGCTAATTTACCATTCCACAAATCCTAGGGCCTTTAAGAATGATGCAAAATCTATTCTGCTTGTGCTCTATAAATGAAACAGTAAAGCACAGAGGATAGCACATCTGTTTATAGTGTGGTATGCTGAACATTTTAAGCCTACTGTTAAGACCTACTGCTCAGAAAAAAAAATCCTTTCAAAATATTACTCATCATTGATAATATACCTACTCACCTAAGAACTCTGATTGAGATGTATAAGGAGACTAATGTTGTTTTCATGCATGCTAACATAACATCCATTCTACAGCCCATGATTAAGGAATAATTTTGACTTTCAAGTCTTATTATGTATTTTTGGGTTTTTTTGTTTTTTTGGTTTTTTTGTTTTGAGACAGGGTCTCCCTCTGTCTCCTAGGTGGGAGTACAGTGGTGCGATCTCAGCTCACTGCAATCTCTGCCTCCCAGGCTTAAGTGATCCTCCAGCTTGAGCTTCCCAAGTAGCTTCCCAAGACTACAGGCGTGAGCCACCACACCCGACTAATTTTTGTATTTTTTTGTAGAGATAGGGTTTTGCCTTGTTGCCCAGGCTGCTCTCAAACTCCTGAGCTCAAGCAATCTGCCAGCCTCAGCATCCCAAATTTCTGGGATTGCAGGCATGAACCACCATGCCTGGCCTTATTATTTCTTTTTAATTTTTGTTACTTTAATTTTGACTTTTACTTAGATTTTAAGTTCATGTTTGTTACGTGGCATATTGCATGATGCTGGGATTTGGGGTATAAATGATCCCATCCCCAGGTAGTGAGCGTAGAACCCAATAGTTTTTCAACCTGTGCCCCCTCCCTCCTTTTGTCCTCTAGTAGACCCCAGTGTCTCTTGTTGCCATCTTCATGTCCATGAGTACCTAATATTTAGCTTTCACTTATAAGTGAGAACATGTGGTAATGGGTTTTCTGTTCCTGTGTTAATTTGCTTAGGATAATGGCCTTCAGCTGCATCCATGTTGCTGTAAAAAAAACATGATTTCATTCTTTGGCTGTGTAGTATTCTATGTTGTTTACATGCCACATTTTTGTTATCTACTCTACTATTGATGGACACCTAGGTTGATTCTCTGTCTTTGCTATTGTGAATAGCACTATGATGAACATACACGTGCATGTACCTTTTTGGTAGAATGATTTATTTTATTTTGAATATATACCTAATAATGGGATTGCTGGGTTGAATAGTAGTTCTAAGTTCTTTGAGAAATCTTCAAATAGCTCTCTGTAATGGCTGAACTAATTTATGTTGCCAGCAACAATGTATAAGCATTCCTTTTTTTCTGCAGCCTCTTCAGCATCTGTGGGTTTTTTGGGGGTATTTTTTGTTTTTTATTTTTGTTTTTGTTTTCGAGACAGAGTCTCGCTCTGTTGCCCAGGTTGGAACGCAATGGGGTGATCTTGGCTCACTGCAACCTCCGCCTCCCAGGTTCAAGCGATTCTCTTGCCTCAGCCTCCCGAGTAGCTGAGATCACAGGTGCCCACCACCATGCCCAGCTAATTTTTGTATTTTTAGTAGAGACAGGGTTTCACCAGGTTGGCCACGCTTGTCTCGAACTCCTGATCTCAGGTGATCCACCTTCCTCAGCCTCCCAAAGTGCTGGGATTATAGGTATGAGCCACCACACCCAGCTTGTGGTATTTTTTTTTTTTTTTTTGACTCTTATAATAGCTATTCTGACTGTTATCTCATTGTGGTTTTGATTTGCATTTATCTAATGATCAGTGATGTTGAGTATCTTTTCATATGTTTGTTGGCTCCCTGTATGTCTTCTTTTGAGAAGTATCTGTTCATGTCTTTTGTCCACTTTTTAATGAGATTATTTGTTTTTTGACTTGAATTGTTTAAGTTCCTTCCAGATTCTGGACATTAGACCTTTGTCAGATGCATAGTTTGTGAATATTTCCTTCCATAGTGTAGGTTGTTGGTTTACTCTTTTGATAGCTTCTTTTGCAAAGCAGCTCTTAAGCCTAATTAGGCCTCACTTTTTCAGTGTTTTTGTTGTAATCGCTTTTGAACACTTTGTCATAAACTGTTTCCCAAGGTGAATGTCCAGAATGGTATATCCTAGGTTTTCTTTTAGAATTTTTATAGTTTGTGGTCCTACATTTAAATCTTCAATCCACCTTAGTTAAGTTTTGCATATAGTAGAAGGTAGGGATCCAGTTTTATTCTTCTGCCTATGGCTAACCAGTTATTCTAGCACCATTTATTGAATAAGGAGTCCTTTCTCCATTGCTTATTTTTGTAGACTTTGTCAAAGATCAGATGGCTGTAAGTGTGAGGCTTTATATCTGAGTTCTCCATTCTGTTCCGTTGGTCTGTTTGTTTTTGTACCAGTACCATGCTGATCTGCTTACCATAGCCTTGTATTATAGTTTGATGTTGAATAATGTGATGTATTCAGCATTGTTCTTTTGCTTAGGATTGCTTTAGCTATTCAGGCTCTTTTTTTGGTTCCATATGAATTTCAGAATAGTTTTTCTAATTTTGTGAAAAATGAAATTGGTAGTTTAATAGGAATAGTGTTGAATCTGTAGATTACTTTGGGCAGTATGACCATTTAAATGATATTGATTCTTTCAATCCATAAACATGGAAAGATTTTCCATTTGTTTGTGTCATCTGTGATTTCTTTCAGCAGCATTTTGTAGATCTTACGGAGATCTTTCGGAGATCTTTCACTTTCGTGGTTAGATGTATGCCTAGGTATTTCATTTTGTGTGTGTGGCTATTGTAAATGGGATTACATTCTTCATTTGGCTCTCAGCTTGGACATTATTGTTGTATAGAAATGCTACTGATTTTTGTACATTGGTTTTGTTTCCTGAAACTTTGCTACAGTCACTTGTCAGTTCCTGGACCTTTTGGTGGAATCTTTAGGATTTTTTAGTTATAATATTATATTGTCACAGAAGACATAATTTTTACATCCTCTTTTCCAAATTGGATGCTATTTTTTCTTTCTCTTGCCTGATTGTTCCGGCTAGCACTTCAACTACTATATTGAATAGGAGTTGTGAGAGTAGGCATCCTTGTCTTGTTCCCGTTCTCAAGGGGAATGCTTCCAGTATTTTTCCATTCAGTATGATGTTGGCTGAAGGTTTGTCATAGATGCCTCTTATTTCGAGGTATTTTCCTTTGATGCCTAGTTTCTTGAAGATTTTTATGAAGGGATATTGGGTTTCATTGAAAGCTTTTATCTGCATCTATTGAGATGATCATATGGTTTTTGTTTTTAATTCTGTTTATGTGTTTAATCACCTTTATTGATTTACATATGTTGAAACAACCTTGCATCCCAAGAATGAAACCAACTCCATCATGGTGAATTAACTTTTTGATGTGCTGTTGGATTCCATTTGCTAGTATTTTGTTGGGAATTTTTACATCTATGTTGATCAGGAATGTTGTCTGGTGGTTTTCTTTTATCATTTTGTCTTTGCCACATTTTGGTATCAGGGTGATGCTGGCATCATATTATGAGTTAGGGAGGAGTCCTCAATTTTTTTGGCGGGGGTTGGGGGAGAATAGTTTCAGTAATATTTGTGCCAGCTCTTTTTTATGTCTGGTAGAATTCTGCTGTTAAACAGTCTGGCCCAGGACTTTTTTTTGCTTGGTAGATTTTATTACTGATTCAGTTACGAAACTTGATATTGGTCTGTTCAGGGTTCCAGTTTCTTCCTGATTTGATCTTAGGAGATTGTGTGTTCCAAGAATTTATTCATTTCCTCTAGATTTTCTAGTTTGTATGTGTTTCACGCGTCCGTGTGAAGAGACCCCCAAACAGGCTCTGTGTGAGCAACATAGCTGTCTATTTCACCTGGGCTTGGGCTCAGGGGCCTGACAGTATGCATAGAGATGTTCCTAATAGTCTCTGAGGAGCTTTTGTATTTTTGTGGGATCAGTTGTAATATTGCCTTTGTCATTTCTGATTGTGCTCATTTGGATCTTCTTTTTTTCTTTGTTAATCTAGCTAGTGGTCTGTTGATCTTGTTTACTCTTTCAAAGAACCAATTTTTGGTTTTATTGATTTTTTTTTTTTTTTTTTTTTTTTTGAGGTGAAGTCTCATTCTGTCGCCCAGGCTGGAGTGCAGTGGCGTGATCTCGGCTCACTGCAAGCTCCGCCTCCCAGGTTCATGCCATTCTCCTGCCTAACCCTCCCGAGTAGCTGGGACTACAGGTGCCCGCCGCCATGCCCAGCTAATTTTTTGTATTTTTTAGTAGAGACGGGGTTTCACCATGTTAGCCAGGATAGTCTCGGTCTCCGGACCTCATGATCTGCCTGCCTTGGCCTCTCAAAGTGCTGGGATTACAGGCGTGAGCCACTGTACCCGGCAGTTTTATTGATTCTTTGTCTGGATTTTTGGGCCTCAGTTTTGTTCAGTTCCGCTCTGATTTTAGTTATTTCTTTTCTTCTGCTAGCTTTGGGGTTAGTTTGTTAGTTTCTTTGTTCTTGGTTTTTCTAGTTCCTCTATGTGTGATGTTCGATGATTAATGAGAGATCTTTCTGACTTTTTGAGGTAGGTATTTGGCACTTAAAACTTTCCTCTTAACACTGCTTTTGCTGCATCACAGAGATTTTGGTATGTTATATCTTTTCATTTTTTTCAAATAATTGTTTTATTTCTGACAATTTCATTGTTTGCCCAAAAGTCATTCAGGGACAAGTTGTTTAATTTCCATGCAATTGTGTGGGTTTGGGGAGATATTCTTGGTATTGATTTCTATTTTATTCCATTGTGGTATAAGATTATGATTGGTATTTCAATTTATTTTTAATTTCTTGAGACTTGCTTTATGGCATAGCATGTGGTGAATCTTGGAGTCTGTTCTGGTTGCAGATGGGAACATATATACTCTGGTTGATGGGTGGAGTATCCTGTAGATATCTATTAGGTTCAGTTGGTTAAGTGTTGAACTTAAGTCCAGAATTTCTTTGTTACTTTTCTACCTCCATGATCTATCTAATGCTCTCAATGGGGTGTTGAAATCCCCCACTATAATTTTGTGGCTGTCTATATGTTTTGCAGGTCTCTGAGAACTTGTTTTATGAATCTGTGTGCCCCAATGTTGGGTGCATGTATATTTAGGATAGTTAAGTCTTTTTGTTGAATTGAGCACTTTATCATCATGTAATGCCTTTCTTTGTCATTTTTTACTGTTGCTGGATTGAAGTCTGTTTTGTCTGACATAAGAACAGTGACCTCTACTCTTTATTATTTTCCATTTGCGTGATACATCTTTCTCCAACCCTTTACTTTGAATTGATGGGTGTTACTGCATGTGAGATCTGTCTCTTGAAGATAGCAGATAAATGAATCTTGTTTGTTTTACCCATTTTGCAATTCTGTGCCTTTTACCTGGAGCATTTAGGATATTTACATTAAAGGTTTATATTGATATCTGAGGTTTTGAGCTTATTATGAAGTTGTTAGCTGGTTGCTTTGTAGTTTCTATTGTGTGGTTGATTTATAGTGTGTGTTGGCCCTGTACAGTGTGTGTGTTTTTGTGGTAACGGGTATCATTCTTTCATTTCCATGGTTAGAACTCCCTTAAGGATCTCTTGTTAAGTATCTATTCTTATGCTTGTTAGCCATTTTAATATCATCTTTGGAGAAAAATCTATTGAAGTTCTTTGTCTATTTTAAATCAGGTTACTTTTGGCTGTTACTATATATTCTAGATATTAACTTATTGTCTAATATATGGTTAGCAAATATTTTATCCCATTTTGTAGGTTGCTTTTACTCTCTGTTGTTTCCTCTACTGCATAGAAATCGTCAAGTTTGATGTAGTGTAATTTGTTTATTTTTGCTTTTGGTATCATATCTAAGTAATTGCCAAATCCAGTGTCATGGAGCTTTTCCTTATTTTGGTCTAGCAGCTATAGCTTTAGGTCTTATATTTAAGTCTAATCTTTTAAATTAATTTTTATATATAGTATAAGGTAAGACTTCAGCTTCTTTCCTTTGCATGTGTATGTATATCTAGTTTTCCCAGCAGCATTTATTGAAGGGGCTGTTCTTTCCCCATTTTATAGCCTTGGTGCACTTGTCAAAGATCATATGGCCATATACTTGAGGGTTTATTTCTGGGCTATCTATTCTGTGCTATTGGCCTATATGTCGTGTTTCATACTGGTACCATACTGTTTTGATTATGGAAGCTTTGTAATATATTTTGAAGTCAGAATGTATGAGACCACTAGTTTTGTTTTCCCTTCTCAGAAAAGATATTTGAGGTCCTTGAGACTTCATATGAATTTTAGGATTTTTTTTCTTATTTCTACTCAAAATGCCATTGAGATTTCTTCAGTATGAAAATTGATTTCCTTTTATTGAAGAAAAATGTAGTTTTGGACGAAAACGTGGGTTTTTGTTGATGGCAGCCCATTGTTCAGTGCATCATGGTAACATTATGCAGCTTTAATGCTGAAGTGGAATACGTCTCAATTTTGATACTGGTTTTGATCCTGTTTTTAAAAATTGATACATAATTTCTGTACATATTTCATGGGGTACTGGTGATATTTTCTTTCATGCATAGAATATAATGATCAAGTTAGGGTATTTAGGGTATTCATCTCCTCAGGTACCTATTTCCACATGGGAACATCTCAAGTCCTGTCTTCAAGCCATTTTGTAATAAAAAATACATTGTTGTTAACTATAGCCACCCTACTCTGCTATTGAACATTAGAACTTGTTTGTTCTAACTGTATGTTTTTACCCATTTACCAACCACCACTTTCTCCCCCACCCAAAACACACACCCCTTCCCAGCCTCTTTGATATCTATCCTTCTACTCTCTCCCTCCATGAGATCAAAATTTTAAGTTCCCATATATAAGAATGTGCAATATGTTGTCTTTCTGTGCTTGGCCTATTTCACTGAATGACTTGCAGTTCCATCAGTGTTGCTGCAAATGACCAAATTTCATTCTCTTTTTGTGGCCAAGTAGTAGTCCATTGTGTATATATGCCATATTTTCTTTATCCATTCATCCTTCAATGTACACTTAGGTTGATTTCATATCTTCGCTTTTGCAAATAGTGCTACAATAAACATAAACCCCTTTGATACACTATATCCTTTACTTTAGATAAATAACCAGTAATGGGATTGCTGAAGTGTGTGGTAGTTCTCTTTTTAGTTTTTAGAGAAATCTCTGTACTGTTTTCCATAGTGGCTATACTAATTTACCTTTCCACCAACAATGCATAAGTATTCCCTTTTCTTCGCATCCTCACCAGTATATGTTATTTTTTGTTTTTTTAATAGTAGTCATTCTAACTAGGGTAAGGTCATATCTCATTGTGGTTTTGATTTGTATTTCCCTGATGATTAGTGATGTTGACAATTTTTTTTTTTTTTTTTTCTTTCAAGATGGGTCATTTATTGCACGTTCAGGAAGCCACTGCCTCTGGGAAAACCACCCCATAGAACATGCTCCCACTTGGTGTGAAATGTGAAGACAGGGTCTCTGACCTTATCATCCTTAGGTAGAGAGGCTGGTAGCAGTATTTCTGGAATTTTACACAGAAGCTGCTCAGGAGTGTACCTCATTAGAAGGAACATCTTGAGGCCGAGGTTGAATACACTCCCAGCAGCAACCTGCAGCTACTTAGATTTATTGATTTGCTGTGGTCTTGGGACATGATGAAGGGCTACGGGTGGTGAGATGGGGTACAGTTATTCAGGCTGTTTCTTTTTTTTTTGTTTGTTTGTTTTTTAATTTATTTATTATTATTATATTGTAAGTTGTAGGGGTACATGTGCATAACGCAGGTTTGTTACATATGTATGTTTGCCTTTTGTTGGTGTGCTGCACCCATCAACTCGGCTATTTACATATCAGGTATAACTCCCAATGCAATCCCTCCCTCCCCCTCCCCATGATAGGCCCCCGTGTGTGATGTTCTTCCCGAAACTAAGTGATTCATTGTTCAGTTCCCACCTATGAGTGAGAACATGCGGTGTTTGGTTTTCTGTTCTTGTGATAGTTTGCTAAGAATGATGGACACCCAGCGTATCCATGTCCCTACAAAGGACACACAAACTCATCCTTTTGATGGCTGCATAGTATTCCATGGTGTATATGTGCTTACATTTTCTTTAATCCAATCTGTCACTGATGGACATTTGGGCTGATTCCAAGTCTTTGCTATTAGAATAAGTGCTGCAATAAACATACGCGGTGCATGTGTCTTTAGAGCAGCATAATTTATCAATCCTTTGGGTATATACCCAGTAATGGGATGGCTGGGTCATATGTCACATCTAGTTCTAGATCCTTTTGAGGAATCGCCATACTGTTTTCCATAATGGTTGAACTAGCTTTACAATCCCACCAACAGTGTAAAAGTGTTCCTATTTCTCCACATCCTCTCCAGCACCTGTTGTTTCCTGACTTTTAATGATCGCCATTCTAACTGGTGTGAGATGGTATCCACAGGAGTTTTGATTTGCATTTCTCTGATGGCCAGTGATGATGAGCATTTTTTCATGTGTTTGTTGGCTGTATGAATGTCTTCTTTTGAGAAATGTCTGTTCATATCCTTTGCCCACTTTTTGATGGGGTTGTTTGTTTTTTTCTGTAAACTTGTTTGAGTTTTGTAGGTTCTGGATACATAGCCCTTTGTCAGATGAGTAGATTGCAAAAATTTTCTCCCCATTCTGTAGGTTGCCTGTTCAGGAAGAATCACATCGCGGAAAATGGCCATACTGCCCAAGGTAATTTATGATTCAATGCCATCCCCATCAAGCTACCAATGAGTTTCTTCACAGAATTGGAAAAACTGCTTTAAAGTTCATATGGAACCAAAAAGAGCCCGCGATCTCCAAGACATTTCAACTTAAGTCAAAAGAACAAAGCTGAGGTACTACCTTGACTTCAAACTATACTACAAGGCTACAGGTAACTAAAACAGCTGGTACTGGTACCAAAACAGAGATATAGACCAATGGAACAGAACAGAGTCCCTGTGAAATAATACCACACATCTACAGCCATCTGATCTTTGACAAACCTGGAGAGAAACAAGAAATGGGGAAAAAGGATTCCCTCATTTAATAAATGGTGCTGGGAAAATTACCATAGAAAGCTGAAAATGGATCCTTTCCTTACTCCTTATACTAAAATTAATTCAAGATGGATTAGAGACTTAAATGTTAGACCTAATACCATAAAAAATCCTAGAGGAAACCTAGGTAGTACCATCATTCAGGACATAGGTATGGGCAAAGACTTTACAAGCGTCTAAACACCAAAAGCAACGGCAGCAAAAGCCAAAATTGACAAATGGGATCTCATTAAACTAAAGAGCTTCTGCACAGCAAAAGAAACTACCATCAGAGTGAACAGACAATTTTTTAATGTACCTGTTGTCCATTTGTATGTCTTCTCTTGAGAAATGTCTATTCATGTTCTTTTTCCACTTTTTAATGGGATTATTTGTTTCTTACTGTTGAATTGATTGAGTTCTTTCTATGTTCTGGATGTTTGTCCCACTGGCTCCCAGGCAATCTGCACTGGTCTTGGCTATGGCTGCAGTGAGCTGCTGGGTCATTCCCTAAGCCCACAGGTGGCATATGCAAGTGAGTGATTGCTGTAGTAGTAGTGGTAGGCTGGGTTATTTGAGAACCTGCTGTACATCCTTTTGTTTAAAATTACGATTTCCAAAACCCTGTCAGTGACATTAATTGAGGAATGTTGTGAACTCATTAATTGATTAAAAAAATTTTATTTTGTAATAGATGTACATATTTTCAGGTATATGTGATAATTTGTTACATTCATAGAATGTGTAAAGATCAAATCAAGGTAATTGGGATATCCATCACCTTAAGTATATATTTTATTTATGAATTTGAATTATTCTAGCCATTTTGAAATGTACAATACATTATTGTTAACTGTCATCACCCTGCTGATCTATTGAACTCTGGGTCTTATTTCTTCTTATCTAACTGTATATTTATAGTCATCAATCAGCCTCTCTTCATGTCCCTCTCCCCTAGATTTTTTCCAACATCTGGTAACCACCAGTCTACTCACTATCTTCATGAGATCCACATTTCTAGCTCGCACATAGTGTGAGATTATGCAATATTTGTGTTCCTATGCTTGGTGTATTTCACTTTACATACAGTTTCAGCTATGTTGCTGCAAATGAAAGGATTTCACTCTTTTTATGGCTGAATAATATTCTGCTGTGTATATATGCCACATTTTATTTATTTATCCCTTGATGGACAATTAGGTTGATTTCATACTTTGGCTATTGTGAATAGTGCTTCAGTAAACAAGGGAGTACAGATATCTTTTTGATATATTTTATTTCTTTCTTTTGGATGATCTGTCCATTACTGAGAGTGGGGTGTTAAAGTTCTCTATTATTATTGTGTTGCCATCTATCTCTCCTTTTAGATATGTTAATGTTTGCTTTATATACTTGGATGTTTCAATATTGGATGCATACATATTTATAATTGTTATATATCTTCTTGCCAAATTGACCCCTTTCTCATTATATAGTAATCTTTGTCCTTTTTATAGTCTTTGGCTTGTAGTCTCTTTTATCTGATATAAGTATAGTTTTTCCTGCTCTTTTTGGTTCCTAGTTGCATAGAATATGTTTTTGCATCCCTTTACATTCAGTTCATGTGTGTCTTTAGAGGTGAAGTAGGTTTCTTGCAGGCAGTGTATAGTTGAGTCTTGTTTCTTGATCCATTCAACTACTCTGTGTCTCTTATTATAATTGTACAATTGAATCCATTTACATTCACTGTTATTACTAATAAGTAAGAACTTACTACTGCTCATTTTGTTGTTTGTTTCTGGTTGTTTTGTAATTCCTGTCTTCCTTTTTCCCTTTCTTACTGTGTTTTGTTAGCACTTAAGTAATTTTTGTCTGATAGTATGTTTTAATTTATTGGTTTTATTTTTAGTAAATATTTTATAGACTTTTGAATCATGATTATTATGAGGCTTGCGAAAAACATAAGTTGTTTTGTTTTGTTTTATTTTATATTATTTTATTTTATTTTATTTTATTACTTTTTCAGACGAAGTCTTGCTCTGTAGCCCAGGCTGGAGTGCAGTGGTGTGATATTGGCTCACCGCAACCTCCACCTCCCGGGTTCAAGCGATTCTCCTGCCTCAGCCTCCTAAGTAGCTGGGATTACAGGTGCACACCACTGCACCCAGCTATTTTTTGTATTTTTAGTAGAAACAGGGTTTCACCATGTTGACCAGGTTGGTCTTGAACATAAGTTATTTTAAAGATGACAACTTAGATGACAAAAGATACAAAGAAAGAAAAACTTTAAAAACTTTACATTTTAACTCCATTCTCCTATATTCTGACTTTTTGTTTTCTCAATTTACATTTTTTCACTGAGAAAACACCTGTGAATCAATTTACATATTTTTGTATTGCTTCTAAATATAAAACATGTCAATCTTTAAATATCACTATGATATATCTAACAGATTGCTATAGCTATTATTGTTTTACATAGATGCGTCATGCTAGAGTTATGAGTGAATCACACAGCACAGTTACAGTGTTAAGAGTATTCTGGTTTTGTTAGTGTTCTTAATTTTACCAGTGAGTTTTATACCTTCAGATGTTTTTGTTTATGTGAATATTACTGGGTTTTTTTTTTTCTTTCAGAATTTTAAGAACTCCCTTTAGTATCCCTTGTAAGACAGGTCTGATGGTGGTGAATCCTTTCAACTTCTTTCTTCTTCCTTTTCGAAGCATAGGGATACAGTATTTTGGATAGCAGCTTTTTTTTTTCGCTTTGAAAATGTTATCCCACTCTCTCCTGGCCTGTGTGGTTACCATTGAGAAGTCTGTTGCCAGACCAATTGTAGTGCTCCTTTATATAGTATTTGTTTCTTTTGCTGCTTTTAGGATCTTCTCTTTGTCCTGGCCTTTGAGATTTTAATTATTATATGCCTTGGGGTAGTTTTATTTGGTTCTAATCTGTTTGATTTCTTTTGACCTTCCTGTAACTGAATATTCATAGCTTTCTCAAATTTTGGAAGTTTTATTATAAACTTCAAGCTTGGAATACTTCTGTAATACCAACTTCTTTAGCTTCTGCTTATGAGTGGAAACATGCAGCATTTATCTTTCTGTTCCTGGCTTATCTTACTTAACATAATGTCCTCCAGCCTCATTCATGTTACCTTGAATGACAGGATTTCATTCTTTTTATGGCTGAATAGTATTCTATAGTGTATATACACCATGTTTTCTTAATCCATTTCTCTGTAGATACATAGGTTGATTCCATATCTTGACTAGTGCTGCAGTAAACATGAGAGTGAAGATACCTCTTTGACATACTGATTTCCTTTCCTTTGGATATATACCTAGTACTGGGATTGCAGGAATTTTCAAAATACTAGTAAACCGTGCATTCTCAACTGGGGGCAATATTGACCCCAAGAGAGAGAAAGTAGTTCTGATTTTTCTTTCTTAGTGTCTCTTATTAGGGAGAAACTAAATCTTATTAATCTAATCTGATTATAGTATATAATTATATATTAAATATAAATAAAATATATGTACTGTATTATATAGGTATAAGTATAGTTAATGGTATAATTTTTATTTTGGGAGAGTGATAGTGAAAAAAAGAGGTTGAGACACACTACAGTAAACTACATGAAAGGGATTTTAAACCCTTTAACACCATTATTTAAAAGTGATCTCTAGATAAGAGTATGAGATTAGGCATTAGGCATTTGAGTTTAAAGAGAAACTTTTACTTTTTACTCTGTATTTTAGTATTGAATTTTTTACATCCAGAATTTACTGTTGTAGTTAACATTAACATTTAGATTATCTGTATTACTCCTCCAAAAAATGGAAAAGAATAATGGAAACATCATATTTAATCCTTTCATCCAGAGACAACATCTGTTACTATTTTGTAAAAAGTCTTTGTATTTATCTGGTTATATTTTAATAAATGCTATCTGTTCTACCTTCAAAATGTATTTAAAATCTGACTACTTTTCACTATCTTTGACTACCTCATTAATCTAAGCTCTTATTTTATAAAACAAAAAGTTAATTGCATTGTAAATATTGGTTTTTTTCTCTCTGAACAATATACATGTAAAAGCTAATATTTTGATTTTAATGGAAATTCTTTGGGTTTCTTATTTTGCTCTGTAGTGTATGTGTAGGGTTGTACATATATAGGGTTTCTTATTTTGCTCTGTGGTGTTCATCTTGAAGTTCCTATTTAATTTCCATAGCTTTCTTCTTTGTAATGAGACAGGAAAATGTTTCCCCCGAAGGCTATTTTTCAACAAAGAGAAATTTTTCTTTGCCTTATTGTATTTGCTTTGCCAGGATCCTTCTGCTTTGAATCCAGAAAATGATTAAGAACTAATTTAAAATTCATTTATACTTGGTTTCTTTGATCAAATTGGCAGGCTTCCTTATTCACAACATGATTTATCCACAGAGATCTCTGGCACAGACCTTTTGCTAAGTCTTTCACACTCTCCTTCCTTTGATCTTAATTTAGCTCCCTCTGCTTCTCTCTGACCTCCTCTCAATAAGCACAGTGACTTAGAAACAATGTATCAAGGGCCAAAAAAAATTGTATTGCTTATCCTCACCTCCCTGATTCTGCCTCAAGGGTATCTACTTCTTTTTCAGGCTTAGTTTTCAACTTTTGTTGTTTGATTCCACATCATCCCATCTTGGTTTTCTCCAGTATCAACTTCTTTCCTCCTTCCTTCTTTTCAGTGTTTTACCATCTAAAATTTTTTTTTAAAATGACAAAAACCTGAGTCCTTTATTTTCTTCTAAACACTTTTTTTCCCTCATACTTGGGTTTCAGCAAACTACCGGGTATCTCTACTTCCCTGCTTCTCTTTTGCCCCACACGTTTGATGTCAAGGTTTCACTCTACTGAAACAGTTGTTGCTCAGTGCACCTTAGTGACCCAGCTGCCAAATCCTTCTGCCCACTTCTCAGACCGTGTTTACTTCACTCCTCTGAGGTGATTGACCACTTCTTAAATCTCTCCTCCCTCAGGTATTCTCACTCTTCAGAATTCCTTTATTGATTCCTCCTTCTGTTCCTCCCCTCCCTTTTAAAATATTTATAAAATTTCAAACACATACCAAACTATAGAACCCAAGTGTAGGACAGTGAATCCCTATGTACCTGCCATCCAGTTTCAGTGATTATTAACTTATGTTCAATCTTTATTTTATAATCATCTCCACCCACTTGTCTCTCTCTACTCCGAATCATTTCTTCCACCAACTTTTATTTTTGTTTTGTTTTGTTTTTTGTTTTTTGTTTTTTTATTATACTTTAAGTTCTAGGGTACATGTGCACAACGGTGCAGGTTTGTTACATATGTATACTTGCGCCATGTTGGTGTGCTGCACCCATCAACTCGTCAGTACCCATCAACTCATCATTTACATCAGGTATAACTCCCAATGCCATGCCTCCCCGCTATAGGCCCCGGTGTGTGATGTTCCCCTTCCAGAGTCCGAGTGATCTCATTGATAATTCCCACCTGTGAGTGAGAACATGCGGTGTTTGATTTTCTGTTCTTGCGATAGTTTGCTGAGAATGATGGTTTCCAGCTGCATCCATGTCCCTACAAAGGACACAAACTCATCTTTTTTTATGGGTGCATAGTATTCCATGGTGTATATGTGCCACATTTTCTTAATCCAGTCTGTCACTGATGGACATTTGGGTTGATTCCAAGTCTTTGCTATTGTGAATAGTGCCGCAATAAACATACGTATGCATGTGTCTTTATAGCAGCATGATTTATAATCCTTTGGGTATATACCCAGTAATGGAATGGCTGGATCGTATGGTACTTCTAGTTCTAGATCCTTGAGGAATCGCCATACTGTTTTCCACAATGGTTGAACTAGTTTACAATCCCACCAATAGTGTAAAAGTGTTCCTATTTCTCCACATCCTCTCCAGCACCTGTTATTTCCTGACTTTTTAATGATTGCCATTCTAACTGGTGTGAGATGGCATCTCATTGTGGTTTTGATTTGCATTTCTCTGATGGCCAGTGATGACGAGCATTTTTTCATGTATCTGTTGGCTGTATGAATGTCTTCTTTTGAGAAATGTCTGTTCATATCCTTTGCCCACTTTTTGATGGGGTTGTTTTTTTCTCATAAATTTGTTTGAGTTGTTTGTAGGTTCTGGATATTAGCCCTTTGTCAGATGAGTAGATTGCAAAAATTTTCTCCCATTCTGTAGGTTGCCTGTTCACTCTGATGGTAGTTTCTTTTGCTGTGCAGAAGCTCTTTAGTTTAATGAGATCCCATTTGTCAATTTTGGCTTTTGTTGCCGTTGCTTTTGGTGTTTTAGTCATGAAGTCCTTGCCCATGCCTATGTCCTGAATGATATTAGCTAGGTTTTCTTTTAGGGTTTTTATGGTTTTAGGTCTAACATTTAAGTCTCTAATCCATCTTGAATTAATTTTCGTATAAGGAGTAAGGAAAGGATCCAGTTTCAGCTTTCTACTTATGGCTAGCCAATTTTCCCAGCACCATTTATTAAATAGGGAATCCTTTTCCCATTTCTTGTTTTTGTCAGGTTTGTCAAAGATCAGATGGCTGTAGATGTGTGGTATTATTTCTGAGGGCTCTGTTTCATTGGTCTGTATCTCTGTTTTGGTACCAGTACCATGCTGTTTTGGTTACTGTAGCCTTGTAGTATAGTTGAAGTCAGGTAGCGTGATGCCTCCAGCATTGTTCTTTTGACTTAGGATTGTCTTGGCAATGCGAGCTCTTTTTTGGTTCCATATGAACTTTAAAGCAGTTTTTTCCAATTCTGTGAAGAAACTCATTGGTAGCTTAATGGGAATGGCATTGAATCTATAAATTACCTTGGGCAGTATGGCCATTTTCATGATATTGATTCTTCCTATCCATGAGCATGGTATGTTCTTCCATTTGTTTGTGTCCTCTTTTATTTCACTGAGCAGTGGTTTGTAGTTCTCCTTGAAGAGATCCTTTACATCCCTTGTAAGTTGGATTCCTAGGTATTTTATTCTCTTTGAAGCAATTGTGAATGGAAGTTCATTCCTGATTTGGCTCTCTGTTTGTCTGTTACTGGTGTATAAGAATGCTTGTGATTTTTGCACCTTAATTTTGTATCCTGAGACTTTGCTGAAGTTGCTTATCAGCCTAAGGAGATTTTGGGTTGAGATGATGGGGTTTTCTAAATATACAATCATGTCATCTGCAAACAGGGACAATTTGACTTCTTCTTTTCCTAACTGAATACCCTTGATTTCTTTCTCTTGCCTGATTGCCCTAGCCAGAACTTCCAACACTATGTTGAATAGGAGTGGTGATAGAGGGCATCCATGTCTTGTGCCAGTTTTCAAAGGGAATTTTTCCAGTTTTTGCCCATTCAGTATGATATTGGCTGTGGGTTTGTCATAAATAGGTCTTACTATTTTGAGATACGTTCCATCAATACCGAATTTATTGAGAGTTTTTAGCATGAAGGGCTGTTGAATTTTGTCAAAGGCCTTTTCTGCATCTATTGAGATAATCATGTGGTTCTTGTCTTTGGTTCTGTTTATATGCTGGATTATGTTTATTGATTTGTGTATGTTGAACCAGCCTTGCCTCCCAGGGATGAAGCCCACTTGATCATTCCACCAACTTTTAAATGATTTATTCCCTACGACCCACCCTCAACATTATTTTCTTCCCATGCCACATGCAATATATGGAAAAGCTCACACAGGCTAATAGTTTCTACCACCTCTAAATGCTGATAACAGTTAAATCTCTTTTTTTAACATAAATCTTACTGAAAAGCAGTCAGTGGCCAGGTGCGTTGGCTCCTGCCTGTAATCCCAGCACTTTCAGAGGCCTAGGCAGGTAGATCACGTGAGGTCAGGAGTTCAAGACCATCCTGGCCAACATGGCGAAACCCCATGTCTACTAAAAGTACAAAAATTATCTGGGTGTGGTGGAAGACACCTGTAATACTAGCTGCTCAGGAGGCTGAGGCACGGGAATCATTTGTCATTTGAACCCTGGAGGCGGAAGCTTCAGGGAGCCGAGATCGTGCCACTGTACTCAAGCCTGGGTAACAGAGTGGGACTCCATCTCAAAAAAAAAGGAGCAAGCAGGGTCATCTCCACTTGGATGCCCCACAGGTTCCAGAAGCATAAATCTAAAAGAGCACATCTTTCTTTGTCCACCTGCTGCTCCTTCTTAAATTCTATTTTGGTTGCATAATCTTCATCCTCCTAGTTCTTCATAAATATATTTAGCCCTAGTTATTCATAAGTACATCTTCTGACCCATCAAGTTGTATCAGTTTTCCTGCTGCCCACTCTTACCCTACTACTATGGCCATAGAAAGTTCCCTTTTGCCTAGATTTTTTCAGTAAATTCCTAACTGATCTTTATTGCCTGCAGACTTGATACCACCCCACACGCTATTCATCTTCCACATTATTATCAGAGTGATTAGAGTGATTTTCTTTTTGTTTGTTTCTTTTTTTTTTTTTTTTTTTGAAATGGTGTCTCACTCTGTTACCCAGGTTGGAGTGCAGTGGCGCGATCTTGGCTCACTGCCATCTCCAACTCACAGGTTCACGCCATTCTCCTGCCTTAGCTTCCCGAGTAGCTGGGACTACAGGCGCCTGCCACCGTGCCCAGCTAATTTTTTTGTATTTTTAGTAGAGACGGGGTTTCATCGTGTTAGTCAGGATGGTCTCGATCTCCTGACCTCATGATCTGCCCACCTCAGCCTCCCAAAGTGCTGGGATTACAGGCCTGAGCCATTGCACCCGGCACAGAGTGATTTTCTTAAAGCACAGCTTTATCATGGTATTCTCTTATTAAAACTCTCAAGCAGTTCACTATCATATCTGTATGATGAATGTAGACATACCTTGATCTGATCCTTGTCTTCCTTTCCATTCTTATGTCTTCCCTCTTTCCTGAATGCTCACATTTTGTTCAGAGGATAAAAAAAACTCTTTTTCACACTTCTGTGTACTGTTAGCTGGGTGTGGTGGCACGCACCTATAGTCCCAACTACTCGGGAGGCCTGGACAGGAGAATCGCTGGAACCCAGAAGGCGGAGGTTGCAGTGAACCAAGATCGCGCCACTGCACTCTGGCCTGGGCAACAGAGCAAGACTCCATCTCAAACAAACAAACAAAAAAAGATCTAGCTCAAGAGATCCTGATTCTTCATAAAAAAATAAATCCCATGAAAATATTATTCCTGCTATTTACATGAGGAAATCAAAAGCTCAGAAAGATGAAGTCACCTTTCCAAAGTCACAGCAGAAGTGGTAGACCTTGGATTTAAGTCAAGGTTATTTGACTTCAAAGCCCGTACTCTGTTCACTATACCCATCGCAAGAAGGTTAGCATGAAAGTTTGGCCTTATTCTATGTGCAGCAAGAAACTGTCAAATATATTTGAGCCAGGAAATCCATGATCAATTTTGTGTTATAAAGAGAAAAACTAAAGATTATATGCTTTGAAAGCTATTTTGTTTAAGTATTAATTATTCTAAGTTTCTCTATATACATTTAATTATGTTGAAATCAGTGACTGAAATAAAGGCCAAGCCGTAATTCTAAATAATAGATTTATCTTTAAAAGTTCTGATATTTTAGTATATTTTACTTTTGTTCTATTTATATGTAATAATATGTGTCTGTCTGGTTTTTTTTATCAGCTTACGTTGGTCTCAGGCAAAAGTCCAAATTTCATTGTTTCTTAAAGTTAGAATTATGCTGTTTGTATTTATAACCAAGAAACAAGGCCAGAAAGATACTTTAAATTGCAAATGTTTCCCTGAATTGATCTGATAACATGATTCCATTTAAGACATACTGGGAGTCAGTTATAAATAGATCATTGTCAAATATCCTTCCAATTCAAATCTACTTGAATTATTTAAAATGTGGTTCAATTAATTTTGTTTCAAAATGTTTAGAAGCAAATATGTAACAGGCTGAGCTTACTTGAAACAAGCAAAATGATTTTTATATAGCTTCATATTTTCTTTATGCAGGAAATTATATTTATGTGATACAGTTTTGACAATAAAATTTTGTTTTTGTTTTCTTAAAGACGGGGTCTTATTCTGTAATCCAGGCTGGAGTGCAGTGGTGCGATCCTGGCTCACTGCAGCCTTGAACTCCTGGGCTAAAGCAGTCTCCTTCCTCAGCCTTCCAAGTAACTTTGACCACAGTCACATGCTCCCACACTCAGCTAATTTTTAAAAATTTTGTGTAGAAACGGGGTCTCACTATGTTGCCCAGGCTGGTCTTAAACTCCTGGCCTCAAGCGATCCTCTCACCTTGGCCTCCCAAAGTGTTGGAATTACAGGTACGAGGCACTGCACATGGCAATAACATTTCTAACTATCCTTTGATAATTAAAATTAACATTCTATCTTTTTATATTTGGTAGGAGATAAGGATATACTATTATATAGTATAGTATATGTAGATATACTATTATATGTGTATATATAGGGATACATCATACACACACAGCATATACGTATCTGTATAAACAGATGGGTATACAGATATAGAAAATCATTGCTTTAACATACTATCGTAGCCCCAAATCCACTTTTTTATTATTCTCCTATATACTTTCCCATTCCCTCTGAATCTACTTTATCTCTCTTTATCTCTCCCAAGGACTTTTCACATCCTTTCTTGTTCCAACAGCTACATGTCCTTCTTAGTACATATCTTTAGTAGCTGCCTCTAGCTCTTAATTTAGACAAGTCCTTGGGATTGATTGATTTATTCAACAACTGTATTAGGGTATCAGGGTTCTTCAGAGAAAAAAACCAACAGGAAATGTTATATATTTGTATATAGAAAATAAGGAATTGGCCAATGGGATTATGGAGACAAGTCTATAGATCTGTAGCTCTGTAGTCGGCAAGCTGGAAAGCCAGGAAAGCCAATGGTGTAGTCCCAGTCCAAAGGCGTGCAGGCTCAGACCTAAAAAAAGCTGGCGTTTCAGTGGTGGCACATGCCTGTAGTCCCAGATACTCAGGAGGCTGAGGCAGGAGTATCGCTTGAGCCTGGGAGATGGAGGTTGCAGTGAGCCAAGATCATACCACTGCATTCCAGCCTGGGCGACAGAGCGAGACTCCATCATACAAAAAAATAATAATAGAAACATAATAAAATAATAAAAATAAAATAAATTTTTTTTTCTGTTTCCAAAAAGTTTCCTTAAAAATGTTTTTATTATTGTTTTAACTAGTGAAATTTCTTAAGAGTTTTATGGGGGAAAGAATCTCAGGCTATGATAATTGTACTAAAATATGTGTTAGAGTAACTTTTTAAAATAAGGGATGTAACTAATCCATTTCCCCTGTCCCCAGTCTCTTGGCAATTACCATTATTCTTTCTGCTTCTAAGAGTTTGACCATTTTAGATGCTTCGTATAAGTAGAATCTTGCAGTATTTATCTTTTTGTGACTGGCTTGTTTCACTTAGTGTAACATCTTCAAGGTTCATTCATGTTTTAGCATATGATAGGATTTCCTTTTTTTAAGGCTGAATGGTGTTCTACTGTAAGTACAGTCGTGCACCACATAATGACATTTCAGTCAATGACAGGCTGCACATACAACTGTGGCCTCATAAGACTGTAATACCGTATATTTGCTGTGTCTTTTTGATGTTTAGATACACAAATGTACTATTGTGTTACAATTACCTACAGTATTCATTACAATAACATGTACAAATTTGTAGCCCAGGAGTGATAGGCTATCACATAACACCTATGTGTGTAGTAGATTATCTCATCTAGGTTTGTATAAGTACATTCTGTGATTTTTGCACAATGACAGAATTGCCTAATGAGGCATTTCTCAGGCACATTCCCATCATTCAGAAATGCCTGATTGAATATACTACATTTTCTTTATCCATTCATTCTTTAATAGACATTTGGGTTGTTACCACCTCTTGGCTCTTACGAGTAATGCTGCAGTGAACATGAGTATTCAAATAAATCTTCAAGATCCTGCTTTCAGCTCTTTTACTTAAATACCCAGAAGTGGAATTGCTGGATCATACGATAATTTTGAGTAACCTCCCTAATGTTTTCCATAGTGGCTACACTATTTTACATTTCTACCAACAGTGTACAACGTTTCCAGTTTCTCCACATCCTCGCTGACACTTTTTATTTACTAGTTTTTTATAGTAGCCATCCTAATGGATGTGAGATGACATCTCAGTATGGTTTTGATATGCATTGACATGATGATTAGTGATACTGAGCATCTTTTCATGTGCTTGTTGGCCTGCCATTTATTTATTTGCTTTGGAGAAGTGTCTACTCAAGTCCTTTGCCTCTTTTTTAATCATGATACTTGTTTTTTTATTGTTGAATTGTCAGAGCCATTTATATATTCTGAATATTAACTCCTTATTAGATATATGGTTAGCAAATGTTTTCCCCCATTCTGTAGGTTGCCTTTTTACTCTATTGGTTGTTTCCTTTGCTATACAGAAATTTTCAAGTTACGTGTAGTCCAGTTTGTCTATTTCTGCTTTTTCCACTTTGTCTATTTTACCTGTGTTTATGGTATCCTATACAAGAAGTATTGCCAAATCCAGTGTCATAGAGCTTTCCTTCTATGTTTTTTTCTAGGAGTTATAATTTCAGGTCTTAGATTTAGGTACTTAATCCATTTTCAGTTAGTTTTTATATATGGCATCAGGTAAAGGTTCAAGTTTATTCTTTTGCATGTGTGTATCCAGTTTTCCCAGCAGCATTTATTGAAGAGACTGTCCTTTTCCTATTGTGTAGCCTTGGCACCCTTGTTGAAGACTGTATGACCGTATACTTGATGGTTTATTTTATTTTATTTTTTTGTCTCTCTACTCCATTGATCCATATGTCTGTCTGTATGCTGGTACCATACTGTTTTGATTACTGAAGCTTGGTAATATGGGTTTTTTTTTCTATTTGGATGGATTTTATTTTGGTTTTTAGAGATAAGATCTGCCTTTGTTGCCCAGGCTGGCTGCAAATGCCCAGGTGCAAGCAGTTCTCCCACCTCATCCTCCAAGTAGCTGAGACTACAGGTATGTTCCACTGCACCTGGCTCTGTAATATGTCTTGGAAGTCAGGAAGTCTGAGGCCTCTGGCTTTGTTTGTTTGTTTTTCCTCAAGAAAGATATTTGGATATTTGGGATCCCTGGAGATTATAAATTTTAGTTTTTTTTTTTTATTTCTGCAAAAATGCCATTGAGATTTTGAGAATCTGCAGATCATTTGGGGAGTATGGACATTTTAACAATATTAGGTCTTGCAATCCATAACACAGGATGCTTTCCATTTACTTGGGTCTTCTTTAATTTCTTTCAACAATATTGTGTGGTTTTCAGTATACAAGCTTTTTACCTTCTTGAATAAGTTTATTCCTAAGTATTCTTTTGGATACTGTTATAAAAATAGGGTAGTTTTCTTCATTTTTTTCTGGATACTTCATTGTTAGTTTGTAGAAATACACTAATTTTTATGTGTTGATTTTGTAGCCTACAACTTGGCTGAATTCAGTTATTATTTTAACAGGCCTTTTTGAGGAGTCTAGGATTATCTACATACAAGATCATATCATCTAAAAACAGATATAATTTTACTTCTTCCATTCCAATTTGGATGCTTTTTATTTCTTTTTCTTGCTTGGTCCTTCTGGCAGGACTCCTAGTACTATATTGTATAGAAGTGGTAAGAGTGGGTATCCTGGCCTTGTTCCTGATCTTAGAGGGAAAGCTTTCTGTTTTGCACCATGGAGTAGGATGTTAGCTGTAGATTTTTCTTATGTGGTCAAATTATGTTGATGTAATTTCCTTCCAGTCCTAGTTTGTTAAGTATTTTTATCATCAGATGGTGTTAAATTTTGTTGAATGCTTTTTCTGCATTAATTGAGACGACCATGTGGTTTTAGTCCTTCATTCTGTTAATGTAGTATATTATACTTCTTTAACATGATGAAAAGCATCTACTTTAAGATATGCAAGACATAATACATAAAATCTTAGGAATCTGAATGTGTTTTCTGATCGTTGCATAAGAAATCAATGGTGATTTGATTTGCCTTGTTTATGATAAACAGTTCTTGAGTAAATTCACAATCATAAGACTCATTTTAAAAAGGAACAATTAATAAAATGAAAGTGTACACAGGAATAAAAGTCACAAATCAGTATTTTTCACTGGTTATTTTGTTCACTTGTCCAAAATTATAATTTTATTTTGGGGACTATAGCAATATTTTAACATTAGACATATTTTATTTTATTTATACTCTTTGTTTTTGTTTTTGTTTTTGAGACCGAGTCTTGCTCTATTGCCCAAGCTGAAGTGCAGTGGCGCAATGTCAGCTCACTGCAACCTCAGCCTCCTGGATTTAAGCGATTCTTCTGCCTCAGTCTCCCAGTAGCTGGGAGTACAGGCATGAGCCACCATACCTGGCTAATTTTTGTATTTTTCGTAGAGACAGGGTTTCACCATGTTGACCAGGCTGGTCTCAAACTCCTGACCTCAGGTGATCCACCCGCCTCGGCCTCCCAAAGTGCTGGGATTACAGGCGTGAGCCACTGTGCCCAGCCTTAAAATATTACTTTGAACCATATGAAGTTGGCATTTTTGGCTGCAAAAATAGTAGAATATTGGCAGTGTTATATTGTATACCACACATATAGATGTATCTTAAAGTATTTGGCAAAATTTCTAAGAGTGTAATTCTATTTTAACAGTGTTAAAGTTCTTTGTCTTTCTTTAACAAATGATACTTTAATTAGTATTTGCCTTTTCTTTATAGGGCTTGCTTTTTAAAACATATATTCCAAGTTGAATGAAAGTATCGTGCTAAACTGAGTAGTAGTAATTCCTGTGAGTTTTTAAAAAACTATATCTAGGCTTCAGCCATTCTCTTTTGTAATAGTGAATTGTTTCTTGTTAGTTATCCTTGATGTAAGCATGTTTTTGTCTATCATTTTGTTATAGTCACACAAATTGCCCTCTGTATTAAAAAAAATGACGATGACAGTAATAATTGTAATAATAATAGCTAGCATTCATTGAGAGTTTATTATATGTCAGGCGGCATTGTCCCAAGACTTTTATTAATTTGTTTAATCCTCATAATTATCTTGCAATGTTATCACCATTTTTCATATGAAGAACAAAGGCCCCGAATGGCTAAGCAACATGCCCAAGGTTATACCAGCTATTACATGGCAGAGAAGAATAATGACTGACTTCTTGAACATGAGACATAATTTGAATCATCTTTATATTTCCATTTAATTAATAATTATATTGTTTGATGGTTAGATGTCTAAATTTTTTATTTAAATTTTAAATAAATTTTCAAGGTTACATGTTACCCATTATGATTTCTTAAAATAAATGAAATAGGGTTTTTTGTTTTTTTCTGTTTTAAAAATTTTTGTTTGTTGTTGTTCACAGGATGGACAACCTGAAATTTTCTACACATTTTGGAATTCAGTTACTCAGGCACTTTCTTCTCAATTTCATATGGCGACAAACTGTAAGTTTATTACTTATTTTGCAAATTAATTTCAAAGTTTTTAGTTACTTTATCATTTTATGTCAAGAAGCTTTGCTGTATTAGTTTACAAAACATTTGTATTGCTATTTTAAAATTCCTGGCTAATTGTATTCTGTCTAGATGTTTAATCTGGAATCTCTTAGACGTATAATCAGTAAACAAAATTTTTACACATTTTTGTAATTAATATTTAGAATAAAATTCTCCAGAAGAATATGTCAATATCTTATTATTCAGACATCAGAAGAACTCTGTCTGAATTTTCCTGTGTAGAGTGTATAAAGCAGTTAATGTGGAAAAATTTAGTTCATGCTTTTAGAATTATAACTGAAAGATAAAAATACAGAGACTTTGCAAATTGTTTATTGTTAAAAATGAAGATTTAATGAATAAACAGATGAAATATCTACATCATGAATTAAAAGTTGGTCATTCAAATATGTTCCACAAAACTTTTTCTTAATTTATTTATATCGTGAAATAATGGCATGGTAGGTCTACACAATGAAATATGCGAACCAGCTAATATCTTATGCGTGTGTTTCTCTAAATACTTTAGGTAAGAGCATATAACGTACCTAGGCCTTTAAAAAAAGTGTTTAGTTCATTTCTATTTAAATTTTTATTCACAAGCATTTATTAGAAGTGCTTACTGTATGCTAAATATTGTTTAGTCACTGCCCCTCCCCCACCAGCCCAGAGTTAAATAAACTAGTCTGCTTGCCTCTCTACGTATTTCTAATGAAGTATGTAGTAAGACAGTAACCAGAAAGAGGTCTTCATTTATTTGTAGTGAAACAGAACTTAAGCTAATGGTGTATTAGGATCCATTTATCCCATTTACTTGTTGTGTTGTGTTTTGTTTTGTTTTTTTGAGACGGAGTCTCGCTCTGTCACCCAGGCTGGAGTGCAGTCGCGTGATCTCGGCTCACTGCCACCTCCGCCTTCTGGGTTCAAGCAATTCTTCTGCCTCAGCCTCCCTAATAGCTGGAACTAGTAGCCACCACATCTGGCTATTTATTTATTTATTTATTTATTTATATTTTTGGTAAAGACAGGGTTTCACCATGTTGGTCAGGCTGGTCTCGAACTCCTGACCTCAAATGATCGGCCCGCCTCAGCTTCCCAAAGTGCTGGGATTACAGGCATGAGCCACTGCGCCCAGCCTATTCCATTTACTTGTGAATCACACTGCTCATTTTGGGAGGGAATAAATATTGTATATTTCCTTGGTTTTTGTTTTTGGTCAGCTTTATTGAGCTATAACTTATATGCAGTAAAAGTCACCAATTTTAAACATAAAATTCTATGACATTTGACAAATGTTTACATTCATATGACCAGCGTTACAATTAAGATATAGAATATTTCCATCATCCCCATTTTTCCATATGTACTTTTGCAGTTTATCTGCTACCTTCACTCCCTGGGTCCTGGCAACAACTAGAATTATATAGTATGCATTATTTGATTGTCAGCGTAATTAAGATTCTTCCATGTTGTTGCATATATCGGTAGTCCATTTCCTTTTAAATTGCTTAATTTGTATTCAATTGTGTAGATATATACCACGATTTTTTATCCATTCCGCAGTTGGGAAACAAGTTGGATTATTATGAATAAAGTTACAGTTATTTACATGGATATATCTCTTTTGAAGACATATGTGTTCCTTCTCTTGTGCAAATATGTAAGAGTGGAATTGCTCAATTATTTGGTAAATGTTGTTTAACTTTACAGAAACTGCAGTGCTATATTCCAAAATGAATATGCCATTTTGCATTTCCATCAACAATGTGTGATAGTTCCAGTTGCTCTACATTTTTGCCAATCCATGATATTGTCGGTTAATTTTAGTCATTCCATTGGGTGTGTACTAGTTTTTTTACTGGGGTTTTAGCTTCCACTAGACTAATGTTGCTTTCTTAGTTCATTTGGGCCGCTACAAAATACCACAGACGGGGCAACTTATACACAACAGAAATTTATTTCTCACAGTTTTGGATGCTGGCAAGTCTAACATCAAGGTACTGGAAGATTCAGTATCTGGCGAGGGCCTGTTTCCTGGTTCATAGACTGTGCCTTCTGACTGTGTCCTCACATGTTAGAAAAGGATAGGGAAGCTGTCTGAGCCTCTTTTGTAAGTGCACTAATCTCATTCATGAGGACTTTCTTTCCCTGACCTTATCACCTCCGAGAGAACCCACTTCCTAACCCCATCACATTGGTGAGTAGGTTTCAACATACGTATTTGGGGAGATAAAACCATTCAGACCATAGCAGATGCTGACCACATTTTCCCAGGCTTAGATGCCATCCGTATAACTTTTTTGGTTTTGTGTTTGTCTAAAGGATTGCCCTCTGTTTTTATTGTATTTCTTGTTCTCTTACTGAGTCCCAGGGAATCTTTGCATATTCTGGGTTCAGAGTACTTCCTTAGTTGCATGTTTTGAAGATATTTTCCCCTAGAATGTGGCTTGGCTTTTTGTTTTCTTAACAGCGCCTTCCAAAGGAAAAAAATGTTAAATCCTGATCAAATTCAATGTATCAAAGTTATAAATAATTTATACTTTTTTTGACCTAAAAATTATTGCCTAACCCAAAGTCAGAAGCATTTCCTCTCACATTTTATTTTAGAAATTTTACTAGGTTTGTGTTAATTTTCATATATGTTGTGAGTTATCTCAACGTTCATTTCTTTTAGAACACATGGCTCCAAAAAATTATTCTCTGCCTATTGACTTCTTGGGAACTTTTGTTGAAAATCATTTCGTTATCTATAAGTAAGACTATTTCTGGACTCTGTTTGGTTCCATTTTTCTGAATGTCTATGTTTACATCAGTACAACAGGGTTTTCGTCACAGTACTCAAAGTCCTATTTTGTTCTTTATCAAAGTAATTTTGGTTACCATAGGTCGTTTGCATTTCAATATATATTTCAGAATTTCGTTCCTACAATAATTGACTCCTGGGATTTTGATGAGGATTGCATTGAAACTACAGATCAATATGTGATGAATTCACAGTTTAATATTGAGTCTTCTGATCCACATGCTATATCAGTCTATTTATTTAGGACTTTTACATTTTCTCTTATAAATGCTTTATAGTTTTTAGCATGCAGTTCTAACAAATGTTTTATTAAATTTATCACTGTTTTATATATTTTGATGCTATTCTATATGTTATTTTTCATTTTACTTTATAATTGTTGATTTTTAAAACAGAGAAATGCAATTGATACTTGTATTTTGATTTTGTGTCCTTTGACTTTGCCAATCTTACTTATTAGTTCTAGTAGTTATTGGTGATTTCTTACAAATATGAAAGTCTCAGTTTTTGGAATAAAAGAAAGCAAATGTAAAACTCACTTATGGAAGCCCTTTGAAACCCTGATGTCTAAGTTGGGTAAAGAGGTGTCTTCTGATGGTAATCATTACTGGGAGGTGGGGGTGTAGAAGAAGTCCTGTTTTAACTTTGTTTGGACTCAGTTTACTGGGAAGGACTCAGTTTACTGTACTTAAACAATCACGGTTTTCTGTTCACTGAGCTTCCAAAAAAATCAATGGGAAGTTTTTCTTAAACATTCTCATCTCCTTTCTCTCAAAGAGTCCTGTAATTATGGAGAGGGTCTCATCTTACAGTGTGACAGAGGGGACCCATATTTATACCTTTAATTATACCTCCCTCTGATCTCTCTTTCCATACTTATCCTTTAAGATACTAGACAATGAAATAGATCTTCTTTTACTGACCAACCTAACCTGCAACTACAACCAGTTTTAGACTTGGACAACCAGAAAGACACACTTGATATGCATCATGACCTAGGCTAGTTGGGGTTTCCTTGTGCTGATTACTCAATCTTGAGATCTCTTAGTGTTGCTAATGTTTAGATAAAAATTCAGTCGAATAAAACAAGATTATATTTCCTACCATTCACACTAAGAGGGGAACCAGGAGCATTGCTAGTTTTCTTTGGATATTTGAATCATCTATGGCATTTTGCATAGAAAAGATATTCCTAAAGAAAAATTGTTATTGCAAAGTTTTATGTAAACATATATAAATCCCTGTTGTTGCTATTAAGCCATAGCTCACATAATCTAACCTTTAGTTATACACTTTAAAAATATTTAAAATAGGCCGGGCACGGTGGCTCAAGCCTGTAATCCCAGCACTTTGGGAGGCCGAGACGGGAGGATCACGAGGTCAGGAGATCGAGACCATCCCGGCTAACACGGTGAAACTCCATCTCTACTAAAAAATAAAAAAAACTAGCCGGGCGAGTTGGCGGACGCCTGTGGTCCCAGCTACTCGGGAGGCTGAGGCAGGAGAATGGTGTGAACCCGGGAGGCGGAGCTTGCAGTGAGCTGAGATCCGGCCACTGCACTCCAGCCTGGGCGACAGAAAGACACTCAGTCTCAAAAAAAAAAATATATATATATATATATATATTTAAAATAGTATAAGTAATTATTCCAGCATAAGGTAGGTAAAATCAATATCTGTCTTCTATTTATATCACAAAACTTCACAGAGGCACCAATTTTTCAGTGTTGACACAATTTTTTGTCTTGTCTATGCTATCCTACCACTTCATTCTCCTTATCTCATTTGTCTAACCCTAAGCTTGCCTGCGTGGATCTTTTCCAACATGTCACACCTACAACATCAAAGTGTTCACTCTTTTCTGAAAAATTATGCTTTTCGGTTTTTTGTATGTTTGTTTGTTTGTTTGTTTGTTTTTGAAATGGAGTCTCACTGTGTTGCCCAGGCCAAAGTGCAGTGACTATTCACAGGCACAGTCATTGCACACTGCAGCCTTGAACTCCGGGCCTCAAGTGACTGTCCTGCCATGGCCTCCTGAGTAGCTGGGCCTACAGAAGCACTACCATGTCCAGCAGGTGATGTTTTTTGAAAATGGAGAAAACCAGTTTCTTATCACTCAGCATAATAAATTAGGGATTAGTTGTGTTGGATCTAAAATCACGTAAATTTTGAAAAGAAAGAAAAAAGGTCATTTAATTGACTTTTACTTCCATACGTGGAAAGGTAACTGCTACCTTAGATGTCCTCCCGTTATAAACTAGAATAGTAAGTAAAATGTATGAAACACCTGTTTTCAGACATTGGGCAACAGACAATATAGAACTGTGATCCCAGATAAAGCAAAACAAATTGAACGCTAAAATCACCCCAACTTTCTACCTGGCAATTTCCAGACAGCTGCACACACGCAAAAAATGGGAATCAATATATAGTTTACCATTCTTACTAAGTTGAGTCCAGAACTCTTTAAAGGATTACAACAAAATCTGTCACTTAACAATGTAATATCACATATTCAGCCTCCAATTAAAATGAGTGGACATGAGAAGAAGCAGGAAAATGACCATAACTGGTAGAAACAGAGAAGCTGAAGAATCAGTAGTATAAGCAGAGTAGGAATTTTAAAACACTTCTGTTATAAATGTGCTCAAATATTTTAAAAATAGCATAAACATAATTAGAGAAATGGACAGTATAAAGAAGAAACAAATGGAACCTCCACATATGAGAAATGCAGTATCTGAAATTATTTCACCAAATAGGACTACATGCAGATTTAAGCCTGAGGAGAAAAAAAAAAAATCAGTGAGGCTAGAAGATATAACCATAAACATAATTCAAAATAAAGGACCAAGATTTACAAACAAACTTAAAAAAGTATTAGAGTCTTAGGACCCATGGGACACATCAAGCAGTCTTAACATATGTGTAATTGGAGTTTCAGAGCCAAGTGAGGAAGGGAAAAAGAAAAAAGTTAGAAAAAAATAGTTGAAAATATCTAAAACATTTTTGTTATGGACTAAATGTTTATGTGCCCCTTCTTCCGATTCATACACTGAAGTCCTAAACCCCAGCATAACTGTATATGGAGATAGGGCCTTTATGGAAGTAATTAAGGTTAAATGAGGTCACAAGGGTGGGCCCTGATCTTATAGGATTACTGTCCTTATAAGAAGTGACGCCAGAGAGCTTACTCACGCTGTCTTTACACAGGCACAAGGAAAGGTCATGAGAGCACTTAGCAAGAGGGAGGCCATCAGCAAGCCAGGAAGAGAAACTCAGCCCTACCAGAACCTTTATCTTAGACTTGTATGTAGCCTCCAGAACTGTGAGAAATAAATTTTTGCTGTTTAAGCCAAAACAACAAAAACAAAAAAATCATTTATGGCTGTAGTTGTAATGCATCTATTGTAACATATTAATTTAAAATGTGCTTTATCACTCTAAAAAGTTTTTTAAAACCTTGGGGTGGCTATCATTTTGTTTTCTTTCTTTAAATGAGTACATTTAATTTGTACTTTGAATATTTCTTCTTTCAATATGACAGGAATCTACAAAGAAAAAAGCCATTAGCGGACAGGCGCTGTGGCTCATGCCTGTAATCCCAGCACTTTGGGAGGCCAAGGTGGGCAGATCACAAGGTCAGGAGATCGAGACCATCCTGACCAACATGGTGAAACCCTGTCTTTACTAAATTACAAAAAATTAGCTGTGTGTGGTGGCGCACGCCTGTAGTCCCAGCTGCTTGGGAGGCTGAGACAGGGGAATCACTTGAACCTAGGAGGCAGAGGTTGCAGTGAGCCGAGATGGCCCCACTGCACTCCAGCCTAGCGACAGAGCGAGACTCTGTCTCAAAAAAAAGTGAAAAAAGCCATTAGCATACTTGAAAAATTTCAAGTCTTTAACCATTGTATCTTCCAATATTGTTTATTATTTATTGTTTTAGTACATTTTTAGTAGAAATTGTAGAAGGTAAACTAAGGAAATCACAGAAAGAATAAGTAAGTTGAACTCTACAGAATAAGACTGAGATGGAAATGCCCTCATCCGCTCATTCTAACATCTATGTCAATTCTGGGTTCTTGTTTGGTTGAATTTTCTTTCCATCAGATGTGATATTTTTCTACTTATTTGCATGTCTAATAATTTTTATTGGATATTAGACCTTATGAACTTAACCTTGTTTGGGGCTGATTAATTTTGTCATCTCTAATACTGATACTATCAGATTACTTAAAAACAGTTTGATCCTTTTGAGTCTTGCTTTAAGGTTTATTAGCGAATTCGAAGCAGTAATAATCTGCTATTTATTTCCCAGTTATAAGGCAGCACTCTTCTTAATACCCTCAAATTAATACCCTGTGAATTATGAGGTTTTCCAGCCTGGCTTTAGAGAATAAGGGACTATTCTCAATCTTATGTGAATGTAACAGGATGTTCCCTCTAAACCTTTTTCATAGTTTTTCCCCAAACTCTGGAAGTTTAATGCTGATCAGTGCTTTGCTGAATACTCAAACCCTTTGGACATCTCTGGAATTCTCTGTCTGTGCACCTCTGTTCTCTCTGGTATTCTGTTCTGTGAACTCTAGTTGCTTCTGTTTGGCTCTTCTGGAAGGGAGGGAATAGAAAGAAGGGTATTATCCCGCTTTCCGTGCCATGACCTAGAAAGTCCTTTAAGGTAATGAGCTGGGAAACTCACAGGGTTCATCTCATTTGTTTCCTGACTCTGAGGAATCACTGTCCTATGTTGCGTGTTAAATGTCTTGAAAGCTGTCATTTCATGTATTGTGTCTGTTTTTTGTTGTTTCATACAGGGTGATAAATCTGGTCCCTATCGTATCATGGTGACCATAAGCAAAAGTTCTTCATTAAAACTTCAGTGAGAAACTTTTGCTTATGGTCATGATGATTTAAATAGTGATTAAAATATTTAATGATTCAAATTTAAATAATTATTAAAAGTATATTTCAGAATATTATATGGGAATGTGTGTATACGTTTATTTAGTGATGCTGTCATTTACTTGTCAGTGATCATCTGCCTTTTTTTTTTTTTCCTTCTGGGACGGAGTCTCACTGTGTCACCCAGGTTGGAGTGAGTGCAGTGGGGCGATCTCCACTCACTGCAAACTCCGTCTCCCGGGTTTCACGCCATTCTCCTGCCTCAGCCTCCTGAGTAGCTGGGACTACAGGCTCCTGCCACCATGCCCGGCTAATTTTTTTTTTTGTATTTTTAGTAGAGACGGGGTTTCACCATGTTAGCCAGGATGGTCTCGATCTCCTGACCTCGTGATCTGCCCGCCTTGGCCTCCCAAAGTGCCAGGATTACAGGTGTGAGCCACCATGCCCAGCCTGCTTTTCTTTTCTTAACCATTACAAACCTTCAGTATTCTCCACATATCTTCCTTTTTCCCATTCTGCTCACCCTCCATAACCAACCGTATCTCTTGGGTCATTAGGACAATTAATGTCATTAAGAATATTTTTCCTGTACCTTGCTTCCAAATAAGAGCCTTATTCCTCCCTTTGAGCCTCAGAAGATAACTTACTTCTTCAAGGCCACCCATTTACTGGTGCCCATACCTACTTTGTTTGTTTCTCTCTCCTAGCATCATCATTTATACTTCTTTTTCTGTGTTGGATTTCTACTTCTCTTTTAATTTCCTTTCCTCAGCTATAAGCCTATTCAAGTTGCTCCCATGTAATAAAAACTAAAACAAAACTAGAAAGTTCCTCTTTAGTTGCTATTTACTCTCTCTCTTTTTATGTAAATGTCTCCAAAGAGTAGTTTGCATTTTTTGATCTTCATTTTCATACTGTTGATTTCTCAACTAGGTGTAATCTGGCTGTCTTCCATCATTCTGTTGAAATTGTTCTCATTAAGGGAAGCAACGACCTACTTTTTAATTGCCAGTATAGGTTTTCAGTTCTTATCTTATGGGACCTATCTGTTTTGTATAGTGAAAGAAGCTAATGAGAGGAAACATATAATATGTAGACAGAAAATCCCATTAATATTTCACCTTCAGAATAGCCTGCTACTTCTAATACCATAATTACTTTAATAGCTTCCTTTGGGAGAACTCCAAAGTAAGTTGTTTATAAAGTACCTTCAATTTTTATAGCACGTACAGTCCCTGAAGTGTACTGTAGTACTTCTTAGAATTATAGACAGGCAATATTAAGGAAGTACAACCATCTGCAGAGTTGAAGATTACACACAATGTAACAGATTGTTAAAGTAAGTAATATTTTGGCAAAGTATATCTAAAGGGAAATGTTCCTAGTTAGGAACATGTTCTTTCTGATTATACATGTTCATGCTTAGTTTTAAAAAAATTTCTATTAGAAGGTATAATCCAAGAGTTTGACAATAAATTTACTTCTTTTTGGAAGTATGCTTGAAAAATCTAGCAAGTACATCTCTTTTTACATGTCTAAAACCCCTCGTGCAATGTTAGTTTCTCAAAACTCTTAAGCTACTCAAAGAAGTTGTTCATACAATTTAGGGAGCTAACATGGTTATATATCTGTAATACCTGGCTTCCCAAACCAAGAATGAATAAGAGATACATTGAGATATATGTGTTTTCAGATTTTAAAAGTTTTAAGGCTTGAATTACTTTATACTAAAGCTCATTATATTTACCTTTTTAAAACATATAGTGATAAAGAGTTGAATCTTAACAAGAATTAGGGAGATAAACTACATGTTCTTTAAAAAAAAAAAAGGTTAGAATGATATGCAAATTGAGATCATATTGTGAATATTTCTTTGCTACCTTAATATTTATAAGTTAATTATTATTAATATTTATAAGTTAGGGAGATAGACCTAATATACTCATTTAAAATACTTTTTAGAATTTGATCCTTGCAATGGAAACATTTTGTTACATAGTTCTAATGAGCCTGTAAAGCACCATCCTAACACCATGTAACACAAAAAAGAAAACTTGCAATTTGTGTTAAGGGCATGAGACAAGAGGGATCTTTTAAGAAAGTACTAAAAGTTTATATACCTTGGAAGAAAGTAAATCTAGCTATCAAGTAAGTGTTTTGATATTCTATTTGGCAGAACAAATTTGATCATGTCATTTTCTGATTAAAATCCTGCATTGGCTTCCATTAATCTTTTTAAGAAGTATTAAGCCATAATATTCATTAAGAAAAAGTGTGCATATCATAATTTCACACCTAGATGAGTTTTTCAATTTTTAAAATATCTGTGTAACTAAGGTTAAGTACAGCATCAAGATTAAGAAACGGTATTATCTATAGTCCAGATGTTCCCCTCATGTCCCCTTCTAGTTTCTCCCAGCCCCTCTCAACAAGAGTAACCACTAATTTCTAATGGAATTTTAAAAAATTGTTATTTTTCTTTTATACAGATAAAATCATCTAGTTTGTACTCTTGTGTCTCCTGACTTCTCAAAATGTTTCTAAAAGTCCCCCATATTGTTGCATGTACTTGTAAGTCATTCTCAAAATGGTAAAATATTCCATCCTGTGAATACACCATAATATATTTATCTCTCATATTATTGAAGAGCATTTGGGTGATTTCTCATTTTGTGCTACTTTAAATAGTGGTACCATGACAATTCTGTGCAATTTTGGGAATTAACTCAAAAATTGAAAATTGATAGGCAGAATAATAGTCCTTCCAAAGAGTTCCATGGCCTAATCTCCAGAATCTATGACTATGTTACGTTCATAGCAAAAGGGATTTTGTGGATGTGAGTTAAGGATCTTAAGGTAGAGAGATTATCAAGATAATCTCTGATCATTTGAGTGGATCCAATGTAATCATATAGTCTTTTTAAGAGTAAGAGGTAGGCAGGAGTTAGAGGAGGAGATATGATAATGGAAACAGAGGTAGGAGTAGTATAATTGCTTGAAGAGAGGGCCACAAACCAAGGAATGCAGGCAAGTAGAAAAGACAGGGACAAAATTCCCCCTAGAACCTCCAGAAAGAATATGACTATACTGCTGACACATTTGATTTTGGCTCAATGAGACCAATCTCAGACTTCTGACCTCCACAAGATAATACATATTAGTTGTTTTCTCAGCTTTAGTAGGTACTGTCAGAGAGTTTTCCAGCGTGGTTGTACTCATTTAAACTCCCCTTGGCAGTATATGAGAGTTCTAATTTTTCCGCATTCTTGTTAATGCTCGGTATTCTCTTCCTCTGGCACTCCAGTTGTGTATATAGATGCTGATTATTTCAGTTCACTCTAGGATTGGGTTGGTGTGGGGCACGTGCAGTTTTAATAAACAGTTTGCCTTTGATTCTCCTCTTTTACTTTGGCATGCTTCTCCCAGGCTTTTAATTGAGAAGTTGGAGAGTCTTTGTCCTGATATACTGAGATTGATCTAGCTCTGCTGTCCAAAGGTTCACAGACTTCCTGCCTCAAGAAACTTTAGACCTACTGAATGTCTTCAAGATAAGACCTTGCTTGTGTTTGTGGCATGTCCTTTCCCCGCAGCTGGTCTTTTGTTTCTTAAGCCTCACAAATAGGAAGAAACTTCTCCACTTTTTGAAGATTTATGCTTAATTTCCTGACTTCCCTCACAATCGCAGAACTCAGCAAATGTTCCATGGGAAATCCAGTTTGAGATTCCTTAAGTTGCTAATTTTTCACTCCTGTCCTGTGAACCTCTAAAAGCTTTGTTAGTTTTTCCTTTCTTCCGCTGAGGTCCTCTGCTTCTGCCAAGCATGAATTTTTTAGAATATATAAGCCTTCTTTAATTGTTACAAGAAGGGAACTGGTCTGCCTCCACTCTTCTTCCATTACTCTCAAAATGCAATTCAAATATAACTCTTCTGGTCCCTTCCTATTTCCTCAGCACTCATTATTTTCTTTCTACTTCTTTATCTGTGTACTTAAGCCTGAATTCTTGAATCACCCTCTTTCTCCTCAGCATTTACAAATACCTGAAACACATGTCTATATCCTCGCCATCGTCTCTGTAACTCATACTTGTCTTTTCAGTCTCAGGGTAGAAATAAAGTGTTCCCTGATGCCTCTTTTCCCATGCACACCCAAACACGAGCAAGACCTCCTCTGTCAGTTCCCACAGAATTCTTAATGTACCCAATTTCAGCACTTAGTCCACTGAGTTATAATGTCTCACCTACTAGCTTATCTGTGTCTCCCACTGGGCTCTGCAAAAAGCTTCTGCCTACCTCTGTTCCATGCTATAGTCCTATCAGAGAACACAATGCTCATAAATAACAGACATTCTGTTGAGATGGATCCCTAAAGTGTTAAATATTTAAAGTCTTTATTAATTTGAAGGAACTCTGAAGAGAAAACAAACTGTAAAAATCAAAATAATCTTTATTTTTAAAAATGGACTTATAAGCTAAAGGAGACCCTAATATGAAATACTTTTAGAAAACAAACAGTATGTATACATGATAAATAGGGACATGAAAAGATGGTTGCAAGAGCATTAGTGGTGATTATTATAGGATGGGACGCTAGGATGGGTTCACAGAAAAAAGAAAGCCCCAGTTTACTCTGTATATCAGGGTAAATTCCAAGTGGATCAAACAATTACATATGAAATATGAAACCATTCAAGCCTAGAATAAGCTAGGAATGGGAGAAAATTTTTCTGATTCAATATCCAGAAGCAAAATGATGAAAACCTCAGTGATTTGATTACGTTAAAAATTTTTTTGCATGGAAAAAAAACCTTGAGCAAAATGAAAGGAAAAATAACAAAATAGAAAAAAAATTTTAATTAACACTAAAGGTAAGGCGTTAGTATCTCTATTATATAAAAAGCTTCTAAAATGGGAATTAAAAAGCCAAAAACTCTATAGGGAAAAAAATGTAAATACTCTTAAGTATATGTAAAAGATGCTCTATATCACCTATAAATAGAGAAATGCAGAATGTACAGAGAGACATTATTTCTCATCTATCAACTTAGAAAAAATAAAAAAGTTTGATAACATACTCTATTGGCAAGCCCGTGGGGAAAAGTCAGTCTCATACATTATTAATTAGCATACAAACCTTATGGAGGGGCGTTTGTGAGTTCTTAACAAAATTATATAAGCAGCTACTCATTTACCCAGAAATTCTACTTTTAAGGATCGATCCCATAGATGCAGTGGCGAAAATTTAAAGAGACATTCACTGGGCTATTTGTTGCATGATTATGTGGAATACCAAAAATTGCAAACAATCCAAATGTTCATTACTGTGGCATTAGTTAAACAAACTATGCTGAATTCATGGACTGGAATGTTGAATCCATAGAATTGTATAGAATGGAATGGATTTTTTTTTTTTTTTTTTTTTTTTTTACGTATTTGCTGAGAACTTTTATTGTTGCCAGGTGAGATTAATGAAATATAGAGCATCTTTGTTGAAGATTAACTGAGGGGAATACCACCTCTTTCCATTGCTGACAGGCCTTTGTTATCCAGCTGTCTCAGTCCTGGGTGGGTGTCCTGGGTGCACGCCCTTGCCTCTTCTTTGGGGATGTCTTAGTGTTAGCACCTGCTCCCTAATGACGAGCTTTTCTGTATATTTTGAAGCTGCTTCATTTTTGTTTTTTGTCTTTGAGGAGTTTTCAGTTTTTAAGAAACTGTCCTCTAACTGGTTTAGAAATTTGTCCAAATTGGTTTCTCCAACGAATGAACAAGAACATTGTCCATATGTTCTTTATCATTTCTTCTTCCTTCAAGGGTGTCCATAGCATCTGCCATTAGCGACTGCAGCACTAATTTTTTTTTTTTTCATTATGTGAATTCACCAACAAGTTGTATAGAATACTTGTGTTTATATTGTTTTTACAGAACTAGCAGAATAAAACTGATCTATTTTTTTTAAAATGCAAGCCATTGCTTCTCTAATTTATCAGACAAAGTGGGCAGCTTAAATTCTGTGAAACATCTTTATAAAGTTTATGAGCTTTTTATTCTACTTCTGGTGAGCCGTGGTTGTTGCTGTTTATGAAGCAGCATTGTGTGATTGGTATATCAATATGCTTCTACAATGAGCTTTTTCTTTGTTCAAGTTGGATTGTCTGGGGAAACATCCCAAGTCTAGCTGGTATCAGTGGGGAAGTTAATCACATGATAATAACTATAGCTTGGGAGAGTGGCACATGCAGCTATAAAAAGAAATGAGGGGAAAAAAAGGAATGAGGAATATCTTTACGTACCTTGATGACTATGGAGAGGTCATCAAGATTGTTAAGTTAAAAATCAGTGGATAAATATGTGTATAGTGCACTTTTGTTTACCTAAGAAAGAGGTACTCGATGGAGCATATCCTTGCTTCATTCAGAGAGGTCCTTCCAGGTAAGTATGTAAAATAGCACATCCTATCACTGTCTCTTCTCTAACTTTGCTTTATTTTTCTTCAAGGCACTTAGCACTTCCTGACATTATGTTACATAATGACTTGTTTATTGTACCTCTTCACTAGAGTATAATCTGTATATGGAAAGGAACTTGCTTATTTTGTTTACCATTGCATATCCAGCTTTTACAACAGTACTTGGCATGTAGTAAGTGGTCAGCAGATACTTGTTGAATGGATTAATGCTTAAATCCTTCCAGGTATATTTGGCACTGTCCAGTATTTGGGCATCTGAAGGTTGGCAGAGTTGTAAGGAGTACTGCCTTTTCTTGTCCCCAGTTGGTTTCCTAGACATGAGGTGTTTGGTCCTTTTATAGGGAGATGCAGGAGAAGCAGCATCATACAGGCTGAGGTTTGGGCACAGCTAGTCAAGACTAAGGCAAGACCTAAGACTGCTCCAATTCTGAGATGAAACATATATTAGAGCTGTCCTGTGAAACCTTAAACCAGGAATCTAGGGGAAGTAAGAAAATTAAGACAAGACTGATGTAACTCCCAAGGGGAAATGATATAACTCCAAACCTAGACCCCCTTTTCATTCTACTTTCAGTTCATTTGTTCATTCAGTAATCGAATGCTAAGTGTTAAATCTAGGTAAAAGAAACACAGAAGAAAATAAGTCAAATAATAACCCTGCTTTCATTTAACTCACGTTTTAAAGGGGAAGGACAGACAGTCAATACAAACTAGTAACTTCTTACAGCGTTCAGGGCTAGGGAAGAAAGTAAAAGAAGGTACTGGAATAGAGAAGATGGGAAGAGAGAAATTGAGCACATAGACTATTTATATCCTTGAATCTTCATGTGAATTAGCTCAAGGTTTGGGATGCGTCTCATCCTACACATTTTGGAAGCTGTAGGGGTTCTTACTGCAGTGAATTCAAGAAGACAGAGATAGCAGAATAAAATCAAAGGTGGACTTTCTTAATCAGAGGTTTTTCCCCAGACCTATTATTACTTGGTAGGAGTACAATACATACAATTATCTTCCAAATTATAAAATATTGTTTTAATAGTAATTAGGTTGTTTAATGAGTTTAATTTCCACATTTGTGCCTGTGTTGTAATCACTAGTGATTAATTAAAAAAAAAAACCAAGTTTGCACAAGGCAATAATCTGAATAATACATTCCCAGGTAACTGGGAATTAACCTGTAATTTTCCCTCTATAAATGATTTGATTATCAGAATGTACAGTAGGTGTACTGTAAATTTTCTTCAAATAATTAAAATTGTATAGGTAATATGAACACTTTACATATCAAAGAAACTAAAGTAGAATTTACCTTTGGCTGGCTGTGGTAGCTCATGCCTGTAATCCCAGTGCTTTAGGAGACTGAGGTGGGAGGATTCCTTGAGCCTAGGAGTTTGAGACCAGCTTGGCAACATAGGGAGACCCCATCTCTGCAAAAATTAAAAAGTAAATAAAATTACCTGGGTATAGTGGTACATATTTATGGTCACAGCTACTTGGGAGGCTGAGGTCGGAAGATTGCTTAAGCCCACGAAGTCAAGGCTACAGTGAGCCGTGACTGTGCTACTGTACTCCAGCCTGGGTGAGAGACCGAGACCTTGTCTCTAAAAACGAAAAACAAGCAAACAAACAAAAACTTAGCTTCAAGATTTAAATATATAATACTTGTTTGTAAGCTTTAAATATAATTGACTTAAGTAACTTACAATTAATCAATCACATTAGCTGAGATAATATAGACAAAGTTTGGCTTAAACCCTCAATAGTAATGTGTTCTTGTATAGATAAGAGTTTTATGAAAGTGATACTGTTCCCTAAAAAAACCCATGTTTGGGTGTGATGGCTCACACCTGTAATCTCAACACTCTGGTGGCCGAGGTGGGAGGATCGTTTGAGCCCAGGAGTTTGAGACCACCCTGGGCAACAAAGTGAGACCTCATCTCTAAGAAGAAAAGAGAAAAAATAAACCAAAAAAACTTCATTCTATTATTTAAGAAATATTTACTTCTGCTATTCCAGGCACTGTGCTAGGTACCAAATGTGCTTTGAAGAAAAGAGGCATTGTCCTTGCCTTTGTGTAGTGAACAGCCATGTAGGAGAAATATACTGCAAACAAATATGTTTAGAAATTGTGATAAATACAAAAAAAAAAAAAAGCAAAGAACAGATTGTTGTGAGAGAATTACCGAAGAAATATTTTGATTTTGATTGGGGAAGTTCAAAAACTGAAGGATCTGAGATTTTATCTTTCTTAAAAAGGCTAAACTGCCATAGTTTTATGAATATTGTCCGAAGACATGAGACTCCTGGGTTAGAGAAAAAGAACTTTATTACAACACAGCAAGAATTATGAGCATTAGCAAATTGTGTTTTAGTTTCACATGCCTCCAAATATTATAGGGAGATATGACATGGGCCCATGTGGATGGTACGTGTACAGAGAGATTGCATGGAAGGTAAGGAACTTTGAGCTTGAAGAAACTACCACTTTTGTAGTGAATAGTAAACAAGTCGGCTCTCTGTCTGCAGGATGATGTTACTGTGTCTCTCAAGATTTCTTGCCAAATACAAGAGCAAACCCAGGGCCTCGCATTATTGGCATGCCCTGAAAGAACTTATAGGGTTACTTGAGGCCCATGGGGGATTGCTGCTTTATCAGGGAAGAGGGAGGCCAAAGAAGTTTTCTCTGAGATAATTTCTCTTAAATACCTTTACTGAGGTATAGCTGGCATACAATAAACAACACATCTTGAAAGTATACAATTTGATATGTTTTCACGTATGAGTACACCCCTGAAATCATCACAACAAGCAATCAATGAGCATATTCATCACTCCCAAAAGTTTCCTTGTACAGCTTCGTAATTACTCTCTCCACTATCTCTCTTCCGCATCCCCAGGCAAACACTGATCTGCTTTTTGTTACTCTATGGTAGTTTGTAGCTCCCAGAATTTTGTACAAATTGAATGATTTAGCATATATTATATATTCTTATTTGTTTGGCTTCTTTCACACAGCATGATTTTATTGAGATTCAACTATATTGTAATTTGTTTTTGTTGCTGCATATTATTCCATTGCATGGATATATTAGTTTGCTTATGCATTGGCCTGTTGATGGACATTGAGTTGTTTCCAGTTTTTGCTACTACAAATAAAGATACTGTGACTATTCAGGTACAGTTCCTTATGTAGACATATACTGTTATTTTTTTTTTGGATAAATATCTGGAAGCAGAATGATTTAACAATATTTAGGTATATAGTTAACATTTTAATGAAATGCTAAATTCTTTTGCAAAATGAGTATGCAATTTTTAATCTCCATAATTTATATAAGAGTTCTAGTTCATTTATCCTTGCCAATATTTGATATGGTCATTTTTTTTTTTTTTTTTTTTTGTAACAGAGTCTCACTGTGTTGCCCAGGCTGGAGTGCAGTGGCACAATCTCGGCTCACTGCAACCTCTGCCTCCTGGGTTCAAGCGATTTTTGTGCCTCAGCCTCCCGAATAGCTGGGATTACAGGTGTGCACCACCACACCCGGCTAATTTTTGTATTTTTAGTGGAGACGGAGTCTCACCATGCTGGCCAGGCTAGTCTCAAATTCCCGACCTCAGATGATCCATCCACCTCAGCCTCCCAAAGTGCTGGGATTACAGGCACAAGCCACAATGTTTGGCCATGATATGGTCACTCTTTTTAATTTTAGTCACTTGAACAGTTATATAGTTGTGTCTTGTGGTTTTAATTTACATTTCCCTATTGACTAAAGAGGTTGAGCATTTTTTTTCATGTGTTTATTTGCCATTCATATACCTTCTTTGATAAAGTTCCCATTTTTGAAGTTAGGCTATTTTCTTATTGAGACTTGAGAGTTCTTTATGTGTTTCAGATACAAGTGCTTCATCAGATATATGTGAAATTGATATTCCCTTTCTGGGGCGTGTCTTTTCATTTTCTTAGCAGTATTTTTTTTGAAGAGCAGACACTTTTAATTTACATGTCCAGTTTATCAAATTTCTTTTATGGACCATACTTTTGGTTTCATATCATGTCTAACTCAAGGACAGAAAAGTTCCCTCAGATGTTTTCTTTTAGAAGATTTAATCTTTTTTGAGTTAATTTTTGTATAAGGTATAGAGTGTGGGTTAAAGAGGATTTTTTTGCATATAGCTCTTCAGTTGTTACAGTATCATTTGGTGAACTCTACCCTGTGTCCACTAAATTGTGTCTGCACCTTCGTCAAAATTCAGTCTCCCAGATATGTGTGGGTCTATTTTTGTACTCTCTATTCTGCACCATTAATCTATGTGTCTGTCTTTACCCCAGTACCAGTGTATTGATTATTATAGTTTTGTATGTCTTGAAATCAGATCATATTAGTACTCCAACGTTGTTGTTTTTCAAAGTTGCCATGACTATTGTGGGTTCTTTGCATTTTCATATGATTTTTGGATCATTTTTTCAATTTCTACTAAAAGAAAGCCTGCATTGATTTTAAATTAGATTGCATTTAATATATAGATTAATTTAGGAATAATTTACATTTAACAATATTGAATCTTTGAACTATGAATGTTATCGCTTTCCATTTATGTAGGTCTTCTTTATCTCAGCATTGTTTTTGCAGTTTTCAGTGTGCACCTATTTCCCCTTTTGTCAGATATATCTAAGTATTTCATATTTTTTGTGCTATTCCAAATTATATTCTTTTAAAATTTCAACTTCTGATTGTTCATTGCTAGTATATAGACATACAACTGAATTTTGCACATTAATCTTATATCCTGCAACTTTGCTAAATTCAGTTATTATGTTAACTCTAGTAGCTTTTCTCACAGATTCCGTCAGATTTTCCATATAGATACTTGTATGTTGTCTGTCTAAAAAGACTGCGTGCCTTTCCAATCTGAATGTCTTATTTACTTATTTACTTAGGCCTCTGTACACTGGCCAGAACCTCTAGGATATGTTGATTAGAAGTGGTGAAAGCTCACATTGTTGTCTTCTTGCTGATTTCTGAGCAAAAGTATTACTTATTCTCTTAAGTATTATATTAACTGTAGTTTTTCATAGATGCCTTTTATTAGTTTAAGGATGTGTTCCTTTCTGTTCCTAGTTGACTGAGAGTTTTATTAGGAGTGAATGTTAGATTTTTTTCCAAATGCTTTTTCTTCATCTATTGAAAAGAGCATACGCTTTTTCTTTTTAGTTTGTTAAAAGATGAATCATCACATTGATTGATTTTAAAACATTAAGCAGACCAGGTATGTTGGGTCATGTCTGTAATCCCAACACTTTGGGAGGCCAAGACAGGAAGACTGTTTGAGCCTAGGAGTTAAAGAACAGCCTGGGCAATATAGTGGGACCCCATTTATTTAGATAGATAGATAGATAGATAGATAGATAGATAGATAGATAGATAGATAGATAGAGAGATAGATAGATAGATAGATGTTATTATATATATGTAATTCCAGATGTGTGTGTATATATATCTATGTATATGTATGCCAACTATGAATTTCTGATATAGATCTCCTTGGTCATGATGTATTATTCTTTTTATATATTGTTTGACTAGATTTGATGAAATTTTGGTTATAATTCTTGCATCTATCTTCATAAGGAATATTGTGTAGTTTTTATTTTTCTTTTAATATCTGGTTTTTATGTCAGGGCAGTGCTTGCCTCAGAATGAATTGGGAATTGGTATAGAATGGCTTTTATTTGTTTCTTAAACTGCTTGATAAAATTCACCACTAAAGTCATCTAAGCCTGAAGTTTTTCTTTGTGCAAAGATTTTTAACTAAAAGAATCAACAGGTATAGTGTTATTCAGTCTATCTATTGCTTCTTGAGTGAGCTTTGTTAGTTTGTATCTTTCAAGGAATTTGTGTGTTTCATGAAAGTTTTCAAATTTATTCACATAAAGTTGTTCATAATTCCTTTATTACCCTTTTAGTATCTGCAGAATATTTTGTAATATGTAATGAGATCACCTCTGTTATTCTTAGTATGGATTATTTGTTTCTACTCTTTTTTCCTAATCCATCTGGCTAGAAGTTTGTCAATTTTACTTATCTTTTCAGAGAACCAGTTTTTAGTTTCAGTGTTTCTTGTTTTCATTTTCTGGTTCATTATATCTGTTCAGAGCTTTATTATTTTATTTCTTCTGTTTACTTTGGTTTTTATTTGCCCTTCTTTTTCCATGTTCTTAAAATGGAAGTTTAGGTAATTGATTTGAAACTTTTCTTCTTTTCAAATGTAAGTATTTGCATAAATTTCCCCCAAGTACTCCCTTGTTGATATCCCACAAATTTTGATGTGTTGTGTTATAATTTTCATTCAGTTCAAAATACTTCTAATTTCACTTTTGATTTCTTTTTTGATCCATGGGTTATTTAGAAACATTTTGTAGTTTCAAATATTTGAGGATTCTTTTCAGGTATCTTTTTGTTACTAATTTCTAATCTAAAACTATTTTGGTTAGAGAACAAGCTTTGTATGGTTTGAAGCCTTTTCGATGTATTGAGACCTGTTTAATGGAACCAAATATTGTTGATCTTGGTACATACTCCATGTGCACTTGAAAAGAATGTGTATTTGCTGTTTTGCATGACGTATTGTATGAATGTAAATTAAGTCAATTGGGTTTTAGCGCTGTCGAGTTTTCTGTCCCGATTTTCTGTGTACTTATTTTCTTGATTCTTGAAAAAGGAATTGAAATCTTCAACTACAATTGTGGGTTTTTCTATTTTTATATAGATTGTGTTTCAAAATATATGGCCTGCATATCAAGTGCAGTGAGTCAAAGTGGAAAATTATTATTATTAGCATTACTATAAAAGACCTCATTAGAACACATCTTTGGTTTGCCCTATAGTATGGGTTATTTGGAACAATATCTTCATATGCAGAAGAAACATTTATTTACCACATTTTATTTTCATTTATCTAATTCATGTTCTTGTTTTGCTTGGCAGCTTCTATGTTTTTGAAGCAGGCATTTGAAGGAGAATACCCCAAATTATTACGTCTTTATAATGACTTATGGAAGCGTCTTCAACAATATAGTCAGAATATCCAAGGAAATTTTAATGCAAGTGGAACTACAGACCTCTATGTTGACCTACAACACATGGAAGATGATGCACAAGATATATTCATACCAAAAATGCCAGATTATGAGTATGTTTCTTTAATTTGACCTGTAGTTGGCATCTTAATTTTATTTTTATTTTAAATTTTATCTTTTATTTTTATTTTAAATTATAAATTAAGTATACACAAAGTCTCTAAATATTTGTAATGTATTTGTATACCTTAAAAGACTTTGCAAGACTTTTAACTGAAAAAGTCAATTTTCACCCTTAGTTAAACACTTCTGGCTCCTGCCGGAGTCAATTTTAAAGTGTAACACTAAGTAGGATGATGAGAAGCTAGAAGATGATCATGTTGTGGTCACTGTATTTTAATCGATGTTATAATATACCTATAATTACCTCAGATGGTATCATTTATTGATGGACCACCTGCATAAATGTGTCATAAAAGGAACTTGGATGTTCAGAAACGACAGGGGAGATAAATCTTATGCTGGGATAGGTTCTCAATGTGTTAAGAAAAAGTGGAGTGCATCACTAGGTCTGGAGTTCGAGACCAGCTTGATCAACATGGTAAAACCCTGTGTCTACTAAAAATACAAAAATTAGCTAGGCATGGTGGCGCTCGCCTGTAATCCCAGCTATTCGGGAGGCTAAGGCAGGAAAATCCCTTGAACCTGGGAGACGGAGGCAGCGGTGAGCCGAGATCACGCCACTGCACTCCAGCCTGGGTGATGGAACGAGACTCTGTCTCAAAAAAAAAAAAAAAAAAAAAAAAAAGCAGAGTGTAGTTATCACTTAGGTATTTGTAGGGGATTGGTTCCAGGACCCATTGGGAAGTTCAAGTTTCTTATGTAAAAATGACATAATATTTGCATGTAACCTATGCACATCATCTCTACGTTACCTATAATACCTAATACAATGTAAATGCTATGCATAGAGTTATTACACTATATTGCTTAGAGAATTATAAGAAAAAATGTGAATAAATGTTTCATTATAGCCACAACTATTGTAGACCTAACTAGGTTTTCAATCCATGGTTGGTTTAATCCTTGGATATAGAATTTGCAAAAACGGAGGTCCAACTGTATAGTCAAAATTACCCCTGAAAATCTCTTAGGTCACCCATGAATATAGTAGTATAGCCATATTTAGGAGCCATATTGGAAACCAATATACAATCTCAGCAAGTTTAGCCTGCCCAGCTTTTCCTCCAAAATTGAAAGAGTATTTTAAACTTTCAATTTGAGCATCAGATCAAGTGATTGGCTTTCACACCTTTCTTTAAACACTAGAATCATATTTATTGTGTCAACGCTCGCTAAAGCAGAAGCAGTTTCTTATCACTTACCATGTAAGAAAAATGTTGGGTAGACTCATGGGTGCTGTTTAAACAGTTGTTTGTTTCTCTTTTAATTTTATTCCTAAATCTAGTTGAATTTGTGTCCCGTATAGTTAGAAGCTCTGACTAGCAGAATACAGTATGTAGAAGTTCTGACTAGTGCTGGGCAGTGTGACACATGCTTGTAATCCTAGCTACCTGGGAGGATCTCTTGAGCCTAAGAGTTAGAGGCCATCCTGGGCAACATAGTGAGACCTTGTCTCCCTTTAAAAAAAAAAAAGAAAAAGAAAAAGGAGTAGTTTTAACTGGCAAAATAAATGGCCATTATAGGTTAGAATCATAAAATGAGACCAGATTATCTTCTCAATAACTCTTTTATAATATGCAGATTCAGTAAGGCCTAATAGAGAGGGCAAAAGAGAACAGAACCTATGTCTGTTGACCTACAAAGATTTAATTATATATCACATTTTTTAAAAAGTATATATAAAATAGCAAATAGAGCATTCTATTTCTGCCTTAGTTTTATTTTTAAATCTATGTGCATGCACTAAAAAAGGTCTAGAAATACACAAAGCAAACAGTAACAGTAGTTTATTTCCAGGAGGTGGAATCCTAATTTTGTATTTTCTGCTTTTATGTAAAAGGAGTACATGTTACTTGTGTGAAAGAAAAGAAAAGAAAGGAAAAGAGAAAAAAGGAAAGAGAGGAGGGAGGGAGGGAGGGAGGGAAGGAACGAAGGAAGGAAGGAAGAAGGGAAGGAAGGAAGGAAGAGAGGGAGGGAGGAAGGGAGGAAGGGCACAAGGAAGGGCACTTTGGAAGGCCAACGTAGTCGGATCACCTGAGGTCAGGAGTTCGAGACCAGTCTGGCCAAAATAGTGAAACACTGCCTCTACTAAAAATACAAAAAATTAGCCAGGCGTGATGGTGCACGCCTGTAATCCCAGCTACTTGGGAGGCTGAGGCAAGAGAATGGCTTGAACCTGGGAGGTGGATGTTGCAGTGAGCCAAGATTGTGCCACTGCACTCCAACCTGGGTGACAATGCAAGACTCAAAAAATAAAATAAAACGGTAAATTCAATGGAGGGAAAACAAATTAGAGCGAAAAAAGCCACTGTGTTTTCACTAATAGGATATTATTGTCACTTTTTGGAGATGAATTCAGTAAAGTGATTGATGAGGAAAACAAGATATAGGAGCCATATTCCAAGATGTCAAAAAATCATGAGGGTTCAAGGACACAAACAAGGAAGAGTTGAGTTTTCATAGATGGAAGTAGCCAGTGGAGAGAAAAAGAGATGGGAGATGTAAGAAAGAAAAGAGAACAAATGGAACCAGGCCCTAGAGGAATCAGCACAGAATCAAAACATGAATAGCCAGGGTATCATTTTTCATGATTCATTACTCGTGTCAAATTTTCAGTAGTGATAATTGCTGTGAAGAAAATAAAATAATGCTATAGAGTTGCTTAATATATAGGATGTCAGAGAAAGCTTCTATGAGGTGGTAACATTTGACCTTAGATCTAAATAATGTGAAAGAATCAACCAGGGGAAATTTAGAGTAAGGTTTTTGCGGTCAGAAGAACAAATTTAGAGGCCTTAGGAAAATTAAGGCTGGGCGCGGTGGCTCACGCCTATAATCTAAGCACTTTGGGAGGCTGAGGAGTTCAAGACTAGCCTGGCCAACATGGTGAAATCCTGTCTCTACAAAAAATATATATATACACACACACACACACACATACACACACACAAACACACACACACAAATTAGCCGAGCATGGTGGCACATGCCTATAATCCCAACTACTCAGAAAGCTGAGGCAGGAGAACTGCATGAACCCAGGAGGTGGAGGTTGCAGTGAGTCGAAATCGCGCCACTGCGCTCTAGCCTGGACGACAGAGCAAGACTCCGTTTCAAAAAAAAGAAAAGAAAATTAAGATGAGGAGGTTTGAAGAACAGAAGAACAGAAAGAAGCCAGTGCAGCTGGAACATAGTGAACAAAAAAGGGAAGTGTTTAAGATTGGATCAGAGAGGAAAGGAAATGTGAGATCATGTAGAGCTTTATAGGCAATGGTAAAGGGCTTGGAGTTTATCCTAATAAAGTGAGAAACCATTGATTTAGAGGAATGATGTGAACTGATAAACATGTTAAAATTAGCACTCTGACTGCTATGTAGACAACTAAGGGGGGCCAGCACAGAGTTAGGGAAGTGGAAGATGGAAGCTATTTTGTTTATCCAGATAAGAGATGATAATAACTTGAACTAGGATGAGCAGATAAGGTGGCAATTTGGTCAGATTGATTCAAGATGTATTTTTGAAGCAGGATATATAGAGGGCAAGCCATTGATTTGAGAGGACAGGGGAATCAAGGATACGACTAGTTGGTGGAAGACTGAGTGGTTAAGATAGGAAGAATTTTTTCAAAGCATTGTATTTAATTAATACATTGTATTTAATTCTTTTGAAACTAGTGAATTGAAAATGCAAATAGAGTTGTTGAAAAGGTAATTAAATATGAGTCAGGGCTAGAAATACATACTTGGAAGTCATCATCATGCCCTTTTCTTTCTTTCTCTTTTTTTTTTTATTTTGCTCTGTCACCCAGGCTGGAACCTCTGCCTCCTGGGTTCAAGTTATTATCCTGCCTCAGCCTCCCGAGCAGCTGGGATTAAGGGCGCATACCACCATGCCCGGCTAATTTTTGTATTTTTAGTAGAGACAGAGTTTCGCCATTTTGGCCAGGCTAGTCTTGAACTCCTGACCTCAGATGATCCATCCACCTCAGCCTCCCAAAGTGTGGGATTACAGGCCTGAGACACCTCACCCTGCTATCATCATGTACATTTTTTAAAATCATGGAATTGGAAGAGATTACATAGGGAAGATGTATACAGAGAGAGAAGAGAGAGCCTTGGTCCAAGAAAGGTACCAGCGTGTATAGATTAGTCAGTGGAGTGGCAGCTTACAAAGGAGACAAAGACAGAAAAAATGGTGAGATAGGAGGACAACTTAAAGCAGTGTGGAGCCCCAAAGAATGAGTTCATTTAAGTTGGAGTCCAGAAATGGTCCTAAGAGCAAACAGCAAGAGGAAGCAGCATCTATTCACGAAAGTATATGAAAATTTGGTCAGAAAAACTGGAGCCTATGGTATTTGAGCCAAGATTGTGCCTGTCTTACCCACCTCAGCTTAGTGAAATGGAGATTGTTCTCTAGATTGCAGTAGCCAAGAACATAGGGCTCCCTCTCTTCTAGCTCCAAGCTGGAAGGCTCTCTTCCTGGGAAGAGCAGGGCCTCAACATTATTCATAATGCCCTCAGCAGAAAGTTGCTGAGGCTGACTTTCAGGTAAGTGAGGTCAGGAGTAGGGAGCTGCCATATTGTGCCCAATTCCCACGTAATGAATGGGTCCTTGAGCATGGCAGACTCAAAGTACTGGGGCCCTAATTACCTTTGCCTGGGCTTTTGAAATAGTGATTCTATGCCAGGAAATATAAACTGAAAGGACCTCGTGCAGTTGCCTGCCACCAAGTTCTCACTTCCTAGAATGAGGTTATTCCCAGACCAAACTGAGGGTTGGACTGCTGTTTCTTGCTGCCCAATAACAAGATGCAGATTAGCTGGAGAGGAGGAGAGTTTTTTATTTCTATAACCAGTTGCAGCGATAAGGCCCGGAAAATATCGCCACACCAACTCAAAATTACAAAGTTTTCCAGAGCTTATATACCTTCTAAGCTATATGTCTACATGTAAGTGCATTCATCTAAAGACATAAATTAATCTATAACTAAGTTCTGAGTCTTAAAGACCTTCCTCTGGAGCCTCAGTAAATTACTTAATCTAAATGGGTCCCAGGTGCTGGGGTGATTACTCTTATCTTGTCTCCTACGAAATCATGGAGGTTTGGGGAGTTCTTTAGACCACCTATAAACTTGTTTGTGGAGGCCTGGAGAGTTTCTTCAGATCCCCAATAAAACTTTTTTAATCCTTAATGGTGGGCAACATAGTGAGACCCTGTCTTTACCCACTCCCCACACCCCCTTCCCAAATACAACTACACTTCACTTATAAGGGAGTCCCAATAACATTAACAGCTGACTTCTCAGCAGAAACAAAGGATGCCAAAAGGTAGCGGGCTCAGATTGCTCAAAGGAAAAAAAATGAGCCAAGAATCCCGTGTCCAGTAAAGCTGTCCTTTCAAAAATGAAGGCAAAATACTTTCCTTGATTTAAAAAAGAGAATGTGTTGCTAGCATTCCAGCTTACAAGAAATACTAAAGAAAGTTCTTCAGGTTGAAGCAAGTGACCCCAGATAATTTGAATCCCCACAGAGTAAAGGTAACTATGAAATTATAAAAGAAAATATAAACACACATTTTCTTCTCTTAACTGACCTAAAAAGCAATTATATGAAATAATATGTATAGAATGTATAAAACAAAAAGTGTCTGAGACAGGTCTCTATTAATTTAGAGGTTTATTTTGCACAAGTTGAGGATGTGCCTGGGAAAAGGAGACTCTAATCACTGAAGGATCTGTGACCTAGATTTTTTCCAAAGAGGGTTTTGAGGACTTCAAGATTTAAAGGGGAAAGAGTGGGCAGGAAGAGAAGGGGAAAAGAAAAAAGTGGGGAGGGTAGGTAGTGAGATAAGTGGTCACGTTCTTATGAGGCTTTAATTAGCACTCACTGAATCCACATGTTACATGTGAAAGGAGAGGGTACAGGAACAGTCAGTTATGCATTTGTCTCATGTTCAGCAAATCTGCATTTGTCTCATAGTGGGCAGTAGAATTATCTCTAATATTGTCATTGTCCCTATATGTGAAGATAAGCTGTTAATTTACAGGATCAGGGTGAAGGAGGCCACCTGGAGAGAGATGTGGCCTTCCATCTTACAGCTGTTTGGGAACAAAGGAAAGGAAGTTTTTTTGCATAACTCAATTTCCAAGCTTAACTTTTATCTTTGGCATAGCAAGTTTGGGGTCCCAAGATTTAATATTCCTTTCATAAAAGCATTGTTGAGACTATAACATTTAGAAATGTAATATGTGCCTAATACATTTGCAAATAACCTCACACAGGAGGTAGGTAGGAACAAAGCTGAAATTTGCTAGGAAATGGTGGCAGATAGTAAAGTAATAATTATAACAATTCATTGTTGGGTTTATTAACATTAATGGATGTAATATGTATAACAACACCACAAAGATAAAATATTTAGGAATAACTTTAACAAAAGGAGTGCAAATTTATACTCAGAAAACTGTAAAATATTGTTCAAAGAAATATCTAAATAAGTAGAAAAACACCTCATTTCATGAATTGCAAGACTTGACCTTGTTGAGATGGTAATGTGCCCCAAACTGATATATATCAATTCAGTACCGTAACTATCACTATCAGAATCTCAGCTGACTTCTTTGTAGAAAGTAACAAGTGATTCTAAAATTCATATGGAATTTGAAGGGACCCAGAATAGTTAAAACAATATTGAAGAAGAAGAAGAATGTAGGAGGGCTCACAAGAAATTTTAATCCCAGTGCTATAGTACTGCCTGGCACAAGGATAAACATAAAATTGAGAGTACAGAAAGAAACCCATAAATCTATGGTGAGCTGTCTTCAAAAAGTGTAAAGACCATTCTTTCAATTGAGAAAGAATTATCTTTTACACAAATGGTGCTGGGACAGCTGATAGTGACATACAAAAGAATGAAGTGGTGCCCTTCACACCATATACAAAAATTAACTCAAGATAGATCAAAGATCTAAATATTAGATTAAAAATATAAAACAAGGCTGGGCACCGTGGCTCATGCCTATAATTCCCAGCACTTTGGGAAGCCGAGGTGAGAAAATCAATTGAGCCCAGGAGTTTGAACCCAGCCTGGATATAGGGAGACCCCATCTCAACCAATCAATCTATACAAAAATTTACATATATATATATATATGTATGTTAGAAAACATATGGGTAAATCTTTATGCATTAGGATTTGGTAAATAATTCTTAGAGATGACACCAAAATCACAATCAACAAAAGACAAAATGATATATTGGACTTTCTGAAAATTAAAAACTTTGCTGCTTCAAAGGATTATCATCAGGAATGAGTGAAAGTATTTCTGACTCATATATCTGGCAATTGACTTGTTTCAGAATATATAAAGAACTCTTTCAAATCAACAATAAAAAGACAAATTACCCCATTAAAAAGTGGACAAGGGATCTGAGCAGACATATCTCCAAAAAACATAGATGACCAATAAGCACATGAAAAAGATGGTCAGGAAAATACAAATCAGAACCACAGTGAGCTACTACATCACACCCCCTCGGATGTCTGTAAACAAAAAGACAAATAGTAGCAAGTGTTGGCAAGGATGTTGAGAAATTACTGTCCTCATCTGTTGCTGGTGGAAATCTAAAGTGGTGCAGGGCCTTGGAAAAGGGTTTGGCAGTTCTTCAAACTTTTTTTTTTTTTCTTGAAACTGGGTCTTACTCTATAGCTTAGGCTAGAGTGCAGTGGTGCAATCACAGCTCACTGCAGCCTCTAACTCTCAGGCTCAAGCAGTCCTCTGCCTTACCCTTTGAGTAGCTGGGATTATAGGTAAGCACCACTAGCTGGGATTACAGGCATGCACCACCATGCCTGGCTAATTATTTTATTTTTTTGTAGCGCCATGGTTTCACTTTGTTGCACAGGCTGGTCTTGAACTCCTGGGCTCAAGGGATCCTCCCGCCTCAACCTCCCATAGTGTTGGGATTACAGGCATGAGCCACCATGTGCGGCCTCTTCAAACTATTAATATAGTTACCATATGACCCAGCAATTTCACTCCAGATGTATACCCAAGGGAAATAAAAACATATGTTCACATAGACATTTGTATGCAAATGTTTATTGCAGCATTATTCCTGATAGCTAAAAGATGGAAACAACCAAATGTCTGTCAACAGACAAATGGGTAAACAACATGTGCTATATTCATACAATGAAATATTACAATTAAAACATATACAATATTACCCATAAAAAGAAATGAAGTACTGTACATCCTGCAATGTGGATGAACCTTGAAAACATTATACTAAGTGAAAGAAGACAGTAAAACACACACATACACAGACACACACAGTATGTTATCCCATTCATATGCAAATCCAGAATAGCAAAATCTATAGAAACATAAAGTAGGTTAGTGATTGATTGGGGCTGGGGATGGAGTGAGGAAGGTGGAGTGTTATTGCTAAAGATACAAGAATTCTTTTTGAGGTGATAAAATGTTCTAAAATTGACTATGGTGATGATTGCACAGATCTCTGAATATACGAAATTCATCAAACTGTATACTTTCAGTGATTGAATTCAAGTGGTGGTATGCTATGTAAATTATATATATGAAAGTTGTCAGATTCAACATGGAGTCACTTGTGTCAAATCCTGACAAAATAGAGCTGGGGGAGGGTCATGAAGGGAGAGCTGTCACACATGATTTGCCTGATAACAAGAACTATCACAAGAAATTTTTCTGAACTGCAGCTTACTACACAAGTCACACAGGGACAGCAAGCCACTTACACAAGAACATTTGCCTGACACACTGTCTCACAAGCCCAATCCAAACTGCAAGGGCCTAACCATAACACTAAAATTACAAGTCCTACCTTGCAATTTACTGACACTCACCAGTCAGAACTCACCAGCTCTTATATAAGATGCTGCCAGTGCCAATAAACTTTTTTTTGAAAACAACTTGTATAACTTCCTCTTTCCCCAGTAAACCCCAGCCTTTCTTTTGTTTTCCAAACATACCAGAGGCCACCCTGTTCTGTGTGTAGGTTCAATATAGCAATCCTGCTTCTTGTATGTTATTTCCCATTAAAACCTTTTTACTTAGAATACATCTTTATATAATTTTTTATGCTGACGTATCTTTTTTCTTTAAATGACACATAATATTTATACATATGGAGTACAGAGTGATGCCATGATACATGTAATGTATAGCCATCAGATCTGGGTAAAAAGATAATGGGATAAGAAGAGACAGATTAAATTATTCTGGGAATTTTTTATTTTAAAAAAAGGAATAAAGCTACCTCTTTCATTGAAATAATAAAGTCACAGAGAATAGATGAAGTTGTAAGAGGGGAAAAAATGAGAGAAGTGCCAAGTTGAGAAAGGTCATGGCCAGTGGTTTTGCTCTTAGGGTAAAACCAAGAAAAAAGTCACCTATAAAGATTGAAGAGTTGCAAAAGTAGAATTTTAGGTTATTACTTTGACCTTCAGGTTTCTTGATATTAAAGAGGTTTGTATAAATGTCCAGTAGAAATCATTTTTTTCTCTGCAGTACTTGGCCAGCTTAGCAGCAGATACAGAGAACATCTCAGTAATATTTTCTTAGAACTTTGAAAGGAAGGTGAATTGGAAAAATCAGGGTGCTAATGAGAGCACCTTGAAATGATGGCTATGGAAAAAGGATGATATAGACCTGGTGGACTGATGGAGGCTGGAAGCAGGAAGGGGTCACGTAGCATAAATTACAATAAGGTCAAATAAGAAGTTCTTTAGAGTGAAATATACCACCCTTATAGATACACAAAGCTCAACATGACTCAGTCCATCTGTTTTCTCTGATGTTATCTTGTACTACCCTCCTGTTACGTGATCTGCTCCTCTGGGCAACACACTCAGGTATGGTCTCTCCTCAGGGCCTTTGTACTTGCTGTTCTTTCCTCATAGAAAGCGATTTCCCTGAAAGTCTACACAATTTGCTACCTCTTTTCCTTCAGGGCCCCTCGGTAAGCCTTCCTTTGCCTCATCCTATCTAAAATTGGATGAAAAAGGAAAAAAGACTTAAACATTATTCTCTATCTTTCTTGCTTTATTTTTCTCTTAGCACTTATCATATTCCATATTTAACTTATTTTAAATTTTTACTTTTGTGTATATCTCTCCTGTTACTATGTAAGCTTTAAGAGGACAGGGAATTTTTTTTTTTTTTTTTTTTTTTTTTTGACAGAGTCTTGCTGTGTCGCCTAGGCTGGAGTGCAGTGGCATGGTCTTGGCTCACTGCACCCTTTCCTCCTGGGTTCAAGCAATTCTCCTGTCTCCGTCTCCTGAGTAGCTGGGATTACAGGCACGTGCCACCATGCCACCAGGTCCGGCCGGGAATTTTTTTTTAAACCAAGTTCTCTACTATAGTTCTGCACCTAGGAAATACTTGGCAAATACTGTAGTGACTTAATATTTGTGGAAGGGAAAGTAGAGATAGAAGGTGGGGCATGTAGAAAGTTTCCTTTAAGCTTGAAGATCTTAGAAGTGGAGCAGTTCAAAGTGATGACTCAAATTTGGAAGCCCCCTAGTAAAGCCAAAATAAAGGTTATTATAAATGTAGACTTTTAATATAGGACATGTTTTAGAAAAGATGTTTGACATTGTAGTCACCAAAGATCTTTAATGGTAGATTTGGAGAATGGGAAAGTGTTCTTATAATTCAGTGCCAAAATTTCTGCAGAAGTGGTAAGAGGCTTCTGAGGTCAGTAGATGACATGAGTACAAATAGTGACATTTAAATAGATGGCTCAGACTTCAACAGAGGATTGCTTCAGACAGATTTAGATACTAAGTTATTTCATGCTCCCATCGTGGTCTTGGTATCTTCATCTATTAAAGAAATTATTATAATTAGCATTTTACCTGCCAATTTCTTCACAACTCTAAAGCGCTCTTAATCTCTATCTTCCCAGCACTTTACAAAGTGCCTGGTGCATAGTATTCTCAGTAAATATGTGTTGAGTGAAATACTTATTGAATGAGAAAATATTAAGAGATAACTATGGAATTATGATGTTGGAGCCAAGAGCATTCTGATCTCTAGGTCTTATCAGTTCACCAGAAGGGTGAGAAAAAGAGAAAGCCAAGTTTCACATACATGAAGAAGCAGGTCAGATGTTTTAAAGGTTAACTTTTTAGATGAAGGGAAATTTGTTCTTTATAAAAGAAAAAAGACAATGCAAAAGCTGGTAGAAGGATTGTAAACAGGGATGATGTGAGAAGACACTGAATTAATTATAGGAGTAAGGAAACATGAAAATAGTGGTTATAGACATTTGATAGTAATTGTTGAAAGAAAAATGTAAGATCAAATAGTTTGACTACTAAATGAAAATCAGCATGATTTCAGGATACAGGAAGATAAAAGATACAGGAAGTGCAAGCAGGAAAGAAATATTTCTCAGGTTAAGTTTGATATTGTGAAGAATATTATAAAACAAAGAACTCTACTTGGGAATATTTACATGATTTTAGGACTTTCACAAATACTTTTTATTTTGTCTCACAAAATAACTCAAAAGTGGAACACAAAAATGGAAAACGTAAAACCTAAGTCTGTACACTTCCCTCTCAGACAGTGAGGTTTATTAGGGAGGCAGCTGTGGATGGAAAGGGCCAAGCTAATGGAGCAGGTCTCTGCAGGCTGGTCTCTCTTCCCTATGCTTTGATAACTCTGTAAGTAGGATTTGCAAGTAAAGGCATATCCCCCATTAGCATTAATAGGATTTTACTGTTACTCCTTTAGTTTAAGGAAACAGATAATACAGTAGGTTTGGTGCATATTATTGTGCATTGATAGTGGGGACTTATGTAGAAATTAAAATGTTAATATAGGCCAGACACAGTTGCTCACATCTGTAATCCCAGCACTTTGGGAGGCTGAAGCAGGTGGATCACTGGAGTCAGGAGTTTGAGACCATCCTGACAAACATGGCAAAACCCCATCTCTACTAAAAATACATCCATTAGCCGGGCATGGTGGCGGACAGCTGTAATCCCAGCTACTTGGGAGGCTGAGGCAGGAGAATCGCTTGAACCCAGGAGGTGGAGATTGCAGTGAGCCAAGATTGCACCACTGCACTTCAGCCGGGGCAGGAGTGAGACTCCATCTCAAAACAAACAAACAAACAAACAAAAAAGTTACTATAGTTCTGAATGTTTAATTGTGAAATATATTTGTAAATATGTACATTGTAAAACAAATTATTTTCTTTTTCTTAATATAGAGTTACGTTTTTATGGGAGGTTTTTAAAAAAGATATTTACAGCCTGATACAATAGCATTTAGTTCTGTGCAGTTTTAAGTTAGTTTTTAAAAAATTTTGTTTCCACAGTCCAGAAAAGGCTTTGAAAGACTCACTACAACCCTATGAGGCTGCTTATCTATCAAAATCCTTATCTCGACTCTTCGATCCTATCAACTTGGTTTTTCCCCCTGGTGGTCGTAATCCTCCTTCCTCTGATGAACTTGATGGTATTATTAAAACTATAGCAAGGTACGTATTTTTTATATAGCGGCATGCCATATAAGATGACTGCCATATTTGTTAGTGATATATGATAGCAGTACATTTTTAATTTATTTTCAAATTATTCAAGTAATTAGGCCCACAATTAAGAATTTTACAGTAAATGAGTGCACGCATAGTAAGTACTTGAGATTCCAATTAATAAAATAATTTAAATACCTTAAATATAGTCTAAAAATAGTCTATTATAATTATTCTGTATCTTGCCAAGGATGCAAAGTAAACCTGGCTGTTTATACCATAGTAAATTTCTTACATTATACAAGAAATCAAATACAATAAATGATTTTATAAATTCAGAAACTAAAACATACAGGTTAATTTTTTTTATCCTAAACTCCAGAAAGTGCTTCATGGCAGAAATAGGAATATAAGTTTGATTAGCTTGCGTTTGCTATTTTAAGCTTTTTAAGTGAATGTGACAGCTTTTAGGACTCTAAAAAGGGAGGGTATCGTAGCAGAGGTGCCACCTGAATGCCTGCAGACAATGTAATTATATACTGTTGGCTTTAGACACTTATTTAAAAGTTGTCCAGACTAATTTGCAGTTGAAATTATCTGTTTCTGTCATGACTAACAAGTTGTCATAATAATAGATCTGTACATTTGAGATTGATATTTTAAGGAATAAAAAATAGTATGAGACCGAGGTCTAAATTCTTTTAAAGATTTGAAGATGGTGATTCTGAGGTATGGAAGAGTAAGACTAAAAAGCCACAGGTGGCCAGGCATGATGGCTCACGCCTGTAATCCCAGCACTTTGGGAGGTGGAGGTGGGTGGATCACCTGAGATCAGGAGTTCGAGACTATCCTGGTGAAACCCCATCTCTAGTAAAAATTCAAAAATTAGCTGGGCCTGGTGGCGCATGCCTGTAACCCCAGCTACTCAGGAGACTGAGGCATCAGAATCGCTTGAATCCGAGAGGCGAAGGCCGCAGTGAGCCGAGATCATGCCACTGCACTCCAGTCTGGCTGACAAGAGTGAGTCTCAAAAAATAAAAATAAAAAGCCACATGTATAATAATATACATAAGCATATCTTTTGCTGCAGATGTACCTACAAATTATCTAGATTGCCCAGCATCTTGGTCTTAAATCTCTCCACAATTGCCTTGACTTTCCAAAGTTCTGACTAGGTCCTAGTAACTTGATCTCTTTGACCTGTTTATGTAAATATTAAAGAGGAATCTCTCCCATTCCTCTATGCAAGTGGACAATGCTATAATCAAATATAATCTACAGCTGGAAGAATCATGCTTATGGTAGTGTTTAATAAAATTTAAAAGTGAACATTAACAAAATTATGTCTCAATACTATATGAAAGTGCATTTTTGTTATACATAGTATGCACTAGTATTGCTTCAAACTCTTTCAACTTCTTTAGAAAGAGAATCTGGTAAGATTTACTCTACTACTTCAGGGACAATAATTACTTTTCTTGCTTTCCATCTGTATATGGGTTTCTATATGATTTTTAATTTCTAGTATTCTTTCCATGGTCTTTATAAAATACCTTTTTTTTTTTTTTTTTTGGCAGTCAGATCAAATGCCCCAATTAATCCAATGTTGAAGTTGAAAAGAAGCATGACAAAAAAATACTTTAAGAATCCGAATTTTAAAAATTTGTAATTATAGACCTGCTATGCTTTTATATTATTTAAAAAGCTACTCTATTCAAACTAGCATGAATTGGCATAATTTCTACAGAAACTGAGTATATATCATGTGTAATTTATATTTTTAGCCTGTGTCCGTTCCAGGTCATCATTTCCATTCAAGAGCTGTCATTTCCTTGCAGATGTCTGTGATATGCAATGCCTCTAATTGCACTTTGTCAGTCTTACCAAGAGTGCGACTTTAAAAATCTGTACACGATTTACTCCTTTAATGACAGACTGAACCCACATATGACATGCTTTTATTAATGAGAAACTGGTCATTAAGGAAGCTGTCTCCAGGCACATTTTCCTAATGCTGAATTTAGGTGGTAAAATGAAACAATGCAACCAGTTCTTGGAAGTAGTGAAATCTATAAAAAGAATAACCATATTGCTTATTGGGTTTGAGTTTTTATCTTGCTCTTTACTTTGTTGATGAACGATGGTGCTAATATTTAAAAACTGTTTTTATTTTCTCCAGTGAACTAAATGTTGCTGCTGTTGATACAAACCTCACATTAGCTGTGTCAAAAAATGTGGCAAAGACCATCCAGTTATACAGTGTAAAGTCAGAGCAGCTTGTAAGTGATATCCTTTATCTGTAAACTTTAATGATTTTGTTTAAAATTACTAACTATATAATACTTGACTAATCATAAATATTGAATTGACTATTCATTTACTTCCATTTTTACTGTAGTGAAAGTTTGTAACTTCCCGATGAATTTAAACTAGAAAAAAAATTTCTGTTAACAAAAAAATGGCCCTCCTACACATTGTCAGTACACTTTCAGAAGACAGGCAAGTTTTATAAGGTTTCTTTTTTTAACGCATGTGCCAATTAATGGGCTAATTATGTATTTTTAAATATTTAAATATTTTAAATAATTTACATAAATTATAATTATATATGATCAATCAAATTTTCCCTTTTGTGTGACCACTAATTCCATATATCATTCATGAATGGTCACCTAGTGTGAAATTGACTTGAACTGTTAGAAAACTGTTGTAGGAAGTAAAGTACGTAAAATTTTAGTAGAAAAATGTTTATTTACTTTTTAAAGATTCCAACCTCAGAGCCTGGGAGTTTAACCCTAAAATTATTCTATTTGAAATAGCTATAGGCATGCATTTAAAATAATAAGTACATAACTGAATCATAATCTTAATTCTATACATTAATGTTTTAAAGGTAAGCATACATATTTCACCAGTATGTATGTATGCTAATTGAAATTCAAACAAAATAAGACTTCAATTTTTTTTATTGTTATTGATATACTAATTTTAGACAGTGTATCAAAATCTGATTGTCTCCACTATCTTTAGAGTGTTAGCCAACTACATTTTCAGTTTATCCTCTCTAACTGTTCCCAATTGAAATATCATAATAAACAAAATAATCTACTTTTACCTATATCCAAGTTGTTTCAGTTTGTTCTGTGATAATTTTTAGGGTAAGTTGGTGACATACTGAAGGACTTACATAAAATGATCTTTGGAGGTAACAGTCATGTTACGAGGCTTCCTACTTTTAGTTCCCATGGATGGCCAGATTTTGTTTGCAAATATGGTACAACTATTTTCCATTCAGTTGATCTTGTAGTCTTGACAAAATCATCTTACAAGCTTCTTTTTAAGAACTTTATTGAAAACTAACCATACAGAGATATGGAAGCTCTTCGTAGGAAATCACTATGAATTTAGATTAGTAATTTTTCTCTCAATCTGTGTTTAAAGATGCTTTATTATAATGTTCATTGCTTCAAAAGCATGGTTATTGCTATAAATAAAATTCAGTATTATATCTACTGGAGTTTAGTGTAATTACTGACAATGCCAAGACCTGAAGTTAACACCGTAAGAAAGATCCAGCATATATATAGAAAGTACCTTGCATTGAGAGTACGGAGGGACAGTGGTAATGGCAATATGTACTTTAGTTAACATAGTAATGGCTTAGATGAAATAAAAATATATCTACAAATGTTTGAGTTGATACTGTTGATCAAATTGTTGGTGGCTGTAAATTACTTAAGCCTACCTAACGTACCTGCAGTGTTGAAGGCTAACAGAAAATCATTACATTTTTTGGTTTTTAATTGGATTATTTCTTTTTTTATTAAAGATACTTTTATTTTTCAACTTTCATTTTAGTGTATAAGGGAAACTTAAGCATTAAATAAGATTATAAAAAGCATATGCCCTATTTTTTAAAATACATTATTGACTAATGTCTTAAGTAACAACTTGCTGTGATTGTTCATTTCTTGGCATTTAATAACACTCTTCTACTCCTCTATGTTTTAAAATTATACCTGTTCTTTAATCTTTACAAATATTCCTATTCTTTTAGAATAATTTGACTGAAAACATTTAGAGGAAAATAGCCAAATAGTCTTTAGTGGAAGAAAGACTTGAAACAGATTTTTGAATTGGATAACTACTCTGCCTATAAATGGAAATGTTGACTTGAGATTTGGTACAAAATCTAAATCAATGAGTGGGAGATTCTTTTCAAAGATGAAAAATTTAAGCTTCCAATCTACAAGATTAAGAAGTGACAGAATCTGTTGTTTCCTGACTTTCTAATGATCGCCATTCTGACTGGCATGAGATTGTGGTTTGATTTGCATTTCTCTAATGACCAGTGATGATGAGCTTTTTTTCATATGTTCGTTGGCTGCATATATGTCTTCTTTTGAGAAGTGTCTCTTCAGATCCTTCGCCGACTTTTTGATGGGGTTGTTTGTTTGTTTGTTTTGTAAATTTGAGTTCTTTGTAGATTCTGGATATTAGCCCTTTGTCAGATGGATAGATTGCAAAAATTTTGTCCCATTCTGTTACCTGTTCACTCTGATAATAGTTTCTTTTGCTGTGCAGAAGCTCTTTAGTTTAATTAGATCCGATTTGTCAATTTTCGCGTTTGTTGCCATTGCTTTTGGTGTTTTAGTCATGAAGTCTTTGCCCATGTCTATGTCCTGAATGGTATTGCCTAGGTTTTCTAGAGTTTTTATGGTTTTAAGTCTTTTGTTTAAGTCTTTAATCCATCTTGAGTTAATTTTTGTATTGGGGTAAGGAAGGGGTCTAGTTTCACATTTATTAAATAGGGAATCCTTTCCCCATTGCTTGTTTTTGTCAGGTTTGTATAAGATCAGATGGTTGTAGATGTGTGACGTTATTTCTGCAGCCATTAAAAAGGATGAGTTCATGTCCTTTGCAGGGACATGGATGAAGCTGGAAACCGTCATTCTCAGCAAACTAACACAGGAACAGAAAACCAAACACTGCATATTCTCACCCATAAGTGGGAGTTGACCAATGAGAACACATGGACACAGAGAGGGGAACATCACACACCAGGGCCTGTCAGTGGGTGGGAGGCTAGAGGAGGGATAGCATTAGGAGAAATACCTAATGTAGATGACAGGTTGATGGGTGCAGCAAACCACCATGGTACGTGTATACATGTGTAACAAACCTGCATGTTCTGCACATGTATCTCAGAACTTAAAGTATAATTTTAAAAAAAAGGAAAGAAAAGAAAAGAAGGAAGAGAGGGAGGAAGGGAGGGAATAAGGGAGGGAGGGAGATCAGATAATTAATGGAATGTTCAAGCAGTGAGATAAAGGAAAGCTAGAATTTTAAGCATGCTTTCAGAAAGAGTGACTTGAAAATACAGCCTGAAATGTACATTGAGCAGCTTTTCAGAATCTGAAATTTATTTCCCTAAAGATTAGTTATAGAAGTTTCTTGGCTACTGAAACATTTTAGTATACTTAATTATAGCTTTAATTCATATCAGGAGAAAGACTTATAAAAGGTTTTTTCAAGCTGATTTTTAATATTCTGGGATATAGTAGATTACAACATTAAATTATATGTAGAGTGCATTATATACTTAATACATCTGAAATTATTTTTATGATTACCTATTTTTTTCCCTAAGGCTTTTCTCTTACTAATCACCAAAGGTATGTGTTATACAAACCTATATCTCTGTAAGGAGAAATTCTTCGGTCCTTCTGAATCCAAAGCGGTACCAGAGAATTTATTTTAAAAGTGAGGTTGGGCCACAAAAATAACTACCGTCATTAACCTTTATAGTGAATCAGGGAATTGTGCCAAGCCATTTATATATATTATTTCATTTATTTCACAGCAGTCCCATTAGATGGAAGTATTACTGTCCACCACTACAAAATGTAGAAATTGAAGCTGAGAACAGTTAATAGCATGAGTAATATCGACTACTAAAATTAGAATGCCTGGAAGCAGGTGTTGGCACTAGCATTCAAATCCAGACCAGACTGTAAAACAAGCTTGTTCAACTCGCCTTATTTTTTACTGTTGTTGTTCTCTTGTGTTTTGTTAGGCTTTTAGCAGCCTGAAGCCATGATTTTTAGTTTCTGTCTCTAGTGCTAAGCGGAAAAGTATGAGTAAGGGACTTTACTGGCCCAACCAGAAACAGAAACTAAGAACCCATGACTGTATTCTCTCCCATGTTCACCTCTGCACCAACCTTTAATGTTTTCTTATTTCTGATCTGTAGCTTATATATAAACATAGCATCTTTTTTATTTAAGAAAAGTTACATTGTGTTATACATATTGTTTTGTGAATTGTTCATTCATTTTACAGTATATCAAGATGTTAATATATGCGTAATATATTTTATTTATGTGTAGAATAGTTTATTTTACTTCTGTGCTCTTAATGTATAGTTAGATGATTTCATAGTTGAATTTTGAAATAGTAGGGATTTAGCATTGAGGCTTCACATCTGAGTTCTAAGCAATAGGATTTAGTTCCTCCAATATGTATTTAACTTAGTATGGGTCATGTGAATATCAGCTTTCTAGATGCTCTTTTGTAAAAGTGAGATCAAAGTTTTTTAGATTTTCATTTAAAAATTCTTATTTGTCTTGACAGCAATTGTGAGTTTATAATTAACTAAGTAGAATTTTGTGTTTCAAATCCACATACCCTATAGGTGTAATATTATAATATTTTATGACTGAACTGAACAAATTATTTAATGGTGATATATTGGGGATTTGTTTGTATAGTCTGAAATGTGACCTTTAGAAGAAAAAGTCCCTATTACAGTGGAAAGTTTGGGGGTTTTTGTTTGTTTTTGAGATGATCTTACTCTGTCGCCCAGGCTGAAGTACAGTGTCATGATCATGGCTCATTGCAACCTCCACCTCTCAGGCTCAAAGTATCCTCCTGCTTCAGCCTCTGGGCACGCCAGCATGCCTAGCTAATTTTCTTAATTTTTGTAGAGATGGGGGTCTCGCCACATTGCTCAGGCTGGTCTCGAACTCCTGGGTTCAAATGATCCATAGCCTTGGCCTTCTGAAGTACTGGGGTTACAGGTGTGAGCCAATGTACCTAGCCACAATGGCAAGTTTTAATTAGTATTTTCCTTATCCTCTGTGTGTTAAAAGGAAACTAAAATATTAGTATATATTTTATTGGCACCTTTAAAATTTATATAGGCTTGTAAAGTTTTTTGATATCAATTTTGGAGGCAAATATATTAATAAGTATTCCTTTTAAAAACTGAAGGGTATTTTCCGACACTAACCATTATTTGATGGTTCCAGGGAATGGCATCTAGAATCTTAGTGTAAATGGCAAATGTTATGAACTGTGAGAAAGGAGATTGGCATTTAATTAGGTTGCAGACCATTTGAAACAATAATAGGAATGACATTTAAGGGGAGGTCTCAACTTCAATGCAGATCAGTAGCTGTGTATGAGGTCATTAGTTCTAGACACTAAGGTTTTATTTTAAGACTTTGTAAATATGCACTTTATTCTTCATATAATTTCATAAGTTGGAGACTTGACATTCCTATGATGGAAAAAAGCATACATGTGTGATGTTTAAATGATATAGAGACATGAGCTCAAATATGAGTTCAATTTTTTTTTTTTTTGCTTGTTTGTTTGTTTTTAGTTTTAAAAGTATTGGCCAGGTCTGGTGGCTCATGCCTATAATCCCAGCACTTTGGGAGACTGAGGTGGGCGGATCACCTGAGGTCAGAAGTTCAAGACCAGCCTGACCAAAATGGTGAAACCTCATCTCTACTAAAAATACAAAAATTAGCCAGGTGTGGGTGCACGCCAGGAGAATCACATGAACCCAGGAGGCGGAGGTTGCAGTGAGCTTAGCGTGCACCACTGCAGTCAAGCCTGGGCAACAGACTGAGACTGCATCTCAAAATAAATAAATAAATACAAGTATTATTTAATGGAGATTTTAATGTCATCTACATGGGCTGTCACCCCATATATTATTATATGGTAATAGCTTATGTTGTTAATACAAAAAAAAAACACACAAAGGAAATATGAAATCACTTGGAAGAGTTTTTATATTATGTGCAAACAGGTGAAACAAATCAGTTTTGTCTTTTTGACCAAATGCACTTTCACTGTAATACAAACACAACACACCAATCCCTTTAGGTTACCTGGCTAGCCTCTTGATCCTTTTTTTTTTTTTTTTTTTTTTAAGAGAAGGGGATCTCACTGTGTTGGCCAGCTTGGTCTTGAACTCTTGGCCTCAAGCAACCTCCCACCTCAGCCTCCCAAAGTGAGCCACCACGCCTGGCCCTCTTGATCCTTTAGATAGCCTTCCACTCTTTGTTACCTCTCTTCTTACGTTGGACTGTTTTGGGATTACTTCATCCTTTCTTCAAGATAGCTTTCTGGCCTGATACACTGGCTATGCCTATAATCCTAGCACTTTGAGAGTTCGAGACAGAAGGATTGCTTGAGCCCAGTAGTCCAAGACTAGCTGGGGCAACATAGTGAGACCCTGTGTCTACAAAAGCAGAAGAAAAAAAGATAGCTTTCTGACTTGCTTCTTAGACCTGTAAGAGCTTCATTTTCCGGGGGCTGTGGCAAATCAATACTAGACGAACTGTCAGGACTAAGAGTCAGTAGATCATATTGAAGACAGAGAGCAATGACAAATAATATTTTCAAGAGAAAGTAAAAAATTTGAAATTGTTAGTTAAAGCAAGTCAAAGTCTGTGTTAGTTATCTGTTGTCATAAGAATGCTGTGTAACTGACAACCGCTGTTGACATGGGTGACACACAGTAAGCATTTTTGCTCATGCTTCTCGGGTCATATGGGGACTAGCTAGGTGGCTTTACTGAGGTTGGCTGGGTTTACTCACGAGACTGGCTGGCTGCTGTTCTAGGCTGGCCTTAACCATATTAAAACTCTGCTCTGTTATATGTATCTCTAATCCTGCAGCAGGCTATCCTGGGCCTGATCTCATGATGAAGACAGGGCGCAGGAGAGAAAATATTCCCATAAGTCTCACTCACCAAAACAACCCCTCCACAGTACAAAATTAAGTAGCAAAGAATGTACATACAAAGTTGGTGAAGAATTGGGACGAATTATGCCATCTATCACAAAGCCAAATTGAGAGCATGTAACAATGAAAAAAGAGAGCTCATGAACCTTTTTAATTTTAATTCTTAATATTTACAGACAGGGTATCGCTACATTGCCCGACTGTTATGCAGGGAGTATTCGCAGGTGCAACCAGTGTTCTCTAAAGCCCCAAACTCCTCGGCTCGAGCAATCCTTTTGCCTCAGCCTCTCAAGTAGCTGGGACCACAGGCAACTCCACCACACCTGGCTGAGCTTTTATTTTTATTCCCAAAGATGTACGCTCCCTACTTGAATCCTAATGGTGTGTTTTTGCTAAATTTTTATGTCACTTGATACCACCTTCACTGCCAAAGAAGAGAGAAATTCATTGCTATGGTAATTTACTTAATGATTTCAGTTAATGTTAATATTACTATAAAAATCATAAGCCTTTTTTCTATATGACTTTTAAATTATATATGTTGACCTCTTATCACATTTTCTAATCTTTATTGTCCTAAACCTCTTTTCATTGCCACAGGCATATAATATTCAAACATTTTTCCTTTTCTTTTTTTTTTTATCTTTCTCATTTAAAATTTTTTTCTTCATTCCAGAATATGAAGTTTTTTAGTATCTGAGTAAATGGAATCCTCCATACCCACCCTAGAAAATATTAGTATTAGAAGTTTGAAAAGAAATTGAGTAATTGAATCTTGCACCATAATTTTTAACTGCCGTGTTATCACTTCAATACCATCAAGAAGATTTTTGAAATATGTTATTTAGTTTTTCCAGATGTTCTTATTGAGAGAATTGGTCAATTACATAGTCAATTTTTTACTGGGATTGGAACTCCTAACACTATAGAGCTTTTATATCTGTTGAAGCATATTAGTGATCAAGTAGAGCTTTTAATCCTACCCTTTTCCAAGGTATGAACTATAATTTAATGCCTTCGTGTATGCTTAAAAATTATGCTATTTGAAAGTATATTTCTGGGAGATAGAATTGTCAACATTTAGTCAAAGTTAGGCTGTGGTTTACTTAGAGCACCCTCCTTCCTAGCATACACCCACATACAAATGCATATCACATTAAAGATATAGCTGTACTCATAATAAGATTTAAAGAAAACCTGCGATTACTGCCCAGGGCCGCTATAGGCATCAACCTAGTGCGACAAACAGCAAGATTGCCTTGCAAATGGAACTAAGGCCAAAACATGCTTAGGAACTACATCTGCAGTATCCCAGTGTGACACCAGCTACCAGCATTAGATACAGTTCTGAATTGGAGACCTGCAGTAATTATATGGAAGGAGGCATGATTAATGGGGCAACTATAACTACCCCTCCCCCAACACATGTATTAGGCACAAACCCAGAATGAGGAAGACTTCCTTTTAAAAATTAGGATGCAAACTAAAACTCTTCATTTGAATATAAGCAAGCTTGTTTGAATCTTAGAAGCTATGGATTGTCTTTGATTATCCTTTGCTATATCAGACATGTAGCACACTTTTGAGCAGCTTTTATTCAACTCACTAGTATTAGGTTGTGCCAGTTTAGAGTATTTTCTGAGACATATCTAAAAGCAAAAATGGTGACATGGAAAGATTCTCTCTGTAATGGGAATTAAGAAAAATCCTCTGTCTCTTTCTCTATCTCTTTGAAAATCTTTTTAGCATATTCAGTATCATAGGGCAGGAATTGATAATCTAGTAATGGCAATGGGTTTAGGGGATTTGTGGATCCTAGGAAATTATAAAACTTACAAAACTTAGTTCCATTTGCAAGTTTTATGAAAACAGAAGTAGTTTTCAAAATATTTTTGAAGTTGTGAACCCCATATATCTGAGACAGGTCTCAGTTAATTTAGAAAGTTTATTTTGCCAAGGTTGAGGACTTGCAGAGACACAGCCTCCGGAGGTCCTGACGACATGTGTCCAAGGTGGTCAGAACACAGTTTGATTTTGTACATTTTAGGGAGTCATGAGACATCAATCAACATATGTAAGATGAACATTGGTTCTGTCCGGAAAGGCGGGACAATTCAAAGTAGGAAGGGAGCTTCCAGGTCGTAGGTAGATAAGAAATAAATGGTTGCATTCTTTTGAGTTTCTGAATAGCCTCTCCAAAGGAGGCAATCAGATATACATTTATCTCATTGAGCAGAGGGGTGACTCTGAATAGAATGGGAGGCAGGTTTGTCATAAGCAGTTCCCAGCTTGACTCTTCCCTTTAGCTTAGTGATTTTGGGGGCCCCAAGATTTATTTTCCTTTCACAGAATTTTCCTGGGAAAATGCTCTAACAGATTTTAAAGAGGCCTGTGATTCTTCCTCCTCAAGTAACTAAAAGTTATCTGGAAAATCCCCCAGGTATTTGAAAGTTAAACAGCAAACATTTAAATGATCTATAGGCCAAAGACGGATATTTTAAAAAAATATTTCGAGCTAAATAAAAATGCAAATAGAACAAATGTATTAGCATTTGTAGGATGCAGCTAACTCAGCAAAGTTCAAATCATTAAATACTTTTATTGGGGAGGAAAAAAGATCTCAATCAAGGATCTAATCTTCTACGTTAACAAACTAAAAAGAGAGAGAGGAAAAAAAGAGCAAATTAAACCATAACACATAAGAAGGAAATAATAAAGATGAGAGCAGAAAACAATCAAGTTAAAAAAAAAAAAAAAAACATGATTAAAGCCAAAAGCATATTCTAGAATTATGATTTTAGTAAAATCATTGTATACAAGGTATCACTGAAAACCACCTATTTCTATCTACCAGCTACAAACAGAAAATAGAATTCACTTTATAAAAGGCTATTTACAATGGCAGCAGAAAATATCAAATTCCAGAATTTGATATTTTCAAATTCTAGGAATAATTTGATATTTTCAAATTCTAGGAATAATTTGACAAAATATGGGCAAGACTTTACACTAAAACTATAAGTTGTATTGAGAGAAATTGAAGAATTTTTTAAATGATGGTATATGTGCTATTCATGTATTAGATGACTCAGTATTATATGGAGGTTGATTCTTCTGAAATTGATCTATAGATTTGATGTAATTCCAATAAAAATTCTAACTTTAAAAAAAGTTGATCAGTTGATTGTTAAATTTTTACAGAAATACAGAAATGTCAAGAATAACCAAGACACTTGTTTTAAGAGATGGAGTCTTGCTCTGTTGCCCAGGCTAGATGCAATGTCATGATCCTTGCTCACTGTAGCTTAAGGGATCCTCTGCCTCAGCCTCCCCAGTAGTTGAGATTTCAGGCATGAGTTACCACACTTGGCAATGAAGACACTTTTTTAAGAAGAGGAACAATGCAGAGCGATTTGCTCTACTAGATAAGAAGACTCATAAAGTTATAGTAAAGGCCAGGTGTGGTGTCTCACGCCTGTAAATCCCAGCACTTTGGGAGGCTGAGGAGGGAGAATTACTTGAGATCAGGAGTTTGAGACCATCCTGGGCAATTGAGTGAGATCTCATCTCTACCAAAAAAAAAAAAAAAAAAGTTCCAGTTAAGATAATGAAGTATAAAGTATTATCACAGGTATAGAAAAATGGAACATTGAAAGAGAAACAGTCCCACATATAGACAGTCACAGTATATTAAAATTCACACTAAACAATTAATTTTACCAAACAGCCACTTTTCTCCAGTTTAAACATCAACTGCCTAAAATAACATTACCAAAACTAAATGTAGTATATATTTTGGAAGTTTGGAGAAAACGAAGGAGTAAAGAGGTGTGTGTGTGTGTGTGTGTGTGTGTGTATGTGTGTGTGTGTGTAACATCTTTCTTTTCTTGGGTCTAGATTTTTTATGTTCACTTTTGGTACTTCAAAACATACGTGAGGCTGGGCGACATGGCTCACGCCTGTAATCCCAGCACTGTGAGAGGCCAAGGCAGGTGGATCGTTTGAGCCATGGAGTTCAAGACGAACTTGGGCGACATGCGAAACCCCATCTCTACTGAAAATACCAAAATTAGCGGGATGTGGTGGCACATATCTGATGTCCCAGATACTTGGAAAGCTGAGGCAGGAGGATCACTCGAGCCCAGAAGGCGGAGGCTGTAGTGAACCAAGATCATGGCCACTGCACTCCAGTAAGAGTAATAGAGGGAGGTCCCGTCTCAAAAAAAAAAGCATATGTGAGTACTATCTTTGCTAAGAACCCAAGAGAGAAAACTTTCTGAAAAAGTTTATGCCTTTCAGTTCTGTTTCAATTTTTACCATATGTAAGATTTTACAAGAAGGAATAATTTGATTAGTATTCAGAGGGACTGATCACAATGAATGGAACTGAAGAGGCAAGTCCAAGTGCCTAAAAAGGCAGTAGCAGCCTGGCAGTTATTGAAGCAATGTGTGTTCTGGACTTTGGTTATACCACCATAAAATGATACCTTCAACCCCAGATCCTCTTGCTTATAAGCCTGGACTCTTGAATACTGACAGACTTAAAACTGATTAAATGCTCTTGCTTTTCCAGAATTCCTTGTGACCCAGTCTGACATCCTTGAAACTATGTAACCTTAACCCTAGATCCTGCCAGCTCTAGCAGGCTATAGTAAGGGCTTTGTCCTTCACTCAGAATGAAGGGGAAGCTATTTAATGGTTGAATGCAGAAGGAGGAAATCTAATGCAAAAAGGAAGGGTTAGAATGCAGGAAGTCATAATAAGCACAAAACATTGATAAACATGTAGGTAAATCTAATCTTTAATTGCATAAAATTAGAATAGTGACTAATATGGAACATAGAAGTAAGATGGAACTAAAATACAAGTCCACATTAAGGTATAAAATGAGGAAAGAGTGATGGATATTAAAGCATTTTAAAATGCATGTCATTGTTCAGGATTAAGTTGAATATAATTTTTTTTTTTTTGACATGGAGTCTTGCTGTCACCCAGGCTGGAATACAGTGGCATGATCTTGGCTCACTGCAAGCTCCGCCTCCTGGGTTCACGCCATTCTTCTGTCTCAGCCTCCCGAGTAGCTGGGACTACAGGCACCCGCCACCACGCCCAGATAATTTTTTGTATTTTTAGTAGAGACGGGGTATCACCAAGTTAACCAGGATGGTCTCGTTCTTGTGACCTCGTGATCCCCCCGCCTCGGCCTCCCAAAGTGCTGGGATTACAGGCATGAGCCACCGCGCCTGGCTTAAATTGAATATAATATTAACAATTATGACTACTGAAAGAATAGAAATAGAATATGTAACTTAGAATTAAGTTAATGGAAAAGGGTAAAAAAGGAAACTATCAGCTGAGTAAAAGGCTGAAAAATATACAGAAACAAAAGAGGCAAAAATTGAATCATGACAAATAAGAGAAAGTTTATAAAAAGGTAGTAAAATAATTCCAACAAATGCATCACTGGTCATAATAAATATAAATATACTAAACTGACCACTGACATTTTTCGATTTGCATAGAATCAATGGCTGAATTCAGCTTCGTGTGACATACCTAAAATATAAGGACAGATAAAGACTGAAAGTAAAGGAATGGAGAAAAAATATTTCAGGCAAATACTAATCAGAAGAATGCTGACAACGATATTAACATCAGACAGAATAGACTTTAAGTCAGAAAGCATTATTAGGGATTGTGAAGGTCACATATTGAGAAAAGGAACAATTTACTAGGAAGGCAAAGAATTATGATATACGTTACAACACGGCCTCAGACTAATAAAGCATAAGTGGATAGAATTATAGAGAGAAATGGACAAATCCACTATCAAAACGAGAGACTGTGGTGGGGAAGAGGGTCAGTCAAGCCACATTGGAATTATATCCTTTAAAACTACTTCTCTTGAGATACTTTCTCAAACTGTTATAGCCATTTATGGCAAACACAATTATAGAATGACAAATATAATAGTGCCATGTTTTACAAAATGAATTCCTGCTTTCAATCAGGTAATGAACCTTTTTTCCTGGTTTTACATTGTAAACATTAATATTAAAACCAATATACAGAAAGAACCTAATTAACTTGGAGTTCAGTAATACACTTTTTTATTATTAGGACTTTAGTTGAACTGAAGATTATTGTTGGACTATATATAAAGAATTTCTTAGGCCGGGCGCGGTGACTCATGCCTGTAATCCCTGCACTTTGGGAGGCTGAGGTGGGCGGATCACCTCAGTTCAGGAGTTCAAGACCAGCCTGACCAACATGGAGAAACACCATCTGTACTAAAAATGCAAAATTAGCCAGGCGTGATGGTGCATGCCTGTAATCTCAGCTACTAAGAAGACTGAGGCAGGAGAATCGCTTGAACCCAGGAGGCAGAGGTTGCAGTGAGCCGAGATCGTGCCATTGCACTTCAGCCTGGGCAACAAGAGTGAAACTCCATCTCAAAAAAACAACAAAAAAGAATTTCTTACTATGAAAAGTAATAATGCATGTAAGATTACAGATTTAATTACATTTTTAAATTTTTTTTTTTAAAATAGAGTGGGGATCTCACTATGTTGTGCAGACTGGTCTCCAACTCCTGGCCTCAAGTGGTCCTCCCACCTCAAACTCCCAAAGCGCTGGGATTACAGGTGTAAGCCACCATGTCTGGCCCTTACCCCAGTTATTTTTTTTTTTAATTGTATTGATTAATTAGGCATTAATACTAGGAAGCTAGGATTTTAGTTATTCTGTATCCCTCAGAGTAATAAACTGTCATTCTTTTTTGAAATTCTGTAGTTTGAAGTTTAGTTTGTACTATAATCAAATTACTGTAAATCAAAGAGGCCTTATTCTCTACATTTCATGTAGATATGAAGGATTTTTTAAGTTGTTAATAAATTACTTACAGTATTCATTATTGGAAAGTGGGAAAATCTCAGCATACCTGAAAGTGAACAGTTCTTTCTTTTTCAAATAATTAGAAATATGCAGACTTATGACTCTAAATTTAATTAACAAGGCCGGTGTTTAGGTCATGAGTAGGTAGAAATTCTATCTGCTGTTCAAAAGCTTATGACCCTTTCAAGAAAAATAAAAGCTCTTAGGGAGGATAATAGATTTGATTAAATGATTCATTCTTAGCAAATTGTGTTTGCATTTCTTACCCCCTGTATTGCCAGGTGGAGGTTTTGACAGGAACATGGAAAATCTAGAGAAGGTTAATGAGGAAGTTAGGTTGAGACAGGGGCTTTGTGTAATGGGAATTGGTGGTGTTTGAGCAACAGAGCTTTGAATTACAAAGCTGTATTTTATTCCTGTGTGTTGTTCATGTTCGTCTCTCATGCATAAACAAGACATGATTTTGTTTCTCACTTTTCAGTTATATATTAACTGTTCAAACTGGATCCCATCTCTAGCTATCATCTCTTTAATAACAGATTTTGTGTGAAGATTTAGTCTGATGTTAAGATACAACTTTACCATTGAATCTGTTCTGTGGTTCAATTATACCTGTCTGTATTTTGTAAATAGCTAGTAAAAAACCTCTTTTTTAAATTGTCAAATATTTGATAAATTTAACAGTCTAGGGTATAACTAAGAACCAAGAAGGCAATGAACTCATTCTCTGAACTGCTAGAATTGATGTTACAGTGTCCATATACTAAAGTACACACATGTAACTCATAGGAAAGTCTCCCGGCTTTAACATCGTTAGTCCTCTGGTTTCCCACTTCAAAGCGAATTAGACCAAGATGAGGGAAGAATATCAAAAAAAGATCAAAAAAGAGAAAGTTTACACCTTAGGAATAAGGGGAGGACTCGTCAAATCACTAAAATTTAAAGAAGAATAGGAAACACCAAATATCAAAAGAGGTAGTAATCTAAGTTTGTTTAATGAATGAAGGGGAATGCAGCTCTATATACCCTACTAAGCTCGGATAAAGTCACTAAAAGCAGAGAAGAGATGTAACAGCATAAACACACTGCTCAAACACTAGTGAACATTTATAATGGTTAACCTAAGTAGAATTTGCCTTCTTCAGGTCCATGTTCTGTGTATCTTATTTATGAAACCAGGAAAGTGTGACATACACTGTGGGAATATTTTCTTGAAAATATTTTCTGATAGTTTTAGCACTCAAGAAAATTAGTTTCTTTTATTTTCAAAGTTTAGTTAGATTGATGTGCTGGGAAAGTGACAAATTGCTGTGTGAACCTACAGATTTGTCCTTTCCTATACATTTTCAAAATTGCCTAATAGACCCAACCTTTCCCTTGTTCTTAGACATGTCGGGTTTTCCAATTTCTCCGTTTTATAAATATAATCTTTGTGTATAAACTTTTCTGTATTATTTTCTTATGATACATTTTCTGGGGTTCGTTTTTGGTTTCTGTTGTTGTTTTGAGACAGGATCTGGCTCTGTCACTCAGACTGGAGTGCAGTGGCACAATTTTGACTCACTGCAACCTCAGCCTCCTGGGCTCACACCATCCTCACACCTCACAAGTAACTGGGACCTACAGGTGCGCACCACCACACCGAACTGATTTTTGTATTTTTTGTAGAGATGGGGTTTTGCCATGTTGCCTGGGCTGGTCTCAAACTCCTGGGCTCAAGCGATTCTCCTGCCTCAGCCTCCCAAAGTGCTGGGATTACAGATGTGAGCCACCCTGCCTGGCTCCATTGTCTGGAATTTTTTTACAATATATTTCTTACAATATTTTCTTACATATGTAAGGGTGTGGCAATTTTGAGGCTCTTGGAATATATTGCTCCTTAGTATCTCTTGACCTAGAGGATCATTGAACTGTATATCTAAAAACCTGATATGATATAGATCAGGAATTGCCAATAGATTTTATGCCCTGGGTCAAGTCTTAGAGATTTGTAGTCACTGCCTGGAGTGCAATGTTGAGAGACCATAAAAGGGCCACAGTTGATTATTGATGTCTTCTGTATGCATGGGAGTGGGCATAAATAGACCACTAGAAGTGCTTCCTTAATATCTGGAAAGTAACTTACTTACCCTTTTGTAGTTTATAAGTAATCTATAATATATTATTTTGTTCTTTTTAGACATTTTTTGGAGTCATCAACTTTATAACTCCCCACAAATAATTCTTAGATTTTCTTAATAGAAACTTAAAGTTGTCATCCAACTCATCCCTTGAATTGTCAGTTTTATTTCTTTTACTTTTAGTCCTCAGGCATGATGTTTAGGGAGATTTTGGTCATTTCATCTGCAGATTAACAGTTATATAAAAACATTCTTCATGTTATTATAACTATGTAATTTATTGTTTCAGTTATCTAGTCTCATCAGTTATTTCTCACACATTGAATTCACATGCTGTTCCTAATGAGCAGATGTACAGAATTAGAATTTCTGAAGAATATTTTGTTCAGATAATTAAATTTTAAAAAACAGTGTATCTTGTCATTTGCATATAAGAATTATTTTAATTTTTATTTAAGGATTTGTTTAGCATTTGGATTCCCTCTCATTCCTTGCTTGTGTGTGCACGTGTGTGTGTGTCTGTGTGTGTGTGTGTGTTTTGCAAATAAACTCAAATGCAACTCTTTTGGTTTCTAACATCTTTCCAGATTGTATTGAAATAGTGTAACATGATTAACCAGTATGTACATTTGTCCTATTTTACAATGTTGAATCTCTTATTGCTCCCACTTTTCTAGTTCCCTCATTCTCAGTGCTTTACAGCCAAGCTGTATTTTTGCACCTTGGTACAATTTTATTCATCTCAAATAAGATAGGCTTTGAAAAAACAAGCATATATAATAAGCATCTTCTACTTTGAGACACCTTGCTGAACATGTACATGAATTAGTGATGTCAATTTTAAGGAGCTTGCAGGAAATGGCTTGAGATAGTAAAGGTTAAAGTGGCTGAAGATGAGTGGAGGATTATGAAGTAGTTGAGGTGCCTACTTTGTACAAGATGCTTTGTTACCACAACCCAAATGGAGCAAAACCTACTCTGTAACTCCAGGCAGCTTCACTGGCATTTGGTTCTCATTCCTAAATGCTAATCTGTTCAGTTGGTCCCTAGCCAGTACTGAGATAGACTAGAGGTTGGGGGAAGGAACCAAGCAAAGGAAAAGTGAAAAGAAAATACGAATAAGACATACAATTGTCTGGAGATAGAAATATATGGTATTACCATTTTTAAGGCATTTTACAGTTTACATAACATACTTTGGTATAAATTGTATTATTAGTTCCATGTTACAGATTAAGAAATTGAAGCTACAAGTCACTCAGCTAGCAAGTGGTAGGGACAGCAGACATTCTGGGAACATGAGTTTTCTGATTGCTTCTGTTTTTTCAGGGAAGTATACAGCAGAGTCATCAACTGAGAATAAGGAGGAGGGAAGGAGGTGTCGGAGATTAGAGAAATGAGGAGAAGGCGAGGAACAATCTCCTAGGGGCTTAGGAGCATGAATGGGATATTTAACAGTATTGACAGGCAACATCAAGAACCCACCTTGGTTAAGTGATCATAGATTTAAAGTCCAACCGGTGAGAAGCTCATTCAGCTTCTCACATTCAGGCATTGACTTGGTTTCGCCCAGGACTAGAATTTTCCTAAGTGACCATGAATATATGTATTCTTAATACCCTGCCCCGCCTGCTCTCTGAAAACTAATGAACTCTCCAGGCCCCAGTTTAAAGCCAGTATCTCCACAGGTACACTGGATCCCATTTCCTCTCAAGATACCACTCACTGCTGAAAAGATGTCGCTCACTGCTGAAATTGATGATAATGAATAACATAACATAATCTAATCCAGAAAGGAAGGAAGCAAAGACATGGGTATCAGGGACTCCTGCGAGATAGAATAAGAAGGTGGTACATTTGGGAGGTCTAAAGGGGTTACTGAATTATTGGAATTAGAATCAAAGGGATGGCCAGTACAGTGGCTCATGCCTGTAATCCCAGCATGTTGGGAGTCTGAGGCAGGTGGATCACTTGAGGCCAGGAGTTCAAGACCAGCCTAGCCAACATGGCAAAATCCCATCTCTACTAAAAATACAAAAATTAGCCAGGTATGGTGACATATGCCTGTAATCCCAGCTACTCAGGAGGCTGAGGCACAAGAATCACTTGAACCCAGTAGGCGAAGGTTGCAGTGAGCCAAGAACATGCCACTATCCTCCAGTTTGGGTGACAGAGAGAGAGCCTGTCTTAAAAAAAAAAAAGAAAAAAAAAACAAAGAGAAATGTAAATATATATCTACCTATTGTGTACTCACAGAAATTAAAATTAAAAATAAGTAAAATCAAAGGGAAAGATTTGAAATGGCAGCCCGAGAGTAGCATACTTAAACTCAGATTCGAAAGAGTTCAGTGATTATAATGGCAAGATTATAGAGTGTGACCATGGAAGAAGATAAATGAGTTGGAGTGAATAGTAAGATTGTTGAAGGAGAAGAGGACAAGGAACTGAGAGCCCATTGTATTGGAAGGATCATCTATTTGAAGGTTGATTTAATCAAGAAGCAGGGGTCAACAGCAGTGAGCAAACCTAGTGCCCAGATCTTGGTCTCTAATTCCATTTTCCACTAAAAGGAACCAGAACTCTTTGGAGACATGGCTGATGCCAGATAAAAGTATTTCATCAATGTAAATCTGTGAAATTGATAACAACTTTGGTTTTGTAAGAAAATATCCTTATTAGGAAATACACACATTGAAATATTTAAGGGTAAATATAAAAGGCCATAATGTATGTATAATTCAGAAACAAATTACGCACATTCCTGTATGTGACAGAGAGAGAGAATACAAATGATAAAGCAAACGGGATAAAATGTAACAATCGGTAAATCCAGATAGAGAACATACAGTATTCCTCGTACTGTTTTTATTTTTGCAACTTTCTGTAAATTTGAGATTACAGTGGCATGGGTCCACTTATACACAGATGTTTTTCAACCAAAGGCAGATCAAAAGTACCATATTCATGGGATATAAAACCTGTATATATAGAGAGCCAACTTTTGCTGTACACAGGTTCCTCAGGACCCACCGTGGGACTTGAATATGTGTGGATTTAGGTGGGGGGGGTGGGTGTTATGGTCCTGAAATCAATCCTCCTTGTATACTGAGGGGAGACTATATTTCCAAAAAAACAAAAACTACGACAAGAGTGGTATTGGAGAGAGATACACGGTCATCCACTTAGCTAAGTGTTGGACTTGGACTGATTATATTCTGTGCAGTAAAATCAGGATAAGCAGCAGATTATTTACATCTCCAGTCTTTTGGAAACTTACATTTTCACTTTGATATTTTTATTTTGTTCTTTGTTTTTGGCATAATGACGTTTCATTTTTTGTTCTTTTATGTCAATAACGTTTTATACCCAAAACTATAATATTCTTTTTATATAGCTTTATAGGTCTTTTGTACTTAAGTCATCTCTTAACCTTCATTTTCACAAGGTTCTCAGAGCATCAGTCAATAACCTTGGAAGCCTGGGATTCTTTCTATGCTTTTTTAAAAAACAGTTTTATTAAGATATAATTCACATATCATATAACTCACCCATTAAAGTGTACAAGTCAGTGGTTTTTAGTATATTCACAGTCAATTTTAAAACATTTCATCACCCCAATAAGCAACCTCATACCAGTTAGCACTCACTCCTCATATACACCACTGCCCCACTGCAATTTCCAATCGACTTTTGCACATATAGATTTGCCTAAGCTGGATATTTCATATAAATGTAACCATTTAATATATGGCTTTTGTGGTTGTTTTTTTCACATAGAATAATGTTTTCAGAATTCACCTATGTTGTAGTATGTATCAGAGCTTTATTCCTTTGTGTTGCTAAGTAATGTTCCATTGTGTGGTTATTCTACATTTTATTTGTCAGTTGGTTGACATTTGGGTTTCTATTTTGTTATTATGAATAAATGCTGCTATGAATATTTGTGTACAGATTTTTGTGTGAACATATGTTTTTATTTCTCTTACATATATCACTAGGAGTTGAGCTGCTGTGTCACATGGTCACTCTGTATCTACCTTTGAGGAAAGACCAGATTGTTTCCAAGCAGCTCCTCCAATTTTACATTCCCACCAGCAATGTGTGAGGGTTCAGTTTTTCTACATCCTGGCCAGCATTTGTTATTACCTGTCTTCCTGATAATAGCATCCAAGAGGGTGTGACGTAGACCTGTCTATACTTTTAAACCCCCAAAATATGATCAGTCCTCATTAATAAAAGATCTCTACCCTTTTCTAGCAGCAAGAATATCTCCTCATTGAATACTGAACACACAAAGCAAATTGAAATAAAATAACATAAAAATTCTTACATATCTAGCAGCAGGCATATCTCCTCCTTAAATACTGAGCACACAAAACAAATTGAAATAAAATAACATAAAAATTCTTTCCCTTTCCCATATCTTTGTTCTTCAAAATTGATTGGAGAGACTCTCAAGAGAAGTAAGAGAGATTGGATTTTTAAAATTGTACAGCTAGAGCTTATAACATTTAAATGCCCATTATAGTCAGATGTATATTTAGCATCTGACCCCCCCCCCCCACCCCAAGTCTGCCATACCCACTGATGCCACTCACCATGGCCACTTACACTTTCAGAGTGCCTTATTCAGGAGCCTCTCCCCATCCTTACCTTGGCACAGACCCCATCATTTGCTTTCTCTTGGGAGCTCAGTTTCTATTAGTATTAGTTCACCATATTATTGATTAAGTTGGATTTTGTGGACTCTTGTAAGTGCTTAAGCATTATCTTTTTAACATAGTTCTACAGGAAAATAAATATATTTTCAGGTCACCACCTTAGAACACAGCTTGTTTGCAAGTTTGTCATTATCTGTGTCCATGAGGAAAGTCAAAATAAATTGGAGTTGTTTAACTTGGTTATGCTTCCTATGTCCTGATCAAGTTTAATTTATCTTTAAATAATAATTGTTATAGAGGATTGGATTAAAATCTGATCAATATGAGAATGGTTGATGTATTTTTTCTTAAATTTGAACCATGACAGTTAGAGATAATAAAGCATTCCATGTCCCTTTCCCTAAAACTCATGAATTTAGAAGTAAATTAAAGGTCAAGTGTAGAAAGGTTTTAATACCACGTCTACTGATAATCTATACACAGTATAATTTGGGGCTTTTTTTAATCTATAAAAAATCAAAGTTATACCCTCTTTGCACCATTCATTTCATTAGTGTATTAGGATGGCTGTCAAATATACATGGGAGTTAGGTTTATTTTTATTTATTTCTCTAACCATCCCCTTTTTCCCTCTTTCCCCTCTCTCTCTTCTCTCCTTTCCTCTTTATTTGCGGGCTTATTTCTGAGTATTTGAATAGAAAGAAGCCCAGTTGGCAGTTGCCAGAAGGTATTCCTTAGGATTACTATGTTATTATATCAAAATAATAGCACACATGGGGCATTTGGGTCACACCTGCTTCAAGAGTCCATCAGCTGTGAAGTATTAACGGAGCCGTCCATGCAGGACCAATTGTACTTCCACATCCACGTTGTTTTCTCTACACAGATTGCTGGCTTTACCTCAAGTCCAAAGCTTTAACTTGACCTGAATATTTCCCCTCTTTGTCAGAGGGGCATGAACTTCTCTCCCCTTAAAGAATGTGTGTGTGTGTGTGTGTATGTGTATGTGTGTGTGTGTGTGAATTATCATTTTGACACATTCTTTCGATGTTGAATTCTTACAGCTCTCCACACAAGGAGATGCAAGTCAGGTGATTGGGCCTCTTACTGAAGGACAGAGAAGAAATGTGGCAGTAGTGAATTCATTGTATAAGTTGCACCAATCAGTAACAAAGGTAACTTTTATTTTATTAAGTTTTTTTTACTTAGTTTTAAATTCTTCTTCTTGCCTCAAATTTGGACAGTTTACAAATTGTTATTTAATACTTTGGAAAAGAATACAATGAAAATATTTTGATTATAACATAAACTAAGGAGTTAACTCTTTTAAACAGTCTTTGATTCTGGCCTTCATTGTTTGTATGACTTTTTGTTTGTACATTCAGTTTAAAACACATGAACTGTAGATCCTCAAGTTAATTAAGTTTATTGAGCAAATTATTGGAGGACAAATCATACATATTTCATACTTATTGAAATGGGTAATTTGATATAGTGTGGATGATAGTAAATTATAGCAAAGCTGATGACAGAATAAGAATGCTGAAGCCCTCCAACATGTCAAAAATGTTCTATTAATATCTTTGCATTAAAAAGTCAGGGAGGAACTGTATTAAAAACTGAATTTTTATGATATAATCACTGATGAATGCTTACAAATAGATAATGTGTATTCATTTTGCTGTTTTTCTACTAGGCATTTAAAAGAAATGGCTGAACCTTAACTTGTTTGCCTCCATATATTATGTCTAAGGTGAACTGTATTGTTAATTACTAAAAAAGCAACACTTCCAAGTCCATCTGTGACTTTGGAGTAGCTTGTGCTTAATTATTCTCTATAGGTCATTTTTGAAATATGTTATAAATAGGAAGATAATAATTTAGAAGACCTGAAGAAAGCTAATGGTTAAATGATGTTCTTGAAAACTTGACTTATAGTATGAGCTTTAATATACTAGATTGTGTTTTAGAATAATTCTAAGTGACTGTTACTCACTTATTTAAAGATTTTAACAAGTCCTTTTATCAATTAGGGGTTTCTAAAAATGTGTATTTTACACACTAAACAAAAGGCATGTTAAAGAGTTATTAATAGGGAAATCTCAGAAGGGTAAAAATTATTTTAAAAACACTAAATGATGTATTTTCCATTTTCTTTAATCATTACTCCAAAGCACCATAAGCAAGGAAAGATTGTGTTCTATCTAGCCTACTTTAAATGTCTTTATTGATATTTTCAAAATTTTCATGATGTTTGTATTGATTTGTAAAAATTGAAATGCTGACATTTTTATTTTAAAGACTTGTTGGAAATTAGAGTCAGCCTAAAGACATGAGTGAAAGAAATGAGTAAATATGGCTTTATTCTGACTTTTTCCAGTTTAAACTTTATAATTAAAACCTATGTAACATGAATAAAGGAAACCTAGCTCTCAGTATTTATTATTGTTATTTGAAGTATGTATTTTCTTTATAGACAAAATTATTTTTCAACCTATCTTAATAAATACTGATTTTTAAAATCATGTATAAGATATTACTATAAAGCAATGATAATATTGTATATATAGTTTGTGGAAACAGCTTTATTATGCTATGATGAAAATTAGTATTTACAGAAATAGACTTAAGCAAAACTATAACTGGATCAAAACCTTGTTCTAGGTTGTTTCCAGTCAGAGCTCATTCCCACCGGCAGCTGAGCAAACTGTAATTTCAGCTCTAAAGGTAAAAGAATTTAATCTTTGACTCTATAGATCAAAGTGGTTTTAGGATTATTTGTTTTGCTGAGTGGGAAATGTTACATTTTATAATTCAGAATCCTGTATATATACAAAAGTAGCATGTTTATAATTATCCTAAAGAGAGTAGATAACGAGTGTGTTTATGTTTTCTAGAATTTAAAAATAGACCCTTTTGGTGTCTACAGATTGTGTTCTACTTATGACAGTTATATATATAGAAGCAAGAGTCTTTTTTGTTGTTGTTTATATTTTCTTTTTTATTTTTTATTATACTTTTAAGTTCTAGGGTACATGTGCACAGCATGCAGGTTTGTTACATATGTATACATGTACCATGTTGGTGTGCTGCACCCATTAACTCGTCATTTACATTAGGTATATCTCCTAATGCTATCCCTCCCCCCTCCTACACCGTGGAATACTATGCAGCCATAAAAAAGGATGAGTTTATGTCCTTTGTAGGGACATGGTTGCAGATGGAAACCATCATTCTCAGCAAACTCTCGCAAGAACAGAAAACCAAACGGCGCATGTTCTCACTTATAGGTGGGAATTGAACAATGAGAACACTTGGACACAGGAAGGGGAACATCACACACCGGGGCCTGTTGTTAGAAGCAAGAGTCTTACATGTATTTATCTAATGGCAGTACAACCCAGTATTATTCCAGTAAAGCAATGGTTCTCCACCAGAATCATTTTGTCCCCTAGGTGGCATTTGACAGCATCTGGAGACATTCTGGATTGTCATGACAAGGTGGAGATGCTACTGACATCTAGTGAGTAGAGGCCAAGGATTTTGCTGAACATTTTGCAATGCATAGGACAATGCCCGCCCCTCTCTCATAAGAGAATTTTCCAGTCCAAAATGTCAGTAATGCCAAGGTTGAGAAACTCCACTTTAAACTGAGGCATAAAACCAGAATGTATTCTCATTTTTTATATACAAACATAAGTATACCCCCTTTCTATTATTTAGGAAATTTCATAGAAAATAATGGTATGAGATTCAGAGCCATATGTAGTTGACAGTATCTCTTTTAAAAGCAGGCAAATTATTCATTCTTACAACAGTACTAGAGAGGTACATTTTGAAATATTACTACAACCCTTCAAGTTATGTATTTGTATTCCCACATTATACATCTTAGAAATAATATCTTGCTCAAGGTCATATCGCTGGTAAATGCAGACCTCATTAACTCTAAAGAGTTATGTCTACTACACTTTGCCACCATCATTCCTTTATTTGCTAATATTTATTCAGTACTTGGTAAGTAAGTAACTGAGGCCATATAGCATAGACTCTGGAGCCAAACTACCTGTATATGAATCCCATCTCAGCTATTTAACCAGCTATATGGTTAAATAAGCTCAAATGACCTCAAACAAGTAAATAAGCTCTCTCTTGCCTTAGTTTCTGCATCTATAAAATGGTACAATAAACCTACACAAAGGTAATAGATTTCAACTATTATATTGGATTTACATCTCTAAGGGAGAGTTTTAAAATTGAGATGAAAGTCTACAAGTAAACCCTAAGGAGAAACACATATTTAGAGAAAAGAAGAAACAAGGAAAGAACAATCAGAAGAAGGAAGAAAATTAGGAGAATACTGTGTCACAAATCCTAGAGGGGAGGGGAGCTTCTAAAGTCAAATGCTTTAGAATTTACAGGGAATGAGGATTTAACAGGCACCAAAATACAACTAAATTCATATATGAATGGATTGATTCATTGAGGGTAAGAGAAGGAGACAGTCTGTTTTCCCCCAATGTATTAAAAGTACACTTGTATGCTTTCTCTATATCCCTTTTTCCCCCAATGTGCTTTAAATATTTTTCCATAATAAAATAATTGTTTTTAGTAAGGTTGGCATACGTATCGTTGATCATAACATCAGGTCAATACAACAAGCCTTAAAGTCTTAACATTCTTGGTTCCAGACAGGGAATGGATACTCTTCTATAATTCCATATTTTTTTCTTCTAGCAGTAACTATCAAACATTTTTTGATAACTACCCAAAATAAGTACATTTTATTTTGTGCCCTCATACATAATACATAAGCATTTATAAATATATATACATGTATGTAATTGCATAAAGTGTACTTCTCTACACATTTATGATTGATACAGAAGTTTCACAAAATAATACTTATCCTTGTTTTGTGCATGCATTCTAATATTTTCTATGCTAGTGTATTACTCTTTAAAACATCACGATAGTGACCACTGAATTGATTTTTTTGACCTCTAATGGTCCGACACAACCCATAGTTTCAGAAAGTCCATTCTCTGGATTAAGACAGAGTGCCTTCACTTTGATGATAAAAATCACTTGGAGAGTTAAAAATAGAAATTACTCATGGACTGTATTTCAGTATAGGGTAGTTTCTCTGAATCTTTATTTTTAACAGACAACAAAGATTATTCTTTTAATATTAGTCACTTTAGGCAGGGAGCTGGAGTCAGTGCAGGGAAAACTGCCCTAATCTTGGGCTGTAGCTGTCACTTTAAGTTTTGCTTACCAGGACCAGTGCTGTGTGTAGCTGGGTCTGTACTTCACTAAGATATACCAATTTTGCCTTTATGAACTGGATAACAGAAGACTAACAATAAGTACAAGGCCCTCCTGCAGTGACCTCATCAGTTGGAGACTTCACTGCTCATGTTAATACACTCACTGAAAGTTTTAACTTTGCTCTTTAAGTCTTATAAAAAAACTGTTATGACTTATTAAGTGAAAAACAAAACCCCTGACTTTAAAAGGAATGTTGAAATTTCATACAATTGTTGGAAATTTAATAAATCACTTTGAATTCAAGGTAGAAAGTTATGATGTATAAATGCCTGCAGCCCAAACCAGAAATCTGTTTGATTTTATTTGATAGAGAAGATATGAAACGTACTTTTTAACTTACTGAAAAATATATAGACTTATAACAGTCTTTTCTTCTCTACCTTGAGATTTTATCCAAAATTAAATGTTATTTTAGGCTTGAGGTTCATCATTACATATTCTTTTTTTTCATTTATTCAGAAATATTTATTGTCTATCATATGCCAGGTATTAGTGATACACAGTGAAAGTAACAAATAAAGTCCTTTCCCGTGTAGAGCTTTTATTGTCATGAGGAGCCCAGTGGTGACAAGTGCTATGATAAAAAATAGAGCACAGTAAAGGATAGAGAATGGGGATGGAAGGAAAGTGCTATTTTATATAGGCTTCTCCAATCAAGAGACATTTTAGCAAAAATCTGAAGGAACTGAAGGAGTGAGCCAAGCAGCCATCTGGGGCAAGTGTTCCAGGAATAGAGACCTGAATTGGACAGGCTTGTAATAGTCACAGAAGAGCCAGGAGGCCAGAGTGGCTGGAACAGAGTGAGTGAGAGCAGAGGAGCAGGAGTGAAGTTGGAGAGGGAGCAGAGCAGGGATGGGGTGGCGAGCAGAACATGCAGTCTCCATCATCACATATTCTAAAAATTGTCTAATATGTCATGAATGGCATAATTAATATTGAGTATACATTTAGAGTTATTTCATTATAACTACCATAGCTATATAAGTACCATTTAAACCCCTTGGCCCAGTAAATCTGATCCATTTTTTTCTGAGATTTGTCTTGTGCAGATAGTGATTACGTTGCCAAATTTATATATGGCAATGCTTCTTTCTCCCTTTTTGTGTGGGTTTGATGTTCTATATAAAGGAATATTCCAGATTGCTGAGGCTCCAATATTTTTGTAATTTTAACTATTTTAGGTAAATCTTTTTAAAATGTATAACATATTTCCCTGCTTTGTAAAGAGCATATGAAATATAATCTAATCTTCTTTCTCAGTTTCCTTGTTAGTTGTTAGTTTCTATCCATCCTTAAAATGAAGGCATTCCCCAAGATGCTCTCTTCTCTTCCTATTTCATATTTTCCCTAAGTGGGAAACCTCACCCAGCAGTACAGTTTTCTCTGTAAACCACCATTTCTTATGCAAATAGAGATTTTTATTTCTTACTTTCTGATCTTTATGCCTGTTTTTCCATGCCTTGTTTCACTGTCCAGGATCTGCAGTACAGTGTTGAATAGAACTGGTGAGAATGGACCTCATTTACTTGTTTCTGACCTGGGGGTAAAGCATTCAGTATTTTACAGTTTTAAGTATAGTATTAGCTATAGGTTAATGATATAATAATGTTAGCTGTAGGTTTTTGATAGATGACCTTTGTCAGACTAAACAAGTTCCCTTCTATTCTTAGTTTTCTATTTTTTATTATAAATGGTGTTGAGTTTCATTAAATAGCTTTTTCCACATCTATTGAAATAATCATATAGCTCTACTCTTTTATTCTGCTAATGAAGTATATTATAGTAATTTATTTTCAAATATCAAACCAACCTTAGTCATGATGTATTACCCTTTTTATGTATGGCTGGATATTTAATGTATCTTTTTATGTATTCCTGGATACTGGTTTACTTAATTTTTATTAAGGATACTTACATCTATATTCATAAGGAATATTGTCATAAAATTTTCTGTCTTTATTTGGTTTTGGTAGCAAGTTAGTACTGGCTTCACTAAATGAGTTTGAAAGTGTTTCCTCCTCTTCTGTTTCCTAGAAGAGTTTGTGTAGAATTTGTTTTTGTTTTTGTTTTCGTTTTTTCCTCAAGTGTTTAGTAGAAGTCACCAGTGAAGCCATCTGGGCCTGTAGTTTTCTCTGTAGAAAGGCTTATAACTACACATTAATTCATTTAATAGAGAAAGGGCTATTTGTGGTATCTATTCTTTTTGAATGAGCTTTGATATTTTGTGACGTTGAAGGTATTTATCTACTCATCTTAGTTATCTAATTTGTCAGAAAAATCTATGTAATACTTACTATCCTTTTGTGATTTGTTTAAAGACAGGATTCCACTATGCTGCCCAGGCTGGAGTGCAGTGGCTATTCACTGGCACGATTATGGCGTGCTACAGCCTTGAACTCCTGTGCTCAAGGGATCCTTCTGCCTGAGCCTTTGAAGTGGCTGGGACTACAGTCATAAACCACCGTGCTGAGCTCACTTATCTGTCTTTTTGATGTCTTTGGGACCTATAAGAATAACCTCTCTTTCATTTTTGATATTGTTGATTTGTGTTCTCTTCTGTTTTTTTCTCGATCAATCTAGCTAGGAGTTTAGCAACTGTGTTAATCTTTTCAGTGAAACAGCTTTTAGCTTTATTAGTTTTCTCTGTTTTCTATTTCATAGATTTCTGCTTTTATCTTTTTTTATTTTCTTCTTTTTGTTAGTTTCAATATTTTCTGTTTATCTTTGGATTTATGAGTTTTCTTTGCTATTTTTTAAGATTATTTGAGACTTTACATCAGTAATTTTAGACCACTTTCCCCACAAATAAACATTTAACATTGTAAATTTTCCACTAGCACTGCAATTTTTCTGTGAATACTTGTATCTTCATTCAGGTTGAAATATTTTTCTAATTTCCTTTGTGATTTCTTATTTGAGTCATGGATTATTTAGAAATGTGTTTTTAAAATTTCTAATTACTTTTGGGTTCTGCATATATCTTGTTACTGATTTCTAATTTAATTCTGATAACAGAATTAAATGTTGATGATTTTACCTTTTTTTAAGCAAAAGCAAGTCTATTAAGAAAATAAACAAAAGAATGGATACTTCATAGGCAGAGCAGCCAAATGATGATCTTTAATGATTATTTTAAATCATCATTTAAAATCTGATGAGTTTAAATTAAATTTTATCATGTGAGTGTGATGGCAAAGAACACTGCTAATTTTCTTTTGCCAGAAATGTATTTCACTTCATCTTTGAAAGATATTTGTACAGAAAATAGAAATACGGGTTTGAGAGATATTTTTCTCTCAGCACTTAAAATATGTTCCACTGTTTTCTGGCCTCCATGCTTTCTGATAAGAGGTTATTACTTATTAAAATTAATTCCCTTGTATGTAATCTTTTTTTTTTTTTTTTTTGGCTAGTTTCAAGATTTTCTGTTTATCTTTGCTTTTCAGCAGTTTATGATGTGCATAGTTCTCACAAAATTATCCTGTTTGGGATCTGCTGATTTTCCTGAATCTGTAAATTCGTGCTTTTCATTATTTTGGGAAGTATGAGGCCTTTTTCCTTCCCAAGTAGTTTTGCTGCCTCATTCTCTCTCTGCCCCATTATTTTTTCTTCTTACAGGACTCCAGTGACCAGTATATTAGATATTTTGCAGTTGTTTCATAGGTTTAATTATTTTTTAGTGTTTTTTTCTCTTTTCCTCCAGAGAGATTTCTGTTAATTCTATCTTAAGGTTCATTGACTCTTTCCTCTGTCATCTGTATGCATAATTCTTCTACTAAGCCTATCCAGTGAATTTTACAATTTCAGATACTATATTATTTTAGTTTAAAATTACCTTTTTAAAATATATGTCTTCATTCACTCTACTGAGATTTCCTATTATTTTATTTATTGTGAGCATATTTTTCCTTGCCTCATTGAGGTTCTTGCCTGATAATTCTAGAGTCCGGTTCATCTCAGGGTTAGCATCTCTTGATTGTCTTTTCCCTTGAGAATTGATAAAATTTTATATGTCTAGTAATTCTGAATAAATCCTGAACACTGTGAATGTTATGTTGTGTAGAAACAGGATTTTTTTTTTTTTTTTTTTACATTTCTTTTTTTTTTTTTTTTTTTTTTTTTTTTGAGACGGAGTCTCGCTCTGTCGCCCAGGCTGGAGTGCAGTGGCCGGATCTCAGCTCACTGCAAGCTCTGCCTCCCGGGTTTACGCCATTCTCCTGCCTCAACCTCCCGAGTAGCTGGGACTACAGGCGCCCACCACATCGCCCGGCTAATTTTTTTGTATTTTTTAGTAGAGACGGGGTTTCACTGTGTTAGCCAGGATGGTCTCGATCTCCTGACCTCGTGATCCGCCCGTCTCGGCCTCCCAAAGTGCTGGGATTACAGGCTTGAGCCACCGCGCCCGGCTTTTTTACATTTCTTATAAGCATGTTGGTAATTTTGCTTTAGCAGGCAATTAACTTGGTTATACTCAAACTGTGTACTGTCATACCTTCAGTTGGCCACACCTCAATCAGTTCACTTCTGTAAGCCTCAATTGCAAGCCACATTTAGTTTGCTCTGCACATGCATTGTTAATGAGTTAGCTGAAGACTCGTGCCAAGTTTAAACTTAAAATTAGGCAGTCTTCTCTGGCTCTGTCCTTTTTAAGCTCCCTCTCTCACTCTGCAGCAGCTCTGTACCACTGCTGTGGCCTTATAGTTGTACTCCTTTTTGTAGTCTAATTTATCCAGTTTACTTTCCAACATGGTTTTTTCCTAAATCCAAATCATTAACCACATTTTGTGTATTGCTTAAAACCCATCATTGGTTTCCTGGTTCCTTTAGGATAAATTCCTAACTTCTTAGTAGCCTATACAAAGTACACCTCTTGCTGCCTCTGTCTTTTCCAGGCACTCATGCTCCATATGCGCTGAATGTCTTGTGGTTTCCCAAGTGCCTCAGTTTTCCCAAACTCCTATGCCTGGGAATACAAAACTTTTTGAGTGTCAACATGACGCTCAAAGGAAGGTGCTCACTGGACCTTTTCAGATTTTGGATTTTGGGTTACTCGACCTGCATGACTTTTTAACTATTCTCACTAGACTCTGAGCTCCTGTATGGAGGGCAAACTATATGTACACACACACACACACACACACACAAAATCCTGTACATTGTATATTTATTTTTACCAGAGATTAAGGGTTATAGATTAGGAATTTAATGATTAAGGGTCCTATATTTTACCTTTCCTCATTGATTTTGATCATTTGTATGAGCCAGAACTGTCTATCTTCATTATATTTAATTATCTTTGAAGTGTATATAATATATTTACATTTTTGATTTTATGTGTTTTGAGCCTCGGTCATTATTTTCACACTAAAAAGCCATAACTAAGACCTAGGATTTTACTTCAAGTAACTGATGATTTATACCTCCCTGTTGAACAGTTTCCCAACCATGACACTATCAACATTTTGAGCTGGGTAATTCTTTGTTATAGGGGCTGTTCTGTATTCCGTAAGATGTTTAGCAGTATCTTTGTTTTCTACCTACCAGATGCTAGTAACAAATTTGTACCCCCATCCCCAACTGTGACAATAAAAAATGTCTTTAAGCAATACCAAATGTTTCCTGGGGAGCAAAATTGCCCACAGTTGAGAGTCACTGCTGTAGAACTCTCAACAGAAACCTAATTCATGAAATGCCCAACTGTTGTGCCTATTAGAAACATTGTACTGGAACCTACTTAAAGGGTAGGAGGTGGGAACAGGGGAAGGAGCAGAAAAAAATAACTATTGGGTACCAGGCTTAGTGCCTGGGTGATGAAATAATCTGTACAACAAATCCCCATGACACAGCAAACCCCTATATAATAAATCTGCACATGTACCCTTGAACCTAATAGTTTAAAAAAAAGAATCAATGTCTATTTATTATATTCTCTCTGGTTAAAAGCATATGATGTTGTTCCAATTCTTAAATAATTACTTTTGGTCTTGCCTAACTCTTTTGCGAAACTTAAATGTGTTTGTTTAACCTTTACCTCATTAGTGGTACTACTTCTTGCGTCTGCGTTCCTTTCTCCCTGGGCTTATTTAACTACTGAACCTTCTGGAAAAAATAAGAAGAGTGGGCCGGGTGCGGTGGCTCAAGCCTGTAATCCCAGCAATTTGGGAGGCCGAGACGGGCGGATCACGAGGTCAGGAGATCGAGACCATCCTGGCTAACACGGTGAAACCCCGTGTCTACTAAAAAAAAAATACAAAAAACTAGCCGGGCGTGGTGGCGGATGCCTGTAGTCCCAGCTACTCTGGAGGCTGAGGCAGGAGAATGGCGTGAACCCAGGAGGCGGAGCTTGCAGTGAGCTGAGATCCAGCCACTGCACTTCAGCCTGGGTGACAGAGCGAGACTCCGTCTCAAAAAAAAAAAAAAAAAATAAGAAGAGTGGGGATGATGAAATTTTTTAGTGCCATGTTCCACATATTTTAAGCTTTAAAAATCATTACTGACAGTGGTTAGGGAGAGGAGCAGACTTCTGTTAACTTAGTCTGCATTTGATATAATATGAAAACTGTTAGTCACGGTGTTACTCACATCTCAAATTTCTTTGGGTTGTTTTCTTTAATTTTGCCTCTTCTTTTTCTTTTTCTTTTTATTTTTTATGTTCTTCAGGCTATTCATACTCTTATGGAAAATGCTGTGCAACCCTTACTCACTTCTGTGGGAGATGCTATAGAGGCCATAATCATCACCATGCATCAAGAAGACTTTTCTGGGTAATTACTTTTAACCAAATTTTTACTAACTTTTACTGCCTTTGTTTTGTATTCCCACCTCTATGCTTACTCCCTAAGCTGCGGCCCTGCCATCCAGGGCCTTGTTCCTTTTGTGATGGCATTAGCTTTCAGCCCTCTTCATTACCCATTGTGAGCGCCATTCACAGATTAAAATTTTTCTGTTCTCATTTTCATCACTTCTCTCCTCTTTTTAAAAATTTTTTCTTTATGAATAGTATCACATTACATGTACATACATTTCTGTCTTATTGAAACATAAAATGAGTCTGTGGGACTCAGCCTGGTACTTCAGGACTTTTGGTAGTTTGTACCCTCTTCCCTTTCCAAGCTTGTCCTTTTCCTTACTTCTCACAAATACCCTCTACTTCAGTCCCTTTGTTACCCCTTGGCATAGGCATGGTATTCCTTGTATAAAATGCCCTGCCTCTGCCACTGTGCTTATCCAAATCCTGCTTTGGCTCTGGGCAAGCTCCGACTCAGCCTCTTCCAAGATTGATTTTTCTTCCTCGGAGGTTATGTGGCAATCTAATCTGATCACATCACACCTAGCCACAAATACTACAGTGTTATTCCAAACGTATTTCATATGTGTCTTGCTCATGCATGTCATAGGTATCCTGAGAATAATAATCATAGTTCCTAACCCAGTGTTTACAGAAATCTTTTAAAATGGAGTAAAATGGTTTTGGTTCAGTGTATTAGAAAACTGTGGAGCATGTAGGATAGTTATTTGCAAATGTTTGCTGTGATTTTTAAAAAACTTAATCACACTATAGCTAAACACTCAAATATTAATATGTAGATATATATTTTATAGTCCCAAGTCCATAGTGACTATTTTTGAACAGTCCTATTTCTCTTTACATTCTTGTTGTTTTAAAGAATATCTGTTTTATGAAATTTCCATCTACTAGTTTAGCTATTTATAGAAAAATATTATTTCACTGTCTTCTACTTTTTCAAATTATTCATTATTTCATTTACAAAGTTTCTTTTTTTTTTTTTAACTTTTATATTAGGTTTGGGGGCACATGTGAAGGTTTGTTATACAGGTAAACGCATGTCATGGGGATTTGTTGTACATATTATTTCATCACCCAGGTGTTAAGCCCAGTACCCTGTCATTATTGTTTCTGCTCCTCTCCCTCCCACCCTCCCCCATCAGGTAGACCCCAGTGTCTGTTGTTTCCTTCTTTGTATTCATAAGTTCTCATTATTTAGCTCCCACTTATAAGTGAGAACATATGGTATTTGGTTTTCTGTTCCTGCAATAGGTTGCTGAGAATAATAGCCTGTAGCTCCACCCATGTTCCCGCAAAAAACATGATCTTGTTATTTTTATGGCTGCATAGTATTATATGATGTATATGTTCCACATTTTCTTTATCCATTATGTCATTGATGGGCATTTAGGTTGATTCCACGTCTTTGCTATTGTGAATAGTGCTGCAGTGAACATTCGCATGCATATGTTTTTATGGTAGAATGATTTATATTCCTCTGGATATATACCCAGTAATGGGATTGCTGCTCAAATGGTAGTTCTGCTTTTAGCCCTTTGTGGAATCACCATACTGCTTTCCACAATGGTTGAACTAATTTACACTCCCACCAACAGTGTATAAGTGTTCCCTTTTCTCTGCAACCTCGCCAGCATCTGTTATTTTTTTTGCCTTTTTAATGATAACCATTCTGACTGGTGTGAAATGGTATCTCATTGCGGTTTTGATTTTTTTCTTTTTTTTTTTGAGTCGGAGTCTCACTCTGTCACCCAGGCTGGAGTGCAGTGGTGGGATCTCGACTCACTGCAAGCTCCACCTCCCGGGTTCACACCATTCTCCCGACTCAGCCTCCCCAGTAGCTGGGACTACAGGCGCCCGCCACCACACCCGGCTAATTTTTGTGTTTTTAGTAGAGACGGAGTTTCACCTTGTTAGCCAGGATGATCTCGATCTCCTGACCTCGTGATCCACCCGCCTCGGCCTCCCAAAGTGCTGGGATTACAGGCGTGAGCCACGGTGCCTGGCCTTGATTTGCATTTCTCTAATGATCAGTGGTGTTGAGTATTTTTTCATGTGATTGCTGGCTGCATGTATGTCTTCTTTTGAGAAGTGTCTGTTCATGTCTTTTGCACACTTTTTAATGGGGTTGTTTTCTTTTGTGAATTTAAGTTCCTTATGGATTCTGGATCTTAGACCTTTGTCAGATGCATAGTTTGCAAATATTTTCTTCCATTCTGTAGGTTGTCTGTTTACTCTGTTGATAATTTCTTTTGCTGTGCAGAAGCTCTTAGGTTTAATTAGATCCCACTTAGCAATTTTGGCTTTTATTGCAATTGCTTCTGGAGTCTTTGTCATGAAATCTTTGCCTATTCCTTTGTCCAGGATAGTATTGCCTACGTTGTCTTCCAGGGTTTTTCTAGTTTGGGGTTTTACATGTAAGTCTTTAATCCATCTTGAGTTGATTTTTGTGTACAGTGTAAGGAAGGGGTCCAGTTTCAATCTTCTGTGTATGACTAGCCAGTTAGCCCAGCACCATTTCTTGAATAGGGAAACTTTTCCCCACTGTTTGCTTTTGTCAGCATTATTGAAGAGCAGATGGTCACAGATGTGCAACCTTATTTCTGGGCTTTCTATTCTGTTCCATTGGTCTGTGTGCCTGTTTTTGTACCATTACCATGCTGTTTTGGTTATGGTAGCCTTGTAGTATAGTTTGAAGTCAGGTAACGTGATGTCTCCAGCTTTGTTCCTTTTGCTTAGGATTGCCTTGGCTATTCAGGCTCTTTTTTGGTCCCATATGAATTTTAAAATAACTTGGTTTTAGTTCTGTGAAGAATGTCATTGGTAGTTTGATAGGAATAGCACTGAATCTGAAGATTGCTTTGGGCAGTATAGCCATTATAATGATACTGATTCTTCCTATCCATGAGCATGGGATGTTCTTCCCTTTGTTTGTGTCTTCTCTGATTTCTTTGAGCAGTGTTTTGTAGTTCTTATTGTAGAGATCTTTCACCTCCCTGGTTACATGTATTCCTAGATGTTTTATTCCTTTTTTGGCAATTATGAATGGGATTGCCTTTCTGATTTGGCTTTCAGTTTGGCTGTTGGTGATGCATAGGAATGCTAGTGATTTTCGTACATTGATTTTGTATCCTGAAACTTTGCTGAAGTGTATCAGCTGAAGGAGCTTTTGGGCCAAGACTATGGGGTTTTCTAGATATAGAATCATGTCATCTGCAAACAGAGATAGCTTAACTTCTTCTCTTCCTATTTAGATGTTCTTTATTTCTTCCTCTTGCCTAGTTGCTGTGGCTAGGACCTCCAATACTGTATTGAATAGAAGTGGTGAGAGAGGGCACCCTTGTCTTGTGCCGGTTTTCAAGGAATGCGTCCAGTTTTGGCCCACAGTTGGCTGTGGATTTGTCATGGATGGCTCTTACTATTTTGAGGTATGTTCCTTTGATACCTAATTTATTGAGAATTTTTAACATGAGAAAGTGTTAAATTTTATCAGAAGCCTTTTCTGGGTCTTTTGAGATAATCATGTGGTTTCTGCCTTTAGCTCTGTTTTTGTGATGAATCACATTTATTGATTTGCATATGTTGAACCAGTCTTGTGTCCCGGGGATGCAGCCTACTTGATTGGCCTGAAGTTTTCTTTTTTTGTTGTGTCTCTGCCAAGTTTTGGTATCAAGATGATGCTGGCCTCATAGAATGAGGGTTGGGGAGGAGTCCCTCTTCCTCAATTTTGTGGAATAGTTTCTGTAGGAATGGTACCAGCTCTTTGTACATATGGTAAAATTCGACTGTGAATCCATCAGACCTCAGACTTTTTTTAGTTAGTCAGCAATTCATTACTGATTCAATCTCAGAACTCATTACTAGTCTGTTCAGGGAATCAATTTCTTCCTAGCTCAGTCTTGGGAGGGTGTATGCGTCCAGGAATGTATCCATCTCTTCTAGGTTTTCAACTTTTTGTGTATAGAGGTGTTCATAGTAGTTTCCATTTTTTTTTTTCCTATAGAGTCAGTAGTAACATTTTCTTCTTCGTTTCTAGTTGTGTTTATTTGATCTTCTCTCTTTTCTTCTTTATTAGTCTAGCTAGTGGCCTATTTTATTAATTTTTTTACAAAAAACCCACTCCTGGATTCATTGATCTTCTGAATGGTTTTCATGTCTCTGTTTTCCTCAGTTCAGCTCTGATTTCTGTTACGTCTCATCTTCTGCTAACTTTGTGGTTGATTTGTTCATGCTTTTCTAATTCTTTAAGTTGTAAAGTTAGGTTGTTAATTTGAGATTTTTTGGCTTTTTGATGTCAGCATTTAGTGCTATGAATTTCCCTCTTAACACTGCCTTAGCTGTGTCCCAGAGATTGTGATATGTTGTATCATTGTTCTCGTTATTTTCAAAGAACTTTTTTTTTTTTTTTTTGAGGTGGAGTCTTGCTGTGTCACCCAGGCTGGAGTGCAGTGGCGTGATCTTGGCTGACTGCTGCCTCCACCTCCTGGGTTCAAGCGATTCTCCTGCCTCAGCCTCCTGAGTAGCTGGGATTATAGGCCCACACTACCCCTACGCCCAGCTAATCTTTGTATTTTTTTTAGTAGAGACAGGGTTTCACCATGTTGGCCAGGCTGGTCTCCAACTCCTAACCTCAAGTGATCTACGTGCCTCAGCCTCCCTAAGTGCTGGGATTACAGGCATGAGCCATCACGCCCAGCCCAAAGAACTTCTTGACTTCTGCCTAAATTTCATGTATTTACCCAAAAGTCATTCAGGAGCAAATTGTTTAATTTCCATGTAATTGCATGGTTTTGAGCGATTTTCGGTCTTGTGTTTTTATGGTACTGTGGTCTGAGAGTGTGTTTGGTATGATTGTGGTTCTTTTACATTTGTTGAAGATTGTTTTATGTCCAGTTATGAGGTCAATATTAGTGGTTGTGGCCAAAGGTCGTTTGCTTGTCTCCTGGGGGCTCCACCCCAGACAGATGCATGTTAGCAATCACTCAGAGCAATCAGCGGAGGTGGGGAGGGTCTAAGCTGTGGGCCTAGCAGGGAGGGTCTGTGCTGTGGGCCCAAGCCAGGGGTTCCCTTGGTGACAAGCAGTGGGGTGAGGGGCAGGGAGACCTGTGGGAGACAGACTGGCTTCCTCTTCTTGGGTTGACTGCAGCTTGTTGGAGGTGTGGATAAGGTACTTAGGGTCTTTGCTCTTTCATTAATCCAAGGGTGACAAGGGCAGTTCCACTGCAGGGGCAGTGGCAAAGAGGCTCTCAGCTGCCGCTGGAGGCTCTGTGCTTGGAGTTGCCGAGTTGCCTCTGGCTTGATAGCTGTGGCTGGGTATGGCTAGAGGCCCAGGCCTGCCTGGTGAAGAGATATTGGAACAGGTACCCATGTAACAGTCTGGCCACTTTTCCGTAGGGCTGCTGCAGTATGCTTGGGGCCCACTCCAGTCCCTAGTAGACTCGCATTTTCCAGTGTTTGGAGTTATCACCGGTGAAAGCACTTCTCTAGGCAGTGGGGTTTCCCCTGGCTCTGTATTGCTCCCAGGTGGGCTGTTGTCCTGTTTTGCTTTTCTTCATTCTCTGTCGGTCAGGTTGTTTCCTTGATTGGTCCCTATCCGACTAGGTTTCTGGATGTTTCAGTTGAAGGTGTTGTATTTACTCACCTCTTCTGTTCCCCTCCATGAGAGCCACGTACACTAGCTGCTTCTAATCGGCCATATTGGCTTCTCCCACATGGGAAACACGGGAAATGTCAAAAGATCAATCTAGGCTGGGCACAGTGGCTTATGCCTGTAATTCCAGCACTTTGGGAGGCTGAGGTGGGCAGACTGCTTGAGCTCAGGAGTTGGGGACCAGCCTAGGCAACATGGTGAAACCCTGTCTCTACAAAAAATACAAAAATGAGCTGGATGTGGTGGTGTGCATCCGTAGTTCCAGCTATTTGGGGAGCTAAGGCAAGGGGATGGTTTCAGCCTGAAGGAATTGAGGCTGCAGTGAGCTGTGATCATGCTATTGCACTCCAGCCTAAATGACAATGTGAGACCCTTTCTCAGAAAAGGAAAGACCAGTCTCTATTTTTAAAAATATGTGAAGCACAGAACAGTAAAGTGAATTCTACCAAAAAAATACTGTATTTGGAACTCACTATGACATAGGACTATATAACTTCTGATTACCAATATTTAAGAGGAAATGGTTTTTGTTCAAAAGTGATCTGAACTGTCCCAGTTAGATCAATCATGAATGCCTCTCAGAAGGGAACCAAAACAAGCTGATTTTTGAAGGCTTATTCTATAATAACAGTGGTCACATACTTTTAATGTAATTGGTGAGCTGCAACTAGTGCCTACAGATAACACATTAGACATTAATAGCTGAAAGTTAGTTCCCAAATAGGTATGTTTTTACTAATTTGCTTAAATACTAGTGAGCCAAACTGTTTCTTCAACTGATAGGTTGCCATGAGTATGAAGCATTATTTTAAGGTGCCTAACATTGTCCTTGTTTTTTTTTCCCAGTTGCTTTGGTGACTTCATTTTGGTTCAGTGTATACAACAGTCAATTGAGATTCATGTATACAGCAGTCAGTTGAGATTCCAGTGAAAATTATTCTCCATCTATAGCAGTACAGGCGTATGGAGCACTGCTGCTTTTATTTAAGTTATTGCCCCCATGGCAATAATTTTCCTACTTTGTAGAATCTTGTGATTAGTAATTCTGTAATGTCATGTCGTTTCATATGTAAATGGCTTATGTGAAATATGCGGTGGAGTTGGATTAGTCAAGAAGCAGGAATTGCCTTTATTTTAGGGCCAGCTCCCAGGGATAAAAAACAATAGTGAAAACCTGACCCTTCAAGCCCTCCATACCTATTCCTATGTAAAAGCAATAAATAAAGTTTACCTTCAAGTCCAACTTATATGTAGTAGGGTTATAGACTCCCCTGCTATTTAAAGAGTAATTATGGGCTGGGCATGGTGGCTCACGACTATAATCCCAGCACTTTCAGAGGCGGAGGCAGGCAGATCACTTGAAGTCAGGAGTTCGAGACCAGCCTGGCCAACATGGTGAAACCCCGTCTCTACTAAAAATACAAAAATTAGCCCGGTGTGGTGGCAGGCAGCTGTAATCCAAGCTACTCAGGAGACTGAGCCAGGAGAATCGCTTGAACCCTGGAGGCGGAGGTTGCAGTGAGCTGAGATCGAGCCGCTGCATTCCATCCAGCCTGAGCGACAAAGTGAGATCCTGTCTCAAATAAATTAAATAAATAAATAAGTAAGTAAAGGGTAATCATCAACATGGTTTCTTGGTATTTGAAATTCATTTAAAAAGACTGATGTGTTTCTTTCCAAATTAAAGTTTAAAATGTAAATGTCTGATTGACATAGAACATTGATTAAAATTGTTGCAGTCAATGTAAAGTGACTCATATCTGATTTCAGTTTGAGTAGGGAAGGGAAGGCAGTGAAAGAAGAACTCTACATCATTGAAGTGATAGATGAGCCCCTTTGTGGAAGGGAGAGCACTCACACAAAAGATAATGGCATGAAGATTACCATTCACTTCTCAGTTATGCATATGTTTAATTATTCTATTTATATATATTTGGCCACAAACCAAGTCTGAACAAATTAAAGAGAGCTGAAATTAAATATCTTTTCTAATCACAATGGTATGAAACTAGACATCATTAATAGGAGAAATCTTGGAAATTTCGCAAATATGTGAAACTTAACCAACATGGTCCTGAACAACCAATGGATCAAAGGAGAAATCAAAAATATCTTGGGACAAATGAAAATGGAAACAAAATGCATTTTGTTTAAACAAGGAAGTAAAAGATCTATACAATGAAAACTATAAAACATTAATGAAACATTAATGAAAGAAACAAAGACACAAATAAATGGAAAGATATTCCGTGTTCATGAATTGAAAGAATATCATTAAAAGGTCCACACTACCCAAACCAGCCTTCAGATTTAATGCAATCTCTACCAAAATTCCAATGTCATTTTTCACAGAAATAGAAAAAAAAATCCTAAAATTCATATGGAACTACCAAAATCTCTGAATAGCCAAGGCAATCTTGAGCAAAAATAAAGCTAGAGGTATCACACTACCTAATTTTAAACTATATTACAGAGCTACATGATGATTAAAATGGCATGGTGCACTGGCATTGACCAATGAAACAGAACAGAGAGCCCAGAAATGAGCTCACACATTTACAGTCAATTGATTTTCGACAGAGATGCCAGGAACACATAGTGGAATAAGGACAGTTCCTTCAATAAATATGTATTAGTAAAACTGGATATCCACATGCAGAGAATGAAATTGGACCTTTATCTCACACCATATGTGAAAATCAAATTAAAATAGATTTAAAACTTAAATGTAACACCTGAAACTAAAACAAATTAAAGAAAACAGGAAAATCTGAGGAATAACTTTTTTGGATTTCATCCCAAGAGCTCAGACTACAAAGCAAAAATAGACAAATGTGATTACATTTATCTAAAAAGCTTCTGAACAGCAAAGAAAACAAGAGTGGAGTGACAACCTCTGGATTGGGGAAAATATTTACAAGCCATACGTCTGATACGGGGATTAACATCCAAAATATATAAGGAACTCAAATCAATAACAAGAAAACAACCTGATTTAAACATAGGCAAAGGACCTGGATAGACATTTCTGAAAAGAAGACATACAAATGACCAACAGATATGTGAAAAAATATTCAACATCACTATACGTCAGGGGAATGCAAATTAAAACCACAATGAGATTTCACCTCACACCTGTCAGAATGACTTATCAAAAAGATGAAATATACCGAGTGTGAAAGACGATGTACAGAAAAGGGAACCCTTGTATACTGTGGTTGGAATGTAAATTAGACAGCTATTATGGAAAACTGTATGAATATTTCTCAAAAACCTAAAAATAGAACTACCACATGATCCAGCAGTCCCACTTCTGGGTACATAACCTAAGAACTTGAAATCAGTATGTCAAAAAGATATATGCACTTCCATGTTCGTTGCAGCATTACTTACAAAAATAGCCAAGTTATGGAATCAATCTAAATGTCCACCAACATTTAGACTGGCAGATGGATAAGGAAAATATGGTACACATACACAATGGAATACCATCCAGCCTTCAGAAAGACAGGAATTCTGTTAATTGCAACAACATAGATGAACCTAGAGAACATTATGCTAAGTGAAGTAAGCCAGACACAGAAAGACAAATACCACATGACCTCACATATCTGTTGTCTAAAACAATCGAACGCATAGAAACAGAGTAGAATGGTAGTTAGCAGCAGCTACGGGGTGGAGGGAATAGAGAGATGTTGGTCAAAGGGTACAAAGTTGCGGTTAGGAGGAATAAATGATAAGTATTTAAGGTGATGGGTATGCTGATTACCTTGATTCAGTCATTCCACACTGTATACATAAAACATTACTGTGTATCCCCTTATTATATATTGTTGTAATTCATCAAAAGTAAACATTAAAAAATGAAACAGATTGGCACCATTTTCGGGGAGGGAGACTTCTTTTATTTGTTTGTTTTTGCAGCCTGGCCTTGTGGAGTGACAAACCTAGAGTAAAGCTAGGCTATGCAGTTGTCTGAATCTGGCAAAACCAAACTCCACACGAAGATGGCCATCATTTACTAAGGCTCCCCTGTACCCAAGCGCCACTCCACCATGTGATGATACTGCAAACAAAAATGTTCCACCATGCACCCTTTGGCAGCCTTTCTGTTGTTGGCACAGTCTTATACTTGTATGCAATCCCTTCCTGCTGGAACACAGGCCTGCTTTTTCTATCTCTATCTGCTTCTGGAAGTGACGGACCTCTGGTTAGCATCCTATTTATAGCAACAACTGCTGTATTTGAAGATAATTAAGTTCAACTCATTCTCTTGCTCTAAGCATTTTAGTCATATCTGTTGTTCTTCTATACACTATCACCAATATCTCTACGTCATTCTCAGAATATGGAAACACTTAACTTGCTTTTTGAAAAAGATTCAGCATGATGTAGCCAGTGATCTCATTTATTAGAAAATATCAGGTGTTAGCTAGTTTTGGCATATCTCTTTCCTATAAATATTTCACATTCCTTTAATATATTCTTTAAAGAGCAATTATAAACATTTATAAATTATAAATAGTATTTCGTGGAGCATCAGCTGGTATCATTTGTTGATCCAAATTAAAGTCTTTCCAAACCTCATCATCTGGAGGAAAAATTGCATACCATGTGTACTGTTACATAACCATTTCCACAGTCAGAATTCTGTTGGACTGATCTGATTAAATAGCACAAGTGCAGAGAGATCTTTGCCAAGAATTTGTATAGGAAAAGCAGCATTTTCTGCCATTGCAAAGTATAAAATGCTATTTCAGGATCCATTATTGATGCATTCATTTACCAGGCAAAACATGTGAGTGGATGGAGAGTTGAGAGACTGGGAGGGACCTTGAGAGGCCAGAGAGTAGAACTTGTATGATTCATCCAAGACAGATGGTTGTCTATTTCATTCTCAATAATCTTTAGGTAAATGGATTCTAAAATTCCTTCAGTAATCCTCCTGGCATCTGAATCACTTTTTAAAATGTAATTTTTAAACATTGTTTTCTGCTAACACTTATCAAAAAATAATGTCTTTTATACCATTAAGGGGAAAAATTACAAAGGATTGAAATAGCAGCATTGGTGGGGAGAGGGGTACAAAATCAAAGAGTGTAATTTAGTGCATCAGTGTTGAAAAGGGCTGCTTTTTCTTTTACAGGTCATTATCCAGCTCAGGAAAACCTGATGTTCCTTGTTCTCTGTACATGAAGGAGCTACAAGGCTTCATTGCCAGAGTTATGAGTGACTATTTTAAACACTTCGAATGCTTGGATTTTGTCTTTGACAACACCGAGGCTATTGCCCAAAGAGCAATTGAACTTTTTATCCGCCATGCCAGTCTCATAAGACCTCTTGGTGAAGGTGGGAAAATGCGACTTGCTGCTGATTTTGCACAGGTACATTGATGAATTACTACAAAAGAAAAAATGTTTTGGCCTATTATCCGTTAAATGAATTAATTATCTATTAAATGAAATATTAACATTTCATTTAATGAATGAATTAAATGAAATTTAATACCTATTAAATGAAAGACTGTTTTCATCAGTGTTTTTAAAGAGTTGCAGCACAAAGAAAAGTAAGCCCACTTAAGCATAAATGGTTAAAAAAAAAAAAAGGAGAAGTTTAAAGATACTTTTATACCAGGTATATTTTTCTTTGTATTTAACAAAATAATTATCCCTCTCTTTGGTATTTCAAGGTTAAGGTGAAATAACTCATTCCACAGGAAAGCAGCACTTCCCATTTTTACTTAATATGGGATTTTCTCACTATTTTACTGTCACAATAGGTCAAATCTTGCTGGCCAATAATGTAGGCAATGAAATCATATTTCTAACAGTGAAAAGAGACCGCTTGTTGCCCTGTCACTGTTCCAAGGCAGTTTTCCCATTCATTTAAATGCACAGTAGGCCAGGTAGACAGAGTCTGATTATTTGTTCTCTCTCTATCAGGTAGAGTACAGTTCTTCTCTGTGGCTAGCCTTGAAATGATTTCAAGCTATCTGATGTGTGTGAGAGATAGAATGACATTAAAATAGCAAAACATTATCAGCACTTATAGAAAGCATTTTCTTTGTCCGTTAGATAGATTTTTAAAGCCTTTCAGTAGTATCAGAGGCAATGAAGAAAAACCCCAAATACGCTTTCATTAAAAGATTCAGAAACAAAGATGATTGTTATTTTTGTATAGCATACCAAGGGTAAAATCTTTTATTTTATTTTATTTATTTTTTTTTTTTTTAGACGGAGTCTTGCTCTGTCACCCAGGTTGGAGTGCAGTGGCACGATCTCGGCTCACTGCAACCTCCGCCTCCTGGGTTCAAGTGATTACTGTGCCTCAGCCTCCTCAGTAGCTGGAACTACAGGCATGCGCCACCACGCCTGGGTAATTTTTGTATTTTTAGTACCGACAGGGTTTAACCATATTGGCCAAGCTGGTCTCAAACCCCTGACCTCGTGATCCACCCGCCTCGGCCTCCCAAGTGTTGGGATTACAGATGTGAGCCACCACGCCCAGCCGGGTAAAATCATTTTTAAGCCTTTCAAAGCTATTAGCTTTACTAGTCTAAATAGTTACTGAAATGAATTCTTCATAGCAGTTTGCCAGATCCTCCCTGCTTATAAAGATAAATGTTAATGTCAATATTTATTCTTGTGTGTATCTGGGAGTGTGTCTTGCTTCATTATTTCTGCATGGAGGAAAGGACTTGGACAGACTGCTTGCATCAGGTCAGTGGTTGTCAGGTGCTCACGCAGACTTGATACACTTTCAAAAAAGGAACAGGTAACACAAACCTAAACTTTCAAGAGCCTGGTTCATTGCAAATTAACTGATGCAGCAGTTAGTCATTTTCATTTCCAGATAACATTTCTTGGGCCATTAGACCATAGAAATGAGCCTTCATTTGGAGAATATGCTTGTAGTAGCCACAGCATAAAAACAGAAATTAAATGTTACCGTTAATATGGCTCTTTTTACCTTTTACATTTTATGAACTTCATTCTTAGGCACCCGTACATTTTACTTTGTTTTACAGATACACTTAGCTTAAAGAAAATTATTTGTCAATAGTGTCTTATTTGTCCCTTACTGGAGTTTCAGATTACTTGTTAAAAATCTGGTGACGTATTAGAACCTCCTCTTATTTGTTTAAAAAAAAAAAGTGTAAACTATACTCAGATGGTCTCTGTTCTCCTCTTCCGCTTTCCTCCTTAATTTTGTTTTTCTTTTTGTTTCATCTTCTTTCCCTGGTCTCTCTCCCCTACCAGCTTATTTGCATTCTGCTCCAGCTGGTTCTTGAGTCACTTTCCTGGAGGCAGCACTTCAAGTCCAATTAGAGTGGCAGCCGAGCAGGAGATGGCCAAAACGAGAGTGCTGTAGGAGAGAGGCTTGTTTTTGTTTTTTTATTTTAATATGTTCCCTTATGGGTCTTGAAAGATGGAAAGTATTGTCCTTTAACCCTTGCTGCTGCGGCTAACAGCTACTCAAAATGCATAGCATCCAGTGGCAGGGGTGAGCTTCCACCTTCCAAAACGCTGCATTATTCAAAATGTTATTTGGCATCGTTTTTTCTTAAGACATGTTGTTCAATAAGCCAAACTTTTCTGGGTCCCTTCCCTTAAGGTAAATTAAACCCATCAGTCATTATTACTAACGTATGCTCAAAAGCCTCTGTTTTCTGTTCTTTAAATATAGAAGAAGCATTAAAACACACAGCATTTACTCAGTGTTAAGCCCTGCAGTGACATTAGGTTGCGGCAGGCAGTGTGGTATTGAAAAGCAGATTCCTTTGGTCACCCCTGTACAGTGTGTCCCAGTTTCAAAACATCCTGGCACTCACCTTGGGGATGGCTCCAGTCCTATGGATCATGGGTACAGCAAAGACAGGCGGAGGCACTATCATAATTAATCAGATCTGTGATCAGTATCTGGCAAATACTGTTCTACTGTTATGTCATGATCTCCCCCACCCACTTTTTAAATTAAAACTTGAATTTCAAGGTTTTACTTCATTTGGTTTGGTTTCTTGCCACAGTTGCAATTATGTGTTGTACCTCAGCTTTCAGTATCACATTTGGTTGGAAGTGTTTTTCCGGGGTCAGTCAAAACGTTTAAATAGCATTACCCTAACATTTATATTCATGACAGGCATCAACTGGGGACTAGAGGGCTTTTCAACTGCCTTATTCTTGAAAGTTCTATCAATTCATATTCAAAATTAAAGCCATTGAGGTCACTGAAATAAAAAATACACAAATATTCCATGGGTTTAAAAACTGTTCTTATGATAAAAGTGCCTGCAATTCTAGTGTAAATAACAAAAAGAGAAAGCTCAAGAAGGGACCTGTAGACCAGGTTTGGGAATACTGGTTATTTGCCATAAAGTCCAATTGCAAAGACAGATAATGACGTATTTTAAGGATTTCTTTAAGAATCCTAACTTCTCCTCACTGGCACCAGTGCAGGAAAGAGAAAGTAGTTGCAGGGTGCCATCTGGAGGGATCATGGTGAGGGAAGTACCTGACATCCAGCCCCCTTAGGAATCCAGGTCATGGGCATGAGGTGGTTTCCTACAGGTAATTAATTCCCTGCTGTGCCCACATGGTCTCAGTGCCCACGCTGATCACACAGCAGTTTTGAAATCACTAAGCCTGTCCACAACACTGGGGTTCTGCTGATTCTGAATCTCTTGGGGTCTTGTCCACAGTGTCCTCTGAAGCACATACTCCCCCTCCACCCCTAAGTTTATTTTCTTACCTGAAGGAAAGAGTGGCTGTTGAAGTTGGTATTAAATTATTTAGTGGTACTTCTAGCAGTCTCTATTTATAGGTCTTCTGGTGCCCTTTAAGTATACGTTTATATCTATTTCACTTTGTGCCTAAAAATATTAATTTAGAAAAGAAAACAAGATAATCAAAATTCTAATTTTTGTTCTAATTCCTATTGCCTTTTCTTCTCCTGAGCAGTGTCAGGGCAGGAGTGCCCTAGGAGTATCCAAAGAAGCCCTGTGGTTAACCAAATGTCTGTGGTAGGGAAGGAACAGCTATGTAATTAGTTCACCGTGCCTGCAGCTGACCGCTCATTGTCTCCAAACGGGGGCTGGAGAGAAGCAGTTGCACATGCCACTTTTGTATCCACTGCTAATGGCAGAGTCACCTCCTCTTAACTGAACACTCTTGCCCTTTAAAACGTGGCCTTTATTGTTTAATGGAATTCTGGAAGAAGAAAACGATTTACAATATCCTAGAGGTCCTTTATGGATAAAAAATTTATTTTAAACATTTAACATTTTGAAATTGTCCTATGGCATAGAAATCTTTTACATAATCATACATTTTACAGCAATTCGAGGTCATATTTTCTCATATCATAACTTTTTCCTAGCCATTTATTTGTTTTAACATTTGGTCCTGCTCAAGTGCTAAGGCAAAGGTTGTCTTTGAAGACAGTGATTCCACTAGAGTAGTTGAGAAATTGACAAAAACAGTTCATGAAAAATATAGTTTCAGTATGTAAGAAACCATTATATATAAAAAGTTAGGTATTTGAATAGAATTATATCAAAGATACAATGATAATCACATTTTTCCTTTGTGCTCAGTGTAAAGTAAGTGACACATATGGAAAGAAACCAGAAATTCCTACCCAGTGAAGAAATGAAACAGGTTCCAAAGAACAGCCTATCACCTACTATCTTTTGAGTTGGGCACACTGGCTTACAACTGTTCTGTTTTGCATTGTTGGCAAGAATCCTTTTTCTTCCTTAAATTTTTATTTTTATATTTATTTATGATTCTTCATTTTATAGAGTTTCCCAACCATGTAAGGTTTCCTTCTAGGACATACAGTATGCAATCCATGTCTTTAGTATGTTACAAGAGAAATTAACCTGGTTACTATTCATCCTCAAGACCATCCCAAGGAAGCTGCCTCCAACTCTCTCTTGACACTAAGGTCATAAGTTTGACGTAGCATTTATCATTTTGCTTAATAACAATCATCATGTGTGTATGTATACATGTTTATATATGTTTATGTAGACATATACACAAATACTTTTGATTTTGTTAATAATCATATTGTTTGAATAAATAAATATCTCCTTCTTCATTAAATTTGAGAATTTAGTGATACCAAGACAGTCTAATCATCTAATTATCTTATCCCCATACCTAGCTTGTACCTAGCACTAAGGCAGTCAAAGTGTCTCTCAAATGAATGATCGATTGGGTCTCTATAGTGTACCCATGGCAAGGAGAATTTAAGCAATTTTTTGTAAGGGTGGCCAGCAGGACAGAAGCCTTACATCATATGTGCTTCTTGAAGAAAGGTGCTGTACTACCAGGGAGCAGCCTATTCTCAACCATTTTCTAAATCATTCTTTACCAGAATGCTATTTATAGCAAGAGTGGAGAAGCAGTCTATCACCTGAGTAGCATATATGTGAAAAGTTTGCATATGCACTTGGTAGAAAAGAACAGGTAGCCTAATTAATGACAAGCAGAATTTCCAGTCAAAGGAGGAAAATAAAGAGAAGTGAAACTTCTCCAGTTAGGTAGCATATTAATTTATTAGTAATTGAAAAGAGAAAAATTTTTAAACAGTGATAATAATTGCTAACAATTAACAGCACTTTTTATATGCTCTGCACATAAAGCTTTGTGGAATTATCTTTTAATTTGCATTATTCTGTTAAGTAGATACTATTATCTCCATTTTATAGATGAGAGACCTGAGACTTAAAGAGGTTAAATAACTTGTCCAGGGTCACAAACTAGTAACTAGTATCAGCATTTGCAATGCTGGTATAGATGTGCTACTAAAAGCTCCAGAGTTAGTCCTTTTAATTACTTGAGCCACACTAACTGATAAAAATTGTCATCGTTTATATTGAATGTAAAAAGACTTGTAATGCCTGAAGTATAGGCATGCAGTCTTGAAAATTTTCCTTTTCCTTATTTTTCAATGGATAAATGATCTAAACTTTTTCCTTTTATATAACAAAAATGGTTTTTTTTTTTTTATTTTCATGAAGGAATTGTCTCATCTTGGGCCCTCTCTTAGTAAATAAATGCAAAAATTATGTAAGTGCTTGCCTTTTAATAAATTTAGTTGGCTTTCACAACTTGCCTTACGGTCCAGATAAAATTAGGTTTACTGCAAGCTATAACTTTCTGTGATCCAGTTCTGTCCCATATTCCCCTAATGATTCCAACATTAAAACAATGGAGTATCTTTTAATATTTCAGATGGAGTTGGCTGTGGGTCCATTCTGTAGACGAGTATCTGATTTAGGAAAGTCCTATCGAATGCTAAGATCATTCAGGTAAGACCGAATTCTTTGTTCATACATTCATATCCTCCAGGCAAATAAATCCTTTCTTTCTGTGCGGGTCGAACGTCATAAAATTGCCAGTATTCAACCATTTTTTATCTACAACAATGGCAGTTTCATGATTTCATCTTAGAAAGTATTCAAATCGGAAACCCACATAGAAATTTATGCAATGACTAATAAATTAGAGGGTATGTGTATTTTCTTAGTCACAGTTCACAAGATTAAGCTGGTAAATTATGCTTTTAAGAAAAGAGGATTTTTTTTTTTTATTTTTAGCTTCTCATTCTTACAGAAGGGTAATACTAGGCAATTCATAATTATATAGACATCTTTTTCTGAAATGTTCATTTGTTCATTTATCATTTTTAACCCAGTCTACTTCTAGCAGGTCATAAGTTACATTCCAGTATATGGATATGATAAAAACTTTTGAATGAAGTATTAAAAGAATCAAGTTCATGACCGAGCACAGTGGCTCATGCCTGTAATCCCAGCACTTTGGGAGGCTGAGGCGGGCGGATCACCAAAGGTCAGGAGATCGAGACCATCCTGGCCAACATGGTGAAACTCTGTCTCCACTAAAAATACAAAAATTAGCTGGATGTGGTGGTGCACGACTGTAGTTCCAGCTACTGGGGAGACTGAGGCAGGAGAATCGCTTGAACCCGGGAGTCGGAGGTTGCAGTGAGCCGAGATCACGCCAGTGCACCCCAGCCTGGCAACAGAGCGAGACTCTGTCTCCAAAAAAAACAAAAAAACAGAAGAATCTAGTTCAATGATGAAGTGCAGAGAACGACTATAAATGTAATAGGTAACTTAGCCTAATGCAGTAGAGCACAAAATTTCGTATTAGGTGGAGAAATCACTTTACAAATATACACAAGAGTTGATTCATATTCATGATCTAACAGAATACCAGTATAATAGAAAGAAAAGTCCTTGTCAGTACTGAACACTTAGATTTTTTTCAACTCAGATTTTAAGAAACATTTAATAACATTGAATAATGACTGGGGTCTTTACTAGCTGATTTTTAAAAGATAAGGAGATGTTATTCATATGGCTGTTTATTCAATAAACCAGAACTTTGTAAGTTTTTTACATCATAGCACACACAGAGGAAGATATTTTCTTTTGTTTTTTTTTTTTTGAGGCGGAGTCTCGCTCTGTCGCCCCCAGGCTGGAGTGCAGTGGCGCGATCTCGGCTCACTGCAAGCTCCGCCTCCCGGGTTTACGCCATTCTCCTGCCTCAGCCTCCCGAGTAGCTGGGACTACAGGCGCCGCCACTACGCCCGGCTATTTTTTTGTATTTTTAGTAGAGACGGGGTTTCACTGTGTTAGCCAGGATGGTCTCGATCTCCTGACCTCGTGATCCGCCCGTCTCGGCCTCCCAAAGTGCTGGGATTACAGGCTTGAGCCACCGCGCCTGGCCGATATTTTCTTTTGTTTTGTTTTTTGAGATGGAGTCTTGCTCTGTCACCAGGCTGGAGTGCAGTGGCACGATCTCGGCTCACTGCAACCTCCACCTCCCGGGTTCAAGCAATTCTCCTGTCTCTGCCTCCTGAGTAGCAGGGATTACAGGAACACACCGCCACACCCAGCTAATTTTTGTATTTTTAGTATAGACGGAGTTTCCTCATGTTGGCCATCAGGATGGTCTCGATCTCCTGACCTCATGATCCATCTGCCTCTGCCTCCTAAAGTGCTGGGATTACAGGCGTGAGCCACTGCGTCTGGCCGAAGAAGATATTTTCATTTAAAAAGGTGGCCAACCTTGAGAGCTGAGGGGATCAACATAGTATTTTGTGACCATAGCATACCAGATGGGAGACCTTTATATAAACTGTCCATAATATCCAAGAGCATAATGGTTGAAGATTTCTCTATAAGAATAAGATAACAGAGTACAGGTATGCAGCTTTCTAAAAACCAACTCAGTACTGGAAACTCGAGGATCAATAAACAGTATGTCCTTTAAATGATCACTTTGCTCTCTTATGTCATCTAACTTTGGTAGTAGAAACTTCTGGTGGAGTATAAGAAATATAAGAATCCAATACTGTTGATTGAGAGGGGAGCTTTATATTTTACCTCAACAGTTTGTAATTAGCACAGGCCTTTTTTTTTTTTTTTTTTTTTTTTTTTTTTTTTTTTTTTAAATGGCAACACAAGAGTCAGGATTTTATTTTTTCTCAAATGAAAGATCACTGCCCATCTGTACAGATATGGGTTTTAGGAAAACTTAAAGTGAGTTCGCAAATGCTTTCAGATACCTTCTTTGAATCAGCTCAGATCTTTTTAAAACTGTTTAAGTATTTTGTTGAAGCTATAGAGTTCTGCACTACCAAACATGGGCGAGTTGAAGGATGATGAGGTACTGAGGTTGCCAATCCATTGGTCATCTGTCTGTACCATAACTTTACTAAAACCCCCGTACAGTCATTTACTCTGAGTAAGATGGTGACACAGCAATCCTAGCTGGGTAATAAAATGTTGCCCTGGCTGGCTGAGTCAGTTAACATACTGGAGGATATTAACCATCTAGTTATTGAAAAAGGTATGAGAAAAGCTGTGATTTGGCATTGCTGTATGAAGATTTGGCTTTTTTTTTTTTTTTTTTTTTGAGACAGGGTGCCACTCTGTCACCCAGGCTAGAGTGCAGTGGTGCGATCTCCATCTCAGCTTACTGCAACCTCCACCTTCCATGCCCAAGTGATCATCCCACCTCAGCCTCCTGAGTAACTGGGACTACAGGTGTGCACCACCATGCCCAGCTAATTTTTATATTTTTTGTAGAAATGGGGTTTCTACAAAACTAGGAGTTGCCCAGCCTGGTCTTGAATTTCTGAGCTCAATCTATCTGCCCGGCTCAGCCCCCCAAACTGCTGGGATTACAAGTGTGACAGGTATAAGCCACCACACCTGGCCTAGGCTATTATTTTTTATAGCTCCATTCCCATGTTTAGTTGTTTATTGCATGTGCATGTATAAAATAATGCTAATTCAGCCTGGCCAACATGGTGAAACACCATCTCTACCAAAACGTACAAAAATTTGCCAGGCATGGCAGCACACGCCTGTAGTCCCGCTACTTGGGAGGCTGAGGTGGGAGAATCGTTTTAACCCAGGAGGCAGAGGTTGCAGTGAGCTGAGATTGTGCCACTGCACTCCAGCCTGGGCGACAGAGTGAGATCCTGTACCACCCACTGCCCCTGCCAAAAAAAGTAGTGCTAAGTGTCCTGTTTGCTGAGGCAGGATGGCCTTCATGTAAGTACTCTTAAAGTTGTGTCACAGTATGGAGGTAAAAGGTCTGAGGATAAGTTTCGCTTAAGACATCTATTTTAAACCATTTAAGATGGGAATTTTCTGCCAACCCTTTCCAATTCTCATATGAGAAAAAGAATCTCTAAAGGAACTTTAAAGTTTGAGCGACATCTTCTAGTACCTATTTATAGAATCAAGAATCGATTGATCAATGTATAATTTTAATAGTTCTACTTTTATTTATATCTAGCTTCTCATGGAGTAACAGGTTTCAAATTTTTGACCATGACCCACAGTAAAAGATACTTTCTATTGTAATTTGGCATATACTTGCATGCAAACATGTGAACACACTCAAATCTATATACATATACATGGATACCCATACATATGGTTCATGAAACAGTAATTACCGTTACTTCATGTGATAACCTCTAACATTTCTATTTCATTTGATTGTTTTAACTCACTAAATTAGTGTAATGACCCACTCATGGCTTGCATCCAGCAATTTCTCAACTTTCTCACAGGGCCCTTAACTCTTGAACTTTAGTTGCTCTAGTGACAGGGAGCCAGGGTTTTTCCTTTCCACAAACTGAAGATTTATGCCCTTTTCTCTTGTGATTCTGGCATCTCTGAGCTTCCTCCTACAGATGACCCCTTAGCTCCCAAGGCCTCAGGCACATAAGAATAATTGTTTCTTGCCTATGGAGTATCCTTCATAACTTGAGTTAATTGAAAACTTCTAACAGATATTTTTATATATACCAATATATTTCTATAGTTATATTGAATCTACAGAAATCTACTGAATTAATCCTAATTAATTTCTCAGTTGTTTGATGGAACTGATACAACTATTTTATAAAAAGTGTAGGATTAACTGGATCAATAAATCAAATGAAAGTATATTAAGGGGTTCAAATCCAGCCCTGGTCTACAAAGAATGTTTTCAGTCCTGTCAGTTGAGAAGAAGAGAGATGTGAGCATGTGCCGCGGCCTCTGCCCCGCACCATTGTTGGGAAAGCCCTGGCCCTGCCAGCTTCTTTGCAGTTGTCATGTGAAGAGAACTGACTTGAGAAAGCTTACCCATGTGGCGGGTCCTACCATATTCCTTCCTAGAGAGGAGTAAATCAGTACAAAGCCATCTTTATTCTAATAACCTAATTATAGGCCCTCTGTTTTGCCTACCTACAAAATCTTGTTAGAGATCTGTCTCTTCTTCAAAATGAGTCCTGAGCAGTTGCAGTGAAGAGCTTACTCTTATTAATATGTGCACTTCTTCCATCTGTGCTATGGGCTGTGACAAAGAATAGGCATCATCCAGTGACCACGCACACATTAGACCTTGGCACTTGTTCATGGGTCTCCTCACCAAAGACTCTGAATCAAACCAAAACCAGTTGAATGGTAGTCAGTAGGAGATTGCCTGAATAAAATATGCTAAGTTCATAGGATCAAATGTATGCAGATATTAACAGTAATGTTATTAGTTAATATCTGGTAAAATGAAAACTACTCCCTAGTGCATCACTAAATAAAACAGGCGACTAAGCAGTATATAGTATGATCTCTACTTTTTTTGTTTTTATTTTTTTTGAGACGGTGTCTCCCTCTCGTCCCCCAGGTTGGAGTACAATGGCGTGATCTTGGCTCACTACAACCTCCACTTCCTGGATTCAAGTGATTCTCCCGCCTCAGCCTCCCGAGTAGCTGGGATTACAGGCACCCACCACCACGCCCAGCTAATTTTTGTATTTTTAGTAGAGATGGGGTTTCTCCATGTTGACCAGGCCGGTCTCGAACTCCTGACCTCAGGTGATCTGCCTGCCTCGGCCTCCCAATGTGCTGGGATTACAGGCGTGAGCCACCACACCTGGCCGACCTCTACTATGTTTAAAATAATAACATTTACTAGCCTCAGCAACATGGTGAAACACTGTCTTTACAAAAGATAGAAAAATTAGCCAGTTGTGGTGGTGCACACCTGTGGTCCCAGCTACACGGTAGGCTAAGTTGGGAGGATCTGAGCTCAGGGAGATCAAGGCTGCAGTGAGCTGTGATTGGTCATTACACTCCAGCCTGAGTGACAGAGTTAGACCCTGTCCCAAAATATAAAATAAAAGAATAAAAGTATTTGAGTGGAGAATAAAAGACAAAAAGGAAAAACATGAAAATATCTTTGAGTAAGATTGTCACTTTGGGGTTTTTCTTTTAGGGTTTTTATATTTTTTTAAATTTTCTGCCTTATTTTATTTTTGTAGTCAGAAAAGTCAAATACTATTTTTAAATCTCTCTTGCATTGTTTTTCCTACTTAAAAATAACTATGGAGCTAAAAAGTAATAAAAGAAAATGTACTAAAACATTACCCAATAAAGAGCAGGTGTGAGTTGACAAGAAAAACTGGCAACCAAACAGCCAAAAACCAGTAGGTTGCAATAGCCACAGAGGGCCTCAGTTCGAATTAGGGGCAGTGGCTGCAGGGGAGGGTAACGGGCTCAGTTCAGGGGCCCCTTCATAATGGAGGATGACAGTGCCAGCCAGAAAGTTTCAAGTCCAGACCCCACCCAGCGTGTGCACACATGCACACACCCTCACACATACACACACAGGCCTTAGTAGGTGCTCCCTTCCCCCATCATGCAGCCATCTGCCACAGGGCACTTCCTTCTTGATGGTGATATTAGTGGACTATGTATGTAAGCCGGCAAGCTTCTTGCATGTATTTACATTTTACTGTCTACATTATAGTTTCTCGGGCAGCTGGAATCTTTTCATACTCAGTAGAGAATGCTGCCTCTGAAAGCTGTTGACATTAGTGATTTGCCCCTGGGTGATTTGTATTTCTACACAAGACACACATGTCAGAGCCGTAGAGACCCCATCTTTGTCTGCCTCTCTGCAGCATGGCATTATTCCCTAAGTAGTGTTTGTGAGGTTGTTACGTCAGCTCCTCCTGGCCAGAGGCCACGAAGCTGTGACCCTTGACATTGTCAGTATAGATCTTTGTGAGGTGAAGGGCAGAAAAGGGACCAAATGCTCTTCACCAGCTCAGGGGCACAGACCCTGCCTTCAGGCAGGCCTCACCACCTTGGTCCTGAAGGGACAGCTTGTCCCTGATGATGTCCACAGTCTGCTCTGCTGGAAGCTCATTTCCATCTAGGCTTACTGAAAGGGCAATGAAAGCTGTCAGGAGATAGGGGCTGTTTTCTGATGGATCTTTTAGTATGAGGAGCGGTGGAAGAAGAAAACTGTCAATAACTAGAATGTAGTGTTCCTGTCCATTGTTTTTAATTGTAGGAGTGATGAGGGTTTTCTGGGTGTACAGATTGTATTGATGGTCCTCTGTTGATTGAAATTCCAAACCTCTGTGCCTGAATGTTTATAGAACTGAAAGAAGGCCGTCTCTGCAGCTCCCGTTTTTAGCACCTTTAACACTAGACCCTCCAGATGCATTCTGTCTTTTCTTTCCGCTTGTGAATCTGGGGCCCTAACCCATCCCTTGAAATAACTGTCTCTCTAAAGTTTCTGGATTCTTAATTCTAAGTTTCAGATTTCAGGTTACAGCCAGAAGGCAACCACCATCGTGGACTTAGTTGTTTTGTTGCTCTTTGCTACAACTTTGGCAGTGCTAGGAGCACCCAGGTAAACATGAAGAGTTGACTATTTAGTTTATCATCATTTTTATTATTTCTGACAACTATTATTTGGTTATTTATTTTATACCAAGCCTGTGCTGAGTGTTTTACTGATACTTTCTCATTTGGCCCTCACAGCACTTGAAAGTTAGGTATGATCCCCATGAGGCAATTGAAACCCACAGCAGCAAAGTGGGAGAATCTGGGAGCCACATTTTAGACCCAGGCTGTCTGATTCCAAAGCCTGTGCTTGTAACCACCATACCCCACATTTTATTCCAGAAGTTTCTGTTTGTTTTCAATCTGAATGGTCCTGGAACAGGATTTGAATGCTTATGTGTATCATCCAGGAAAATCAGAAAATTTTAAAGAGAATCTAAACTCCCCACTTTAGTGGCCACCTGCTGCTGCTGAAATGCCTCATCTCACTGTCTTCTGCTGCATTCACGCTCCCAGACAGTACACATGGAACACTCAGCCAAATGTACGCTTTTATTTTTGGAGAATGTCTGCCCAAATCCCTGCCTCCTTTCCTACCTGATATGCTGGTATAGACAATCTAAACTGTTAGGGACCTTTCTAACCTCTCTACTTTGAACCCAAATCAGCCTCCTGCTTCATTATCTCCTGGGACCCACATGGCCCCTTGTGCCACAAACTAGGCCTCCCTAAAGAATCTCCATAGAAATGCTCGCCTTCTGCAGGCCTCCAACACTTTCTCTTCTCTCTCAAAGGCCCTCATTGTGTCTGGTGTAGGGAGCATGGCCACCTGTGCCCTGCCCCTCGAAGGGAATCATGTTCCTTCTCCCAGTCTTTCATTTCTGTGCTCGTTCCAGACCTCCGTACACATACCTAGTGGTCTTGCTGCCTTCCCAGGCCCTTCTGCAAGAGGAGGTCAAGATAGGGTGGTGGCAAGTGGCATGGAAGAGAATGATACCTATATCTGTCTCAGGATACCACTGATGTTGGATGTGGACACAGGAGCAACAGGATTTTTATCTTACTTTACTTCATGATTGGCCTTAACAAGCTGTCAGAAGACCGTCAGCTGCACAGCTATGAGTCGTTTAAATGTGAATCTTGCTGAGTAGAAATGCTTTTTTTTTTTGAGACCTAATAGTTGACAAATTAACACTACCTTCTGCCTGTAAAGTTTACCTTGAAAGTGCTGCTATATTTAGAATATTATCCTCTAAGAATGATATTGTGGCATTTGGTGTATCTGCATTTTATAACACCTTATTTCTTTTTGTTTCATAAAGCACTTTAGATGGTTATTTATTTTTTAACTTGCTAGTGTTTAAAATTCCACCTGGAGTCAGGGAGAAGGGAGTGCTCAAGCTGTGTTCTTTCAGCCTCTTAAAACAACCACCCAAAACAAAATGTCTGTGTTTGATGTTTACAGGTAATTATGACACTGATGCACAACACAGAATCAAATCTAGTTTTGCTTTTCATGGATTTTTTTGACAGTCCTGTTAAAAGGGACAGTTGAGGCCGGGCGTGGTGGCTCACGCCTGTAATCCCAGCACTTTGGGAGGCCGAGGCGGGCAGATCATGAGGTCAGGAGTTTGAGACCAGCCTGGCCAGCATAGTGAAATCCCGTCTCTACTAAAAATACAAAAATTAGCTGGGCATAGTGGTGCGTGCCCCTGTAATCCCAACTACTCAGGAGGCTGAGGCAGAAGAATCACTTGAACCCAGGAGGCAGAGGTTGCAGTGAGCCAAGATCCTGCCATTGCACTCCAGCCTGGGCGACAGAGCGAGACCCTATCTAAACAAACAAAACAAAACAAAACAAAAAAGTGGGGGGAGGGACAGGTGATTACCCAGAAGATTCCATTTTAAAATGAGCTGGTTCTTACCAGGCCTGGCTGCTAGACATGCTGTTATGCGCACGTACTGTTCAGATTGTTTCCCTCTCCTTGTCTGTCTCCCTCCTTGTCCTTCCCCTTCTGTCCTTCTTTCCTTTCTTGTATCATTTACAGTTTGCATCAAGAATATATTGGAGGAAAACAAAGAAAAACATAAATATTCAAACCACAAAACTAACTTAAATTGCTATAGATAAGTTTCAAACTTGGCTTTAAACTTCATGAAGCCAAAGATAAGAGAGAAACAGAATCAGCTATCTGATTCTCATTATCAGAAGGCAGAAAATGTATCAATTCCTATGAGAAAGTTAAGCATTTCTTTTTTTTCTTTTTTTTTTGAGATGGAGTCTCGCTCTGTGACCCAGGCTGGAGTGCAGTGGCACGATCTTGGCTCACTGCAAGCTCCGCCTCCCAGGTTCATGGTTCATGCCATTCTCCTGCCTGAGCCTCCCGAGTAGCTGGGACTACAGGCACCTACCACCACACCCGGCTAATTTTTTGTATTTTTAGTAAAGACAAGGTTTCACTGTGTTAGCCAGGATGGTCTCAATCTCCTGACCTCAGGATCTGCCTGCCTCGGCCTCCCAAAGTGCTGGGATTACAGGTGTGAGCCACCGCACCTGGCCAAGAAAGTTAAGCATTTCTTAGCACTTAATTTTAAAGTACTTATAAGGACTTTTATAGAGAGAGCTTCATATAGGAAGTACTGAGAGATGGGAGGACCAAAATTCTTGATCACCTTCCTGTTGTGGAGGTAGTATAGGATTCCATATGGCTGCTCTTCATTAACAATCAAGGACTGTCATATAGGACTGAACCCCACCCCCACCCCCGGGTCTTCTCACATCGTAAACTGGGGTTCAAGATGAATCCTGCTCTATCACATGGCATGAGCAAAGAATGGGCTCTAATGGAGAAAGGGAAAACTCACAGGACCAATGTACTGCTGAACACGACAACCAGGGACGGCAGGACAGAAGTGAAGGCATGAGGCCAGGCGCAGTGGCTCATGCCTGTAATCCCAGCACTTTGGGAGGCCAAGGTGGGAGGATCACTTGAGGTCAGGAATTTGAGACCAGCGTGACCAACATAGTGAAACCCCGTCTTTACTAAAACTACAAAAATTAGCTGGGCGTGATGGCAGGTGCCTGTCATCAGCTACTTGGGAAGCTAAGGCAGGAGAATCACTTGAACCTGGGAGGCAGAGGTTGCAGTGAGCCAAGATTGCACCACTACATTCCAGCCTGGGTGACAAAGCTACACTCTGTCTCAAAAAAAAAAAAAAAAATAAGTGAAGGCATGAGTCCCACTATCCTTCACATCCCTCAAAGTCCCTTTTCAGGGCCTGGGCATACCAGACCTATAATATGAACTTGTGACCCAGGGGAGGGACTTCTCATGCCACTTTTCCCTGCAATAGCTTAAACAGGAGAGCAGCCTCGTCACAATGAACAGGTTAGAGTCATGGGCTGGATTTGGAGTTCAGGGAGCTGTGTGGGAATGTCAGCTGCTCAGCATCCAGGGACCATAGGGCTGCAAGATATTTCAGCTTTTTCTGTTGGGGACAAATAGTGACTAGTCTATGGAGAACAGAGCTGAGGCATAGCCTCATCACCATTCCAACCCAGAGTCAGCTTCTAGAGGCCTTTAAGACAACACCACCCATTACCCCAAAGGAACTTAAGGTCACACCTGGTGAAAATAATTCCGAAAGAGACTGTGATTATATGCTTCAAGTAGGTAAGTCACTAGAGGTCCATTTTGACCCAAAGATAGAATTTGGAGTACCCAGAGAGGTGATAATTATGTGACCTTCAAATTATGATCCTGTGCACATTAGTTTTCTCAGATAGGTTTTTCTATACAAGTTGTTAACAGTTCAAAATTATACTTTCTCTAGGGGTCTTTGTTTCTGGCTGTGAATCAGTACAGCTGTTCTAGAAACAGGATGAGTACTTGCTATAGTTGGTATTCTAAAAGACGCTGCTTTGCAGAATTAAGAGCCAGGCTGTCTGGATTTGAATCCTTGCTTTGCCACTTCTAGCTTTTACTGGATTTCTTTATGCCTGTGTTTACCCATCTGTAAAATGGGGATGTAATAGTACCTAACTCATAGGATTTTTGGAAGAATAAATGAATTAACTTTATTGTATACACTTATGGGGTACAAAGTGATATTATATGTGTACAGTGTGGGATGATTAATTCAAACTAAAACATCACCTCAAACACTTAGCATTTTTAGTGGTAAGAACATTTGAAATTTATTCTGTTAGCAATTTTGAAATGTATTATGCATTCCTACTAACTAGAGTCATCATGTTGTGCAATAGATTTCAAAAACCATCTTCCTCCTGTCTAACTGTAACTTTGTACCCTTTGACTAAAACCTCCCCATTTCCTCCTTGCTTAGCCTCTGGTAACTACCATTCTGCTCTCTGCCTCTATGAGTTCTGTTGTTTAAGATCCCACAAATAAGTGAGACCATGTGGTATTTGTCTTTCTGTGTCTGGTTTATTTAACTTAACATAACGTCCTCCAGTCTCGTCCATGTTGTCGAATGACAGGATTTCCTTCTTTTTGAAGGCTGAATAGTATTCTATTTTGTATATATGCCATATTTTCTTTATCCACTCATCCATTGACAGACACTTAGATTGATCCATAGCTTCGCTATCGTAAATAATGCTGCAGTGAGCATGGAAGTGTGCTATCTGTTCAACATGCCAATTTCAAGTCTTTAGAATATGTACCCAAGTGGGATTGCTGAGTCATATTGTAATTCTATTTTTAGTTTTTTGAGGAACTGCCATACAGTTTTCCAAAACGGTTGTATTAATTTACATTCCCACCAACAGTGTACAAGGGTTCCCTTTCCCCCACACTCTCTTCACAGTCTTTCATTTTTTTAAATAATAGCCATTCTGACAGGCATGAGGCGACATCTCATTGTGGTTTTAACTTGGGTTTTCCTTATGATTAGTGATGTTGAGCATTTTTTCATATATCTATTGGTCATTTATATGACTTTTTTGAGAAACATCTATTCAGGTTTTTTGCACATTTTTAAATTGGGTGGTTTTCTTGCCACTTTTGTGTTCCTTATAGATTTTGAATGTTAACTACTTATCAGATATATGGCTTTCTTCTAATCTATCAGTTGTCTTTTTACTCTTATTATTTCTTTTGCTCTGCAGAAGCTTTTTACTTTAATCCCATTTGTCTATTTTTTATTTTATTGTCTCAGTTTTTGGGGTCAAATCCAAAAAGTTACCTTCCAGATCAGTGTCATGGAGGTTTCCCCCTATGTTTTCTTTCTTCTAGTTTTTTAGTTTCAAGTCCTTTCAAGACCACACCTTGACTTTTATCTGTTTTGAATTGATTTTTTATATGGTATGACATAAGGCTCCAAATTAATCTTCTTTAGGTGGATATCCAGTTGTCTCAACACCCTTTATTGGAGAGGCTGTCCTTTTCCCATTGTGTTTTCTTGGCACCTTTGTTGAAAATCGATTGATTTTTTATATGGTATGACATAAGGGTCCAAATTATTCTTCTTTAGGTAGACATCCAGTTGTCCCAACACCCTTTATTGGAGAGGCTGTCCTTTTCCCATTGTCTTTTCTTGGCACCTTTGTTGAAAATCAATTGACTGTAAATGTGTGAGTTCATTTATGGGCTCTATGTTCTGTTCTATTCCTTAGTGTTTCTATTTATATGCCAGTACCATGCTGTTCTAATTACTATACAGCTCTGTAATATAGTTTAATATTAGGTAGTGATACCTCCAGCTTTGTTATTTTTACTTCTGATTGCCTTCGCTAATCAGGGATTTTTATGGTTCCATATGAATTTTTGGATTATTTTTTCTATTTCTGGGAAAAATGACGTTGGAATTTTCATAGGGATTGCATTGAATCTGCAGATTGGTTTGGATGGTATGGACATTTAACAATATTAATTATTTCAGTCCATGAACACAGAATAGCTTTCCATTTATTTATGTCTTTGTCAATTTATTTCATCAATGTTTTACAGTTTTTAAAACATTGTAAAACATTACAGTACAAATCTTTCACTTCCTTGGTTAAATTTATTTCTAAGTACATTTATTCCTAAGTATTTTATATTCTTGTAGCTATTATATGTGGGTGTTTTCTTGATTTCTTTTTCAGATCATTCATTGTTATTGATTAGATTTGTCTTAATTTTGTATCCTGGGACCTTATTCTTTTATTAGTTCTGTCTTTTAGTGGTATCTTTCTGGTTTTGGATATATAAGATAATGTCATATGCAAACAGGTAATACTTCATGTCTTTCTTTTCTATTTGAATGCCTTTTCTTTCTTTCTCTTGCCTAATTGCTCTGACAAAGGCCTCCAGTAGGATAATGAATAAAAGTGCTTGCTGACAGTGGACATCTTTGTCTCGTTCCTGATCTTAGAGGAAAAGCTTTCAACTTTTCACCATTAAGTATAATGTTAGCTGTAGGCTTATTGTATGTGACCGTTAATTTGTTGAGAGTTTTTTCTATAAAAGGGTGTTGAATTTTGTCAAATGCTTTTTCTGCATCTAATAAAATGATCATATGGTTTTTGTGTTTTGTTCTGCTGATATGATGCATCACATTTATTGATGTATCAATGTTGACCCATCCTTGCATTTCTCCCAGGGAGAAATCTCATTTGATCATTGTGAATAATCCTTTTAATGTCCCGTAGAATTGGGTTTGTTAGTAGTTTATTGAGGATTTTGTATCTTCGTATCTATATTCATCAAGGATATTGTCCTATAACTTTCTTCTTTTATGTCATTTTGTGGCTTTAGTATCAGGGCCTCCTAAAACTAGCTTGGAAGTATTCCTTCCCTTTTGATTTTTTTGGAAGAGTTTGAGAAGGATTGGTATTAGCTCTTCTTTAAATCTTTTATAGAACTCACCTGTGGAGCCATCAGGTCCTGGGCTTTTCTTTGATTAGAGACTTTTTATTATGGATCCAATCTCTTTACTCATTATTGGTCTGCTCAGATTTTCTGTTCCTTCTATTTCTGTTTTCTATTTCTTCTTGATTCAGTGTTAGCAGATTATATGTGTCTTGGAATTTTATCCATTTTTTTCTAGGTTACTGTATTTGTGGCCATATAATTTTTCATAGTAATCGCTCATTATCCTTTGTATTTCAGTGGTACCAGTTGTATTATCTTCTCTTTCATTTCCAATTTTAAGTCTTCTCTTTTTCTTTTTTAGTCTAGTTAAGGGTTTGTCAATTGTGTTTAACTTTTCAAAAAACTCTTTATTGATCTTTTTTCCCCCTGGTTTTTTAGTCTGTATTTATTTCTGCTCTGATCTTTGAATTGTTTTTCTTCTGCTAACTTTGGGCTTAAATTTGTTCTTCTCTTGTAGTTTCTTGAGGTGTACTATTAGGTTGTTTATTTGAGATGTTTATTTTTATTTAAGTATTTGTTGCTATAAATTTCCTTCTTAGAACTGCTTTTGCTATATCCCATACGTTTCAGTATATTACATTTCCATTTTCATTTGTTCCAAGATGTTTTTTGATTTATCTTTGGTTTTCTCTTTTGACCCATTGGTTGTTGAGGGGCATGTTGTTTAATTTCCACATATTTGTGGGATTTCCAAGATTTCTGCTATTATTGATGTCTAGTTTCATACCATTATGATTAGAGAAGATACTTGATATGATTTCATTTCTCCTAAATTTGTTCAGCCTTGGGTTTGCGACCTAACATATGACATATCCTGAAGCAAGATATGTGTGCACTTGAGAAGACGTGTATTCCCTTGCTATTGGATAAAATATGCTGTATATGTCTGTTGGGTCCATTTGGTCTAAAATGTAGTTCAAGTTTAGTGTTTCCTTATTAACTGTCTATCTGGATGATCTGCCATTGTTGAAAGTGAGATATTGAAGTCCCCTGCTATTACTGCATTGTAACTTATTTCTCTCTTTAAATTCTTTAATATTTGCTTTACTTATTTAGGTGTTCTGATGTTGGGTACAGATATATTTACAGTTGTTATATCCTCTTGATGAATTGACACCTGTATCATGATGACTTTCTTTGCCTTTTTTTATTGTTTTGAGCTTAAGTCTATTTTGTCTGATAGGTATAGCTAGCCCTGCCTCTCTCAGCTTCCATTTGCATGGAATGTCTTTCTTCATACTTTCATTTTTATTCTTTGTGTCCTTAGAAGTGAGTTGAGTCTCAGGCCAGGTGCGGTGGCTCACGCCTGTAATCCCCGCACTTTGGGAGGCCAAGGCAGGTGGATCACGAGGTCAGGAGATCGAGACCATCCTGGCTAACATGGTGAAACCCCATCTCTACTAAAAATACAAAAAATTAGCTGGGCATGGTGGCAGGCGCCTGTAGTCCCAACTACTCGGGAGGCTGGGGCAGGAGAATGGCGTGAACCCAGGAGGCAAAGCTTGCAGCGAGCCGAGATCGCGCCACTGCACTCTAGCCTGGGTGACAGAGCAAGACTCCATCTCAAAAAAAAAAAAAAAAAGGAGTTGAATCTCTTGTAGGCAGCACAGAGCTGGGTCTTATTTTTAATACATTCAGCCATTTTGTCTTTTACTGGAGATTTTATTGCTCTTAAAATAGAAATAATTATCAATAGGTAAGGACTCAATAATACTCAAAAATGTAGTTTGTTCTCTGATTGTTTTGTGGATGCTTTGTTTCCTTGTTCCTCTCTTGCTGTCCTCCTTTGTGGTCTGATTGTTTTCTGTAGTGGTATGCTTTGAATTCTTTCTATGTATGTTTTGTGCCTCTACTCTAGATTGTTGTTTTGTACTTACCATGAGGCTTCCAAAAACCGTATACTAGTAACAGGATATTTCAAGCTGATAACACCGAATTTTGATAACATACGGTAGTAACTCTACAGTTTTGTTCCCCTTCCCTACACATTTTAATATTTTGTTTTCAAAATATACATCATTTTGCAATTTGTATCCCTAATTTGGGCTATAATTTTTTTCTTTCTTTTTTTTTTTTTTGAGACAGAGTCTCGTTCCGTCACCCAGGCTGGGGTGCAGTGGCGCCATCTTGGCTCACTGCAACCACCACCTCCCATTTCAAGCGATTTTCGTGATTCAGCCTCCTGAGTAGCTGGGACCACAGGTGTATACCACCATGCCTGTCTAATTTTTGTATTTTTGGTAAAGACCGGGTTTTGCCATGTTGGCCAGGCTGGTCTGGAACTTCTGGCCCCAAGTGATCCACCCACCTCAGCTTCCCAAAGTACTGGGATTACAGGCATGAGCTACTGCGTCTGGCCTTGAGCTATAATTTTAATAGTTTTAAGATCATATTAGAGATAAAATTATTTTACAGACCACTATTACAGTTCTAGGTTTTTCTGAGTATGACTATATTATTTATAGCATTGATTTTTGTGTTTTCATATATTTTATTAATTAGCAGCCTTTTATATCAGCTTAGAGAACTCCATTTAGGAATTTCAATAGGCAGGCCTACTGCTAATGAACCTTATTAGCGTTTGCTTGGGAACGTTTTTCTCATTTCTGAAGGATAGTTTTTTTGGTTGAGCACTTTAAATATATCATCTAATTTTATCCTGCCCTACAGGGTTTTTGCTGAGAATCCTCTAGTAGCCATATTGCAAGTTCCTTGTATGTGATAAGTTTCTTATTTCTTGCTTTCTTAATTTTTTTTGTCTTTGATTTTTGCCAGTTTATTATGTGTCTTGGTGAACTTCTCTTTGGGTTGAATTTTTTGTACAAGTCTACAGTTAAAACTTGCTATTTAATTTTTCAGTTCAGTTGTTGTCTCCATCTCCAGGAGTTCTATTTGGTTTTTGTTATAGTTTCCATTTCTCATTTTGTTCATATATTGTGTTCCAGATCTCATTTAACTTTTTATTTATATATTCTTGTAGTTTGCTGAACTTCCTTAAGAGGATTGTTGTGTATTTTTTGTCAGTCATTCCATAGATGTCCATTTCTTTAGGGTCCATTATTAGAGCTTTATTAATTTCTTTTGGTGGCGTCATTATTCCCCTAATTCTTCATAATCCTCATGTCCTTGAATTGATGTCTGTGCATTTGAGGAGGCAGCCACCTCTTCCATCCTTTAGAGGTGTTCTTCAGCATAGATTGAATTTCATTATTTACTTTAGCCTGTGATTCTGGATGAGCCAACTGATATCAACCCCAGGGAGGCAGAGCTTGCTGTCAGTTTCTCTAGTTGGCTGGGTCTCTGCCTTTGTTCTGAGTTTGGATGGAGCTGCTGGCTGAACTTCACCTTCCAGCAAGACTACTGGCTGGCCTCTGCAATCAGGTGGAGCTGCTGGCTGGGAACTGTGATTGCTTCTGGTATCCGGCAGGGTCACAAAGTATATTTCCCTGTTGGGGAGTATTGCTATTTGGGTTATGCAGTTGGGCAGGTCTGCATGCTGGGCTCTAGGTTTAGATGGATCACTGTTCTAGACAGACAGGTCCAGAGGTTATGCTCCATAGTCCTTGCCTAGGCTGGACCATGGGATGGGCTCTGACACTGGGTGGAGCAACTGTTTGGAGCTGCTGTTTGGACTTCAGGGTTTGGGCAAGTCTAGCCCCTGTTCTCTGCAAAAAATACACTGTGGTGGGCATCTCTTTTCCTGGGTAGGGCCTTGGGGTGGTCTCTGAGGCTGCGCATAGAGGCTAGTTTTCTAGGGACTCAAGCCAGGTTGAACTTCTTGTTCAGCTTCTGGGAGCAGCCGACTCAGCTTTGCAGATAGGGTAGATCATTAACTGATCTCTCTGATCAGGTGCCACTGCTGGCAGGGACACAGAGCTACCACCCAGATCTGCACACTAGTCACTGCAAACTCCACCTTCTTGATTTGTTTGACACCAGCGGATCTTGCCCTACAGTTACTCCAGTATTCCTTTTGCGGCAAGACAGTAGTGGGCTTCCTTCAAAGCACCTCAGAATGCTAGGGAAGCTAGATCTCTACTTTCAGTTCTCTTTTCCTCTGTAGAAAATATGGGCTTAGGAGAATCCCCCCTGTGACTCTTGTGCTGACTTGGAGGAGTGGGAGGAGTGATACGGTCAAGGTGACCTTGACCGCCAGAGACTTCTCCGCCACCAAACATTCCTATTCTTACCTTACCACTCTGTAGCTTTGGCTAGAGTTGACCACCATGTCCTTCTGTAAACTCATAAGCTGGGACTCAACACATTTTTACTGATGCTGAGCTCACATTTTATCAGCATGGTAGGCCCTGGGCCAGGAACTGAGGATACGAAGTAAGCCGAGATACGGCCCTGTCCTCCCAGAGCTTGCGTTACACCACAGCCATCTGTTTCTGTTCTAACTTCTCCGGCCATTTTTTTTTCTGCATCATTTGCTGAATTATCTTCTTCCAGCCATTCCTTAAATGCTATCATTTCCCATATTTTGTTCTTCTCATCCTCCCTCTGCCTTGGTTCCCAGGCGAGCTTATCTAGACCCGTGCCTCTAGTGCCCCTTCTATACTTAAGAGCCTCCAGGTCTGTGGCTGCCTATTGATGGGCCCTTGGCCCAGTAAACTTGCTCTCATCTGTAACCACCCACAGAAATCTCAACCCCAAAATGGTCAAAATAATTCTATTCTCTCAAACCTTCTCGTTCTCTTATACTCCCTGTCTTGGTTGGGAGGTCACAATCACCTAACTAGCCAAGCTGGAAAACCTTTACGCCATCATTCAACTCCTCTGTCATCCTTATTCCTCAAACTCACTCCTGTTGTGCCTCTAAATGCTCTTGAAGGTATTCTCAACTCTCCCAGGGGATCCCAATTCTGTCGGTCTGGGCCCAGGACACCCAGTGGCCCTCTGTTGGCCTCAGTGCCGGGTGATGAGTTGGGTTCCCTAAAGCCAGAGCGGGGCTGACATGAGGAGGCGGTTCTAAGCCGCGTGTGTGCACAAGAGTAATTTCCTCAGCTTGCAAAATTCCCAATGCCCAGGCCTCTCACCCGCGCCTACCTCAAAATCTCTGGGGTAGGCCTGGTATCAGGATTTCTTTATAGCTCCTCAAGAAGGTCCAGGGTGCAGCCAGTGGCGTAGGTCATATTTCAGTTAGGATGAAAGACTGCTGAGGAAGCTGCGACAGGTCAGTTGGAAAATCAGCCTGTCAGCTTTGTTTCCAGAAGTGACCCTGAGCCCTCAAGCTTGGTGCCCACATCCTACATGAGCCACTAGCCCTCTGGGCATATATGTGGATAAAGATTAGCTCAGACTCTGCTCTTTTTCCTTGCTTATCTGTTATTCAGCTATGAACATCTGACACAGAAATGGGAGAGGTTACCAGCCACCCGGTGAATGCTTCTGGTAAAATCTGCCCTCAGGAAAGGCTTTGGATTTGGGTGAGGAGTTTGGGCCTGGGGCTAACACAGGGATTTGCAATGTCTGTGTGGATTATTTTTCCTGAGTCCCAAAGATTCACTTAGCTGCAGCACACTTGGTAATCTTAAAAAGAGGATTCAGTTAATTGAACATGGTTCATTTTTCTCATCTTAACAAGTTGGTCATTTTTGTCGTCTTAACAAGTTGGAATGAGTTCATCCAAAACAGTTGTCCTGCTGTGGGTGCATCACAAATCTGTTTTCTTTTGCTTCTCTTTAAAAATGTCTCCTGAGTGATTTCATCAGCAGTGCTGTTGCTAAGCCTATATTTAGCAACTGAAAATCATGCTCAGAAATACTGTCATGCTTTTTTAAAAAGGCATACCCATCCCTCCACACATGGCTGATGCCAGAACCTTCATGCCCTTAGCAAAAAATTGAGCTCTCCTTCAGGGATTCAAAAAAATACTCTTGCTGCACCCCAAGCTCTTGGCAATGAGGGGACTTTTGTCCTAGAGAATGTTCTTTCTTATGTATTATTGCAAAACAATTTTGTTCTTGCATACTGAAGAACCACTGGATGAATTTCTTTCCCCTGTAGACAAACTGAGGGTGAGTATTGCTCTTTAAATGTCAGTAAATTTGTTTTAGCTTCTGGGGCAAACCTTGTTGTATATTCATTCTGTTCCTCCCAGCGTAATGTGTTAGGTTGTCATAAAATAGGGCAAATTGAGGATAGTATAACTACTGCTGCTGAGCAAATGGCAAATAGTCAACTATCCTGCCTTCCTGTTTTCTTCTGACACCAGATGCTTTCTGGAGCTTAAATGAATACTAGTCAAGTTCATTTGAAAATCAGAGTAATGACTTACTCATGGGACCAAGTGGTGTAAGTGGGGGCAGTTGTATGTGTTCAGCCCGCATCAGGCAGGTGCCCCAGACACGTGTGCTCCCTCAGATGCAGAGGCAGCCACCTGACTTATGCCTGTGGGTCTGTAACTGTTGAATGTGTTTTCAATAAAGATAGAGTTTTTGATGCAAAGATTTCTTAAGCTCTGTTAACAGTGGTGGGGTTGGCCTCAAATCCATTTACTCTGGATATTTGCCATGGAGAACAACTCTTCTTCTTATGGCCCTCTTTGAGTAGAAGTACACTTTTATGATGGCAAAAATGTTCACAGACCTTATTAGCCTAGTGGTACTTTTATCTACACCATCAGAGAATGCTTGGTGCCATGTGCATCCTTGGATCCCTTGCCTTCTCACCGTGGTCCAGGGTCCACAGTCTGGAAGCCATTCCCTCAGCTCTTCTGTATTTCTGCAGAACTCCCAAGATCTCCATTGATGGAGGGTAATGTTTCTCCTCCGGGTACCCCTATGTCACTAGCTACCTATCAGTTCTGTGAACAGAGTGTCTGAGATAGGACCAAGAGGGAGGATAGAACCAGGGAAAATCCTGAGCTTAACTGCTTATTGAGGCATGTAGTGTATCTTTACGTCATTTATGCATTTCAGTACTTACTAATCACACTGAATATTTAAATGCCTGACAAAAATCAGTGTTGTTCTCCATGAAAACCTCCACTTGGCTAGTTTTTGTCACATTGAGCAGTGTTGTCATGTTACCACAAACCATTCCTCTACTAATCGTGTTTTGTTTTTTCCCAATAAGGATAACCTCAATAATCTACTTATTTTGGTTACAAACCAGAGTTAAGACTGTTACATAATGCTTGGCCTGACTTCCAAGAAAGCTAATGTTTTGCTTAAGCAAATGAAGTAATTTAATAAGTACTCGAAAATCTTGCTCTAATTTCATGTGGGAGGGCAGCTTCATCTTTTTTCCCCCATACTTCTGATGGTGTTCTTGATGACTACCCAAAAATCTAACCACTCATTTCTGATCTTTCTTCTACATATTGTGTAATTTATGTGATGTCTTATCCTTTTAAATGCCAATGAAACTACGTTGATTTTTGTTCATCAAATATATCTAACCCATTCACTGTGAAATGATTATAGTTCCTGTGAATATAAACACTTCTTAGACACTGATACATACATCTCACTGTCTGAAAGACGGATGAGCTCGCCTGTAATCCCAGCACTTTGGGAGGCCGAGACGGGCGGATCACAAGGTCAGATCGAGACCATCCTGGCTAACCCGGTGAAACCCCGTCTCTACTGAAAAATACAAAAAACTAGCCGAGCGAGGTGGCGGGTGCCTGTAGTCCCAGCTACTAGGGAGGCTGAGGCAGGAGAATGGCGTGAACCCGGGAGGCGGAGCTTGCAGTGAGCTGAGATCCGGCCACTGCACTCCAGCCTGGGTGACAGAGCGACACTCCGTCTCAAAAAAAAAAAAAAAGACGGATGAGCTCTTGCGGATTTCTTTACTGTATATGATTCTGTAGGGACTACATTTAGGGAGTGGAGACAATTTCCAGGATGGCATACCAACTAGAAGCATATTACTAAAAGAAGCAAGTTTTTTTCATAGACAAGTATCTCCATTAAGGGTCAGCTCTGAGTTGAACTAAGGCATCTCACAAAACATTGTTCTCTAAGAGCACTAAATTCCATCTTGCATGCCAGTTGAGAGAGGTATGTTAGCTAGGACTTGAAACTGGGTATGTGAGCTGAGTAATGGTATGAACTTACATCTTATTTAAAACAGCTACACTTCTTCAGTAAGGGCTTGCCCAGCCCTCCACATACCTGATTTAAAGTACTCCTGCCCCGACCAGAGCATGGAGCCAGCCTTCAGGGATTCCAAAATGCCGGATCCTACTAAGTCAAGGCTGTTGATACAGAAGTTAGATAGTTTCACAAACCTTGTGACTCCAAGGTGGTTTGCATTCTTTACTGCTGCCTGGAGTTAAAAAAGGCTTTTCTTAAAAGGGAGCATTTGAAGCTGAGTCCTAAGAGATAAAGAGCTGCGCAAGAAAGCAAGCAAGGAAGGGTATTCTAAGGACAGGAAGATAATGTGCAAAGGGCTAAGAGAATGTGGCTCTTTAACCGAAACATTCAGTTTCAGTGTAATATATGAACAGACACCCTTGATCTTTCCCTAGGTGGGCAGTCAGGTTGGGCTATACAAATGGGGCAAACATGCTTTGCACATTACTTGGTAACACAAAAATGGAAATTAATGATTTGAGGATTTTAGGCCACATCAAGCTATCTAAAACCCAGCAGTAGCATAGAAAGGGCTGGGAGCAGCTTGATGATGAAGCTGGTATTCAGTTGGGTTGAGTCTAGGAACTGACCAGAGCATGCAGCCAGCCTTCAGGGATTCCAAAATGCTGGACCCTGCTAAGTCAAGACTGTTGATACAGAAGTCAGACCTTTCCACATTTCCTATAAAGAATAGGGCATGGCAAGTGCTGTAATACTTCAGGGAGAGACTTCTTGCTATAATATGGAAGACTGACCAGAACAAGGGAGAAATAGCACCAGGATGATCACCACCTAAGAGGCTACAGCAATCATTAGGGCACAAGATAGCAAGGGTTCAAAGTGAAGGAAAGGGGAGAGGAGGGACTGGATGTGGAAATGGGTGTAGCAAATTAATAGGATTTGGTAACTGTTTAGGTGTAGGAGGGGAAAAGAACTTAGAGACCTTAAGTTGATGGTGCCCTTTGTTGAAATAAGGTAAGGCAGGCTGAATGCTGCCCGTTTTTTGACAAGTGACTTTGAGGGCTACCTGGAAGCAAGTCAGATAAAACTGTCCAGAGGACAGGAAGAAGCAAAGATCAGAAGGGGGAGGTCAGGGCTGGAACTTAAGAGATTTGAAATCCCTTTACGTGGACAGTGGCTGGTGGGATGGAAGGGCACTACAAACTGATGAGTGATAGCCAGACTCTGGGGAAGGGTATTCCCCATAATTCAATGAAAAATCTTGAACAAACCCAATTAGATTAGCATTTTCAGTATTTGAGAGCAAAAAGAAAACCACTTAAGTGCTATTGTGTGTGAACTGAGTAATGGTATTAACTTATATCTTTACATAAATGCTCCAATCTCAAACTGAAATTTTGAAGAAAATATAATTATGACAAAAATGTGTTTGTGTATCTGGTACTTAAACAGACCAATAATTAAAAATTAATCTTGTAGCCATTCTTTTTAGCTCCACTTAAACAGATGATCTAGTTCAGGGACTAATGAACTTTTTCTGTAAAAGAAGGGTCAGATATATTTCAGACTTTGCAGGCCACATGGTCTCTGCCTCAACTATTCAACTTCTGCCATTGTGTGAAAGCAGCCACAGACAATACATAAATGAACAAGCATCAGGCTATATTCAGCCTGCAGGCAGTTTGCTAACCCCCAACCTAATCCATGAGAACGCCATAATCATAAATAATGGAATGGTACCACATTCCCTTGATTAAATTCAGACTGCCTCCCAATCATATATTTTGCCAATAATTACAGTCCAAGAGCATTTATTCTAGTTGTTGGTTGTTCATAGTTCATCAAATAACAGGAATATAATGCATCTACTGGTGTTACTGAATGTGTCAAAGGGCCCCATCCCCCTGTACTCTTGAGCATGCCTTTCAGAGGCACAGGATGCCCCTTGTGAGCTCTGGGAGTAGCCACAAGTGCCTATTCCATTGCAGGCGTCTTGAAGAGGGAAATTGAGAACATACTTACACAGCCAGAGGACTCTGAGTACATGACTAGACCACTAAGAACAATGCAGACTGAAAACATGGTTATAGTTTTTCACTCTAAACATAGTCACCGTAGTAACAGTACCAGTAAATGAGTGAAGGCTGTTGGTCACTTGGCTTGAGAAACTGAGCATTAACAGTTCCAGAAATGAGCTTATTAATAATTTTTATATATTGGTATCCCCTAATCTGTTTTATGTGATTTATGTCATATTTTGACATTGTTTTCATTTTGGTTTTCAGGGGAGCCCTGGAAGCTTACGTTCAATCAGTGAGAAGTAGAGAAGGCAAAGAATTTGCACCAGTTTATCCCATAATGGTTCAGCTGCTTCAGAAGGCTATGTCTGCTCTTCAGTAACAATATGAAAGCTTTGTTGATCTCCACTTTGTGCTAACCCATTCATAGTTGGCAGTTAACACATACTCCAAAAGACAGCTACTATCTACTATTTTAAGAATGTAATTGATTGTTCTGTATTTCCTGTCAACCTTTATTTACCTCTTTAGCACTTATACTTTAGCATAAAAATGTCGAGTCATCACCTTTTAATTCCATGGACCTGATTTTTTCAGAAAGATGTTTTCCTCGTTCAGATTTTTGTACAAGGCTAAAATTTCTTTTCCATCCATAACCGAGTCCTCCTATGGGTACATAAACCCAAAGTCTCCACTTCTTTTAAAAGGATATGAACACGTTATATAATACGTACCCTGCTTCCCCCAACCCTGCCTTCTTCACTAAGCATGTAGGCTCAGTGGTTTCCAAATTTGGCTGCACATTCATATCACCAGAGGATTTTTTAAAAATCCTGATGCCCAACTTGCACTCTAATTAACATGTCTGGGAGTGGGAGCCTGACACCAGTATTTAAAAAAACAAACAAAAAAAATCCCCAAAATGATTCCAATAGACAACAAAGTTGAGGAACCACTGGCACATCCCAAAGCTAAGATACAGGGTTAAATGGCCTTGTTTAAGTATGTCATACTCTATCTTTAAATAAAGCAAGGCTTTTGTTACACTTTGTCATATCATCATTAAAAGCAGAACTTTGGGCTGTTTAACCTTGTAACAAAGATACCATGTGAAAATTAAAAATTTTTATTCTATAGCGATTCTCTATAACTGGTAGATAATCTAAGTCCTTATTTTCTGATGGCTCTTGTTCCGCTATTAACATTTTTGTTTTTAATTTTTAAAATCCCATCAGCAGCCTCCTAATTAGCAGTGTTAGGAATCTACCTTATGTTTTCCATCTCCTGAACCTGTTATTCTGAGAACTCATAAATAAAATTCAGCCAAGATTAATCAGTAAATGTCAGAGATAAGCAACTTTTTTTTCCATTTATTTGAAATAATATACAAGAATATAGTGTGCAAAATTTAGGGGCAACATCATGAAGAAGTGTAATGAACTGAAATCAATTTTACAGCTGTGATTCCTAACCAGAAACACCACTTGGTAAGTAACATGAAAAGCCATGATTGTAGCTCAGAGCAAAAGCAGCTGTATTGCCAATGTATTTGCTCTAATTTTAGACAGTTGGAGGAAATTAAAGTGCAAGTGTTGCACTGCAATAAGTGCAAAGTCTGCCCCCACCATAAAGATTATGATGACAAAATATATTTAAGATACATGGCTGAGGAGATATAGAACACGAAGTTAAAAAATACAATGGTGTTGACTGTTAATAGCACCATTACAGTGACTATATCCCAATGCTATTAACTTAACTTTACCTTGGCCTGGGCTAGGTCTCCATTGGAAATAATGGATGGCTGCTGCCACCTGGTGCATCAACTCAGCATGCCATGGTAACTGCAGCAGGTGGCTCTTAGGCTGGGACACCAACACCAGCCACCTGCCACATGTTCTGGTAGCCTCTTGGCACTGACCAGACTAGGAGCGCCTATGTTTGGCACAGATGCTGAGCCATGTGGTGGTTACTCAAAGAAAGGCCGACTCCCAGCTTCTGCTTCATTCCATCATGTGTACAATACAGATTAATAAGCAGTAAGGAGCCAATGTATAAACAGCAGTTACATATTTTTTAAATTCCCCTTTCGTACAATTTAAAATAAAACATGTATACACTTTTCCTCTCTTTCTACTGTACTTTAGCACCACAGGATATCAATTTTCAAGCCTATATTACCTGATAGACATATATGAAGTTTGGAAGAAAAATAAGGCAATTTGGTTTAAAATGTTGATAGTTTTAGCTTAATGCTCTAATGGAGAAAGCAAATCCTCACTCATATTATTAAATCATTTCAAGACTCAATGCTATCAGTATCTTATGGTCACACGAATTGAGGACAAATGGTGAGACCTTGATCTTCTTAAGTCTTTCCATCAAGAGTCAATGTATATGCAAATATAGACTTAAGAACATAAGCATCCTGGTTTAATGTTGTTGTGAGCCCTGTGGAAATAAAAAACTCAGTGAATGTTTACAAATCAATACATAGTAACCCTATATATGAAAGCTAAGATGTATAAGATGTTTATAAATTTACTATTAGAAAATACTGCTTCTTAAAGGTGATTTTAAAAAACTAGCTGATATCTGATGGCTCAAGCATCCAGAAAATGTATGCAATCATAAGACATTGACTAGGATGAACAGAAAAGGATACAGGAGAAGTCCTAACACAAGAAATTCTAAATTAACCAAGAACTTCCAAAACTCAGTTCAGTCACCTCTCTCGTCTGACTACTGACCACTATTTTTAAAGAAATTCTTGAAAAATTTAAACAGATGTGACCTGCATGTTACTAAGAAACAGGCACAAGTACACAGAGTGAATTTAAAGTATCTTTGGCCAGCTCTCCTACTATAAACTACTGATATCTTCCCTTCGTTTTTTAATGATATTTCAAATTGACCCCACTGTATCACACGCAATTTTCTTGCAATTAATATAAAAACACTGAACCTAAAACATGCTAGTTTAGTAATGCAAAAGTTGTAAGAAACAAGTCTATCCAAGATAGCTTATCATACAGACTTATTGGCCACCCTTCCTGGGCCTTTCTATTTCTTCTCCCCCTCGAAATTTTTCAATCTAGAAATTCTGTGCCAATGGCACAACTCCCCATAAATGGTAGCTAACATTCCCCCAACGCCTCCAGCCTCATTGGTCCCTCACCAATTAAGGAAAAGCTGTTGCGACATACCAAAAATTAGAGAAATTTTCTACTGTGATATTAATGGATTAATAATGCTTATCTTTCAACTCAACTAGAAATACTGTATTCCAAAATTATTTTTCCAACCAATGTTTAGAACAAACATTCTTTTTAAAGTTTGCCTGAGATTTCGACTTTCCATGCTAAGACAGTAAATGACACTTGAGGAAAGGCAGTCTTTATATGATGATGCGAAAACATTATTAGGTTTTGAAGTATAAAAATGCTAGAGATAACATCAACACAACCTCTTAAAGGTTGTAACAACTGCTCCAACATGCCAGTACACCTGCAGGGACGAGGCAAGATAATTTTAAACACTATTTATTGAAACATACTGAATTGGTTCTTTTCCTCTTCCAACAGTCAGGATTTAAACGTTTCTGTTCTTCAGCCAAAGCCTTTGCTTCTAATGTGTACATTCTTCTCTCTTCATTCTTCATTTTCTTCCACCTGTCACCAAGGATCACACTTATGGCTCTGTAAAATAAATATTTACACAATGCTGAAGGTACACATTTTTCATAAATCTCATGTCAAGTGCTGCTACTTCAGGAGAAAAATGTGAAGTTAAAAAATGAAAATCTTGTCTATCATAGAGATGGGAAAAGGTCAAGGCCATAATACTCATTTCCAGTAAAATCTCGAGTCAAATAGTCCATTGTGCCGTATCAGCAGCATAAAGTACTCAACTTGTACTAAAAGCTAATCTCACTCTCTATTTGTGCCCGTAACCTATCAAATAGTTTTGATACAGGTCTTTTTTCATTCACACAACCATAGTGTAAGTGTAGAATTAACTATGCATGCCTTACTATTTCTCTCAAGAGAAAACCAAATAAATAAACCTTTAGGCAATATATTTTATTACTTGAGAAAACTGGATAAACTCAAAATGGTAAGAAGTTGAACTGATAGAATACATCATGACTAAAATTAGAAGCTATTTTCTCCTGTTTGTTACTCTGCTATGAAACCTAAAACAGTCTCAACTAGGGCATACAGATGTAAACCACCTTCCTTCTACAAAGACCTTTTAACCATTCACTTCATGACACCCATATAAGACGGACATAAGGTCCTGGAAATTTTGCACAAAGCACATCAAGTGATTTTTTTTTTTTTTTTTTTTTTGAGACGGAGTCTTGCTCTGTCGCCCCGGCTGGAGTGCAATGGCGCCATCTCGGCTCACTGCAAGCTCCGCCTCCCAGGTTCCTGCCATTCTCCTGCCTCAGCCTCCCCAGTAGCTGGGACTACAGGCGCCTGCCACCACGCCCAGCAAATTTTTTTTGTATTTTTAGTAGAGACGAGGTTTCACCATGTCAGCCAGGATGGTCTCGATCTCATGATCTCGTGATCCGCCCATCTCAGCCTCCCAAAGTGCTGGGATTACAGGCGTCAAGTGATTTTTATACTGACTAATATGGAAGCCAAAGCAACAGGCATTTGTGCCTTCGAACAGTAATAAACCACAGAAGCTCTCCTACAAGTGTATTTGTCTTTTTATCCAATAAGTTAATGCAGTTAAACATTGTGCTGCATTTTCCTTTATTATAAACCAATTGTTGGGCTGGATGTTGTGACTCATGCCTGTAATCCCAGCACTTCTGGAGGCCAAGGCAGGCAGATCACTTGAGGCCACGAGTTCAAGACCAGCCTGGCTGACATGGTGAAACCCCATCACCCCTCTCTACTATTTGCCAGGTGTGATGGCACACACCTGTAATCACAGCCACTGGGGAGGCTGAGGCACTAGAATCGCTTGAACCCAGGAGGCAGAGGTTGCAGTGAGCCGAGATCCCACCATTGCACTCCAGCCTGGGGAACAGAACGAGACTCTCTCAAAAATAAATAATAAAATGAAAATCAATTTGTATATTCCACTTGCAGAACCCATTTTAAAAAAACTTTTAGTCTTGGGTTAAAGGTACCGTATAATGGTTGACACATTTAAACAAAGCAATACATATTCACACCATCTCAGTCATCCACAGTAAGAAAGAATATGGGATGTTTTTCAAGGGGCCGGCACTGGGAAACAAATTTATTCTTTTAAGTTAAAAGATGACAGGTAATGAAATGTACACAATGCTATAGACTATATGCTGTATTCCCTAACAACTATAAAATACACACATCTAAAGATTATTTCTGCAGTGAATGTTACATCCAGATGGACATTTATAGCAACTTAAAATGAGCTACATGTCTCTGACCTATTCTAGTCTCCATTCCCTCAGAATTTGCCTCCAAATGAGAATTTATTCACTGAATTAAGGCAGCTTTATTAGAGACAGGGAAAAATCCATTTTCAAAATTATGTATGACTTATTCGGTTTAGAGAGAGGTGACATCTGATGGCCCTCGGTGTTAGATGATTACCAGTATACCACATGGCAGCAATGCTAAAATGCAAAGAAAATATTACATTTGGCTGGGCACGATGGCTCACATCTTTAATCCCAGCACTTTGGGGGGCAGAGGTGGGCAGATCACCTGAGGTCAGGAGTTCGAGACCAGCCTAGCCAACAAGATGAAACCCCATCTCTACTAAACTACAAAAAATTAGTCAGGTGTGGTGGTGCATGCCTGTAGTCCAAGCTACTTGGGAGGCTGAGGCAGGAGAATCACTTGAACCTGGGAGGCAGTGGTTGCAATAAGCTGAGATCACACCACTGCACTACAGCCTGGGTGACAGAGCAAGATTCCCTCTCAAAAAAAAAAAAAAAAGATTTATGAGCAATAAAGGATATAACCTGATTTAGAGATTCTATAAAAAGATCAGAAAACAAAACACCTAAAGATAAAATGAGATTTACACTTCTTATCATCAGGATAGTCCAGTCCCCCAGGATTGTAAATAAATACAGAATGCATCCCAGCTGACATTCTCAACTACTGGCAGGGAAGAGACTTATAGGGACGTGAATCCCGTTTCTAGAAGTCAAAGGATATGTTTAATAATACCAGAAATGTACAAAAAGAGAAATGCAGCATGTACCTGTCACTAAATCCGAGGCCATTTTCTCAAAAATTGAACAAGGGGAAAGGTACAAATTATTCTTAAAATGTCCTTAAAGCCTAAAAGTCACAGAGAAGTAGACTTCCAAACTAATTTTTTTAAAAAAACACACTTAAACCCCCCCTTTTTACTGAAGAAATGGATTACAACTTAGATTAATTGCCAAAAGTCACACAAATGACAGATCCAAGAGTTAAAAAATTTCAATAGTATTAAAAAGTCTCTTAGGGCTGGGCCCAGTGGCTCATGCCTGTAATCCCAGCATTTTAGGAGGCCAAGGTGAGCGGATCACTTGAGCTCAAGAGTTCGAGACCAGCCTGGCCAACATAGTGAAACCTCATATCTACTAAAAATGCGAAAAATTAGCTGGGCGTAGTGGCTCATGCCCATAATCCCAGCTACTCGGGTGGCTGAGGCAGGAGAATCACTTGAACCCATGAGGCAGAGGTTGCAGTGAACCAAGATCCTGCCACTACACTCTAGCCTGGATGACAGTGAGACTCCGCCTCAAAACAAACAAACAAAGGCTCTTAGAATTCTTGACTCGTAATTCCACACTTAGGTATCTTAAGGAATAAGGAACTAGGACGAAGCTATTCATTACTGTGTTACATCTGACTTTTCTCATGATATCAAGATAAAGGAAACGGTAGTTTTGATCCTCAGGATACAAAGACTGGAAGAAGACAGCTTTATTAATATATGGAGAACCTGACTGGTATGAGAGGGATTCAGTAGTACAGGAATTGGAGATGAGTAAGGGTACAGGCAACAGAGTAGGAAGGACTTGAGTTGATTTGTATTCCCAGCTTCCACTGAGGACAGCTCTTAAGTTCAGCCTTTTGACAACTCTGGCAACTTGCTACAAATTGCCAGTTCCCCGTACAATCCATAGTTGACTTAGTTTCGCTGTTCTATAAAGATACAACTATCAACTGTTAGAACTGTGTCCTGTAACAGGTAAATAAGATGATTTTAAAAGGTAGATCTTGCACTTTGGGCGGCAGGCAGATCGCTTGTACCCAGGAGTTTGAGAACAGCCTGGGCAACATGGCACAACCCCATCTCTACAAAAAATACAAAAATTAGCTGGGTGTGGTGGCATGTGCCTGTAATCCCAGCCATTCAGGAAGCTGAGGTAGGAGGATTAATGGAGCCTGGGAGATAGAGGCTACAGTGAGTCACACCGCTGTACTCCAGCCTGGGCTACAGCACAAATAATAAAAGGTAGATCCTTACTACTAAGGTAGGTAACCTAATTGTCTAGGTATTATAAAATAATTACATATAACTCTAAAAATTCCACTTAGTAACTTCTTAAAGTCAACCTGGCCAGGCACGGTGGCTCACGCCTGTAATCACAGCACTTTGGGAGGCCAAGGCGGGTGGTTCACCTGAGGTCAGGAGTTCGAGATCAGCCTGGCCAACATGGTGAAACCCTGTCTCTACTAAAAATACAAAAAATTAGCCAGGTGTGGTGGTGGGCACCTGTAGTCCCAGCTACTTGGGAGGCTGAGGCAGGAGAATTGCTTGAACCTGGAAGGCTGAGGTTGCAGTGAGCCGAGATTGTACCACTGCACTCTGGCCTGGGTGACAGAGCAAGACTCCATCTCAAAAAAAAAAAAAAGTCAACCTATGAGTTGAATAAAAGCTATTAAAGAATAAGTTTACTTAACTATTCCAGTTACTATGAACCATATTGAAGTATTACTCATTTATTATAATCAGAATTATCACTATTTTTACCTGTTATCTTTCCCTGGATACATCTGAGTATATTCAACTCTGTATTTTTTGGCAAAAAGCATGAAGGCATTCATTGGTCTTTTGCACTTATTAGGAGAAGTGGCACTCACAGTCCCTGAGCTGTGGTTTTTAACAGCTTTAGCATACAAAGAATTGGAAGAGAGCTGTGATGATCCAGGTGAGCCACAGTTTTTACTGAATCCAGATCTTGCAAAGTCTTGACCACCAGGTCCTCCACAAGACAAAGATGCACGACGCTGGCGAGCCATACTACTTAACACATAAACTGCGGAAGAATCCATAGGTGTGAAGTCATAGCTATAAAATTAAAAAAAAATAAGATTTTAATTCAATGTAGAATTCTGATTTCTAAAAAGCAGGTTTAAAAAAAAAAAAAAAACCCTTAACATGATTGGAAATTTCAGTGCATATCCCCCTGTATCATGTTACCAACACTAACAACTTTTGCCACTGATAGTTGCTTATAAAATGAAATCTGTGTATGTGCCAACTAAAATTAATTTCTTTAAAAAAACCTCTGTAGATAATACAAAACCTTAAAAAAGACTTTGAACCTCCCAAAGGAATGCTATAATCAGCATACTTTATTCATAGCAAGTAACTCCTCCAAATCCTACACAACCCACTTATTTTTATTTTAAATTCATTTCTGAATAAATGTGACAATACGATTTCTTGGCCTACAGGCACCCAGACCTAGAAAATTACAATGGAGTGGCAGGCAACATATCAGGCCTAAGGACTAAATACTACAGAAAACAAAAGGTTGGGAAAGGGCAATGAAAAGCTGTTAAATGTGGCTAAAAGAACTTAAGGCCAGGCCTGGTGGCTCATGTCTGTAATCCCAACAGTTTGGGAGGCTAGGGTGGGTGGATCACCTGAGGTCAGGAGTTTAAGACCAGCCTGGGCAACATGGTGAAACCCCATCTCTACTAAAAATACAAAAATCAGCTGGGCGCGGTAGCACATGCCTGTAATCCCAGCTATTCAGGTGGCCGAGGTAGGAGAATCGCTTGAACCCGGGAGGCAGATCATGCCACTGCACTCCAGCCTGGGCAACAGAGTGAGACTCCGTCTAAAAAAAAATCAAAAACAAATAAATAATTAAAGGAACTTAAAATGCCCAGTAATCTGGGTCATTTGTTTAGGTAGAGAGAGCCATACATACATCACTCTCCTGAAAGGCCATCCATGAACTATAACATAGCCTAATAACATAAAAAAGTTCATTGTAAAAACCCGCCTTTGTCAGGAAAGGCCACATTTTGTTCTGTATGTTCAGTTTACATAGACATGGAAATAAGCTAAAGAATTCTCTTGTTCCAGCATTAACTCTTTCTGCCTATAGTACTTTTCTGTCTTCTTGGCAGGAAACCTTTTATTCAGCTTCTAATCTCAACTTAGCTCCTACTTGCTTCTCTGAAACAGAAATTCCGGTAATACATCAAAATAGGTTAACATTAGCTACAGGAATACCATCTGCCTAAAGGTAAAACATGAGATTACAAAATTCTAAAGATAGATGGAAACAGCCAAAGGAATGAGGGTGGTCCATGCCACTGACTACACACAGTAAATGACTTTTACCAATTATCAAGTACATGATGTCTTTTTTCTGAAAGTATTGCATGAAATAAATGTACTTAAACTATGACTCCAAAATTACCTAATGAATGCTTAGCAATCAGTATTATGTCAGGAAAGCAATGTCTGCTTTCTAGGTTTGCAGTTTTTGTAAGGTATCTTCAGCCCCTCCCATACATAATTTAGAAAAATAGCAAACTTTAGCACTGACACAAAATTACCCATCTCTACTGATGGAAAATGATTACAACTTAAAATACCAAAAGATACTGGGTAAGCTAATTACTAAAATTTGAAAATTCCACCATCTAGTGGCACAAATATAACTATCATCTACTTCCATTACAGATACAACTCAAATCAGTTTTAAATATTCAGTCACAAAATTCAATGACTATTACTGTAGCAGTAATGACATAGAATATCTTTAAAAATAGCTTCATCTTTTGCTATACTACCTTAGGTAAGCATTCACTCTCTTCACTAAAGCACCTGTACCCAAATGTGCCTTTCACAGCTCTACTTTGTGTACATGCCATTCCCTAAGCTTAGAATGCCCATTCCCACTTCACTGTCTGATCACTAGTCTTAATGGCAAACTCCACAATAATGTACTGCCTATTAACCATGTCATAGATATTAACTTATTTAATCCTTCCAATATTATCCCCATTTTACAGATTTTTTTTAAAGGAGCCATAGAAATATTAATTTACTCAAGCTTCCATAGCAAATCAATTGCAAAGCCAGGATTTGAATCCAAGCAGTCCAGATCGAGCTCACGTTCCTAACAGGCTACACTGCCTCTCAATCAGCATGTACATTTACTGTATACATTTACTAATCCATTTCCTTTTCTAGACTGGAAGCAAAGAGGCATGCCCATTCTTAACTCATTTTTTAACCAATTCTGAAAATAATAATGGAAAATTTCAATTGAGTTCAAATTCCAGCTAGTAATATGACCTTGGCCAAGTTAAATAAACCCTATAGCCTCAGTTTACTTATCTGTGAAATTATGCTATGCAGTGGTGCCAAAAAGAACAATAAACGTAAGAAACAGGGCAGAAGCTGGCACAGTGTATTATGCCATTAGGGGTATCTATTATTGTAGAATTATCTTAGAATTATCTTAGGTGAGTAGCTAGAGTACTAAAAATTTGGAATCTTTACAAGATATGGGCTTGAATCCTAATTCTGACACTAACTGCCTTTATTTTGGGCTTTATTCCTTAACCTCTCAACTTTACTTCTCTCTGTAAAATGAGGATATAATCTACAAATAGGGTAATTAATATGAAATAAATTAACATTATATACATAGTAGGCACTCAATAAGTTTGTTAAATCATATTACTTGAACAGAAATGTCAACTTCAAAAAGTCAAAAAAAACTGTTTTAAATGCCCGAGGCCTAGAAGGTTGGCCTCAATTCTCAAGTGTCTCAGAATGGACTGCTTACAACAGAACCTTGAATTACGTATGAGAACTCATCAACTGATTGCTGACTTCTGATTCTTCCTGAGCTAGACACTACTCACATGTCCTCTGTAAATCATGACCCGAGAGTTTGCTTGGAGCAGTTCCACTTGGACTTTTTCCTCTTCTTACCTCTTTATCTTCTTGCCCTCCCTAGGCCAGGCATCATCTCCCTTAACCAATCCAATCCACAATGAAAATATAGTCACTTTCAGCATCTCAATTTTGTCCTGGTTTCTCCATGATGATACTACCCATTTCCACTCCTTTGCAAGGTGGGTGCTCCTGCTGTTATACTGAAGTCACTCAACAATAAAATGAGACCAATGACTAACGTCATCTTGGGAGTGATTATTATTCAGTGAGATCAAATGGTTAAGAATTTGCTATCTCAGAAAAACAGGAATTAGGCAGGCAAGTTTTCCCTTTTGCTTTAAAAAAGTTTTGTGCTATGTAATAATATGTAAAATTTACATATATATGTTAAGTTATGAAGCATACAAATAAATGAGTGAACCCACAATTCAAATTAAGAATATTTCTAGTATCACTTAAAGTTCCATATTTGCCACTCCCAGAAATAACCACTCTCCTGAATGTTTATCATTCCTTTATTTGTTCAATTTTATTATGAAAATACTACTCATAAATACAATATATAAATGCTATAGTAGCATTAGTTATATTACTATCTTTCTTAATATGTAAGACACAGTGTTTCATTATACAGAAATGACTGCTATCCTTTCAAAAGTCTACTTACAAGGTTGACCCTTGACTAATTTCTAGAACTTGGATTTTGAGGGGTCCCATCATTCCCACAACTGAGTGGCTTACTATGCCTAAACTGGATGTACAAACAACAGTTTGCTCTGAATGCCTGCTTTCCTTTTGGAAGTCTGGATTTTGGTATGTGCCAGGCAGAAGAAACCTACGTGACCGCTCTCAATAAAAACCCTAGGTGCCCGAGTGAGTCTAACGAGTTTCCCTAGGAGACGACATTTCATATATGTTGTCACAGCCCACTGCTGGGGGAATAAAACATGCCCTTAATCCCACTGGGAGAGGATCCCTGGAAGCCTTGCTTCCCCCAGACTTCACCCCACATCTTTTCCCTTTCCCAGTTTTGCTTTGTATTAATATCTTTTTGCCATAATAAGTCACAGCCATGAGCACAACTATGTGCTGAGTCTTGTGAATTCTCTGAGCAAATCATCAAACCTGGGGGCTAGTCTTCAGGGACCCCTGACATAATTATATAATGTGTGCTACATACCATATATAATGGTTATTTTGATATATTTCTAAGGAACATGATTCCATAAAATAGACTCATACTGTATATTTCCAAGACTTATTTTTACTAAACATTGTCTTAAAAATTGATCCATGTTTTAAAGTGTATACCTAAGGTTCATTCATTTTCCACTAATTCCACTATGATTATAACAGAATTCATGGAGTCACTCTCCAGTTAATAAGTATTGACAGTTTCCACATTTGTGCTATCATGAGCAATACAGCTACAAACTTACTTGCACATCTCCTTGAGCATGATTACAAGAATTTACTTCTCTAGGATATATATAAAAGAGTAATGAAATTGCTAATACCTTTACAAGATAAAGCCAAATTATCTTCCAAAATTTTTCTATCAGGTTACAGTCTCACCAAAACATAGGAGTTATCACTAATCTATATATCCTAAGTATCAGTCATTAAAATTTTGACTCATTTTTCTAGTTTTTCAAAAAAGAGTGTGTATGAGGGATATAATCAAACAGCATTAAGAGTATAAGCTTGTAGACATTTATTGAGCATGTGGCTTGTGTCAGGCCCTATGCGATTTGCTTTTTTAATAATAGTTTCATTCTCATGATATATAAAATATATTAATTAAACTGAATGAAATAAAATCTACAGGCCAGCAGGGACTCTTGGGAATTCTCTACTTAGTGCCCGTACATGCCTATGGATTTGATAATCATCTTAAAGAAAGAATGTATCTTTAAATCCCAGATATCTACAAGCAGACTTTCTCTGGGTTCCTTCTAGGAGCAAGGTGACCAATGGTTCCAGTTTGTCTAGGACTGAGGGGTTTCCTGAAAGCTGGACTTTCAGCACAAAAACCAGGAAAAGCCCATATAAATGAAGATAGCTGACCAACCTTCTGGAGTCAGGACACATTGGTTCTTGTCCTACTCTGCCGCTTACCAGCAACGTGATCTCAGGAATAACCACTTCCCCTCTCTAAGCCTTTAGATGTCAAGTTTGGCCTATTTTCTACTGTTTGTTAAACCATGCAACTAATGCCCTTGGTCAAAATAAGTATTAAACAAAGATACAGTTAACTAATATATCAAGAAAAATACAGTTAACTACAAAAAACACAAGAGATGTATAAGCTGTTTAAAAACAACTGGCCAGATACCACAACTTTTTAAATGTAACTATCAAAGCTGAACCATTAAACTCTTGGTCATGTAACATGCGATATTCTTCCTTATCTAATCCTAAATGTTTTATAAACTCAATTTTCCTATATGACAACTATATGCAAAACTCTGTTAACTATTATACTTTAATTACCTAGTAAGTTTTCATTTCATCATTCTCAAATCTTTAAAGACTGAAATTCCTAAATATCTGACTTAACAACCATTAGGGAAATGAAGGGCAAACTTTAAGAGGAAAATAAAACAAAGAATTAATCCAATATTACCTTTTAAATGTATCAAAAACACCTGAATCATCAAAATTAATGGCATCGGGGTGTCCAGGAGGTAGACATACATCTCCAACATGAACTTCACAACATGGAATGCCATGCTGTACCACAGTCAAGCTTGGATAAAATGATGACCAACCTAAAGTTAAACAATGTTGCATAAAGGATGAGGACTCACAGAAAGCACCCTACTTCAGAACAGACATATCATTTCTATATCTTAAAAATAAAAAGTTATTGCTAAATCTCAAGAGATTCTCTAACACAAGTCATGTATCTTTACAATAAAGTACTAGATAAGTATTTCCTTTCAGCAACGTAAGAGCCCTCTAAAACTAGCTTATCATTCAGCATTTTATTATATATAGGGCTCCTCTATCAATCAGCACTTCCATCAGTCTACAATGACAATAAGTGATAAATGATGACTGAGACCATGAAATAGTTTCTGAATTATAAAATTATGTTTAACATGGTGTTACTATAATAAGGCTCTGAAGAGTGATTCAGGTTTATATCATATTTGGTAACTCTTAATGAAAATGTGATAACCAGATCACTACATTCCCCAAACTATACCAAGATAACAGAAAGCTTATTATAGTATGCTACATGAATCTAAAAATTTCTTACACTCACAGGAAATAGAGTTCCACCTGACTACTGCTAAGATACTTAAGCACCATTAGGTATTATTATAAGCATTCCCTATGGTAGTTTTTTATTTAGTTTGAAAGATATTTTCCCCTCAAATTATGTTTTCTTAATCATCAAAGCCACAGACATAATTACAGATTTAAGAAGCTTTGTTTAAAAAACGTTACTACAAATGCAATTCAAGCCCTACCTTTATTTTTAACATAGAAAGGGTGGTCCAGCTTACACTCTACGGTAAGTAAACCATCTTCTACTGTACCAGGATCAAAAGTCAACTTCAGTACAGACTCGCCAAATGATACACTTTCTTCATGTGATAACAACTTTAGACCATCAGAACCATAGCCCTGAAAATATATGCATAGCGTGAATGAATTGGAAATATTCAATTCAAAACACTGTGAAGTTCCCATTACATGTAAGACTTTGTGGAAAAGGTAAAAATAACCAAGACAGGATCCCTGCCATTAAAGAGCTTTCAAACCCAGTAGTGAAGAAAGACACATATATAAGTAACTAGACTGGAATAAGCAATTACACTCAAGTATAAATAATGGTGACGCAGTTTAATAAAGAGTTATTAATTCCAAAAGAGAGATTAAGGAGGATTTTCAATTCCAATTGGAACTGAGAATGCAACTTAGAAAGATGGAAGGACATGCCTTGCACCAAGAAATCTGTAATTAACAACTTCTTTGGGGAGTGCTGAGTATTTGCTAAAAATACAAGGTGAGTTCAGATCTGGGGCAAATAAAGTTAATAAAGAGAGGCCAGTTAGTAAAGGCCTCTTAAAGACAAGCAAAGTACTTACACTTTTTGCTTAGAAGGTATTGGGAAATCAATCAAAGTGTTTTCATCAGCATGACTGTCAATTTTTAAGATGATGGTAAATAAGAAGAGACTCTACAGAAGGAAAGATCTCATATTCAATTACTTGAGGATATAATGAGAGACACCTATTATAGACCTGAATTGACAAGTGCAATGGTAATAGAAGCAGACAAATTTAAATTCAATGAATACTGAGCATTTAACACATGCCACATGGTAGGATCTGAAAACACAAACACTAACAAACATGATCCTTACCCTTACATTCACCGAAAAACAAAGGAGACAAACATGCCAAAAGCTTGCTATAGTATCCAAGCATAATTATGCTAACACATGAACAAGGTAATGAATAAGAGAGAATGACTTAAAAATTTTTACAGAATTAGAATGAAATGAATATAAATGGAAGAAATAGAATAGTAAAAGACTAACTTCATGGTTTTGAATCTGGTAATCAAGAAGGAGGATAATAATAACTTTAAAAGAAGAGGAGAAAAGTAAGCCAAGAAGATGAAGAAAAAGGTGAGGGCAGTTTTGGTCATACTAAGCTTAGTTCAAATAACTGACTGATATTCATGTAGAGATGTCTAACATGCAGCTAGAAATGTGCAGGTGAAGGTTATAGACACAGACTGGCAAATAATGAAATTACAAAATCTTCTAATTCTCAGGGCTGCAGGAGACCTTAAAAGTAATCCAATCCCATTTTTCAGATCAGGCAGCCAATATTCAGAGGGGTTAACAATCTGCCTAAGATCAGTAACACAGATAATTGCTGGAGAAGCTATAAAGAGAGTCCAGGTTTCCTGACTCCAAGTCCAGAGTGCTTTCCACAGGACACGATGGAGGCGCTGCTGACATTATCAGGAGAGAGGAACTGGTGAAGAAAGTGAAGGGGGCAGAATCTTGTCTAATATTCAGCATTGTGGACAGTCAAGTACCAGACCTAAAAGACTGAGAATCAGGATGCTGCCATGCTACACAAATCAAGGGAAGACAATGTCAGGAACTAACCCAATGTGTCAAATATTGTACAGATGTCAAACAGAACAAATAAGGTCTCTCATCCTAGAAATCAGAATAAAGCTAGTAACCTTTGGGACAATTTTTGTAGAGCAGTAGAGGCGAAAGTTAAGACTATTGTGAACTTTACTAAAGTGAAGAGTAAAGCAAGGGGAGGAAACTGAAGGCAGCCAAGACAGGACAATTTTTCTCAAGAGACTTAATAGTGAGACACAGCAGGATCAAAAAAAGAATTTGTACAAGCACATCTCACATGCCCATTTTCTTGCCTACAGGAGAGATGGAGAAATTAAAAATTTCAAAGTGAAAGGTGTCAACTTTATCCTAATATTGCTCGCTACTGCTTTTGCTCATCAACTTAGAAAATGCTAGTTTTAGTAACTTAATATAAAACAGCTTATATAAAGTACCTTACAATAATTGACTGTCAATAATCTATAGGGGAATTAATCACTTTGTAGATTACCTAAGGCAAGGCTTTGGTTAGTTAATTTATTCATTACATACTTCTTTTTTTTTTTTTTTTTTTTTTGAGACAGAGTCCCGCTCTGTCGCCCAGGCTGGAGTGCAGTGGCACAATCTCGGCTCACTGCAAGCTCCACCTCCCGGGTTCACGCCATTCTCCTGCCTCAGCCTCCTGAATAGCTGGGACTACAGGCGCCCACCACCTCGCCCGGCTAATATTTTTGTATTTTTAGTAGAGACGGGGTTTCACCGTGTTAGCCAGGATGGTCTCCATCTCCTGACCTCGTGAGCTGCCCATCTCGGCCTCCCAAAGTGCTGGGATTACAGGCGTGAGCCACCACGCCCGGCCTCATTACATATTTGTAATATCAGTTTTCCCCAATGTAAAGTGTATAAAACACAAAGAAGCACCAAGAAATATACTATTTCCCATCCAAGAAAGCATGATAGAAAGGCAAACCTAAAATCAATGCTCCTCCCCATCAGACTAAGCAATGAGTGGTCATAAAAGTTCTCTACCTAAAATGTAAGATGTCATTTAAATATGAAAGTGAATGGAGGATATTTCTGTAGATTAACAACATATCTTGTTTCATTTTGAAAGATTTTGAAAAATTTTTTAAGACTTTTAAATTAACCTTGTGAATGCCCATTTGAAGATCTTCCTCATTATCACAGCCTTCAGCTCTAGCAAAATCTTCAACATCTTGCCATTCCTTATTGCTTCCCTTATGAAAGCACAGTCGTGTGCCTAAGGTTTAGGTAGAAAACAAGTATTAGACATGTGACTGTACTAGACAAGTAAGCTGTAGAAAATTCAAGGTTTTTTTTTTACCTTTCAAAAAACAGTGCCAGACAGTTGAAGGCCAGGAATTGCACCATCCCAAATCATCATCATCTGACAGGGAGGACATGCAGAAAATGCCAGATTCTGACTCACTATTTGCCTATGGAGAAAAATATTATCAACTTTTTTATTTGATTTTAAAATATACCTTTTAATATCTGTTTTCATCTCACGTCTTTAGGCCCATGCTTGTAGGCGGGTAACTTAATAATTCTAAACTTAGGGAAAATATAACGCCTTCAAAAACTGAAGATTGTCAGGCTATGGGAGAATTTGCTAAAAAACAAAAAAAAAGACACACACACACACACAAAACAAAGTTTTTGGAAGCTTAAGTTATATGCACATTCCCATTAATAATAAACTTTCCTAACACATAGTAGAGCTGTATATAAAATCAAATGCAGATCACTAACAGAACAGTGAGACTATTTCCTATGGGGAAAGTTAATGTATTTCAACTGTTGTGCAAACTTTGTAAAAGTTTAACCTCATAAATAAACTTACCCTTTCATGTCTTACTGGTGTTTCCTCCTTCCAATGGTGATGAGGGAAGGCTGGCTCACTCTTCGAAGAAGAGGACACTGGTGGAGGGCGTGCATAGGAATGTAAACTTTTGCTAGTGGCTATGATGTGTACAGGAGATGATCTAAAATAAAGCAAGTTTTAACCGTAAGCATAGGTCCTTAAAGTAGATCCTTCCTGTTGATGAAATAACTTCGTATTTAAAATGCCAATGTTATTACATTGAACACATCTATGGTAAACATGAATAAAGACAGCAAGATTTCATTTTATAATCATATTCCTTAACTCCTTATCCAAATTATCCTCACATTTTAGATACCATTTTTTCAGATTTGACAATATATTTTAAATTACGAGTACGGTTTCATTTATCCCATTCATTTTTCTATCAATACATATATGTGTGTATTTCATTCGTGAATGTTAATATCCACTTATGCAGGGCGTCCTATCCATTTCTTTCTTCTACTTTGATGTACTCAGTAACTCCCAGTATGAAGACAGCATTTAAGCTTAATGTAACCAACTCTGAACTCTTTATCTACCAACCACATATCACTGGACAGATATAACAACTACCTTAAGCAAAAATGCTTAAACTTTTTATAGCAGAGAGCAGCCTATCCACCCTCCTCGTAACTGGACACTATTTCTTGTTTTCTAATACAAACTTGCTAAAAAGCAACTACATATAAGGTCTAGTTGTTTTTTCTCCCCAAGGATCACCTTAAAAAAAAAACTTTATCCCTTCCCCTCTTCTCTTCCCCTCAAAAGTCTCTTTTACCAGACAATGCTCCCTTTAGAGTATATGGAGCTCCCAGGAGCATACCCAGATCCTTCCCTCACAAACAAACCAGATATTCATGGGTGGGGTAACAGAAAGAAACAAGCTTATAAAGGATGATTAATGACATGTACGGACTCAGCAGTCTGGAAAGGAAGCAGAGAGGAAGACAGTCAGGTGGAGGAGGGAAAACCATCTGAAGGTAAGGTCCCAAATCAGGATAATTGTTGAGATGCCAAATAGAGATGTGATGCTTAATAGAAAAAGTTTATGCATATCTATACTAATACTCTTTTTAAAAAGGAGAGGAAGGGCCAGGTGTGGTGGCTCACGCCTGTAATCCCACCCAGCACTTTGGGAGGCCGAGGCGGGCAGATCACGAGGTCAGGAGATCAAGACCATCCTGGCTAACACGGTGAAACCCCATCTCTACTAAAAATACAAAAAACTAGCCAGGCGTGGTCGTGGGTGCCTGCAGTCCCAGCTACTCAGGAGCCTGAGGCAGGAGAATGGCGTGAACCTGGGAGGTGGAGCTTGCAGTGGGCCGAGATTGCGCCACTGCACTCCAGCCTGCGCAACAGAGCAAGACTCTGTCTCAAAAACAAAAAAAAAAAAAAGAGAGAGAGAAAGGACATCTTTCCAATTTTTCCCTTATTTCCTGAGAAATTGTATTAGCCCTTCAATTTCTACTTTATCCTCATTAACATTTTGCATTTTACCTTTCCAGAAATTACTTTTACATAAGGATCTATACTTTGCTTTCATGTTCATATCACTCCTTAAATCAAAAGGCCCTCAGATATCCATGCATTTTAGCATACTCTCCAAGTTTTGATTTCAAATTATATGCTAAATGTTTCATCTTTTGCCCAAAAACTGGCCATCCTGTTATTACACATTTAGATGTAAATGAAGTATCAGAGAATGGCCAAACTGCTAAATATTCCTTTTGTTCATCCCTGACTCCCTAATTTTAAAAAGTGAGTTTTATCAGTTCTTCTGTTTAACCACTTAAAACGGAAGTGACAAAAAGTAAAAATAAATCAAAATGAAGAACAATGTGATATTCTAAAATGTATATGGCCTGAATACTCTGTGAAAATTAACATGCTAAACATGTCTCAACACTCACAGCATTGATTTCTTCATTTCTCTATCTATGCAGGGGTAATATAAATTTTTACCTGTCCTCAACTCCTTAACTATACAGTTAAGACTTCAGATATCAAAGCTCAGTAACATAGTTTAACACCCAACAAGAAGCTGCATGAGCAGACAGTGTTAGGAGGCAGGCCAGAGAGCAGAGCATTACTCAAAATGCTGGACAGAATAATACATCCTCAGGGAGATACTCCTTTCTTTATGTCTTATGTTTTTATTTACACTGATTTTCTTCTGAAGGGTTTACACACTTTCCATAAACTGTATTATTAATCCTATGACTCTGCTGTAAAAACTGAAAAAAAGTATTATCTCTAGAGAAAGAAAACAAATCCAATAGTTAAATCGGGTTTTTTTAAAAAATAATAATAATTTTTAGCTTTTTGACTATTAAGATTACAACGAAAACTAGGACTATAAAGGAAATAGGAACTCTGAAAGGAAGTTTTCTTTCCTATGGAAACAAACATGGAATTAAACTGAAGTTAACTAAATTCAATTTGCTCTAGTCAAGATCAATATCCTGCTAAATACAAGAAAAGCAGCACAACTTAATAGATTACAAGAAAAGTGAGATTTCATACCTAATAAGTTTATTCTTTGGCAATGCATTACACTCAGGAGCACTAACAAAGTTTACAGTTATTCCTACATTACCTAGTATAAAACTCTGGTCTATCATTTCCTACTCACAAGTGTGCAAATATGGGCATTTCTCTCCCTTATAAACTGTCATATTTATCCATTTCTTTTTAGGGATAAACAATAAAGTGTTTTCCACTTAGGTCTCCCTAGGCATATTAGCTGGAAGCTTCCATAATTTCATAGCACACTCATTTTCTTAAACTCTGTCTGGATATATGAAAGTGTTACCCACTTTTAATCCACTTTTGTAAGTTTAAGATTTCAATATTAGCAAATTTTAGAATTAGCAAACAGGCAAATAACATAAGGCCACATAAACTACGGAAGAAATAAACCTAGACCAAATGGAACCCAACTCAAGTTTGATAAAAGTTTAAAATATAATCTTGATTACAACTCTGCTTCTTTAGACAAATATAATTTTCATTTCTTTATGTAGTAAAATTATTTCATGGTCTAATTTATTTTAAACATTTACAAATATTTTTTACTCTATGGTTCTCATTATCACCTTTAATTCTCAAAATATGAAATCATGGTAGTAAGTGAAATAAGTCTTTGATCATTAGATAAGGAGCTTAATTCTAATGACTTAAATTCTAATAATTTAAAGCATTATTACTTTTAAACTAGAAAAAATTTTAAACAAAACCTTTTTGTAATGATAGAATTTTTAAATAAAAATATAATCAATGCTCCTACCTATTGTAAAATGAGCACTGCATCAGTGGACTTTGTGGACTGGTGGCGATATTTGCCAATTCTGTTAGCCAGTCCACCTCATTTTCACGGTAAGTAGTTTCTGGTATGTCTGAGGTATTTTGGTTCCAAGATGGTCTTGTGTATTCTTGATGTGAAACATCTGAACTCAACTGGTACATGCCAGATTGGGTAGGATCACTTTGAACTGCCTGAAGTTCAGGAAGGTCATCTGCAAATATAAGCACACTCAAAATCATAAAAAGGAAATTACTAATACAAGGAACAATATTATAACTGCAGTTAAAAGAGAAGTCAATTTTAGCTAATTAATTTTGAGAGAGGAAAAGCATAAATTTAACATTCTGTTCACAGACTGGAAAAACATGATTTGGTTTGTGTTTTCTGCTTTTTATTCCCCCTAGGTTTTTGAACCTCACCTAGGAGTGACCCATATGCCATTGAGACATTTTTACATTAACAAGTTAATCAAGAAAAGCACATTTTATGTGTGCATTATGTACTTACTAATCACATACTTTAATAACCTGTTATACAGACTATAATGAAAACAATAATTTCCATAATAATATAGATCACATAAATATTTATGCTACTACTTACACAACTCTGTGTTAAAGTATTTCTTTTCACTGATAAATTCTGATCTTGTTAATATTTACTGGTTATTTTTTCCTATAAGTGCATTCTTAAAAGGTAGTTCACAATACCCTTTCAGTTCCCCATAAGACGACTAGAAGTATTACCCAAGTACCATTCATGTACACACCAAGCACTATAAGGAACACTGAATTCCAAAATACTGAATTATTTAAAAAAAATTATATATATATTCTTTTAAAAAATATATATATATATATATATTTGTATGTATGTGTGTATGCAGTAGGAAAGAAAAAGCATCTTTAAGGCTTAAAAAAAAACAACTCTCCATGAAACACATACTACAAACTCCACAAACCTACTGGGTCCCTTAAATATACAAGTCAAGAAAACTTCTAGTCTCCTCAATGTCACTATAAAAGTATGTATAATTCTATTCAGGCAAATATTCCAGAACAGTCTACTAAAACTGAAATGTCCTAATCTTTAAAAAAAAAGAAAATTGTTTTTTTTGAGACAGGGTCTCACTCTGTTGCCCAGGCTGGAGTGCAGTGGTACAATTATAGCTCCCTGAAGCCTTGGATCCCTGGGCTCAAGTGATCCTCACGCCTCTGCCTCTCAAGTAGCTAGGACTACAGGCATGTGCCCACCATGCCCAGCTAATTAAAAAAAAAAAATTTGTAGAGATGAGATCTCACTACGTTGACCTGGCTGGTCTTGAACTCCTGGTCTCAAAATGATCCTTGTTCTCCCGAAGTACTGGGATTACTAGCGTGAACCATCATGCCAAGCCAAACTGAAATGTTTTAATTAGAAGTACTGACTCAGGATATCCATTGGTAAAAACTGACTTCTTCATGGAGTCATGAAGGAGCCAAGGAGTTCTAGAACATCACACCAATTTAAAATAATTCTACCCTACAATTTTCATGCTGGTATAGCTATTTCCTTTCCCTCATTGCCTTTGACCAACGTTCATTTACTGCAAAGGGTTCATTTGTTCTGAAGTTCAGGAAATTAACTACTTTTTAAACGAAGTCATAGGTGGAAGGGGCATGTTATTTTACTCCCCTGGGCCCTAAGTTTCTGAGTTCCTCCTTAAACCAAAAACATGATGGAGGAAGATCAACTACCTGATTAAAATGGCACTCCTTGCTCAAAAGTAACCAGTACTCATACTAGGGCCCAGAAAATCCTTGGCATTCAAGCAGGTTATGTGTCCCAAGAGCTTAAGATCTCCAAATTTCCAAACATTACCACAGTACATAATCTCCTCCATTTCATCATTTGTAAAAATAAGACAGCTGTATCTTCTCCCCAGCGTTTTTATAAACATGAAGGGAAACCCCCATATATTAACTGGGGGCAACGCCAAGCTGAAAAGCTGGGCAGCAAGCCAAGGTCACTCATTAGCTCTATACTCCTGAACACCAGCCTCGAAGCAATACAATTCAAAAACATACCTCAACAAACTTACACATTTCTACAGGTCACATATCTCAAGGAGTAGTTCAGCAATAGTGACAACCATAAATGTCAGATCCTCAAGTTTCAAGGGTCCACTGCAATTTCCACATCATACCAGCAAATCTGCCACGAAGAGTGGCTCAGCATATTTTACTGAGCTCTCTCGAGTATGTTTCAAAAGTAGCATCTTTCGAAAAGCCACAAGTGGGGTCCAGTCTTTATACACAAAGTAGTTTAATTTAATAATCTGTAAATGAGTCTCTACAATAACCACAAATAGCTCAACTCATGTTGATTTTAAGTACTATTTTAAAAGCAATAACAGAATGTTGAAAATTTCTAATATACAAATACTTCATATCCTTTTCTAGCCAGTCAAGGTTGGTGGAGAAGCGGGCTAAGTATGAAAAGTTATGTGAATCTTAGTGAGATTCCTATGTAACTTTTAATTTTGCTTACCAAGCTCCATGTGCTCATCACAAGAGTTATATCCAGGTGAAGAAGGCAAATTCTCATTACACTGCAGCAACTCCAATGAGTCATTCATTCCTGAGGCTCTCTTGTCCATCACCAACAGGAGTTTCTGTACTGCATTAGGCATCTGATTTGTCTTCACTTCCCACACCATGTTATGGTGCTCTGACTTAAAATAAAAACATGAGAAATAATGTCAAGCCACGCAATTTGGGCATTACACAAACCTAAAATAAATCAGAGACACGACAATGTTTTTTTTTGTTGTTGTTATTGTTGGTTTTTTGAGACATAGTCACACTCTGTCGCCCAGACTGCAGTGCAGTGGCATGATCTCAGCTCACTACAAACTCCACCTCCCGGGTTCAAGCAATTCTCCAGCCTCAGCCACCGAAGTAGGACAATTACAGGCATGCGCCACCATGCCCAGCTAATTTTTGTATTTTTAGAAGAGATGGGGTTTCGTCATGTTGACCAGGCTGGTCTCGAACTCCTGACCTCAAGATATCCACCCACCTGGGCCTCCCAAAGTTCTGGGATTACCGGCGTGAGCCATCATGCCCCGCCACAATGTTACATTTTAACTTAATTATACACAGCCATTCATAGCTCCCTCAAATCCTTTAGACTCCGATGACTCCTTAATATCTTGGCCTACAACTGAATACTCAGCACTAAATTACATCTCAATCCCAAAAGATTAATATCTTGAATTATAAAAAAAAAAAGTATTTTCTGCTGAAGAAAAATGGCATTATATATACTTTTATTTCTTTAACCTAGTAACCTTCCTTTCAGATGCAAAAACTGAGACTAATAGGACTCTTTTTTTCACTTGTACCTTCAAATTCAAAAGGAAATTTAAAAACTTTCCTCAATAAAAGTTAAAAAGACTGGAGGAATATTCTATTTTTTCCTTTATTTTTTTTAAGATTCTATTTTAATGTCTCTATTTACTGTGTTTATTTTGTTTCCTCATTCTGAAAGTGAACTACTTCAGCACACTTAAAAAAAAATACATTTTTCTTTTTTTTGAGACGGAGGAGTCTCGCTCTGTGACCCAGGCTGGAGGGCAGAGGCATGATCTCGGCTCACTGCAACCTCCGCCTCCTGGGTTCAAGTGATTCTCCTGCCTAAGCCTCCCGAGTAGCTGGGATTACAGGTGCATGCCACCACGCCCAGCTACTTTTTTGTATTTTCAGTAGAGACACGGTTTTGCCATGTTGGCTAGGCTGGTCTCGAACTCCTGACCTCAGCTGATCCACCCGCCTCGGCCTCCCAAAGTGCTGGGATTACAGGCATGAACCACCGCGCCCAACCAAAAAAAATACATTTTCTAAATAACATTTAAGAGTTTCCTAAAATGGTCATATATTACAATTCTCATAAAAATAAAACTGTTCTTAGGTTTTCTTAATGAAAATTTGGGACCTAGCCATGATAAAAGATACTTGTCATTCTGGATAAGATATTATGTCTAGAAAGATGAATAATAATCACGGGAAATTTAAACAACTAGTAAATCTACCTGCAAGCCTACAAAATTATCAGAAGGAAGTGAATATGGGTTAACACATTTAAATAATTTCTCGGCAAAATCCAACAACTAAATATTATTATGAAAGGAAAATGTGGTTATACCTTTTATTCCACCCTTTGGACAATGATCAAATTAGTTCTTTATTTAACATAAGCAACAATGGTAAGATTTTCTGATTTATCAGGCTCTAGTCTAAATTCCATTTTTAAAAAAAGTTCCAGCCTGATGCAGTAGCTCGTGCCTATAGTTCCAGCTACTTGGGGTAGACTGAAGGGGGAGGACTACACTTCAGCCTATGCGTTAGAATCCAGCCTGGGCAATGTAGCAAGACTCCATCTCTTAAAGTTCTAATGAGTAATAAAGTTCTAATGAGTGAATATGAAATACACAAAAAAATCCTGACTTTTGCAACAGCATATTTTTCCTCAAAATAAAGCAATAAAATATATTGCTGTTAAAAGTCACTGAAAGTCACTGGGGTACTACCCCAGTGCACGCTGATCAAAACCGCACTGAAAAAATGTTAATCACTTAATATTTATAAGCTTTCTAAGCCATGATGTTAATTACCAATAAACACTGATGGCACTGATAAATTTCTTTCTACAAAGGCTTTTTCATGATCTTTTTGGTTTTGAAATGTATTCCTGACTAGAAAATACAATCGCTGTGCAAAAAAATGGGGAAAAAAAATCTTTGGAAAAAACGGAATATAGTGATTACTTCTAACCCCACCAACCAGACTTACTTTTAACATTTTGATGTATTACAATCCAATTTATTCTTCATGTACATGTACACTCAATCATGTTTTTCTTCATAGTTCATATTATAGTTTGATACCTTTTTGTGTAATGTAAATTCATAAGCATTTTCCTATGTCATTAATTTTTTTCAAAGCTTTAAATGGTTACATATACATCTTAAGGATGTACCGAAATTCACTTATACCCTCTACTGCTAAATATGCTATTCTGAGTTTCTTCACTCTTCTAAACACTGAATTTATATTCTTATTTTTAAAAGTATTTGCTTACATCTGATTATTTTAGATGGCTAGATACAGGGTTCTTGACACACAGCCCAATTGCATGCATATTGCCTTACCATATGTCTAATATTCTATTTTGGATGCTATCTGCCTATACCCCTCAAAAATAACCCTTATCCTGGGCACTGCTTGAGAGCCTTGCTCAATACTGACTACACAATGTATTATGGTGTGGCAAAAAGGGCACTGGGTTAGACGTAAGGAAATGAGTTGTGATTCCAGCTTGATCACTTACCAAATATATGACCTAAGTGACTGAGTTTCTCTTCATCTGTAAAATAGAGCTAATTATACTTGCCCTACTTTCCTCTGAGAGTAGTTGTGAGGATGAAATGAAATAGTGAAAAAAGTGTAAAATGACGTCTTTTGAAATTTTTTTATCCCGAGACATAGGGCAATATTAAACATACTTTGGGTTTGTAATGTCCTAAATAGAACAGTTACTGAAAATACATAGTTAATAGGTGGAAACCAGATAGCTATTCAGTTTCAACAGTCTCCTCCCTGGGAGATATTATGACAAGTCATCCAGCACATCTCAATAAAAATAATGTATCATGCCATTACTTTAGGCCCCTAAAAGATGAAATTTGGAAGAAATTAACACTTCTCCAGTTTAGTACAATGTACTGATCACAATCAGTCTTAGCATATATTACAGCAAATATGCTGGGATATAACAATTTCACTTACATAACTAGCAACTAGAGAAAATGTGTAACGCGAATCTATTTCTCAAGTATGAAATCATGATTTTGAGCCTCCACCTGCTCCTGGGGGGGGACAAATGGAGCAAATTTAGTTTCATCAGTGATTCTCAACTCTTACCCTGTGGCACACGGAATCATATATACGCCTAAAAAAAATGTTTCCCAGGCCCCATCCCCAGAGGATCTGATCTATCTGGCCTGGGGTATGGCTTTGTGCACTGGTTTTTGTTTCCAGGTGCAGAATATTGAGACACATTGGGCTAAAAATGGTTGCTAAATTCCTACTTATTAAAAAAAAATCATTTATTTAATAAATACTATGCATAGGGCATTGTATTAGATGAAATGTTGGACCTCACTAACAAAAATTCATCATGAGTCTCAATCTACACTTTAGTGGAAAGATATAAGCAAATGACCACAGTTCTACAGAACAGGACTTGGCTATGAATGGGTTAAAAGAAAAGAAGGGGCTGGACTCTCTGTAATTCCAGCACTTTGGGAAGCCAAGGAGGGTGGATCATGAGGTCAGGAGTTCCAGACGAGCCTGACCAACATGGTGAAATCCCGTCACTACTAAAAATACAAGAATTAGCCAGGCATGGTGGCACGTGCCTGTAATCCCACCTACTTAGCAAGCTGAGGCAGGAGAATCGCTTGAACCGGGAGGCAGAAGTTGCAGTGAGCCGAGATCGCGCCACTGCACTAGAGCGTGGGTGACAGAGCGAGACTCCGTTTCCAAAAAAGAAAAAAAGCCAGGCGTGGTGGCTTACGCCTAGAATCCCAGCACTTTGGGAGGCCCAGGCGGGCGGATCATGAGGTCAGGAGATCGAGACCATCCTGGCTAACACAGTGAAACCCCGTCTCTACTAAAAATACAAAAAATTAACCGGGCACGGTGGTAGACACCTGTAGTCCCAGCTACTCGGGAGGCTGAGGCAGGAGAATGGCGTGAACCTGGGAGGCAGAGTTTGCAGTGAGCAGAGATGGTGCCACTGCATTCCAGCCTGGGCGACAGAGCAAGACTCTATCTCAAAAAAAAAAAAAAAAAAAAAAAAAGGAGAGAGAGAGGCCTCCAAATGAGAGAAACTCACATGAGTAAACTCATATAGCTGGCAAAGTCCTAGTGAGATCAGAGTAATGTAGAATCTAGTTTTACCACACAATAGGATGGCCTTGTGTGTCATGTGATCATGAATACTGAGGCTATACTACTACTACTATACGGCAAGGTAGTCTAGGATCAGAGTCTTCAATTGTAGTTTAGGAAAACTATTTACAGACAAGAATAGGGGCTCTGAAATCAGGGTGCCTGAGTTTATATACCAGATTGGCCACTTATTAGCTATGTACTCTAAATAATTTACTTAAAATCTTCATGCCTTGTTTATAAAATGGAAATAAAAGTACTTACCTCACAGGCTGTTATAAAAACTCAGTGAGATAATGTGAAATGCTCAGAATAGTGCCTAACACAAAGCCTTCAATGTACAGTGGCTAGTGTTATGATTAGCAATTATCAGACAATGAAGAACCACTGAGGATTTTTTTTTAACAGAGGTCTGACATGATCAGAACTATACTTTAAAACAGTCTCTTTGAGTCTATGGACAAAATCATACTAAAATACTGTATGAGTATGCAGGAACACCTATAACATTTTAAGGAGGGTATTAAAAAAAAAAAAAAAAAAAAAAGGAGAGAGCGAGCATTCACATTCCCAGTCTCTGTCTATGTAAGCCACCTGTCTCCAGCTTCCTTTGCAATGTTTCTCCAAAAAGGTGATTGATAATATCAGTGCAGATTCCTTATTTAGTAACTCTTAAGAAACTAGTCACACTACGTGAGTTCTTTAAACAGCTAATATTAACAGTTTAGATAGGAGATTTTAACTCTTTCCGTAGAAATATTTCTGCCATCTTAAGTATACAGAATATAATTTAACCTATTTTGATAACTAAAAATCCTTATGAATATCTGTACGATGCTTCACATACAGATGTGAGCTACGTAGTCAACCCTATCTGAACTTAAAACATTTCCTACTTTTACCTTTATTATGAAATTCAGAAGTTGCACTACACATTTCTCTCTCTTCAGAGCTATCCTTTGTGCATGAACAGTGCCGTTCCTGGGGTCCGCAGAAGCACAGCTGCAGTCTGTCTTGTCTTCCCCCTCCCTCTGCAGAGCTCTTTGGTTTCCTCATTCTTCCCAAATAGAACATTTTTCTTCCCTACAGCAGGTCCTGCAGTTTCCAACATTCACCAAGTATAGTACACTAATGTCTCTTTGCAACTTCTATCATTTCTTCAGCACTTTGTCTTAGTTATCAACCACCATCCCAAAACTCCTTAAATGAAGTTGGAAAAAAACATTATTTTAATTTCAAAACAGAGCTACCTATAAATAACCAAAGGAATCAAATAAATATTTACTGAATATAAGTTCTACGTGTTCACACCTCTCATTGCTCAAGGCTATCAGAAGTTTGGTCCTGAGAAAACTGAAGTTCTGCTACTGTAAAAGTAGCACACAGTAAGAGACGCTACATTTCAAGACAACAGACTTCGGTTTCATTCTTACTAGCTGTGTAACCGGGGACAGGTCACTCAATCTCAGACTTACAGTCCCTCTACTTACCTCACAGGGCTATTCTGAGAATTCAATACACGAAAACAAAATTCAAAACCATATACAAATGGAAGTTTTCTGTCTCTTCTGTCTATTCTCAACTATTTTGGAGAAAGAAAGCAAGGTCTCCAATAGAGTAAAGGAATACCAGAAAAGTCCTTACATTTTTTACTCCCCTACATACATTATACCAATTACATACTCATTTTGATAAACAAGCTCCTCTTTCAAATATCTCCTGGTAGAGCTAACCCTATTGTTCATTCATGCTTTTGTATACTGCTTTGGTATCAGATTCAACACAGCTTGCCTTGTAGTTTAGTTAACTCTCCACATGTCATCCCTTCACTACATCAGTGATTCTCAGTAAAATTTTCCAGAAGCTGTACTCTGAAATGTCATGTTCAGTATTACAAATTTTACTTTCTTGGAAGGCCCCATTGCTTTTGGTATGCAAACTTCCAGAAGCAAATATCCACAAAATCTTAAGACAAGAGAGAAAGAGAGAACTAGAAAAAGCTAAGTCTCAATGAATGAAGAAGGAAACTAGGTTTTACAAAATGCCTACCTACACAGCACTTCCATGTACTTCATCTAATTTTATTTTAAACTCACAACAACTCTGTGAATAAAGTGTTATTATGGATGAAGAAAACAGGACTATGATGACTAAATGGGACCATTTTCTTTTTGAAGGAGAGAGCTGAAAGGAAAAAAAGACAAAAGGTATAGGCCAGCATGGGTTACTTCCTGCTTTCAAGTGGCTATTATTCCCTGAATCCTTACCTTTCCATCATCATTATGGAATTCACAGCAGGATCTTCTATATGCTCTCCCCTAATCCTGAAGGATTTCCATACCCAGTCCAGACTATATGCTCAAATTGTTCTCAAAGAGTGGGTGAAGAAAAGGTAATTTGCAATTAATTTCTATCTCTGAAACTGAGGTATTTTAAATGGATTACATAATTACATGCTAAAACAACCCTCCATATCAAAGTATATTAAATGCAACTTTCTATACCAAAAGCATCTCAGAGGCCTTAATGCTATTCTTTTAAAGTATTTTCAACAAAACTTCAAACCAAAGATTTCACAGATATTTGTCTACAACTCTAGTTTGCCACTGGGCTAAGAAAAAAGACAAAACAACAAAAACCCTTAGTGGATTGGTTTTGGTCACTTAACACTTTCATGGCCCTCAACAATTAAATATCTAGGCCTGTTTTCTTTTTTGGACCCGTTTTTTTATTCGTAAATAAGACTAATGGCCGGGCTCAATGGCTCAGGCCTGCAATGCCAGCACTTTGGGAGGCTGAGACAGGAAGATCACTTGAGCCCGGAGTTCAAGACTAACCTGGGCAACACAGCAAGACCCCATCTCTAAAAAGTTATTAAAAATAAGTAAAAACAAAAAAAATGGGACTAGTACCTATCTACCTATCAGAATTGTAGGTATAAAAGACACTACATCCCACAGACACTGCCCAATCCACATCTATACAAATTCTTAGTAATTTCATGCTCATTCAACATGAAATGCTATATTGATCAAGACAATAGAAAACCCATTAATAGCACAAGCAGTCATCCACGAACTGTTTTAGGAGTACTGTCAATTCAAATAAGTATTTAAGATGAGTCATATAATAAAACTTGACATCATCTAGAAGTTCTTATGAAACTTGTTTTCCTAAACTTGACTGTACTCCTAAACATTTTTACATTATCTATAAAAACTTGTGGAAAAAGCTTTTTTAAGCTGTTTAATAACTTTTAAAAACTCAATGAACCACATTACGGAGAAAATTATTTTTCTAGTTTCTCTATAGAAAATGATAGTAGAAATTATGAAGCACCAAAGTAAATGCTGATCAGTATATGAAAAATGTGAATGTTACTGACATCAGGCAGTTAATAAGAATATTAGAGTATGCCATTTTTCCCTGAATTTTGTGTAAGCAGGTATCTGACAGCTTTTTTTTTTTTTTAATTCATTGTGATTCATTTTTCTATTCCAAGTAAATACTCAGTTTCATACTTAACAGACATAAAATTCCTGGCATTGACTTTTTTTTTTTTTTTTTGAGAGTAAGTCTTGTTCTGATGCCCAGGCTGGAGTACAGTGGCCTGATCTTGTCTCACTGTAACCTCTGACTCCCGGGTTCAAGCGATTCTCTTGTCTCAGCCTCCCAAGTAGCTGGGACTACAGGTGCGCGCCACCATGCCCAGCTAACTGTTGTATTTTTAACACAATTTCACCATGTTGGCAAGGCTGGTCTCAAACTCCTGACCTCAGGTGATCCACCCGCCTCAGCCTTTCAAAGCGCTGGGACAGGCGTGAGACACCGCGCCAGGACAGTAACTTCTAACAAATAATGTATGCGTGGGGGTGGAGAGGGGAGTACCAGTATTTTTATTTCAAACACATATACAAAACACCAGCTTGCAGTTCACCAGGAAGAACCTTCAGCGCAGAGCAGTTTAGTAAGTCCATGCCATCACGCCGCATGCCTTCTTCACTGGGCATTTCGATTAGTGAGGAAAGAATCCAAGGAAGTTAAAATATAACGGGCCGGGCGCGGTGGCTCACACCTGTAATCCGAGCAATTTGGGAGGCCGAGGCGGGCAGATCACGAGGTCAGGAGACTGAGACCACCCTGCCCAACGTGGTGAAACCCCGTCTCTATTAAAAATACAAAAAAATTAGTTGGGCGTGGTGGCGCGCACCTGTAGACCCGAGGCTGAGGCAAGAGAACCGCCTGAACCCAGGAGGCAGAGGTTGCAGTGAGCTGAGATCGCACCCCTGCACTCCAGCCTGGCGACAGAGAAAGGCTCCCTCTCAAAAAAAAAAAATATATATATATATATAAAATATATGTATATATATTTCTTATATATACACATATATATAGTGAAGGAAACAACTCTTACAGTGACAGTATATTTGAAGTCTGAGAGGTATGCCCTGTGAAACACACAGGATAGCAGAGACATGTAGGTAGGCAATCCTGGAAGAATGTACCCTTTTAACTAGGGTATGTAGTTAGGAGTTTCAGAAGAAAGAGGAAAGGTTTTCGAGACAGAAAACCTAAGTGGGTTTACGAAACTAAGATGAAACTAGAAAGTGAAATCAAAACTTCACTCTGTAATTTATCCGTCGAGTTAGCACAAACAATATTTTGTTTTAAAGTGGTTAAATGGTTCCTCAAAAGTATAACATAACCCAAAAACTTTAAGGAGTGGATTTAATTCTCAGTGTAATTCAAATTTCCTTGAAAGTTTGTCAACTACTGTCTACCTAGCAATAACTGAGTTTAACCAAGGAAACGGAACAGAAGACCGACTCTACCACTCATTTGCAAGATAAAATAACAACAAAAAAAAACTACAAGACATACATTGCAGATTTAGATCACTGTTAAATGACCAGAAAAGTATTTGCAAATGTTAAAATTATTCTAATTCTCAAAAAGTACCTTTAATTTCAAAACCACTATTACGAGTGGTTATGGCTATTTAGAGTGATAAATCTAAAGCCTCCATCCGAGCTGTTAGTAGGACTCCATCGCTTCCCAGGATGTATAACTCCTTTTCTAAGCCTCCTCTCGTCCTGGCATCACTGGCAACGTGAGCCAGAAACAGAACAAACAGAAAACTTGAGTATTACCTCGCTGTCAGCGCTCCTTCTAAAAACGACAGCAGCTGGTAACTCCCTAAGTATGAACTCTGGAGTGCAGAGTGCACAGCGGAGAGTGAAATACTCTAGACAGCACGCAGCATTTAAAGCTACAAAAACCTGGCTGTTGACTTCGCCTGGCTTGTTTTGTTTTGTTTCAATCAGCCTGCGGCGGCAGCATAGGTTGAAAGGCGGAGGCTGGAATCGCCTGCCAAGCCTCCTCTTTGGGTCACACAGAGCAGCGCCTCTCGGTTCACGCCAAGTCCATCCCCCACCCTCTTTCGCCATTCATCGCGTTCCCCTCCCTTCCCCCCATCATGTGACCGCAGCCCGGACTCCGGGCTTGTTTTTCCCCTCGGCTCTGCCCCAGCGCGCAGGCGCCTGGGAGCCCATTCATTCGAACTGCGTAACAATGAGCCCCGGGGCCCAGCGGCTCCGCGAGCTCCCCGGCTCGGCAGGAGCCCCCTTCGGTCCAGAAGGAGGCGTCGCCTCACTGGGGTCCCCCACCTCAGGCCGGCCCCCCACCACTGGCCAAGCTCCGACCCTCCGCCCACAAGCGGGGAGTTGAAGTCAAACTTTCCTGGGCAGCCCCGGCGCCGCGTCGGCCCCTTCCCCCGCCCTGGCCCGCCCCATCTCCACACCCGGCCCGGCCACCCACCGCGCGACCCGACCCCGAACGTCGCCCTCCCGCTGCCTCCTCCCCGCTCCCGCCCGAGACCCCCTAGCGCCGCAGTCCCGAAGCCCAGGTGAGGTGAGCTCGCGGGAGACGCTGGTCCGGTGGGCTCGCCGCGGACACCAATCGAACGGTTAACTGCCCCCACTCCAAGGGCGACCCTCCGAGGAGGAGGAACGAGGACCCGAGCCCTTCCGGCTGCCCGATCCCCCGCGCTCCTGCCCCTCCCTTCCCCACCCCCACCTCTTCCCGAACTGAAAGACAACAAACCTGCCGCGAAGTGCCGGCAGCCCAGGCGCGGGCCGCCCCGGCCACGACAACACCACCAGCAGCTCTCGTACCCCCTCTCCGACCGACGTCGGCCTCCCCCGCGCGGGTTACTGCTCCCGCCGCCGCTCTTACTCCTCAACCGAAACTTTCCTACTTACCAAACCCGTCGCCATTACCAAGTCTTTCAAGCTTCGTCTTCCCCCTCCCCTCAACCCCCTAGGGGTTGAGCACCCGCCCAGCTCTTTCGCCCTTTTATTGGACTGCAGAACTGGCATTCGGTTGTTCCCCTTTCCCATTGGGTAGTACCGTGGTCCGTCTCGGGGGGCGGGCATGTATTGACTTTTGTGTTGTGTTTACTGGAGAAGATCGCGTGTCAATCACAAGAGTAAGTGCTTTGGATTGGACTACTGCCGAGAGTCCGGGGACCCGAGCCAAACTTTGTCCCCGAAATGGATTGTGGGTTCGTAGTCTCAAGCCTTGGTCCTTGGCTGGGGGAGGCTGCTAGCCGGGGAAGAGCTGAACTACATATCCCAGAGGCGCTCGCACAGCGCAGTCTTGATAGTAAACAAGAGTCATAGGGACACGTGTATCAGCTCGTTTGTTTTGGTGTCTGGGACAAAAGGGAGGGGGCGGAGGAAGGGAGTGTTTTAAAGCTTGGGCCTCTTCTCTTCCTCCGGGCCTCTGCTAACACTTACAGCGGCCCAAGCCTCTTGCAGTACCCAATCCGGGCCATAAACAGCCAGAGTTGCTCGCTGCTCACGAGTTTGGCAGGAGGCCAGGGTATTGTTTTAGTGCGAGGGGAAGGAGATGACTGCACCAGCGGAAGTACTGCAGGCTTGCGAGGGACTTGGTCACCCACAAATCACGGTCCCAGGCACGAAGGGGCCGAAAGTGATGCTGGGGGCTCCACTGGCAGTGGGAAGAACTAGAAGTCCTTTCTCCTGTGCCTTGCCTCACCACTCCCAGGACAGCAACTGGAGATTGCCTTGTCAGCTCTGTTCAGTTCACCTAAGATTTGTTGAGCGCCAGCTAAGAGCCAGGAAGAGTGAGGCTGGGGAATGGACTGTGAGCAAGCGAGAAGCTCCGGGTCTAGAGAATTTACAAAGCGGCGGTGGGAGCGGGGGCGGGCGTTTACGAAATTGAGGCAAGTCAAAGCGGTATTTTCCATGTTGATTGGTATGCTTGTTGGTTAACGTAATACAGAGGGGCATAATGTATGACGTAAACTGATTTAATTTGTGAATCATTATCAGTGAGTTTCTCTGGTGAGTTTTGTTAAACCTCTTCTCCTAGACGTTTTCTCATTGATGAAAGAAACTGTCTTTCCACTTCATTTCCACTAGGAGTTCCTCAAGTTACGAATTCTCTGACTCACCAGAGACGCTTCCCGGCTTTATAGTTACCTTCACTTTAAACATGGCTGTCCATTCAGTCGGCTGCATCTAGTCAATAATTGGTGTCTTTACCATTCACATTACAAAGACATTATTAAGCTCTTCCCCCCTTTGAACCTTTAGCGTTTAATCATTTAAATTGTGCTTTAGATTTTATAACTTTAGATCACATATATGCTTCGAATTAAGATGAGGAAAACCTACAGTAGTAAGAAATCTGTAAAAGCAAACTTTTGGACAGAGCCAGAAATCACAGCTAGTTATTTCTTTAAAACCTCCTGCATTTCTTGGATTTTCAAATATACCTGAAAGCCGCATAACAAATCAAGAAATCCAAAATAACCCCCCATATGTTGAAATCGAGTTTAAAATTCTTGAGGATTCCCCATTTGAATCCCTGAAGTGAAATTATGGATAAAGTAGTCCTCCCATGTGATCAAATATTTGCTTTCTATGTTCACAAATAGTAATGAAACATTCCATTTTTTATTAAAATAATTCAGAGGAGAGCCAACAGAATGCTTAATTCTTTCCTTGAGGAAAAAGGACAGGATTTGAATTTACCATCTTTCAGAAATTATTAGTGACTCAAAGAAATGAATGTCTCAGCTACTTTGTGTATGCTTTTCTTCCTTTTTTTTTTTTAAGCAATGGAGGGTCATCGTGTACTAGAATTGAAAATATAAATTCTTTTTTCTTGACAAAAAAGAAAAATCTGTGAAGTTCACCTAATTATTTAAAATTGTTTTGAGATATTTATGTCTAACTCCTTCTAGAAAACTAAAAAGCTTTTCTCTTAAAAAAAAAAAAAAAAAAAAAAAAAGCTGGCAAGAGATTGAGATACTGCTTTACCCTCTCCAGTACACAGACTGTGAGATCTGCTTTCAGCTAAACCTTATTTTTAAAAGTTAAACTATTTTAAAGTTTTTACCAAAAGCCTTAGTGGTGATATTCTTTTATTGGGGAACACTGGAAATGGGAAAAAAAAATTCAACTTTAGATCCAGATATTGTACAATATATTACAAATAATAATTTATCCTTTAATAGCTCTATAAAGCCTTTTCCATTCATTCAGAAACATTTAGTTCCATTTTTTTTACCATGGTGCCAATTATTGAGAATAAAAAGACAGAAAACATTTTTTGCATACTTTTTCTCATTTTTGTCCAAGTCTTTAATATGAGTTAAATTTAGATAGTTTAGTCACAACTGATTAAATACTAGTATTAGAATTCGCTACACCTTTAAGTGGACAATTAGTCCAATCTTCTGACTTCCCTGGGGGGCTAAATGACCACATTAGTACCTTATGTGTATTTAACAGGGACCTCATCATTAATTGAGTGACCAATAAAACTAGCCAACTTATAAGCCAGAAGAAAGATCAAAGTACAAAACTAGTAAGATCTCCTTGGAAATTTTTACATGTTCAAATTATACTCTCAGACTAAAACAGGTATAATCACAGTTTTTAACTATCCTTCAGATGTTTCCATGATAAAATTGACATTAAAAAATCAGTTTCTTTAAATAACACCTCTTCTTGATTGGTACAGTCACAATTATCTGTACACACATGTACACACATAAAATGTATGCAAAAATATGTCAAGAAACTGTGAAATCAAAATGTCTTTCCAGCAGTTTGTGAAGTTACTTCTGTTATCTTAAATATCAAGTTCTAATTTGTTAGAGATAGTAAAAAACAGAAGAAAAAAACCCGATAAATCCTGTTTAGGAGTGAAATAATGTATTTCCCTGATTCCACCATATTTGACACACCAATGACTGCTTTGTTGAACTAAATAGAAGTTCAAGTACATGCATTGCCTGATATTGAAAATAATCACTTTGAATTGTCAAAAGGTAAACAAATGAAATCACATGAACAAGCACTAAATAGAGAAACACATGTATGGTCTAAGTAAGTACTTCTCAAAGTTTTCAGATAGCATCTTGCAAATTTAAACTCAAACAAATATCCTTCCATATACCTTACTATCCTTTAAAATGAGTTAATTTTCTAATTAGTTCAAAGTACTCAGGTAATTCAGGCAAGTTATAATGAAATCCACGGGAGCTGATGATGGCCATTTTAGAACTGAGTCATCTCCTGTTCCTGTAGTTCTTGATACAACTCAAGTTTAGATTTTGCTCCGATGACCAGAAAGCAAGACCTTTCTTCAGTGGCTGATAAGCTACTGTCTTAACACTATAACCACATTAGGAAGAAAAATCAACATAAGATGGAAGAATCAAAATGATTGTGTCTCTGGCTTGGGTAATTGCAGTATGTTGGGGAAGGGTGGTTATGCTGATGTTATTGACTAAGGGAATGCTGGAGAGGATAGCAGATTTGGGGACTGGGAGGAAGGAAAAGGATAGGTTCAGCCTCAGGTGATGAGCATCTGTGCAGGCAAGAAATCTGAGTCTAGAGGTCCTTAGGCAGCTGAATATATTCATCTGGCATTTAGGAAGGCCAAGTCTAGAGAAATAAACCTGAGTATCCTCAGGACATAGAGAGGACTACTCATTTTTTTATCCTAATTTTTCTCAAAAAGTTTTTATCAAGTCTAATTTGGTATAAATGAAAATGTATTTAGAGAAGGCAACAATTCTATTTCATCTCACTCTCAATGTATAAAATCAAGCTCAAATGACTATTCTCATGTCTTGCAAGTTTTCTAGAGATCATTACTGTTATCTGAACTATTTAACACAAATTCTCACATAATATTTTCTACTCCTTATTTGGTATCCTAGGCCCTTCTCTATGTTTAGTTGCTAGCAAAAAGTACCTCATTTTAAGTACAATTAAGTCGGATAAAGAGCAACTAAAATTGTAGGAATAGGGCCGGGCACGGTGGCTCACGCCTGTAATCCCAGCACTTTGGGAGGCCGAGGCGGGCAGATCACAAGGTCAAGAGATCGAAACCATCCTGGCCAAAATGGTAAAACCCCATGTCTACTAAAAATACAAAAATTAGCTGGGCGTGGTGGCACGCGCCTGTAGTCCCAGCTACTCGGGAGGCTGAGGTAGGAGAAACGCTTGAACCCGGGAGGCAGAGATTTCAGTGAACCGAGATCTCACCATTGCACTCCAGCCTGGCTGACAGAGCCAGACTCCGTCTCAAAAAAAAAAAAAACTGTAGGAATAGTACACACATCGCTTTTATCACACTGGGCTAAACTGAATATTATTGCTTACATTTGTCTCCCCTCCACATTTACATTCTCTCTTTCCTTATCAGTCCCCATCTCATGTGCTTTTGTCTGGTCCATAATAAGCAATCAAAAAAATACATACTTGTGAAACATGAAAAGTTAGGGGAGGCCGGGCGCGGTGGCTCAAGCCTGTAATCCCAGCACTTTGGGAGGCCGAGACGGGCGGATCACAAGGTCAGGAGATCGAGACAATCCTGGCTAGCACGGTGAAACCCCGTCTCTACTAAAAAATACAAAAAAAAAAAAAAAAACTAGCCGGGCGAGGTGGCAGGCGCCTGTAGTCCCAGCTACTCGGGAGGCTGAGGCAGGAGAATGGCATAAACCCGGGAGGTGGAGCTTGTGGTGAGCTGAGATCCGGCCACTGCACTCCAGCCTGGGCGACAGAGCGAGACTCCGTCTCAAAAAAAAAAAAAAAAAAAAAAAAAAAAAAAAAAAAAAAAGGGGGAGACAAGCAGCATGAATTTTCTCATATACAGCATAGTGTAGCACTATATATAGGATGCTGGTCTGAATATTCGACTTTGTTGAATAACTTGCGTGCACTTTAACTGTCACTTCCTCAATGTAGTCGTTATTATTTGAGCCATCTTCCAGCTATGTTTATATGATAAGCACTATTATTCATTTTTGTTTCCCTCACAGTGTCAGTCACTGAAAGGCAAACAAAGTATTGGGTTGGTGCAAAAGTAATAGTGATATTTGCCATTTTTACCATTAAAAAAAGGCAAAAACCACAATTACTTTTGCACCAACCTAATTAACACTTTAACTCCTTCAAGTTATACCGTATATAAGTAATAAAAATGTTGAGGATATTTAAGTTCAGCTTTAAAGAGCAATTATGAGAAAATAGATTTGCCAAAGATGTCTTTATAGTGTGCACCTTTCTTAAAACTATTACTTGGCTTTTAAAAAATGTCATTTGTATATACTTCAAGAATGTAGTCATTAAGTAAAGGAAGTACACTTGTATTAAATGTCAGCCCTTGGCCTAAGAGAGGTGATGAAGTTTCAGGGATGCAGAGTTTATTCTCTTGTTCCTCAGCAAGATCTAGGAAGGTTTCCAGTTAGGACCAAGATGGAAAACCAGTCATCAATAGCAACTTAAGATTTTAACTGGTCATATTTCCTGTTCATAAACTCATTCAAGGGTCTACTTTGTAACCTTTTTTTTCAAGTTAAATAGAAAATATTTAGGGTTTCATGTCTGAGTTGTTACAGTCAAGAGCCACAGAAAACTCTCCCTTGTGCCTGAAAAAAAGGTCATTTTCTGTTTTCCAGTGACAGTAAAAAATGCATTTATATGCTATAATGAATCAGTTATAATTGATTATAACTGATTCATTGTAATCAATTATAATGATTGACATGATTTAATGTATATACATTTTGTATTAGCATTTTTTATATTTGGAAAAATGATGAGACTCAGGCTATGGTTAAATCAAAATCTGGGAAAACTACCTCTTTGGTAGGTAGCATTCATTTTTGTGATGTAGACATTACCTCCCTATCAGATATCACCACATCTTCCTATATATGATACATACTTCTTCAGGATTTTCTAGGCAATTTTAGATTTATAAATTTGGAGCATAAAAAGGTAAAGAAAGACCCAGATCTGTCGGTCAAATCAAAAGTTTTCCTCTCAAAATAATCTTATTCTCTGCATTGGAAACTATATACCAATTTATATGCCAGGCTCATTAACATTATTTGGGAAAATATATGAGGCCATGAATTGGATGAGGAATCAATAGATCTCAATTTTCCATGAGTTCTGCCATCAACTCACAAAGTAAATGACTTTAGTGAAGTCACTGATTGTCCCTAGGTATACACATTGAACAACTCTATAGTCTATTCAGTCTATCCAGTTTTGCTGCCTTTAAAAGTATTCTAGAACAGGTAAGATTGTCTCAACTCATTCCAATTTTTCCTTTTTGTCAAAATTCATTCTGATACCTGGCATCAGGCTGTACCAAACACTAAATTTTAGAAGATGGCATTCCTTATAAACTCTATTTCTCTTAGGTAGTAATTTTTTTTAATAGAATCCCCTGTTCAGCAATTTAACAAAGCTCTGCCTTAATCCAGATGTATGACTCACCTCTCGAGGCCTACACAGTATTAATTTTCCTTGAGAATGCCAAAGGTCATCTCATCCTTGTTACGACGTTTTTTGAGAAAGGAAAAATTCTATCAATATCTTTAAAGGTGCTTTGGAAAGGGAAAGAACACAGCATGTTTTTAAATCTTGCGTTTCAATAAAATAAAATCCAAAGTCCCTTGCTTCATGCCGTTTCACTTGAATAATTTTTAAGCTTGTTTGTTTGTTTGCTTTATAGATGGAGTCTTGCTCTGTCGCCAGGCTGGAGTGCAGCGGCACAATCTCGGCTCACTCCAACTTCCGCCTCCCAGGTTCAAGCGATTCTCCTGCCTCAGCCTCCCAAGTAGCTGGGACATGCCACCACGCCCAGCTAATTTTTGTATTTTTAGTAAAGATGGGGTTTCACTATATTGGCCAGCATGGTCTCGATCTCTTGACCTCATGATCCTCCCGCCTCAGCCTCCCCAAAGTGCTGGGATTACAGGCATGAGCTACCGTGCCCGGCCTCTTTAAGCATTTTAAATGGCATATAGCCAGAGTTTATAATACTAATCCTAATGGTAACACATATACATTCACCTAAGTTGTGTCACAGGTAATGTATATGTTAAAATATCTGCACTAATCCCTAGTTCATATGGATATGCAGAAAACAACACACACACATACACACACATCTTTATTTAAAACAAGGGAAAGCACCGTCACTCTTGGGGAAAAAGTCCTCAGCCCTTTCCTTAGCCCCACATGATATACAGGAGGCTCTGTCCTTGAACGGTCAACAGAGAATTCTCACATAGTAAGGAGTGTTGATTAGTAATTAAATAATGACATCCACAAGTCAAACTTGAGCTGTTTTAATTAGATAATTTTACACAAATTCCTAGTTAGCCAGATTTATTTGGTTATTCTAAGTGGCCAAATAAATCTGCAACACACCACAATTATTTCTCCCACACATGACGAATAGCTAATAATTTTAAAAACCTATTGCCATACAGAACCATACTTTCTTACTATGTTATGCCCTGGGGGTTAGCTTCCACATGCCACATTTCTATCATGCTTTTCAATGAATTATGCATTATGCAAGTCAGAAAAGTTTAAAGAAGCAAAAAAGTATGAAAAACAATAATTCATGTATTTTATTATAAAAGTGTGCTTTATTATAAGGAAAATTTAAATATAACCAACAATACTGAAAATAATGTAAGTGGCATTTATAGCCTTGGTCAAAGTTCTTTATTAAACAGGCATTTGCTGTTCCATGAATAGTTAACAATTAGTTTATGCAACAAAATAGATAACTTGAAAAAGTGAGTAAGAATACAGAATGATGAAACAGGAATCTGGAGTTCTTTTGTGTTTTTTCTTGTTTAACAGACACGGCTTTTAAAATAAAATCTGAAATATAAAACAAGTTATCTTCATGTAGAGAGCTCTCTTTTCCTACAAGAAGGTTTTGCAAAAATGTTAAACAGTGTTCTAAAAATGTGGCTGAAGTTATACTTTACATACTTTAACTTCTTATATATACATTATCCAATTAACATTCTAACCACATTTTCATATACAAGTGGGACCATAAACATTCTCTAATAAGACTACACTAGCACAGAGTAATTTTACCCATGTATATATATTCATTTGAAACCTGTTTCCCAAAATGAAATCGCTCATTTAAAAGCAAACAACTGGTTAGAATTAATGTCTCTAGATACTGGGTCATGGGGCCTAGAAATCATGTGAGAGTATATTGCTTTGGTTGAATATAATTAAATTCATCTTATCTGGCAGCATACTGAGCATATCAATGAACAATGAAAATCTAGTACATCTGAGTTAATCCTGCACTAATTTCAACTATGAGTGTACATTAAAGCAATGGCAAGGCCTAATGGTATATATGGTAAGGGCAGATATTCATTTTGTCTTTATATAGGGTTATGCTCATAAAAATTTGTTTCTATTACTCTAGAGGATGTTTCTAAGAATTAAAAACAAAAAACAAACCATATTGGCTGCTGATCAATGAGACTGTGGGTTGGCAACCATCCTAAGGAAGAACAGAAACCCAAGGGAACAGATGTCTACAAAGGACTGTAATGTGTAGGCCTAGTGAAGATCAAAGAAATAAACTGTGAGCATGCTGATAAGGATCCCAAATTATTTTTAGGACAGGAGAGATTTTTTAGGTGTAAGATCTTAAAGAATATAAAACATGTCGGATCTTAAGTTTAAATCACTTTTTTAAAAAAAACTTTGTGACATTAAATGTCAAGATCAAATTTTTTTTTTTTGAGACGGAGTCTCACTCTGTCGCCCAGGCTGGAGTACAGTGGCGCGATCTCAGCTCACTGCAAGCTCCGCCTCCCAGGTTCACGCCATTCTCCTGCCTCAGCCTCCCGAGTAGCTGGGACTACAAGCGCCCACCACCATGCCCGGCTAATTATTTTGTATTTTTAGTAGAGACGGGGTTTCACTGTGTTAGCCAGGATGGTCTCGATCTCCTGACCTCATGATCCGCCTGCCTCGCCCTCCCAAAGTGCTGGGATTACAGGCGTGAGCCACTGCACCCGGCCCAAATTTTTAAAGATATAGAATATGGAGAATTGCAAAATAAAAAGAGGAAGCAGATATATGCTTGATGAGGGAAAAATGCGTTAATGATCTCTCATCTAAAAGACTCTTTTCCTTATTATCATAATGACTAAATTGCCTGTCCATAAACCCACTGGAATATGTAGGTTACTGACATTATGCCAATGAAGTCAAAATGTACTTTATTGCAAAAATATAAAAGTTTTAAAATTGCATATGATATTTTATACCATTTCACCAATAGGCCAAGGCCAGCACATAACTTATCAAGCTAGAAAACTTTAAAACAAAAATGATTAAAATGTTACTGTGTATAACGAGTTATAAAAAAAAAAAAAAGTGATGCCATGCTGTGTAGCATGTTTAATTGCCAAGTGCCCTCTTACATGGGGATAGTCACTAATATCTCAGTCTGAGTAAGTAAAACACATATAGCCTATGATAACATCCTTTAATTATCTTCTTAAACACAGATACTTTCTATATATTACAATCATTTTAATAAACCTTTCGGTCATAATTTTGTGGAGTACAAAGTCATTTTATCAGTATGTTGATTTTTTTCTGAACTACTCTTTAGGAAGTGATGTTAAAGCCTATTGACTATTAAATCACTACTGTTTATTGATACGTTGTAAATGTAAAAAAAGGAAAAAACCTGAAATCACAGAAAATGCTTGGCATCTACACAAACACATTCTCAGTGGACTAACCACTACTGTGTAATTTTGTCACTATAGGTCTTGCTCCATACTTTTGCTTCATGCAGTGGGTTCAACAATATCCATGTTTGTTCCAAACAGGGCAACTAATTGTTCTTCATAGGTAGCGATGTTCCTTTTCATTATTTCCATGCAAGGTCCCAGAAGCCTTTCAAATGCTTGCACATCCATTGCTAAGAAAAGAGAAGATTATTTTTTAATAACATTCTTTGCAAATCTGCAGAATTTCTAAGTCATTACAATTATTTCTAAGTCATATACAATACATTCCATATATATCAATAATGCAATGATATTTTAGGTAAATACTATAAAATACAAGAAAAAGCATAATGATAAAAATGTTCCACTTGAAAAAGGAAGCAGCCAGGGCCACACTCTGCAGTCCCTTGGCAATATGATGAGCAATGCTAAGTTGGTGGGAGGTTCCTGGTCCAAGCTGAGAAAAGAATGAGGGACTATCATGGAAAGACCTTAGAATTTTAAAAAATAAATGTGCTGTCTCCACCTTAGCAATGTGTACTCCTCAAAGATGGTACAGGAGTGTTTTCTATCCTGTGTTCCCTTCTCAGGGTTTAAAATGCCATGTTGTGAAGGCCAGGTGTTAACTTTTGTAATTTTTGCTCCCCATACAAATTTGGATCCCTATGCAATCCAAAAATGGCAGCTGACATAATGCTTCTGTTTACTTCTATAAGTACATGCTAGATATCACTTTGCTTGCCTGTCTCCTGGATCTTAAAACTGGATTCATAATATATAGATAGAAAATATGACATACTCTATATATAAAAGTACAAATTAAAATATATCTTCTTCGCCTTTTAAATTAGCAAAGATAAAAAAAGGCAATGTTGACAAGAATAGGGTGAATGGGCATTATGGCACTGCTAGTAGCATGTAAATTAGTACAAATAAAAGTAATCTGGCAAATATGTGTCAAAAGTTAATTTTTTAAAAGCCCACTCCTGAAAACCATTTCTAAGGAAAACTCCTATAATACAGAAAAGCCTTCTATGCACAAAAAAATTGGTCCCCACCAAAACGTTGGAGCCAAAACCTTCAAAGTATTTACCAGTGAGGAATGATTAATTTATCATGTATATATTTACCTAAAAGAATTTTAAAATTTGGTGTAACAGAATAAGAACATTCCTAAGCATAGTGAACTTTAAAAGTTGTTTGGAAAACTGTTTAACAACTGGAAGCCCACACAAATAAAAAGGACAAGAAGAAATTATAATAGCAGAAATCACTGAGTGGCAGTGGTATGTTTTTTCCTACATTTTCTGTATCTCAGGTTTTCTTTGATGTGAATGTAATAATCTATTATTGAAAAAAATTAACAGAATTTCACTCACCTCACCTTTACTCTTTCTAATAGCTCTACTTAGGGAAATTACCTGTCAGTTTCTAATTGTCTTCTCTTCCGTCCAGATTTAACACTTGATTAATATTATACTTATTTAAAACCTTTTAAAGAATGACTTCTCTAAGAAGTTAATTCTAAGGATCCTTGCAAATCTTGAAAACATTAAAACTAAGTTTATTCTATTGAATTATGGATGAAAAGCACAGAGAGGGTAATTACTGTGGGATCAATTTTCTTAAAATATTCACCATATTGCCACCTCCTGAACTATATTTTCTTATCAAAGTAAGTGATTTCTCAGATATACAATCTCAGATATACAGAGATGTCTGCACCTGAAGACGGCATTTCTGCCAAGCTACTCTGGTAAAATAGTAATAACAACTGAACAGCAAAGAACATTTGACTGTGCTTTGACAAACGTGAACCTTTGTTTCCCAGTACTCTAATGAGTAAGGATTCTCCCAGCATCTCAGCATTCCCCGCAGATCTTAATAATGGACTTCATAAAAATAGTACCTTAGCCTTCTCTTTTGAGGAACATAGCACATGTTGCTTATTTGAGAGATTCCATATAAAACGTGGTACTTGGAATTTTTATTTTAATGACAAATATGAGATGTTATTTCATATATACACAAACGAGCAAAATGTACCTGGATGTAAAAATTTCAAAGAAAAAATGGCTTCCACAAATTAATTTTGTAAGGCAACGAGTCCTAATCTTGTTACCTTTTGTGGGGACCACAAAACCTGTGAACCCAATAAAATGATTCATTCAACATGAATACATAAAATGCAGACATAAGTTCAACCAGGAGAAGCACGCCCACTGTTGCAATCCCTACCTAAACATTTGACAGTCCCGATGGCGTGCGCAGAAGCTGCTCGAGGTTTGTTAGTTACCAGGGCAAGCTCTCCAAAGTACTGTCCCCGCGAACATCGAGCGATTTCTACTGCACCATTCTCTTCCACTTCTGATTTACCCTGACAAGGCAATTAAAAAGATGAGCTTTTCCTCGGCTTATGAAAAATAAAATTAACCTCAGTCTAAACATCAAAAAGTGAATCTGTTGTGTTCCTTGCTAACAGTATGTAGGCTTTGAGGACTTACAATGCTTACCTTTCTTTTCATAGTAATTTTCACTTCTCCAGATTCTACAATGAAAAAAGAATCAGCCGAATCTCCCTATCAGAATAACAAAAATAGACGGTGAAAATGCAAATTAACTGACAACAATCTTGTTACCTTTCATATCCCTAAAATTGATCCAACCCCAAAGTACAGATATTGACCTGAAAAGTGAAATCCCATGGGAACAGGCTATCTCAGTTTCTAAATCAAGAGGTTTTTTTTTTTGAGACAGAGTCTCGCTCTGTCGCCCAGGCTGAAGCAAGCTCCATCTCTCGGGTTCACACCATTCTCCTGCCTCAGCCTCCCGAGTAGCTGAGACTACAGGCACCCGCCACCACACTCGGCTACTTTATTTGTATTTTTAGTAGAGACGGGGTTTCACTGTGTTAGCCAGGATAGTCTCAATCTCTTGACCTCGTGATCTGCCCGCCTCGGCCTCCCAAAGTGCTGAGATTACAGGCGTGAGCTACCGCGCCCGGCCCTAAATCAAGAGGTTTTGATGGACAATTATGTAGTAATGATTTCATTTGTAAAATTATTTGAAATAATACTCTTTTCCCCCCGAGATGGAGTCTTGCTCTGTCACCCAGGCTGGAGTGCAGTGGTGTAATCTCGGCTCACTGCAGCCTCCACCTCCTGGATTCGGGTGACTCTCCTGCCTCACCCTCCCAAGTAGCTGGGATGACAAGCGTGTGCTACCACACCCAGCTAATTTTTTTCCCCTTTTTAAAAAATTTTACTTTAAATTCCAGGATACATGTGCAGAACATGCAGGTCTGTTACACAGGTATACATGTGCCATGGCGGTTTGCTGTACATATCAACCTGTCATTTGGTTTTAAGGCCAGCCCCGCATGAATTAGGTATCTGTCCTAATACTCTCCCTACCTTCACTCCCCACCCCGTGACAGACCACAGTGTGTGATGTTCCCCTCCCTGTTTCCATGTGTTCTCATTGCTCAGCTGCCACCTGTGAGTGAGAACATTCAGTGTTTGGTTTTCTATTCCTGTGTTAGTTTGCTGAGAATGATGGCTTCCATTTTCATGCATGTCCCTGCAAAGGATCACATTCCTTTTTATGGCTGCACAGTATTCCATGGTGTATATGTACCACATTTTCTTTATCCAGCCTATCACTGATGGGCATTTGGGTTGGTTCCGTATCTTTGCTATTGTAAATAGTGCTGCAATAAACATACATGTGCATGTGTCTTTATAGCACAATGATTTATATTCCTTTGGGTATATACCCAGTAATGGGATTTGTGGGTCAAATGGTATTTCTGCCATCAAAAAGTGGGCAAAGGATATGAACAGACACTTCTCAAATGAAGACATTTATGTGGCCAAAAAACATATGAAAAAAAGCTCAACATCACTGATCATTAGAGAAATGCAAATCAAAACCATAATGAGATACCATCTCACACCAGTCAGAATGGCAATTATTAAAAAGTCAAGCAACAATAGATGCTGGTGAGGCTGTGGAGAAATAGGAACGCTTTTGCACTGTTGGTGGGAATGCAGATTGGTTCAACCATTTTGCAGGACAGTGTGGCAATTCCTCAGGGATCTAGAACCCGTATTTATTTATTTATTTATTTTGTATTTTTATTAGAGATGGGGTTTCACCATGTTGGTCAGGTTGGTCTCGAACTCCTGACCTCAATGTGATCCACCTGCCTCAGCCTCCCAAAGTGCCGGGATTACAGGCGTGAGCCACTGTGCTTGGCCCTGAAATAATATATTCTCTACCACCGTATTTCTGCTAAAAACCAAGAAAATGTGACAAATAACACTGGGGTAAGAATTTCACCCAAATTTCAGCCTAGATAACAGCATACATAGTTGGAAATGGCAACACTGCTGTGTATGCCAGCAGCATCCCCTTAGTTGGCAGAAACATATCTGCAGATCCTGAGCTCCTTAGGAAGTGCCAAGACGTGCACCCTGCGTCATCCTAACATTGCAAGCATTGGCGTGGTGACCCAAGATAACCCGTCAACTTGCAAAGAGCAGAAAGCACCCAGATGGAGCCGGAAGCAGCAGATGTGGGCCTTGACATTTTCACTACAGTCAACTGAGGACCAAACTCTGACATGCTAGCCTACTGACATTCCATTTCAAGGCACTGGAAGGACTTCTAAAAGAGAAGTGTTGCTATTTCTACCCATATATCTGTTCTTTCTTGTTTCTGTTTCTTAATGAACTCTGCCTTGACCTCCAGTGATGCAGTCTGAATTAAACAATACAATATGGAAGATAATAATACAGACACTGACTTTTCTAAGCCTCTCAAAGTGATTCTGGAGAAATTTAAAATATTTCAAAATTCTTTAATACAAATTCAAGAAGTTTAGCATCTGATTCTATCACAAAAATAAATGTTGAATTTAGATTTTTAGAATATAGTGTGTATATATGTATATTTATAAATGCTTAAAAGACAACAAATATGTAAAAATATCCTTAATAAACCCTAAGTATAGCATATGTCCTTTCCCTTATTTTTATATCAGGTTTTCATAAAAGCTTCATATTAAGTTTTTGAGTGTTCTGAATCATAATAAGTCTATTAACTGCTGAGTAATTTTTAACTATTTTTAAAGCATGCCCTAAGAACTGATGAAAACTGAATACGGTCTGTGAATTATGCCAATGTCATTTTCCTAGTTTTGATATTGTTATTAATAGTGATGCAAGATGCATTAGGAGAAACTGGGTGAAGAGTACACGGGACCTCTCAAAACTATTTTTGCGACTTCCTGTGAATCTATAATTATTTCAAAATAAAAACCTTTAAAAATCATTTAAAACATGCTCTGTGCTTTGTTATTTACCAATTTATATAGTAGGACTTTAACTTTATTTGACTCCATTTCTTCCCAATCCCTGACTGCTGTAACACACACACACACGCAGCAATGGGAGAGGGGTGCTGATTGAAAGATTTACTTATGCATTTGTCTTCTAAAATAATTATCTTTTTCTCAATCTCAAAGACCTTGAATCTTGTTTCCCATATAAAGGAAGAGACTGCATTTCAGATAAAGAGCACAAAATAGTATAAGGCTGTGATACAAAAATTACAGTATCTATTAAAAATCCATTTTAATCATTTGCTCAGTGCTTCACAAATATAACTAGGAAACAAGGTACTATCATCTGCATGCTTCACCTATGAACAGTCTTCACAAATTCTACTTTTAGTAGCCCTACTCCAACCCAGGTATCTAATATTATTGGTTCCAGCTGGGATGTGAGAAAAGTATTAGGGATTATATAGCATGTTGACCCACATGTAGTGCTTGGAAGCCAAAACATTATATGTTGCAGTGTGTTCCCTTCTTGGTGACTTTTATCAAGGAGCAGCCTCAGGAAGTTTCATCATGAAATGATCACGCAAAACTCTACAGAATTTTCCAGTGTACTTTCTGGGTCCTCATGGAAGATTCACCTGTTTTTTCCTCTTATAAATGACTACAATGATGCAGAAAATCATTTGATGGTTTAATACATATTCATTAAGAGTTAATTACATAAAAATATTCAATAGCGTAGTAACTATAAATCAGGTTATTTGGTAGAAGTAATATTTATTTAACCCATCACTGCATACTAGTTTTAGAAACATGAAAAGTTTATCAAGATCTACAACTACACAAACCTTTTGGAAAATAACCCTAAACTGAACTAGATTTCAAAATATCATACCTGAGCAATGATTTGTTCTCCATCGTTGTATACTTTGGTGCCTATCACATCTACTACTTTCAGGCGTTCAGAAAACTACAAAGAAAGAAAGACAATATTAAATAGAAACAAATTAACTGGGTAAGCTGATCTATTTAAGAAGTAAAAAACTGGTAGCCTACAAGACAAATAAACTGAGCAGTGTGTAGGTTGTTATGTGTTTGTTGTATTATCAGTCAGCATTTTAAAATAAATTTTTCATAAAAATTGGATCTCCAGCTTCTCTTGAAAAATCAGCATCACATAACCCATATTTCCACATGGCAACAATAACACTATGGTGGGATAGCAGCTGTTTCTTTAATGAAATACATGTTCTCCAATCTGCCAAAGTCCCTTCCTGGCTTGGTTTTCTTCTCTGTGTTACCTGCCTAGCTTTGAAGGCACTGGATTTCCAATCCCTGACCTACTTTTATTTAAAGAAATATGCTGCTGGAAAAGATCAGCTGTCTACCACGCACTACGTGATATGGACAAAACTTCTACCAGGCGTAAGCTGATAATCCAACAGAGACATTCAAAAGGAGAAGCACAGCTGTTTTGACACTTGCCATTTTACAAGACGTAGTGGGTACATATATATGCCTGTCTTTAATTACTCTCAAAATATTTCAAATATGACAGTGAAATAGAAAAGCATTTAATTTAATGATAAAGTATGGAAAATGAAGCTGAATTTTTAGAGTAACAACAACCTATTCTCTCTTGTTAAGTCTCTACCTTCAAAGATAAAAACCTAAGAGCTGGTCTCATTGAGACGACATCTGGGCTAAGAAATGAAGGAGCCCTGCGGCCGTGTAGGAAGGCATTCCACACAGACAGCAAGTATGAAGACCCTGAAGTGGGTGTGGGACAGGTGTGTTTGAGAAGTGGCAAGAAGCTGATGTGTCTACAGAGAGATGGTGAATGTGGAGCAGTAGGAAATGAGGTTGGGGAAAATGGGCAGGGGAATGGGACAGACTGTGCAGAGCCTTAGAGGCCATGTGAGGAGGAGCTTAAACAGAGCAGGGCCACAACCAGGGATTTTAGAAGATTATTCTGCAATTAACCAGGCAAGAGGTGATGGTGGTTCAGATAAGTCAGTGCTAACTCGAAGGTTTCTGGCCTGAGACACTGGAAGGATATGTTACCATCTGCAGGGAGAGAGAAAAGGAGTAGATTTGGGACATACTAGGTCTGAGAGGTCTATTAGACATCTGAGAGGAGATCTTGTATTTGCAGTTGGATAAGTAAGTCTGACCTTCAAGGGAAGGGCCTTGCCCAGTGACACCAATTTTAAGAAGCATCAATATATGGACAGTACAGATGGTCCCTGACTTACAATGGCTCAATTAATGATTTTTCAACCTTACAGTTGTTTGAAAGCGATAGAAACTATACTTCTAATTTTGAGTTTCAATCTTCTCCCAGGTGATATGCAGTACAACGCCAGGCAGACAGCCACAACACCCAGCCAGCCTCACCACAATGAGATGAACCCATGCTCTCCAGTGCACTGTGCTGCCAGGTGACTGTTCCCAACTATAGGCTGATGTGAGTGTCCTAAGCATAGGCTGAGCTAGAATGTTCCATAGTTTACGTGTATTAAATACATTTTCTATTTATGATATTTTCAACTCACAATAGGTTTATTCATAAGATAACCCCAGCGTAAGTCAAGGGACATCTGTATTTAAGGCCATGGGATCTGACATGTTCACCAAGTGAGTAAGTGTATCCTGAAAAGAGAAGAGGCCAAGGACAGAGGCCTGGAATGCCAGTTTTAAGAGGCGAAGAAAAGAGGAATAAACAGCAAAGACGACTGAGAGGAAGAGGCCAGAGAGGACATCTTCTATCTAGAGAACGCCTCCCTGTAAAGTTACAACTAGTGGCTCTTGCCTACATCTATGTGATTGTATGACGTCTGCTATTAGATGAAGACCACATATACATGTGCTATAGATGCGGGGTAGGAATGCAATTATACAAAACAACTTTCAAATAACAAAACAAATGCAATTATAGATAGCAGAAGAAACAATGAGTTATAAAAACTTGCATTACCACTTAATCTCTTCAAATAAAAACATGGATAAATTTTTTTTATTCAAGGAAATTTTTCTATAGAACTAAATATTCCTAGCAAAACACAAACTTTTAAAGCAAAATAAAATAAAAGTATAAACATGCACTTACCTCCAAAGATTTAAGGAATGGCAGTGACTCAATAAAGCTTTCATACATTTTTCTCTTTTTGGCATTGTTTTTCACAATTATTCTCCTGAAGGTTACCCTGTCCTAAAGGCAGAATATCAAATAAAAGACAGTTAAAAGGTAAATTTTATGGGGGAAAAGCTATACAAATAGTTTTATTTTATTCCCTACAAGAAGCAATGATTGAAGATTCTGAAATAAAAGATTAACATCAGTATATTTTTAATGCAACTCATTTCATATTTTTATTTCATCAAGCACAAAATATAATACAGAACCCCATAAAATACTGTTTTCATTTTTTTTTTTAAGGAAGTATGTTTACTTTCATACATAACAGAAATCTGACCAACATGTTGGGCTCTGCCCACAAGGAGGCGCTATCACAGCATTTTTTAAAATATATACTAGCACTGTGTTCTTTTACTCTGTGTTATGTACTCTATGTTCTTTTTCATATCCACATTATGTCAAAATTTTCTTTTTAAAAATGTGGAGATATGCCCAAAGAAATGATAAATGCTTAAAGTGATGGCTACTCCATTTACCCTGATGTCATCATTATGCATTGTATGCTGTTATCAAAATAGCTTATGTACCCTGTACATATATACACATACTATGTACCCATAAAAAATTTTTTTTAATGTGAAGGCACAGAGAAATTACAACTATGTTTTTGAGTAAGATCTAATTCCAGTGTTTACCATGTTCACAGTCTAAAATGTTCCTGTTTATGTTTATACTACATGCCCTCAAAAATGCAGAACTCGGTTGAAGAACTAGTAAAAATTTTAAGGATACAGCTCAAAAAATTATTTTCCTAAAAATTTTATTTTAAATAATCTCTCATAAAATATTTTATTTCTTTAATAAAAGCCTCAATAATTATGTTAGCTTGGCATTCATTAATAAACAATTATACCATTTTAATAAAGTAAAAATTGGGATATATTATTTAATAAATTACTATGCAAACAATTTAATATTTTTTAGTTTTATTTTTAATTTTTGTGGGTACATAGTAGGTGTATATTTATGGGGTACATGAGATATTTTGATACAGGCATACAACGTGAAATACGCACATCATAGAGAATGGGGTATCCGACCCCTCAAGCATTTATCCTTTGAGTTACAAACAATCCAATTACACTTATTTTAAAAATATACAATTTTATTATGTGCTACCAAATACTAGGTCTTATTCATTCTTATGCCACCATAGTAAGGCTGAATTTAAACGAACTAGTGCAATAGAGAAAAAGGCCAGTATAGATGAAAGTCTCTAGGTGCGATGGGCTGCAACTCAATGTTTCTATCATTCTAAAATCCCTCTGTTGAAATCCTGATCACCCAGGATAGTATTAGGTGGTGGAGTCTTTGGGAGATGGTTAGGTCATGAGGGTGGAGCACTCATGAATCGGATTAATGTCCTTATAAAAGAGATTCTAATGAGCTCCCTTGCCCCTTCCACCACGTGAGAACACAAGTAGAGGATGTTGTCTGTTAAACAGGAAAACAAGCCCTCCCCAGACCCGAATCTTCTGGTGCCTTGATCTTGGACTTCCCAGTGTCCAGATGATGAGAAATAAATGTTTGTTGCTTAAGCCTCCCATTCTGTAACAGTTTGTCACAGCGGCCCAAAAGGACTAGGACACTAGTAAATTAAACGTCTTGTTTCCCAATTTGGTATTGGCTGTAATTTGGACTTGTTTTACTCCTAATACTTCTTTTAAAAGAAAATTTTACGATAATTAGCGCAAATATTGAAATTATTTCCAAGCCTAGCTCTGCATCAGAATAAGCTAGAGTACTAAAAAAGATTTCTGAGACACCAGACTTGAATGACTCAAGATCTCTGCATGTAGGGCTCAATAATGTGTATTTCATAAATGCTCCCAAAGTGATTCTGATATATAATCAGGTTTGGAAATCAGGTATAACACCATTTTTATGGACAGAGTTTATTGCAAAACAGAGAAGACTCAAAATAGCTTAATGGTTTAGAAACTAATCATAATCAGTTATACCTCTCAGAAAGAATTTACCATTAGTAACCTATCTCTTCACACCCAGTGTGACATATAAAGTCCAGAATTTCAAATACTTTCATCCTGAAGCCATTTAAACAATCCCCCTTCCAAATCATCAGTACAGTCACATAGATCATGTTACCCCTAAGGCTAACAGTGACCAAATATTATTTACAGAGTGAGGCTATACTGCAATGGACTTTTCTCTTGGGCTTTTTTTGCTTATCTTTACACTTATATTTATAAGGCAGACCTCCAGTCTGTTGACCTTAAAAGAAAAATTTCTTTTCTACTCGACTCTCCCTGAGAAGGAGTTATTATAGTCAAGTCGCCCTTAAAAAGCAGGCTTGAAATACTAAGTAATTATGTTAATTATCCTAACATTTTTAGAAAGCTATTATACATCAGGAGGATCATGACAAACTGCCCACTTTTATAAAATTTAGTAACATGTATAGACAACTAAAAATCTCTGAAAATGCTTAATCCTTCTTAGGAACCTAAGTAGTACGTGGACTAGGAAATTCTGGGTCTTTTATACCCAATTAAGGTTTCTACAAGGGGTAAAAACTATCAGTATTCAAAAAGGCCAACCTATAAAATCGTTGATCTTATTCTGAAGATGTGCAAGGAGGCAATTTCCTCACTGTGTGACCATCTGAATCTGAATGGCAACCCCACTGGAATGACTACATTTGAAAAGTAAACCTTCCTCAATAAAACAGGTCATGGCAGATGCTAGATTTATCCCACCGCTTTAATGACAGGCAAACAAACACTTCTGTGGGTGAAGGACTGTTCTGGTTTGGAGTTTTTTCTTTGCTGGTTCTGGGTATTCAAATCGCTGACAGTTCTTAAAACACTTCAGATGATGAGTTTCCTTCTCCCTGAGACAACTCAGCTCTTCTTCTAAACCTTAAAAAAGTGACTCATCACATTTTTAAATAAGTATATAATAACTGGTTCTAATTAAAAGAAATGTAAAATGTCTTGTCTCTTTGATCAAGAGATATTTTTATCAGCTGAATCGACTTCAGAGTCAAATGCTGAACTGTGACTAAATAATGTGTGACTTCTGTAATGCTATATACAGTCGTCCTTGGAAATGAGACTGTTAACAAACTTCACATTTACTTCAACCTCTTCTCTTTCCACAAAAGGATTTGAGAGAAATAACCCAATAAATGCATGTCAAAACTAGTGGGTGAGCTATTTTCAACAATTTTAAAAGAAAATACATATATTGTAAACATTTCCCTAAATCGATGCTGTTTAAAGTTTGGCCTGACATCAGGCAGTACTGCCACCTCCTGGGAGCTGATGAGAAATGCAAAAATCACAGGCCTCACCCCAGAACCACTGAATCAGAATCCACATTTTAACTGGATTCCCAGGTGATTTGGAAGCACATTAAAGTTGGAGAATCACTACCTTAAATACAATCTTCCAGAAGCAGCTTTAGTAGTGCCTAATAATTTGCATCCTATCATATGTGAAAATACTGCCCGAATATATCTTTAAAACAGCTTTTAAGTCTTGCAGGAATACCACATTAAGAAATATATTTAAAAGTACTAATGCCCAAGTCCCAGTGCTGAAGATTCTGATAAATTTGCCTGTGGTGGGATCTAGGTAAAAGGATTTTTAAAAAATACTCCAGGTAATTCTGATGTGGGGCACATCAGCACAGCGACCAAGCATTTTTTCCCTACACATCTGCTTTTAAATGCAGAGCAGTTACCAATCAATTTATAGCACCAAGAGCATCCTTTTATACTGGTTTCTCAAACTCCAAATTTCTGATGCAGTAGGTCAGAATCAGTGGGTGGGGTCCCAGAATGGGCATTTCTAAAAAGTTTCCAAGTGATACAGCTGCCAGTGTTCACGGGACCACACTCTGGGAGCCACCAATTTATCAGATTATAATACTTACTTCAGAAAGCTATCTGAGAAAAAGTACTGAAGGTTGTGTTTGTATGGCTCGTTATTTTCTAAGAGTGGGTAAGACAGGAGCATTCTGAATCTGAGTGTCTTTCCTGGGCCACCAGGTCCCAAGATCCTGACTGGACTGGAGTGGGGGCAATGACATGAGGATCTGAGTGCAGTCTTAGTGCCCTACAGTTCAGCATTCAGTGGCTGCTTAATAAATTACCTGATGACTGATGATCTTTAAATTAAAATACTACATGTGGCAATGTGTAACACTGTCATAGCAATTGCTACAAATCATAACATTCAGGTCAAATAAATATTTTACTCACCAAACCCCACAGAGCACCAGGAGAGGTAGCAGTGATTGTAGCTGCTCTGGGTGTATTGTACATTAAGGCCAGTTCGCCGAAACTCCCACGATTATCATAGTTACCAACACATCTTCCAACACCATCACATTTCACATAAATATCATATGTGCCTCTGTTGGACATATGTAGATTGGAGGTTAATTCAAATAAAATCTCATTAAAATAAAACATTATTTCAGAAAAGAGCCCTGTGAAATAAAATCGTATTTCCAGCCTGTTTATCCCCTCCGATGACAAGTAATAAAGGGGAATCCATCTGTGCCATCTGTTCCAGACCATGTGCCTGCTGGGAAAAATGGAACTAACCAATAAAAATTTGGAATAACAAATGATAAAACTATAACTAAAGACTATAACCAAATAGTATATGCATAAAAAACCACCTGGAGAGGCCAGGCCTCACGCCTGTAATCACAGCACTTTGGGGGGCCAAGGCGGGCAGATCACCTGAGGTTAGGAGTTTGAGACCAGCCTGGCCAACATGGTGAAACCCTGTCTCTACTGAAAATATAAAATATTAGCCAAGTGTGATGGTGGGATCCCATAATCCCAGCTACTCGGGAGGCTGACGCAGGAGAATCGCTTGAACCCGGGAGGTGGAGGTTGCAGTGAGTCGAGATTGTGCCACTGCACTTCAGCCTGGGCGTCAAGAGCGAAACTCCATTTAAAAAAAAAAAAAAAAAAATCATCTGAAGAGGCTGGGTGTGATGGCTTACTTACACCTGTAATTCCAGCAGTTTGGAATTCCAAGGTGGGAGGATCACTTTAGCCCAGGAGTTCAAGACTAGCCTGGGCAACATCGCAAGATTCGATCTCTACAAAAAAATTAGCCTTAAAAAATGAAAGAAAATCATCTGAAGAAACATTTATCAAACCACTGACTATAGTTATCTAAGAGCACAAGAATAGTGAGGGATTCTAGGCACATTGGCTATTTAAGAGTTTCTGTTTGTAACATGAACATATTATTACTTTTGTGATCAGAAGAAAGTAACTTTTTAAGAAGAATCTAGCTATAGCAATTTGGTTAGCCACTACTCTACAAAACTTACTAGTGTCCTTTATAATCTATGGCAGAGGTTGGCAAACTATAGCCCACAAACTGGCTATCTGCTTTTGTAAATAAAGTTTCGCTGCAATTATAAACACTCTTGTTTGTTTATGTGTTATCTATGGCTGGTTTTATGCTACAACTGCAGAGCTGAGTTGTTGCAACAGAGAATATATCGGCCTGCAACTCCAAAAGTATTTACTCTCTGGCCCTTTACTTTAGATCAACCCCCATTCTAAAGTTAAAAAGTAGAAATTCAGACTAGATATCTAACTCTGGTCTTTTCACAGTTTTTTGGTGCTTATCTTTTAACTGGGGTTCTTTTTCTAGGCAAATAAGGTTCAGTTTGCATGTCACTGCACTTCATATTACCCAGACCCTATATTCATGTAAACTGCATTCTTCGTGTGGATGACTGACTTTCCACATACTGTATTTTATCAGAGAACACGCTTTCAAGGCTTGCACCTATGAGGGCAGACAGAAAAAATTCTTTGGCTTATATTCTGTTGATTAAACCCTAACAAAGACAAAGGGTGGGGCTGTGCTGCTAAAAAAAAAAAAAAAAAAGTGGCTTTTAACATTAGAAAATTATTATGCCCAGGCCTGGTACCTCATGCCTCTAATTCCAATGCTTTGGGAGGCCAAGATGGGAGGATCATTTGAAGCCAGGAGTTCAAGACCAGACTGGGCAACATAGCAAGACTCTGTCTCTACAAAAAACTGAAAAATTAGTCAAGCATGGTGGCACATGCCTGTACTCCTAGCTACTTGGAAGGCTGAGGCAAGAGGATCGCTTAGGCCCAGGAGTTCAAGGCTGCAGTGAGCTGCGACTGCACCACTACACTCCAGCCTAGGCAAGAAAGTGAGACACTCTCCCTGTCCCTCCAAAAAAGAAAGAAAAGGATTATTAATAATAAAGAAGCAATAAGAGCAGAAACATGATAGACAATAGATATTATTACTAAGGAAGAAAATAATTGGTTTCACGGCCAGATCACAGTGGCTCATGCCTGTAATCTCAGCACTTTGGGAGGCTGAGGTGGGCAGATCACAAGGTCTGGAGTTTGAGACCAGCCTGGCCAACATGGTAAAACCCCACCTCTACTAAAAATACAAAAAAACTAGCCGGGCGTGGTGGCAGCCACCTGTAATCCCAGCTACCTGGGAGGCTGAGGCAGGAGAATCGCTTGAACCCAGGAGGGCGGAGGTTGCAGTGCGCCGAGACCACGCCACTGCACTTCAGCCTGGGCAACAGAGCAGATTCCATTTCAAAAAAAAAGGAAAAGAATTGGTTTTCAATGTAATTCATGGATAGAATGACTGTTTCGAGGGAAACTACTAGAATTTGTCCCATGGATAATCATTTTTCAAGTACAGGTTGAGTTTCCCTCATCCAAAATTTTCAGAATCAGAAGTGTTATAGATTTTAGACATTTTCAGATTTTAGAATATTTGCATATACAGAATGAGGTTATCTTGGGAATGAGATCTAAGTCTAAATACAAAATTAATTTATGTTTCATATATACCTTATACATACAGTCTGAGGATAATTTTATTTAATATTTTAAGTAATCTTGTGCATGAAACCAAATTTGTGTACACTGAACCATCAGAAAGCAAAGGTGTCATTATCTCAGCCACCCATGTGAACAATCTGTGGTTGGTTCAGCATTACCATCATTCCTGACTCTCAATTTATATGCTACCAATAAGCCATCATTTTTTACTTGTATTCACACATAAGTACTCAACAGTAAAAAATATGACATACCATTAATACAATAAAAAATAATGTGTTTGGGGTAACTAAGCAGCACAGCAGCATCCCCAGAGTACCTGCACCGGCTGCCAAACAAGAGCAACCACAAACAATGGCAGGCCTGCAGTCTCCACCTACAATGCTGTGTTCTGATTAAAGTTACTGTACGTCATACACTAACACCTTCAGGGATGCTGAATAAGCTGTTGTGTGCCTGCATTTTGACTGTGAACCATCACATGAGGTCAGGTGTGGAATTTCCACTTGTGCCATCATGTTGGCGCTCAAAATGCTTTGGAGTTTGGAGCATTTCAGATTTTCAGACTAGCAATGCTATAGATTAAACTCCTCAATTTACTAAACTATTTACACTTTTGCACTGAAACTGTTCTCTACACTCACTACTTTGAATAGGGTAAAACACAGCAAAATGTGCTGAGGAAAAGTAAAATGAGCTACCAGTACAGTTGAAATCACATCAGTCTAAAGTCTGTTAAAATACCGCAGGCTAGGCCGGGTACACTGACTTACACCTGTAATCCCACCACTTTGGGAGGCCAAGACAGGCAGATCACCTGAGGTCAGGAGTTCGAGACCAGCCCGGCCAACATGGTGATACCTCGTCTCTACTGAAAATACAAAAATTAGCTGGGTGTGGTGGCAGGCACCTGTAGTCCCAGCTACTCCGCAGGCTGAGGCATGAGAATCGCTTGAAACTGGGAAGCAGAGGTTGCAGTGGGCCAAGGTCACACCACTGCACTCTAGCCTGGGCGACAGAGCAAGACTGTGCAAAAAAGAAAAAAAAAACCTTGGGCTGTTTTTTTCACACAGATTTCTTCTCTGATAATGTGAGGCCTCAGGCAGGGCAGAGCCCCAGAAAGAGAATGAACAGGGCAAGAGACCTGGCTGTGGAGTTGGCTCTACCCCAGTCATTTGGGTGATCTGAACCAAGTGCTGTTACTTCTGTGTGCCTGCATGTTTTCATCTATCAAATGGGTGACTAGGATCTAACTGAAAAGGGAATAGACTATATACAAGTGTAAGGCAGTTTTGAAAGTCAAAAATCCCCACTAAATGATTAAGATCGTAGAGGGTTAGGGTTTCTCATATACTTCTACAATTAAACACACTTAGGTGCATTTCTGAGGTGTTGCACCGATGAAAGCTATTAATGATATAAAAATCATTATTTTGATTCACATATAGATAACTGGTTTATTCTACTCTAAAATCTTGGCTAATGCTTCAGTCATAGGTCACCAGGCATTAGGGATGAGGGAATGGGACAATCAGTGAAAACTCTTGATTTAAAGAGCATGAGCGACTGATGCATGAAAGATACCACCCACAGAGCCAAAATAATGAAATGAGGCTTCAGGAGACCAAAGAGGTCATTTTCACCAAGACCTCTGAGGTGAACACAACCTGACCCAGAGAGAAAACATAATCCAGTGAGTCAGGCTGGGAGAGGACCTGCGTTCCACACAGAAGGGGAGGGGTCAGGGATGCGAACACTCATCATTGTTTTACAAAAGTGAAGAAATAAGGAGTCAGCTCAGGCTGCTCTGCTGTCAGATTTTAGGATTCATCTATTGCATAAGGCACATTGTTCTATGATGAGGTAAAGCACAACTTAAATTTCTTGAAAATAGATTTTCAACATAAACGTAAGATTTCTTTAAATAATTATAGAGTTTTTAAGACAAATATAATAATATACAATTCTTGGAAGGATGCACAAACTACTCACTATACAGACTGGATGATGTTGAAGCAGCAGGAAGACAGACTTACTTTTCACCTTATGCCCCTGTGAAGTATTTGCATTTTCTATTTTTATTTATTTATCTATTTATTTATTATTTGAGACGGAGTTTCACTCTTGTTGCCCAGACCGTAGTGCAAATGGCGCAATCTCGGCTCACTGCAACCTCCACCTCCCGGGTTCAAGCAATTCTCCTGCCTCACTCAGCCTCCCAAGTAGCTGGGATTATAGGTGTGTACCACCATATCGGGCTAATTTTTCTTGTATTTAGTAGAGACGGGGTTTCACCATGTTGATCAGGCTAGTCTTGATCTCCTGACCTCAAGTGATCCACCGGCCTCATCCTCCCAAAGTTCTGAGATTACAGGCGTGAGCCACTGCACCCAGCCAATTCTGAATTTTTTAAACCATGAGCATGTTTTACATAGTTTTAAAAAAAGAACTTTTAAGAAATACCAATTGAAGTCTACTGCGAATTAACATCTTAGATGCCATATTATACTGCTGTTCTTACTGTAATAGGCATCTAGTACATACTAATGCCATCACACATCTCTCAATTAGAATTTGGCAAATGAAGATGCTCACGTTAAATGACTGACATTTACAGATTAGACTAACCAAAAGTCATCAGTTCCTCTATAACCTATGCCTCTTTTCATGATCCACTGTGGCTTCACTGCATGTACTCACAACAGGTTTACAGTGCCTACTATGTAGTAATTAGAGTAGTGGCAATAACAACTATCCTGTATTAACCTGTCAGTTGCCATAATAATGGTTGAGATTTTACACAAAAGGTTCTTTAAATTTCAATAGTAAGGCTGGACAAAACTTACCTATCAATTACATAAAAGTTGTCACCATCGTCACCTTGATCAATTACATGCTCCCCATCTTTGACCAATTTTTCAAACATGGCATCTAATACTTGAGACATCTGCTCCTATTTTTAAAAAAGATGGGATATAATCTTTACATTTATCTAGGACATGTTTTCTTAAGTAACCATAATTATATTTCTGTGAACAAGTCCAAAGAAATGGAAATATCATAACTACCATTAAATGTTGTCAGAAAAATACACAGTAGTCTTTCTTACCACATACAAATAATTATATTACAAATATATAAAAATGATTATATACTTTCATATTCAGTATTTGAATGAAAGTAATTATAATTAGTCTGTTTCAGAATATTTGCAACTATCACCACTTTAAAATGAAAATTTAACCACCAAACCACCACATACCTTGTGAAATATAATCTTAGCAACTAAAAGGATCAGGTTAGTAAGGAATTATTTCAAATTTCTTTTAAAGATACCCATTTTTAAAAACTTCCTTAGTCATCACTAAAATCTGTGTACAGATAACCTAAATACTTGGTGAATTTAGATCCTGATTCCAATCTTCTTTTTGGTTTAGCACCAAAATAAAAACAGAACAAAATAGAAAAACAACAAAGCGAACCAAAAATGACTGTGGCAAATAATATGTCACTATTCACTGTCACTAAGGTTGGCTTCAAGCTGCAACCACTGGGCTCACTAGGGCAGATTTGTCAGAAACATCAAAAATATTATTCAACAACTAATTAAACTATGTAAAATGTTTATTCTGCCAAAGTGTGATTGACAAGGCTCAAGGATAAGCTTCAAACTAATAAGAATAAACTAGGAGGTGAAAGAAATCTTTAATCAGAACAAATACCAGAATAATTCAAAGAACTTCGAAAAGACAGAATAAATGGATATGAGGAAATAATACAATATAATGGAAATCTAAAGACTTAGAGGGTTATTTGTTCTGCTACTTATTAGCTCTGAGCCCTTGGTCAGGTCACTCCTTATGGGTATACAAAAGGTGTAATGCTAACTGCCCATGCCAAAATCAATTACTATTATACATAAATTAAGGAGTTGAAGATAGATTCAAAGCGGAAAAAAGATGCAAGAGGAAAACACAGGTTGAAGAAACAAGATATTCTGGATAGAGAGGATAACAGATCACATGTGATTCTCTTCCTTTTGAGACCACATGAAAATGTTACAAGGCATATGAAGATGAATCTACAATTGTATAGAGTACAGGAAGGGAAAACTGATGGATGAGAGAGTTTCAGGGCGAAGGTAAGTAACATGTGGCAGAGAGAGCTGCCCCAAGTAGCACAGGTGAGACTGCAGTGTGGAGGGGCCAATATGCCTTGTGGAGCACCAGGAGGCTCCCAAGTGGGTAATACCTGGCTCTGCCGGCGTGGGACTGAGACACAAAGCTAAAAACAAGTGGACTGATTTAAAGTCCTGCAGAGATTAGTTGACACCTTCCTTCAAAATCCCTCTACCCTAATACAGAATGCCTAGCAGCCAAATGTGGACTCTCAACTCTTCCCAGACAAAAGATCAGAGAGAAACTAAACAAATTAGAACTAGAACAGATACGGTGAACACTGGTGCCCTAGAACAAAAACCTTCACTTGGTAGGACTTAGGGGTTCCCCAATGTAACAGCTGGCTCCCTGTCAGCTCAAGCTAAACAGTGCACTGGTTGACAGATCTGCCCTACTTACCCAGAGCTCTAAATCAGCTTTATGTTGCTCCCCTGGTAGCCCACAAGACTAAGATAAACAGCAAAATGACAATACATGAAATAGATATTTCAGGAATCATAGAGAGCTTTTGCAGAGACATTTAAGATGATATATCCATGAGACCAAAAAACAAAATAGGATAGTTAGGAAAAGAGCAAATCAGAGAAAAATGTGTAGCTTGGAAATCAAAAATATGATGATCTTTTTTTTCTTTTTTTTTTTTTTCCTTTAAAACAGATTTTTTTTTGGCAGGGTGCAGTGGCTCATGGCTACAATCCCAGCACTTTGGGAGGCCAAGGCAGGCAGATTGCTTCAGCCCAGGAGTTTGAGACCAGCCTGGACGACACGGCAAAACCCTGTCTCTACCAAAACAAATAGCTGGGCACGGTGGTGCACACCTGTAGTCTCAGCTACTCAGGAGGCCGAGGTCGGAGGACTGCTTGAGTCTGGGAAGTTGAGGCTTCAATGAGCTGTGATCACACCACTGAGTTCCAGCCTGGGCAACAGTGTGAGACTCTGTCTCAAAAAAATGAGCAGTCTCAGCTACTCAGGAGAGGCCGAGATTGGAGGACTGCTTGAGCCTGGGAGGTTGAGGCTGCAGTGAGCTGTGATTGCTCCACTGCACTCCAGCCTGGGCAATAGAGTGAGACTCTGTCTCAAAAGTAAAAAATAAAAAATAAAATAGACTTTTTTAAAGCAGTTTTAAGCTCATAGGAACATTAAGCAGAAAGTACAGACATACTCCACATATCCTCTGCCCCCCACACATGGCACAGACTCTCCCATGATAAACATCCTCCACCAGAGTGGCAAATTTGTTACAAGTGATGAATCTACACTGACATCATTATCATTCGAAGTCCATAGTTTATATTAGGGTTTGCTCTTGGTGTTGTACATTCTATGCGTTTGACAAATGTATAAAGACATGTATCCACCATTACAATTTCTTTAAAGGTAAATAAAAGAGTAAGAAGATAAATCACCAAACACCTCAAAAAAAAAGTCAATAAAGAGATGAAAAGAAAGGAGTGTAAGACACAGTAACAGAGAAAACAAAAAGGAGGAAATATAAACAATACAGGATGAATTTTGTAGACCCAAAGGACACAGGTTTTCAGACCAAAAGGGCACACTCAAGTACCCAGCACAATCAATGACCATAAATCCCCACACTAGGATGAAAGAATGTGTTTTTAGAACACTAAAGATAAAAGATCTGCAAAGCTTCCAGAAAAGAGAAAGGTGGATTCTTAGAAACATGAAAAGTTACTCAACTTCTCTCAAAATGAAGAGAAATCCAAATTCAAATCGAAATGAGATGCCACTTTTCACTTGCCAGATTCAAAAAGATACAAATGTTAGAATATCACACTGTGTTGGAGACCGTGTGGGAAAAGAGGCATTCTCACACAGACTTCTGGTGAGAAGGTAAAATGGAACAAACTCTAAAAAAGCAATTTGTCAAAATTTAATAAAATTTCAGATATGCATAATCTTCTACCTCACTGTTCCTTTTCTAGGAAGTTATTATATAGCTATTTATAAAATGCATCACCATTTTTCTTTGCATCACAATAGCAGAAGACTGGAAACAAACTAATAGTTTATCAACAGGGCACTGGATAAATAAACTGTCATAGATTCATTCACCAAAAAGCTCTGCTGCTGTAGGCATATAGGGATTTTCAGACACCTTTCTTTCAAAGGAGTCACTGGCAGCGAGAGAACACTAAAAGAAGGGTAATCAAGAAATGTGAAAACCTGCAATGGGGGAATTTCAGAAAACAAGGCATTTAGATGACAGAAAAGAAGACCTATATGAGAATACATCAGCTATCTTCTGTTCAAACCATGACATCAGTAGTTCTAGAGGCCATAACTGGGACTGTTGGGTGGAAGTTTCATGAAGGTTTTGGCACAATGTAAAGACCTGCCCAGGAATGAGAGCTGTCTAGCAGTGACAAGGGCTGCCTTGCAAATAATTTTGCCTTTTCCAGAATGTTAAATAGTTGGAATCATGCAGCACACAGCCTTTCCACATTGGCTTCTTTCACTTAATATTATGCATTTAAGGTTCTTCCATGTCTTCCATGTCTTTTCATAACAAGATCACTCATTTTGTCCACTGTCTAGATGTACCACAGTTTATTTATCCATTCACATACTGAACAACATCTTGGTTGCTTCCAAGTTCTGGCAATTTTGAATAAAGCTGCTACAAATAGCTGTGTACAGGTTTCTGTGTGGACCTAAGTTTTCAACTCCTTTGAGTAAATACCACGGAGCATTACTGCTGGAGAGGATGGTAAGAGTATGTTTAGTTGTAAGAGACACCACTAAACAATCTTCTAAAGTGACTGTACCATTTTGCATTCTCACCAACAATGAGTTCTTAAACCACCTATGTTCACCAGCATTTGGTGCTGTCAGTGTTCCGAATTTTGGCCATTCTAATAGATGTGCAGTAGTATCTCATTGTTGTTTTAAGTTGCGTTTCCCTGGTGACATGTGATGTGGAGCATCTTTTCATATGCCATTTGTGTATCTTTTTCAGCGAGATGTCTGTTAACATCTTTGGTTCATTTTTTAATCTGATGGTTTACTACTGTTGAGTTCTTTGTATATTTTGGATAACAGTCCTTTATCAAGCTGTGTCTTTTGCAAATATTTCCTCCCAGTCTGAGACCATCTTTTCATTCTGCTGATGTGTCTTTTGCAGCAAAGAAATTTTTAATCTTAATGAAGTCCAGCTTATCAATTCTTTCTTTCATGGATGTGCCTTTGGTGTTACATCTAAAAAGTTATCACAAAATCCAAGGTCATCTAGATTTTCTCCCATGTTATCACCTAGGAATTTTATAGTTTTGTATTTTACATTTACATCTGTGGTCTATTTTGAGTTAATTTTTGTGAAGAATATAAGGTCCATTTCTAGATTCATTTTTCAGAAGTCTAGTTTTTCCAGCACCATTTGTTGAAAAGACTATCTTTACTTCATTGTGTTGCCTTTGCTCCTTTGTCAAAGATCAGTTAACTTCATTTAAGTGGGGCTGTTACTGGGTTCTCTGTCCTGTTCCACTGATCAATTTGTACATTCTTTTGCCAGTACTATACTGTTGTGATTACTGTCACTTTAGACTAAGTCTTGAAGTCAGTTAGTATTAGTACTTTAACTTTGTTCTTTTCCTTCAATATTGTGTTAGCTCTGCTAGGTCTTCTGCCTCTCCAAACTTCAGGATCAGTTTGTTGGGATTGCAGTGAATCTACAGATCAACTTGGGAAAAACTGACATCTTGACAATACTAGGTCTTCCTATCCATGAACATGGAAATCTCTCCATGTATTAAGTTCTTCCTTGATTTCCTTCATAATTTTATAGTTTTCCTCACATAGATCTTATACATATTTTTGTTAGATTTACATCTAAATATTTAATTTTGGGGGGATGGTATGGTATGGTATTTTTAATTTCAAATTCCACTTGTTCACTGCTGATATAAAGGAAAGTGATTAACTTTTGTATATTAACCTTGTATCCTGCAACCTTGTTATAATCACTTACTAGCTCTGGAAGCCTTTCCCATTTTCTACTTAATCATGTCATCTGTGAAAAAAGACAGGTACATTTCTTCCTTCTCAATACATTTCACTACACTTTCTTGTCTTATTGCATTAGCCAAGACTTTTAGCACTATGTTGAAAAGGAGTGGCGAGAGGGAACTACAAATTTGTTAAGGTAAACTTCACATAACATAAAATTAATCACTTTATCTTCCTTTTTTAAAATTGTAACTATCCTGGTGGGGATGAAATGGTATTTTCCCATTTCTAAATTGGAAATTTTGTCTTTTTACTGTTGAGTTGTGTTACTTATGTATTTTGGATACCAGATCTTTATCAGATATATGATTGGCAAATAATTTTCTCTTCTGCAGACTGTCTTCACTTTTTAAAATAATGCCCTTTGAGGTACAAAAATGTTACATCTGTGTGAAGTCCTATTTATCTCTTTTTTATTTTCTTCTTATGCTTTTGGTGTCTAAGAGTCCAATGCTAAATATAAGACCATAAAGACTTACTCCTATGTTTTCTTCTAAGAATTTTATAGTTTAAGCTCCTATATCTTTGGCCTTTGATCCCTTCTGAATTAACTCTGGTATATGCAAAGGAGTCCAGCTTTCTTCTTTTGTGTGTGGATATCCAGTGATTCAGCACCATTTGTAGAATAAACTATTCTTTTTCTATTGAATGGTCTTAACACTCTTGTGGGAAAATCAATTGGCCATAAGTATATACATTTATTTCTAGATTCTCAATTCCATTCAATTGTTCTATATGTCTACCCCAGCCCAGTATATTGTTTTGATTACCGTAGCTTTTCAATAAGTTTAAAATTAGGAAATGTGAATCCTGCAACTTTGTTCTTCTTTTTAAATATTGTTTTGGTTACTTGGAATCTGCTGTTATATGTACAATTATAACATAGTGGCAACAGCAAAACATTAATGTGTTATCATGATTTAGCTTTATAATACATAAAAGCTACTAGTTTAAACTTGTATAAACAATACTGATGAACATATTTTTTAAAAAGAATATAGAACCTCTATAAATACTGATATATTGTTAAATTTGAAAAGAACAGGGCAGGCCAGGCACAGTGGCTCACGCCTACAATCCCAGCACTTTGGGAGGCTGAGGCGGGCAAATCACTTGAGGTCAGGAGTTCCAGACCAGCCTGGCCAACACAGCGAAACTCCATGTCTACTCAAAAAACAAAAATTAGCTGGCCATGGTGGTGCACACCTGTAGTCCAACTACTCGGAAGGCTGAGGCACGAGAATCACTTGAACCCAGGAGGTAGAGGTTGCAGTGGGCCACGATCATGCCACTACACTCCAGCCTGGGCAACAGAGTAAGACTCTCCAAAAAAAAAAAGAAGAAAGAAAAGAAAGGAAATAAAGGAAAGGAAGAAAGAAAGAAAGAAAGAGAACAGGGCATAACAGTGTGTTAATTTTGTTGCCACCAAAATTTGAAAAAGAATATACTTGTATGTGTATTGCATGACCCTGGAAAAATATACAAGATAGTACTAAAAGAACGTGCTCCTAAAAAACTGGGTTTGAGAGGCAGAGGTGGAAAGGAGATTTCCTTTCACTGACTACTCTTTTGTTCTTTTTGAATGTTTGTCAATTTTACGTGTATACTGATTTATATTTTTTAATTAACTAAAAAAACTCTAAACTGAGAACATAATTTTACATCTTCATACGGGCTAAGAAAAACTTTCGGAAGAATGATGATGATGGGTTTGCAGGAAGTGGTTTTCATCCCCTTCTTGGGTCCCTGTGTGAGTTCTGGCATCTTTTTGCGGAACAGCAGCCAAGGTTGAAGATGTAGCCAAGGTTGAAGATGAAGCCAAGGTAGCAGTGAAACAGACCTTTCTTGATGTAGCGCTAATTGGCCCCACAGGGACCACTCTACCCAAATGAGTTCATCAACTCAGGCAACATATGGTCACCTATCAAAATTATAAAAGCTGATTAAATGATTTACTAATATTTTGTTTTGCTTGCTATTTATATGTTGACTTTTTTAAGGCAGGTAGAGGGTGAACATCAGCTTTATTGATTGGTTCTGACTCTAAATGTCAAATGGGGAAAAAAGATGAAATAAATTGCTACATTAACTATTTTGTGATGTTGGAATTAGCTGCATTTGAAAACATTATAGAACTGAAGAATTCATACATGGATATATGAAAAAGCAATTCCTGATAAAATACAGACAGGTGTCTGTTCTAGTCAATCAAAATGTAATTTCCCCATAATTATGCACAGAGTGAAAAGAACTTAGGAAATATTTAATATGCAGAGGCTTATCATGATGACTGACAACTACTGTAGGAAATCCACATTTAATTCTCCTACAGAATGCCAATTCAAGACTGAGCTCAGTAAAGGGCTCTGACTCACTTAAGAAATAACAATTTACTCTTCATTAATGAAAGAGCCTATCATATAGCCTAAGAAAATTGTTTCAGTTAGCCTCAAATTAGAAATATTTCAGAAGGAAAATGGCCTACTGAGTGGAGCATTAAAATATTCATGAAAAGAATATCTTCAAAGAGATTAATAATTATAAACGCTGTGCTCAACATATGAATATACAGCTCTCCAAGGAAAAATGTTCTGAAGTCTAGGAAGTGCAAGATTTTCAAGCCAAATAATGACTTCAGGAAATTCAAATGAGATAGTAGACACAAAGCCAAGATCATTCTTCTTGCTAATTAGTAGTTTCCCCTTCCTCCTTCAAGTTTTCCCATTTCAGGAAAAGGTAGCAACTTCACAGTCACTCCAGCTAGACACTTTCCTTCAGTCCCCAACAAAATCGATCACCAAGTACCAAATTCTGCTAATCCTTTTTTGTGAAACCATTCTTTTCTGTCTGTCCCTTTCCCCCTTCCCTGGAGTTCAGACCCATTTCTTTTCCCTAGATCATGACCTGGTTTTCTACTGGGCTCCACTCTTTTGTTCTTGTCTGCTTCCCCCATTTTTCTCCCCTCTTCAACTCCTCCTCGACATTACCACCAAAGTGACCTTAGAAAAATCTGATAGTTACATTCTCTGACTAAAATTCTTCAGCTGTGCCCATTGCCTACAAGGCAGTCCAGTGCCACAGCACAGCATTCAAGAAAGAATGGGCCTTCCTGATACAGCACCCATATCTTAGCTCCATCACTCCCATCACTAGATGGCGGCCATCCATCACCGGACGGTTGCCACTTTAGGCTCTAGTGATAATACTCTGTACTTTTCCTCACCTGGTGATTCCCTCCTCATTTTCGGGGGCACAGCTCAGTGACCTCTCCAGCTTTCTGAACCATTAAGGTAAGCTAAGAGACAGACATCTTCTCACTGTGCCCTGACCATATTACAGCATGTATCATGTTTTCCCAACATGCTTTGCAGATGTGTTTGTACCCTCATTAAATTATAAATTCCAAAAGGACAAAAAACATCTCTAAATATCTCTGTGGCCTCCAATACCTTAAACAGGTCTTGAAATAGTGAGTAGTCAAGAAATTAAAATGAAAGGAGCTGCATGATAAGCAGATTATCTGAGCTGAATATGTAATTCAATTAAAACACATTTGGGTTACTGTAAATAATGTGTATCACAAAAAACTAGAAAGCTGTTTTATAGTATGAGCTTAAACTAAAACCACCAATCTGCCATGTTTTGGGCTAAAAGTCTTATTCCAGGTGGTAATTTGCTGAGAAAAATAAATTTTACTTACTTACATCCTATATCATCTCTAGAAGGATTTAAATAGTAAGGGAGTAATTCAAGGTGGTCTGAGCTCAAATTCAAAAAAGGGTCTTTTGAAAACTACTATGTAAATACATTTGCTTCTTCTCTATAAAACATTCGATCGTGACAATTCAGAAACTGAATTTTTTTCCCTCTATGAGCTGGTTTTTAAAATACATATTGAAGACTTCCAGCAAAGCAGTGAAAAAAGTCTAGAACACTCCTATGTTTACAAAATAATCACACTAAGCAAAGATGCTCCTTGCCAGACTATATTAGCAAAAGCTTTCTTAAATATTAATACTTTTAAATGCAACCAAAATTTTCACAATGCTTTTAAAGAGCTAAAGTTGAAATAGCAAGGAAGATCAATTTAATTTAAAAAACAGAACAGAAAAAACGACATCCCAGGAAAGCATAACTAGCAATGATTTCATTTATGCCTGTGTATCACTTTACCCTACAGACATCAGAAGTTCACGACTTAGTCCCCGCTGAAGCATTAAAATACTGGTTCACTGAATAGGAAAGCATGCAAACATAACATACGTAACAGCAACCAAATACTGAACTTGAACATTTTCACATTTAGCTCTAGTCCTTGGTATTCAAAGTATGCTGTGGGTCAAGAACATCAACATTACCTGGGAACTTGTGAGAAATGCAGACTTTTCAGGCTCCACTCCAGACCACGAGAATCCAAATCTGCATTTTCACAAGATCCCCTGATGATACATCAGCGTATTAAAGCTTGAGAGCACTGTTCTTGGTGACCTCTGAAATTCTCCCATGTAAAGTTCTAATAAAAAAATAAAGAATTCTTGAATAAAGCCTACCTCTAAGTGTAAAACTAAGGATTGATTTTACCACTGCCTTCTGTGTGACTCTGGAGCAAAAGAGTTAAATACTACATTGGTCCTTCATTTGCGATGTGATCATGTGATCCACAGGCTAGCTTTGATACCAGCTCAGGGTACTGAACCAGGTCTTTGCTTCCTCAGCACTAACTCCCACTGCTGCTAAGTGATGGTACTCGGTAAATATGCCTTGAATGAACTGAGCAAAGAAACTTGAATGGACAAGGATATATGAGGGCCACTCTGAACTAATGAATTCATACCATGAGACTGTAACTATGTTCAAGGGTTTGGCTTAGCTTTTTTTTTCTTCTCTTTTTTTTTTTTTTTTTTTGAGACGGAGTCTCGCTCTGTCACCCAGGCTGGAGTGCAGTGGCAAGATCTCGGCTCACTGCAAACTCCGCCTCCTCCCGGGTTCATGTCATTCTCCTGCCTCAGCCTCTCAAGTAGTTAGGATTACAGGCGCCCGCCCCAATGCCTGCCTAATTTTTTTGTATTTTTTTAGTAGAGATAGGGTTTCACTGTGCTAGCCAGGATGGGCTCGATCTCCTGACCTCGTGATATGCCCACCTCGGCCTCCCAAAGTGCTGGGATTACAGGCATGAGCCACCGTACCCGGCCTGGCATAACTTTTAACAAGACTTGAGTTAGATATTATTTAAACACCATCATTTTATTACAAATAACAAATCTATCCGAAACTATTATTTAGGATTAAATATGTATACTTAGATAACTAGAAAAGTGTCAGAGGTGCATGAACCAGAGCAACTCCATCTTGAATAGGAGCTGGGTAAAATAAGGCTGAAACCAACTGGGCTACATTCCCAGATGGTTAAGGCATTCTAAGTCACAGGATGAGACTGAAGGTCAGCACAAGATACAGGTCATAAAGATCTTGCTGATGAAACAGGCTGCAGTCAAGAAGTCGGCCAAAACCCACCAAAACCAAGATGGCCATGAGAGTGACCTCTCGTCATCCTCACTGTTAACACTCCCACCAGCACCATGACAGTTTACAAACGCCATGGTAACATCAGGAAGTTACCCTATATGATCTAAAAAGGGGAGGCATGAATAATCCACCCCTTGTTTAGCATATCATGAAGAAAGAACCATAAAAATGGGCAACCAGCAGCCCTGGGGGCTGCTGTCTATGGAGCAGCCATTGTTTTATTCCTTCACTTTCTTAATAAGCTTGTTTTCACTTTACAGACTCACCCTGAATTCATTTTTGCGCGAGATCCAAGAACCCTCTCTTGGGGTCTGGATCAGGACCTCTTTCCAGTAACAAAAGGATAAAGCATTCTTGTCTCAGTCCCATGTTTTCTTTTGAGAGCCTAGTGCATGTAGAGAGCCGCGAGCCATCTGCTACGTAAAGAGTGAAGCAAAGATACAAAAGACACAGTTCCTGCCCTCAGACAATGGACAGATGAAGTGACTGATGGATCCTGGGTCTGGTCAAATTCAGGTCTGTCAAAGCCAGTAATGGAGCCTCAGAGACGGACAGACAAACTTGTAATGTGTGGACCTAACATAAATCTCCAAAGTCACACAATGTACTGTGTTCCTGGAAGACATAATATAAACATAAATTATACTAGAAACAAAGGAGATTTTAAAAATATTTGAGTGTAAGTATGACACAGTATAGAACTGGTATGATGCAGTACCTGAATCTTTACAAAAATGTCCTTTTTAAGAAGACCTCATTTTAAAAAGAGCAGGTCTTGATTTAATGCTTCTCCTCTAGGACATCACCAAAAACTCAAAGATGCTGAGTTTGACCAAAGAAAAAGCAGAGGTAAGTCACAAAAGTTGACTCTATTTTCACACTTGGAATATGGCAGCAGAGGTTTGCTCCTACATGACTATATAGCAATGACTAAGCATAATCTGAGATGAAGGAAGCAGAACATGTACATCACAGTGCAAGGCAAAGTTTGAACAGCACACGCACTCATACCAAGAGTGGGTATTCTAGAAATACCAAACCCAAAGATTAGAGATTTCCAAATCCTTATAAAGAACAAACAAACAAACAAACAAAAAACCCTCACCTTAAAGTCAAGTGAAATGTTACTTTTAATCTATATAATATAGAGTTTATACACATTCAAATATAATTACTATTACTGGCTGTAAAGAGAAACAACCCTGCATGGGCCCTGAGCATCCCTGCATATCCCCGCTGGGTGCAAAGAGTGCAAGGTCCTAACCTCTTTTTACCTGGGCCATAGTATCTTGAGAGATGAGATAACATCTTCCATAGGACACACACCTCAGGCTTGTTTACTTCTTGCTCCAACAGCAGTATATTCCCCCAAACTCAATATTCCTCTCCTGCAGTTCAACCTACTGTGCATGCAAGCATCTGCAAGGGGGCCTTTACCATCACCCCAGGGTGATGTCAGCTTACAAAAAGCGCAAAACTCAAGACCCTGCACAGTTCTTGACACTGTCACTGGGGGAAAAAATATCCATTTATATTATTAAGATTTATCTTACCGGATCCAGATTCTTAAACAGCAGGATGTCTTTGCAAGCCTCTTGCAATCTATTTCTTTGATCATCAGTTTTTGGATGTATAATCTAAAAGGACACCAGATTTAAAAAACAAAGACATTAGCCAATACCATCTCACTCAAAGAGACTTAAAAAACTAACAAAAATCAGAACCAATGTTAGAAAGAAGAACTGTTAGTGTTCAAGTTCACTTCAGATTGGTGCTGAGATTCACTTTTGGTGACTGGTAATTATGAGCCTACTAAGTAGAGGAACATAATTCACCTTGTGGAGGGGGGAGGTTGGTATCTATTCATCAATATAGCACCGAAATGTTTTTCAAAAGCATATTTTCCCCTAGGTTAGCTAGTTCATTATGTACAGAACTGTGACTGACTAGGAAGACCCCAAAGCTCCCAGCCAGTGGGGACCCGTACAAAAGGACAACAGGTGTCAGCAGCTACAATGAAAATCTGGACTGTCGTCATTCTGTTTCTACTGAGCTTAACACTCTTTCAGGATGTAGTTCTTTCTTTTGAATCTTGATAAGGTCCCTGAAAGCAAGTAAAATGTTTAAATGTATAAGGCACTATACATTTAAATATATTTTTACACATGTGGTATGTACCTGCCCCACAGCAAGCAAGTGATTTTTAGAAGGGAGTAAGCAATCATGCACTGCCACTCCAAGACAGTATGTGTTCCAGAGAAAAAAAGAGTCCAAGGAGGCTGGCTGGTGCACTGATTTTACAAGGAACTCAAGGAAACTAGTGTGCTATATTCTCATTAAACTTGTATTCTAGAGGGTGAAGAGTGGCAGAATGCCTTGTGTGTAAGTGTGGCTTGCTATCTCTCGAGTCTCTTTTCACGAGCAGGAGGCTCAACTGACTTGGACCAAAAGGTCCACTCTTTTGTGAACATGAGCAGTTTGTAACTATGAAATGAGTTAGAGGGGCAAGGGTAGTCCTAAAAGCAGCAGACAGGGAGTTGGTTTCCTGAAGACCTATACACCACCCTTTCCTGTTCCAATGCTCACTCAAAGAGTGACCACGAGAGCTGATGGGCAGGTGCCCTGCCTCTTCAGGCAGCCGGCCCCACCATCAGAGCTCACAGAATCAGGCAGCAGTGGAGTTTACAGCCACAAACATCAAAAGTCACAATGGGGAATTTAAATCCGCATTTCAAACCATATCAGATGGCTAAAAAATAATGAAAATTATAAGCCTGAAAAGAATTGAGGAAATTTATAGTATCGATACACTATCTATATGTAAACTATTGATATGTAGACCATTTATCTGCATTATGTATAGACTACGTGAAAGAACTATGAGCTAGTGAGAGAAAGGGTCACTGCACTTTCCCCTCTAAGGTAAGGTAGATGTAAACCTTTGTTTACTATCTGCCCAATATTCATCTCAAACTAGAGTCTAAGATGACGCACAAACACAGACAAAGCAGATCCCGGGGCCTCCTCATCCACTGCTGCACAAGTAACCTTTACAATTTAGGTATTAACCAAATCACACCAACCAAACTTCACTTCCTCCTACTTCAAATAAGGAAGGTTAACACACTAAAACAAAACAGAAAGTCATTTCTTACTTCACAAAATCCATCCAGAACTTCAAACCGAAGCAACTGAGATGTCTGCCTGCTGAGAAGCTCTGTTCTCAGAAAGGATAGGGGGGAGAGTGCATCAGTATCACGTGCCTGCTTCGCTCTGATCAATTTCAGGTCTTTCTCCCCACCCCTTTCAATTCCTATAAGCCTTCACACAGAAATCCAGCTTTTTCCTCTTCTCTCTTCTTCCTGCTACCTCTCTTACCAATGACCACTTGTACCTTTTTTTTTTTTTTTTTTTTTTTTGAGACAGAGTCTCACTCTGTCGCCCAGGCGCTGGAGTACAATGGTGCGATCTCGACTCACTGCAACCTCCGCCTCCCGGGTTGACGTCATTCTCCTGCCTCAGCCTCCCGAGTAGCTGGGACTACAGGTGCCCGCCACCACACCTAATTTTTTTTTGTATTTTTAGTAGAGACGGGGTTTCACCATGTTAGCCATGATGGTCTCAATCTCCTGACCTCATGATTTGTCCGGCTCGGCCTCCCAAAGTACTGGGATTATAGGTGTGAGCCACCACGCCCGGCCTCTTTTTTTTTTTTTTTTTTAAAGACAGAGTCTTGCTCTGTCATCCAGGCTAAAGTGCAGTGGTGCGATCTCGGCTCCTTGCAACCTCCGCCTCCTGGGTTCAAGCGATTCTCCTGCCTCAGTCTCCCAAGTAGCTGGGATTACAGGTGCCCGCCACTGCGCCCAGCTAATTTTTGTATTTTTAGTAAAGACAGGGTTTTTCACCACCTTGGCCAAGCTGGTCTCGAACTCCTGACCTCGTGATCCACCCACCTCGGCCTCCCAAAGTGCTAAGATTACAGGCGCGAGCCGCCGTGCCCGAACCAATGACCATTTCTAAGTAGTCTTTGTTTCTCTGCCCCACCTCCATCACTATGGTCTACTGCTCTCCTCCTGTTTCCCTTTTCCCTTACCCTGCCATTACTCCTCAGCACCCAGAGTCCACTCTCTGTAATCAACCTCGTCAGTAAAATCCCTCTTCGCTGGGGAAAGTAAACAGTCAGAAAGCAGGTGCAGTCTCTGACACTGCGGCTCCTCTGCACTGTAGCCACCTGCTCTGAAGATGCTCTCCCCCATTTTTCCTCTGGGGCTTGGCGTGATCCCACCTCAGGGATCTGTCTCTGGGTCACTGAGGCCTCAGCAATACACCCAAACTGTGATTTTAGTGTACCAGAGGCCACTTTGGTTTTCATTAAAATTCATTCCTGACTTCAGATAAAAATGTTATTTGTTAAACAAACGTAGCATAAATACATGCTAGGTACTATTTTAAGGCTTTACTAATATTAACTCATTTTATCCTAGTGATAGATCCCATGAAGCAAGTTAAGAAATTTAGAGTTAAGGAAATCAACTTGCCTAAATCACTTGTCCAGTGTCATCCAGTCCATAAGGTACAGAGCAGGATTCATGCCAGCCAGGCCAGCTACAGAGTCTATACTCTAAACCAGGGACCAGCAAACTACACCTGCAAGCAAAGCTGTTTTTGTATGTATGGCTTCTAGGCTAAGAATAATTTTACATTTTTTTAATGACTGGGGGAAAAAAAATCAAACAAATGATAATAGTTCCTGACATATAAAATCTATATTAAATTCAAATTCAAATGTCATAGCTTTAATATAACACAACAGACGTGCCTTTCATTGATGTATTACCTACAGCTGCTTTCAAGCTACTACAGCAGAACTGAGTAGTTGCAAAGTAGTTGACTCCTCAAAGCCTAAAATATTTACTCTCGGAAAACAGTGCATTTTTCAGTTAAAAAAAAAAAAAAAAAAACTTTACCAAAAAAAGTTTGCCAACTTCTGCTCTAAATTTTTGCTGCCTTTCCATTAAAAAAAAAAAAAAAAAAAAAAAAAAAAAAGAAAAGAAAACCAGTTAATAAGTAAGGTTTAAACTTAGACATTTTCTTTAAAGAACACTGTATATCGACTGGGTACAGTGGCTCACGCCAGTAATCCTAACTTTGGGAGGCAAAGGTGGGTGGATCACCTGAGGCCAGGAGTTCAAGACCAGCCTGGCCAACAGGGCGAAACACCATCTCTACTAAAAATACAAAAATTAGACAGATATGTGTTGGTGCACACCTGCAGTCCCAGCTACTCGGGAGGCTGAGGCATGAGAATCGCTTGAACCCAGGAGGCAGAGGCTGCAGGGAGCTGAGATTGTACCACTGCACTCCAGCCTGAGTGACAGAGCAAGACTGTCTCCAAAACCAAAAAACAAAAAAATCAAAAAACAGAAAACAAAAACAAAAACAAAACAAAACAAAACACTGTATCTATGTTGTTAGGCAAGAGAAATCTATACAAGATATTTTCGTATTTGTCCCATCCATTCTCCACACGGAGCTGAAAATAATCTTTCAAAAATTTAAATCAGGATACTCCCTTCTCCAGCTTAAAACCTCAATGGACTCCATCACGTTTGGTGAGAATTAAATCCCCATTCCTTCCTTCTCTACCCTCACTGCAGCCATCTGGCCCAGCTCCACCTGCCTTCCCCGATGCCAGGCTCAGCTCCATCTAAAATGCCCTAAGGGGCTTCTGGCAAGACTCTCTGCCTGCCCATCGTTCCAGCCTCACCTCAAGGATGCTTGTTTCAACCATTCCAGAGTATCAGAGCCCCTGCTGGCTTGGGGCTTGTGTTTGGATCCGTACAGTGTTTCGCTGTTTCCTTAGCACTTCATGTTTTTTAACTTTTCATTAATGTATTCACTTGTCTGCTTCTCTCTCTAGACTGTAAGCTCCAAGAGGGCAGAGATTTGTCCATTTGCTCACCACTTTACATCTAGCACCAGACCAGATATGCAGATGGAACTCCAAAAAATTTTTGTGGAGAAACATAGAAATACTCTACCCTTAAGTTTATCAACTGTTCTCTACCAGTTTCTACATGCTAGATTTAGACAACTCTTAAATTTTCATTTATTAAAGGCATTCCAACTAAAATCTGTTATTTTCCAAAATGAGTCTTAAGTATTTACATTTTCTTTGAATTCGTATCAGAGGATAAATTTCTGTTTATACTACAGACTTAAGGATTTGGTGAGTCTCAGAAGTAATATAAAATGTCCAAATGAAATGTAATTTTATCACAACACAGTATACATTTTCCTTATAGATATTTCCCAATATGCTTCTGGATCTAAATAATTTTGAAATCTGTAATAATCATTCCCAAGCATGTGGTGTGGTATGCCTCATAGTTTTTGAGACCAAAATAAGTACAATTTTTAGTAACACATTTAGAGGAGAGAATATTCAACCTAATTGATAACCTAAGGTACTTTGCTATAATCAAACATATAATTAATACATTAAATACCAAAAAAAACTATCAAAAATAACTTTAAAAAGTGTTACAGGGGACAGCTCTTACGGTAAAGGCCCAACCACAAAGATTCCTCCTCCTCTAGTAACTGTCCTTATTTATAGAAGTGGTTCCCAAGTAGGTTGGACTTTTTGACCCTGGCCCTACCCTGGGCCAAAGCTGGGTGCATCAGAAACTCTTGGGAAGTTGGAATTTTGAACTGAAAGACACAGTAACAGAGATGAGTAGCTGAGCCCCTTTCAAAGACACTATGCTAAGTCTTACACTCTGGCTCCTGATGGACCCCAGAGGCGAGCTGGCTCCTGCCTGCCAGGCCTACAGCTTGGCCTTTGAATGCTTTCTGCAGTTCAATATGATCTCCAAGCATTTGTCTGATAATCTCTCCCCAGTGTTTTCTTTTTCACATTTGTCTTGATAGGGTTAGGTTTTACACAGCCAAATGAATCTTAACTGGTATAGCCTCCCCAACAAAACTGTTAGAAATTAGCTGGAGTGAACCTGCCAAAACACTTTATTTACCTCATGAATTAAATGGCAGCTAAAATTCAAGGCCTAACAGCTTTTGAATCAATGAGATACTGCATATTGTTTTTAAACGGTACTGCAAATGTTCATTAATTTAGATTTTTATTAATTTAAACCAGCTCATCTCGATTGCTCTTATCCCAATTACTAAATTTTATCATATCCATTTATACACACATATAAAGAATGCATGTTATCTTCAATGCCACCCAGTACTGTTTCTGCTAGATACAGTATACGGGTATAGTAAAGTATATAGTAGGCAAGGTCTAGTTTTTCAGACTATACAGAGGGGTAACAGTACATCACAGATTAGTAAAAATACCTTAATCCTAAACATCATTTCCAGGCTAGGATTTATAAACTTCATGAAAATCACTGAAGTTCTAATAGTGAGAAATGAGCTTCCACAACCCTGGTAGTGGGAATCCCCATGGGTCCAGGAATAAAATGGGATTTCAAGATCTTCCATGTTGTAAGCCTCCTGATACCACTGGATTTTACATATGTTTCAAGGAGCTTAATGATGTAATGACTTAGGGACGTAGTACCTGCTTCTCCACAAGAAACCTCAATCTTACTTAAGTACTATTCAGAGCTACAAAAATAAGTTTTTGTTTATACTGTTTAAGGCCAAAGAAACAAGAGGCACTTTTGCAACATACGTACTCAAAAAAAGGGGAGGAGGGTGGTGCAGAAATTTAATTACTTTCCATTTCCAGGCATAGTTATCTCTCAGTTTACTTTTTACTAAATAAACAATAGAACTGAGCTGAAAGACATAGCTTAAAAACTGCTGAAATCACAGGGGACAAATTCTTACAAAAACATTAGGGCCTGCAAGAAGTCAGCTGCTGAGCAAACGATGAAGACTCACAGATTTAAAAAATAATCCTAACTGCTGTACTGACACACTGGATGTGATTTTACTGCGATTTGTTTGTTTCAGAGTAACTTTCTGTTGTTATAAATTAAGAGGAGTAGAAGGTCTTTCCCAGTATTTTTGTTTACTAGAAACACTGTCTAAGAAAAATAATATTATCACTATGAGAAAGACAGCTGAAAACATTTTTCCTCACCAGGATATATTTTGTAAAGAGATAAAATATATCTCTTTATACTCTTCGGATAAAAATAATTCTGCAAGACTCAGCAGGAGTAGGCTATTGGAGATGAGACTAGGAAAAGAAATAGTCAAAATAATTCCATTATGACTCCTGTTAACCTGAATGCCTGTTAACATCTTTTCTATGGCCGGGCACGGTGGCTCAAGCCTGTAATCCCAGCACTTTGGGAGGCCGAGACGGGCGGATCACGAGGTCAGGAGATCGAGACCATCCTGGCTAACACGGTGAAACCCCGTCTCTACTAAAAAATACAAAAATTAGCCGGGCGAGGTGGCGGGCGCCTGTAGTCCCAGCTACTCGGGAGGCTGAGGCAGGAGAATGGCGGGAACCCGGGAGGCGGAGCTTGCAGTGAGCTGAGATCCGGCCACTGCACTCCAGCCCGGGCGACAGAGCGAGACTCCGTCTCAAAAAAAAAAAAAAATCTTTTCTATGATCATTTTCCTTAGCTATGACAAGGGCATCAATTTAAAATTCATTCATTCAGTAAATTACATACCCTGGACTCTGCATCATCTTCTTCTTCATCAGGATTATAAGCTTCTGCACATACTATAAAAACAGAAATGAACATCTTAGATTGTTTCATCAAAAACCATACTGCAATGAGTACATCGTTAACACCTAATGAACAAAAAGAGTACCACGGTATAAAAAACCATTAATTCACCTCAACCAGGGGAAGCAGTCTACCCTCCAAAACTGGTTTCACATTGCAATTTATAATTTACTTAAAAATGAAGCTGTATTTTTGGGCATTGACACTTTCTGATTTCTCCCATTTAGAGAAACATAGCCTAAACCCTTTCATTTTCATTTCCAAGGCATAGTATCTAAACATTACCTAAAAGAACAGAAACAAAAGAAAAGGCTGTCTGCCATGAAATGATCAATTTAATCATATAGTTGTGACTAACTTTCACAAATTATCCATAATCTAAATATTACGGAACAAATATTAACGTTTTGTGTATTTCAGGGACAAATATTAACATTTTGGATACTTCCTTCCAGTCTTTTTCTGGGTTGAGTTGATATTGCATATGCAACTTAAAAACCTGCTTTTTTCATTTAACACTATAAGAATTTTGCATGTCGTTAGAAACACTGTGTAAATACTGCATTTAAGGATTGCAGATTACCATATGCTGTAAATAACTACTTCTCCAATACTGAACATTTAGCTGGCTTATATTAAAACAACTTTGAAATAAACACTTTCATGCATCGATATTTGTCTACATTTCAGATTATGCTGTAGGCGTTATTCCTAAACTTATTTTGGGGGTCTAAATGGTATGAGAATTTTTAGGGCACATTTATCACCATGTTTCTTTCTAGAAGGGCTGTACCTATCCATTGTCCTATAAAAAATATGTAATAACACTTCCCTAACTGTACAACAGAATTGGATGCTATTGTTTAAAATCTTTGCCAATTTAAATAATTTAAAAAATTTTTTAAATTACTAAATTTGAACTATTTTCAAATGTTTATAGGACGACTGTATTTCCTCCTTTGTCCTTATCTATAGGAAATATCTGGTTTTCTTTTTGACTTAAATTAGTATTTTCATACCACTTTATCTGTCATATTAATCATTTTATCCAATTTGCTTTTCAATTATAACTACAAGGTTTTTATAGATTATGCATGTTTATTTTTAATGTCATGACATCTATGAGGAAAGAAAATTTCCCAATGTGTTTTAAACCCAACATTAAACATCACAGAAGTATCACTTCTTTTGACCTCGAAAACCCTTTCCTTATTTGCAAATCTAAAGATTTACTTCTTTTTTCATTCAGTTGTTTAAAGGTAGAGCTTTTTACATGTACTATTTAATCTATATGGAGTTTATTCTGGCATAGATAAAAAATTTAAGTACAAAGAATAAATGAAAGGCTGACAAATGTCTTCCTAGGGCCCTCAGGGTGGCATCGAAAGTAGTATCATCTTTGGTACCACTATTCCCATTATTATACCATAAAACACTTTCTTTCCCCCAGGCACCACTCTATACACCTGGACCAGTGACTCTTAACCAAGTCCTATTGTGCCCTCCACAGGTGGGATTCCGCCTCTGTGACATTTTAATTGTCATAACTATAGGGGGTTAGAGGGATGCCACTAGCATCTACTGGGTACAGGCTAAGGATGCTGGAAACATCCTACGATGCACCAAACGCTCCGCCCTGAACAGAAAGAATTACCTGGCCCAAAATGTCAACAGTACCGAGGCTGAGAAACCCTGATCGAAAGTACATCATCTCATTCAACCTCACAACAACCTTAAGGTGGATGTTAATGTCATCACTTGACAGATGAAAGAGTAGGGCACAGGAAAGCCAAGATCATACATCCTAGTAAGTGACAGGACCCACATTTTATCCAGGATTGTCTGTCTTGACTCCAAAGCTCTTGCTCTTAACCACTATTCTACACATGACTGCTTTGGTGAATTTACCAGCATAATTCCTGGACATCAGCCTTCAGTCTCAGAAATGTAACAGAAATGGACCAGTCATGCAGAAGCAGGCTCACATTAAAGAATCTCACTGACATATGAAACCAGAATGCCAATTTACTAACTACCTTCCTGAATGAAGGATCGGACCAGCACAACTAGCTAGATCTCTCCCTGCTGGAAAACCAAAGCAGCAGCCAAGTCACTACTGAAAGATTGCTTGGTGAGCAGGAAATGGGAAACAGGAAACTTTGTTAAATAAATTGAATGTTTCATGGCATCAAGCTGGACAGCCTGAGGCACTCTATAGGGATGGCCCTGCCAATGTGTCCAGGATACTTTAACTGGGTTGGCTGCAACTCTCTAGAGAGCACAAGGACATCTACTTCTAAAGCTTAGCTCTCTAACTTTCTGTCCCCAGAGATGGCCAACTTCACAGGCAGGACTGCTACATAATTTGTATGGCCTAGTGCAAAACAAAACAAAACAAACAAACAAAAAAAAACCATATATGGAATTAAGACTTTCCAAAGGACAACAAGAGCAGAGCATTAAACCAAATGCACGGCCCTCGTGAGTGCAGGGCCCATGAAGCTGGCCATGTTCATAGGATTGACACATTCAACGAGGTGGCAGTAGGCAGTAGGCAAGATATTTGGTTAAGATAACTTGTTTTACATATACACACCCACCCACCCTCTGTTGATCTTATTTTTTAATTACTGTTGATCTTAAATTGTTGATCTTAAATTTTAATTCACAGAAAGCAATCCTAATTCTCAAATTTCTAAATGCCTAGCCCCTAAGCCCTAACTAAAAATCATCTGGAGTAAGAATCTATTTTTTTTCCAAATACTTTATCAATCGTCTCAATATTATCACTTAACACCCTGTTGATTTGTGATATCCACTTTATCACATAGTATGTTTGTCCATATCTGGGCTATCTGTTTCATTGAACTACATATTGTGCCAATACTACAAGGACTTAGTTACTGACATTCCTGTTGCAATTGTTTCACTACATTAGAATTCATCTACCCCCACCTTCCATGGCCAAATCAAAATAAAGTATCTGCAGTTTTGTAAAGCTGTCATCGTGCCTTATAGCTCTTTATCATCACTTAAACTGTTTCTTCTGATTGGAACTCCCTCCAATCTCCTTTCCAAGCCAACCCTTCTCTCCAGACTCAACTAAAAGGTCAAATGGAGAGTCACATCTTGACCTTTCACCCACACAGAACTAATTCTGGAAACTCCACTTCTGTGCTCATCCTTTGCACTCTCGCAATACAGTGGGAAGAGCTCATTATTGTCATTTGCCACACTGCATGCTTCCAAAGATGTTACAAGCTGCTTGCCTCTCCAGGCTGAGGCGTAGCCCTCCAGGGACCGACTGTATGCTCTTGTTCATCTCTGTATTTCCCTAGCACTGACCTGGCACATTGCCTACTAGCTCAAGGCACTTTTTTTTTTTTTTTTTTTTTAAATAAATGACTGGTTGGTGAACAAACAAGCTTGCAAGGTCCTTGAGAGCAGAGATGTCCTTTTTTTAATATCTCACAATAATGTATTTGTATTATACACACTCAAACACATATTGAATGGATGGATGGATGGATGGATGAATGAATGAATGAATGAATGAATGAATGAATACTTGCTCAATGTTAAAATGTCCTACACAATTTGTCCAAGAAATGGGGACAGAGAGGTTGAGAGAAAATGAGAGCCTTTTGTCTTACTCACCAAAAGTCCTGGCATGAAGATTAGGAGGTCAGTAAATATTTCTGTAACAAATAAATGAAGAGGGAGGTTCCAAGATGGCCAAATAGGAACAGCTCCAGTCTACAGCTCCCAGCGTGAGCAATGCAGAAGACAGGTGATTTCTGCATTTCCAACTGAGCTTTGAAAAGAGTAGTAGCTCTCCCAGCATGGAGTTTGAGATCTGAGAACAGACAGATGCCTCCTCAAGTGGGTCCCTGACACCCAAGTAGCATAACTGGGAGGTACCTCCCGGTAGGGGCCAAATTACACCTCATATGGCCAGGTGCCCCTCTGAGACAAAGCTTCCAGAGGAACAATCAGGCAACAACATTTGCTGTTCTGCAATATTCACTGTTCTGCAGCCTCCGCCGGTGATACCCAGGCAAACAGGGTCTGGAGTGGACCTCCAGCAAACTCCAACAGACCTGCAGCTGAGGGTCCTGACTGTTAGAAGGAAAACTAACAAACAGAAAGGACATCTACACCAAAACCCCATCTGTACATCACCATCATCAAAGACCAAAGGAAGACAAAACCACAAGGATGGAGAAAAACCAGAGCAGAAAAGCTGAAACTCCTAAAAATCAAGAGCACCTCGTCTCGTCCAAAGGAACGCAGCTCCTCACCAGCAATGGAACAAAGCTGGACAGAGGATGACTTTGACGAGTTGAGAGAAGGCGGCTTCAGATACTCAAACTTCTCCGAGCTAAATAAAGGAGGATATTCGAACCCATCGCAAAGAAGCTAAAAACCTTGAAAAAAGATTAGACGAATGGCTAACTAGAATAACCAATGCAGAAAAGTCCTTAAATGACCTGATAGAGCTGAAAACCGTGGCACAAGAACTGCGTGACACATGCACAAGCTTCAGTAGCCGATTCGATCAACTGAAGGAAAGGGTATCAGTGATTGAAGATCAAATGAATTAAATGAAGTGAGAAGTTTAGAGAAAAAAAGAGTAAAAAGAAATGAACAAAGCCTCCAAGAAATATGGGATTACGTGAAAAGACCAAATCTACATCTGACTGGTGTACCTGAAAGTGACGGGGAGAATGGAACCAAGTTGGAAAACACTCTTCAGGATATTATTCAGGAGAACTTCCCCAACCTAGCAAGGCAGGCCAACATTCAAATTCAGGAAATACAGAGAACGCCACAAAGATACTCCTCGAGAAGAGCAACTCCAAGACACATAATTGTCAGATTCACCAAAGTTGAAAGGAAGGAAAAAATGTTAAGAGCAGCCAGAGACAAAGGTTGGGTTACCCATAAAGGGAACCCCATCAGACTAACAGCAGATCTCTCAGCAAAAACTCTACAAGCCAGAAGAGAGTGGGGGCCAATATTCAACATTCTTAAAGAAAAGAATTTTCAACCCAGAATTTCATATCCAGCCAAACTAAGCTTCATTAGTGAAGGGGAAATAAAATCCTTTACAGACAAGCAAATACTGAGGGATTGTGTCACCACCAGGCCTCCCTTACAAGAAGAGCTCCTGAAGGAAGCAGTAAACATGGAAAGGAAAAACCAGTACCAGTCACTGCAAAAACATGCCAAATGGTAAAGACCATCGACACTATGAAGAAACTGAATTAATTAACGGGCAAAATAACAGGGTAACATCACAATGACAGGATCAAATTCACACATAACAATATTAACCTTAAATGTAAATGGGCTAAATGCCCCAATTAAAAGACACAGACAGGCAAATTGGATAAAGAGTCAAGACCCATCAGAGTGCTGTATTCAACAGATCCATCTCACGTGCAGAGACACACATAGGCTCAAAATAAAGGGTTGGAGGAAGATCTACCAAGCAAATGGAAAACAAAACAAAACAAAACAAAAAAGCAGGGGTTGCAATCCTAGTCTCTGATAAAAGAGACTTTAAACCAACAAAGATCAAAAGAGACAAAGAAGACCATTACATAATGGTAAAGGGATCAATTCCACAAGAAGAGCTAACTATCCTAAATATATATGCACCCAATACAGGAGCACCCAGATTCATAAAGCAAGTCCTTAGAGGCCTACAATAATGGGAGACTTCAACACCCCACTGTCAATATTAGACATATCAATCAGACAGAAAGTTAACAAGGATGTCCAAGAATTGAACTCAGCTCTGCACCAACTGGACCTAATAGACATCTACAGAACTCTCCATCCCAAATTAATAGAATATACATTGTTCTCAGCACCACATCACACTTACTCCAAAATCGACCGCATAGTTGGAAGTAAATCACTCCTGAGCAAATGTAAAAGAACGGAAATTATAACAAACTGTCTCTCAGACCACAGTTCAATCAAACTAGAACTCAGGATCAAGAAACTCACTCAAAAGCACTCAACTACATGGAAACTGAACAACCTGCTCCTGAATGACTACTGGGTACATAACGAAATGAAGGCAGAAATAAAGATGTTCTTAGAAACCAACGAGAACGGAGACACAACATGCCAGAATCTCTGGGACACATTTAAAGCAGTGTGTAGAGGGAAACTGATAGCACTAAATGCCCACAAGCGAAAGCAGGTAAGATCTAAACTTGATACCCTAACATCACAATTAAAAGAACTAGAGAAGCAAGAGGAAACACATTCAAAAGCTAGCAGAAGGCAAGAAATAACTAAGATCAGAGAAGAACTGAAGGAGATAGAGACACAAAAAACCCTTCAAAAAAAAAATCAATGAATCCAGGAGCTGGTTTTTTGAAAAGATCAACAAAATTGATAGACCGCTAGGAAGACTAATACAGAAGAAAAGAGAGAAGAATCAAACAGATGCAATAAAAAATGATAAAGGGGTTATCACTACCGATCCCACAGAAATACAAACTATCATCAGAGAATATTATAAACACCTCTATGCAAAGAAACTAGAAAATCTAGAAGAAATGAATAAATTCCTGGACTCATACTCCCTCCCATGACTAAACCAGGAAGAAGCTGAATCCCTGAATAGACCAGTAACAGGCTCTGAAATTGAGGCAATAATTAATAGCCTACCAACCAAAAAAAGTCCAGGACCAGACGAATTCACAGCCGAATTCTACCAGAGGTAGAGGAGCTGGTACCATTCCTTCTGAAACTATTTCAATCAATAGAAAAAGAGGGAATCCTCATTTTATGAAGCCAGCATCATCCTGATACCAAAGCCTGGCAGAGACACAACAAAAAAAGAGAATTTTAGACCAATATCCCTGATGAACATTGATGCAAAAATCCTCAATAAAATACTGGCAAACCGAATCCAGCAGCATATCAAAAAGTTTATCCACCATGATCAAGTTGGCTTCATCCCTGGGATGCAAGGCTGTATATATTGATCAATATACACAAATCAATAAATGTAATCCATATATATAACAGAACCAAAGACAAAAACCACATGATTATCTCAATACATTCAGAAAAGGCCTTCAACAAAATTCAACAGCCCTACATGCTAAAAATTCTCAATAAATTCGGTATTGATGGGACATATCTCAAAATAATAAGAGCTATTTATGACAAACCCACAGCCAATATCATACTGAATGGGCAAAAACTGGAAGCATTTCTTTTGAAAACTGGCACAAGACAGGCATGCCCTCTCTCACCACTCCTATTCAATATAGTATTGCAAGTTCTGGCCAGGGCAATCGGGCAGGAGAAAGAAATAAAGGGTATTCAATTAGGAAAAGAAGAAGTCAAATTGTCCCTCTTTGCAGATACATGATTGGATATTTAGAAAACCCTGTCGTCTCAGTCCCAAATCTCCTTAAGCTGATAAGTAACTTCATCAAAGTCACAAGATACAAAATCCATGTGCAAAAATCACAAGCATTCATATACACCAATAACAAATAAACAGAGAGCCAAATCATGAATGAACTCCCATTCACAATTGCTTCAAAGAGAATAAAATACCTAGGAATCCAACTTACAAGAGATGTGAAGGACCTCTTCAAGGAGAACTACAAACCACTGCTCAGTGAAATAAAAGAGGACACAAACAAATGGAAGAACATACCATGCTCATGGATAGGAAGAATCAATATCGTGAAAATGGCCATACTGCCCAAGGTAATTTATAGATTCAATGCCATCCCTATCAAGCTACCAACGAGTTTCTTCACAGAATTGGAAAACACTGCTTTAAAGTTCATATGGAACCAAAAAAGAGCCCGCATTGCCAAGACAATCCTAAGTCAAAAGAACAAAGCTGGAGGCATCACACTACCTGACTTCAAACTATACTACAAGGCTACAGTAACCAAAACAGCATGGTACTGGTACCAAAACACAAATATAGACCAATGGAACAGAACAGAGCCCTCAGAAATAATACCACACATCTACAACCATCTGATATTTGACAAACCTGACAAAAACAAGAAATGGGGAAAGGATTCCCTATTTAATAAATGGTGCTGGGAAAACTGGCTAGCCATATATGTAGAAAGCCGGAACTGGATCCCTTCCTTACATCTTATACAAAAATGAATTCAAGATGGATTAAAGACTTAAATATTAGATCTAAAACCATAAAAACCCTAGAAGAAAACCTAGGCAATACCACTCAGGACATAGGCACGGGCAACAACTTCATGTCTAAAACACCAAACACAATGGCAACAAAAGCCAAAATCCACAAATGGGATCTAATTAAACTAAAGAGCTTCTGTACATCAAAAGAAACTACCATAAGAGTGAACAGGCAACCTACAGAATGAGAGAAAATTTTTGCATTCTGCCCATCTGACAAAGGGTAATATCCAGAATCTACAAAGAACTTAATCAAATTTACAAGAAAAATCAAACAACCCCAACAAAAAGTAGGCAAAGGATATGAACAGACACTTCTCAACAAAAGACATTTATGCAGCCAACGGACACATGAAAAAAGGCTCATCATCACTGGCCATCAAAGAAATGCAAATCAAAACCAGTGAGATACCATCTCACACCAGTTAGAATGGCGATCATTAAAACAGGTGCTGGAGAGGATGTGGAGAAACAGGAACACTTTTACACTGTTGGTGGGACTATAAACTAGTTCAATCATTGTGGAAGACAGTGTGGCAATTCCTCAAGGATCTAGAACTAGAAATACCATTTGACCCAGCCATCCCATTACTGGGTATATACCCAAAGGACTATAAATCGTGCTGCTACAAAGACACATGCACACGTATGTTTATTGCGGCACTATTCACAACAGCAAAGACTTGGAGCCAAGCCAAAGGCCCATCGATGATAGACTGGATTAAGAAAATGTGGCCATATACACCATGGAATACTGTAAAGCCATAAAAAAGGATGAGTTCATGTCCTTTGTAGGGACATGGATGAAGCTGGAAACCATCATTCTCAGCAAACTATCTCAAGGACAGAAAACCAAACACCGCATGTTCTCACTCATAGGTGGGAACTGAACAATGAGAACACTTGGACACTGTGTTCACATCACACATTGGGGCCTGTCGTGTGGTGGGGGGGAGAGGGGAGGGATAGCATTAGGAGATATACCTAATGTAAATGATGAGTTAATGGGTGCAGCACACCAACATGGCACATGTATACATATGTAACAAACCTGCACGTTGTGCACATGGACCCTAGAACTTAAAGTATAACAAAAAATAAAAAATAAATGAATGAATGGCTCTATCTCTGGATGGGCACTCAAACCAAAGCCTCCAGATAACTTGTACTGCCTCATATTCTTTCTGAAACATATTTGCCCCATACCTCCTACGCAATCTGAAATTTAGCTTGAAACTATATACTTCATCCTTTTTGTTTGGCAATTAAATAGTGGTAAGAATCAAAACCTTATTCTTTAAGGAATCTTATATTGCGGTTTCCCTGTTTTGTTGTCCATATATGTATGTATATACTACACTGGTCATACAGAATGGCCCAAGAATTTAAGCAGATTCTCACACTGCAGACAGAGTAATGTGCAATGGTGTAGCCAGACAATGGTCACAACTTGCAGGACAGAACAGGAAAATACAAACTATACTGACTTCGCATATTGTGGGACCTGGCCCTCAACCTTTTCATTTGCTATGCATACAGAATGATAGATGAGGGATTATTCAACTCCCAGGGTTTTTCACTAAAAGCTCACAACATTTTGTCATTGATGTTTTAAAAATCAGTACAGTCAAAACGACTCTGCACTGGACAAGTATACATGACCTATATTCTCATCCTGGCTAGCAAGGAGTTAAAAGAAGCAGACTGAACTCCATGATTCACTGGGTCCTCAGCTCTGGCAGAGTCTTGCACACACTAGACAATAAGTATGTGCTGAAGGAATAAAAGGCAAATACAGCTTGCACAGAATGACTGTGAGGTTTAGAGACCTTTAATCTAGAAAAATTGACTTCTATAAAATATATAAAAGTTAATTTGCCAATGTTCTCAATAAACTAAGATTTTAGCATACTCATTTAAATAATAATTAGCTTAAAATAAAGCTGTTATAAAAGCACAGTTGTATTAATTAACAGAGTTGTGACTCAATATTGAGTTAAACTTAGCTTATTGAAGTGGAAACACCCTCCTACAAAGGAAAAAAAATTACCTTTTTCAAGTATTAGTTGAAGGCATGCATCAACCAAGAAAACTGGTTCTTAGGGGGCAAAAAGACTTACTGTATTTTTTTTTTATAAAGCACAGATATATATTCAATACATAAACAAATATACGGCATTTCTGTGGCAGTAAAATCTCATTGGGGGCATTCAGGGGGAAACAGCCTAAAAAGACTAGGGGGTAGGGGACGATAATAGAAAAAAGATTGAGAAACACTGGTAAAAGGCTATTAACAGTAATATATATATATAGCTAAGTAAAGGGAATAAGCATAATGACAAGTTAGTAGGCTTCCCCTTCCCCTGTTCATTCACATTTCTGCCCAGGTAATTGGTACAAACCTGTTCTCATCCATTAGTAATGCTCTTAAATTTGAATTCACAGAGCAAAGGCATTGGAATAACATGTCCAAAATATAGAAGCTCACATTTTGTTCCCAAATCACATTCAGGCAAAAGGCCCACAGGGAAGCCTTATTTATTCATTCAAAAAATATGTGGGGGATGACATAAATGGAATAAAGGGATAATGCAAAGCATCTATGTGTATGTATATATATTCTTTTGTTATACATTTTATATAATGTGTAACTTGTTTTGCCTATACATTTTATATTACTTTCAATATTATATATGTACTATATTTAAAACGTTTATAGAAACAGTCTAGAGGCCGGGCGCGGTGGCTCAAGCCTGTAATCCCAGCACTTTGGGAGGCCGAGACGGGTGGATCACGAGGTCAGGAGATCAAGACCATCCTGGCGAACATGGTGAAACCCCGTCTCTACTAAAAAATACAAAAAACTAGCCGGGCGAGATGGCGGGCGCCTGTAGTCCCAGCTACTCGGGAGGCTGAGGCAGGAGAATGGCGTGAACCCGGGAGGCGGAGCTTGCAGTGAGCTGAGATCTGGCCACTGCACTCCAGCCTGGGCGGCAGGGCGAGACTCCGTCTCAAAAAAAAAAAAAAAAAAAGAAACAGTCTAGAAATGAAGACAGAAATAGAATGATCATGATAACACCAGTGCCACAATGACGATATCTACAAAGTGCTGGAGGAACACAGACGAGAAAGGAGCAACCAGCAGCTCAGAGGGCAGGAGGTTTCACAGCAAAGGAGGTTCCCTAAAGAATTAATAAAGAGTGGGAAAAAGAGGTTGCTTTGTTTTGCTCCCTGCTGTTTTCCTAGAACCTAGAACAGTGGGCATATACTAAATGTTAAGAAAAATGACTGAATAAATAAATGGTGATTTTAGTTGATGAGAAACGTTATTATCTTCTTCCTTATCCTCAGGCATAAAGAAACAGCATACTGCATATGTCAGATTAGACTGGTTTACACAACAGTAACAAACACTGCCATAATCTCAGTGACTCAAAACAACATAAGTGTATTTCTTGGTCACACAGTATGCCCATCTCAGGAGAGTGGGTACTTGGTTCCACTTCCTTACTGAAGGCTGCAGGCTAATGGAGACTCTGCAGTTTGGAAGGCCACCAGTCCCTAAAGCTTCTGCCTGGAAGTGACAGATGTCTCTTCTGCCAATAAGGAATATATATCACATTGCATTAGACAAGTTATATGGTCAGTCCTAACTTCAACAAGATGGGGAAGTGCAAGTGTTACTACAACCTCAGAAGGCGAGAAAACCAGAATTTTATGAATACCACTGATGACTATCAAAGAAACCATTTGATGGCCCTAACACAAACAAGGTATGTGTCTCTCTTATTTCTCTCTCCCTCTCTCTTTCTCTGGCTTAAGGCAAATGGAGGAAGGGCTGAAACTGATATCACCATTTACATAAAAATAGCGAGGAAGTTCATAATTTAAAAATCCACAGAATAAGGCTGTCTCATAAACTCTGAACAGAACCATTACAATTTCCTTAAAACCATCTTTCAATTTTTAATATTTTCCTACTTCTTGCATCAAAATATTAAAAGTTATTATAATCCACTCGGTTACAAGCTACATTCCAGCCACAAAAAACGCAATATACCTTTTACCTTTCTGGCAGAAATTTTGGCACCATGCATGAAATAGTACTTAAGTGAATATTTAATTCCCAGACCAGTTATGTTCATGTCAGCAAAATTTTACTATAAAGATTTTAGCCAAGATACTTAACTGTATAACCCTGTCTTGGTGAAATAATAGAAATACAATTTCTATTTAATCTAGGATGTTCTGCCTCTCCCCAAGGTTATCAATGGAGCTTTAAGAATCAGCCATTCACAAAACACTTTCTAGTTCTCTATAAAACTGTATTTTTGACCTTTATTTAGGTAGGTTCTAAACCATCTCAGACATGTAATTACTATTCCTAAAAAAATTTCTATAAAACTTTTTTCCTATTAATTCTACTATAAAATATTCTGCTGTCTCACAAACATTTTAGATATTTTAAATATTTGACTAAATTGCCATGATTCATTATAAGCCCATTCTTTTTGTAGCCCTTTAACAGTAGTATTTAGAATAAAACTCCACATTTACTAATTCCTTTTTATGTTTTTACGTTTCTAAAAACGATTTTCCTTTACATGTATACCACTACTCGTTAAGGGACTGTATAATTAAGAAACATTCACACCCCACAAATAAACATCAAGTTCAGGACACTATTGGGAAGGATATTGCTGAAATACATAAATTAGCAACAATGGAGAGCTTCAAACAAATAAAAATTTGTTCATCATTTGCTATTTTCCTCTTATTAAAACTGTATATGCTGGCCAGGCACGGTGGCTCATGTCTGTAATCCCAGCACTTTAGGAGGCCAAGGCAGGTGTATCACCTAAAGTCAGGAGTTCAAGACCAGCCTGGCCAATATGGCAAAATCCCATCTCTACTAAAAAAACAAAAACAAAAATTAACCGGGCATGGTGGTGCACGCCTGTAATCCCAGCTACTTAGGAAGATAAGGCATGAGAATCACTTGAACTCAGGAAGCGGAGGTTGCAGTAAGCCAAGATGGCGCCACTGCACTCCAGCCTGGGCAACAGAGTGAGACGTCGTCTCCAAAAAAAAAAAAAAACCCCAACTGTACATGCCAAAATATTTAATCTGGTTTTTTTAATGTGTAAATTTTTTTCTTCAAAAATGCCTCCAAAGGAAAAACAATACCCTATGTCAGAACCCACATACATTTTGTAAATAATTTTTTATTCTACTCTTGGGTTTCAAAGTGTTAAAAACTTTAGTATGTGTACTCAATCGCTGGAACTATCCTCAATAAAATGTCTTTCTACCACACGCTCTACAAGTATGCATTCAGTCTATAAAACATCAACCATTTTTTTTAATAACTGACTTATCTATAGCATGGCACAATTAAGAGGACACAGCATTCAATCGGTTTATAAAAGGAATCCTATCAACATGGAACGTTTCTAAGAGGATGAGTCCAGAAGAGGATAGGCTCAAATATTCTACTTAAGTATACTGTTCATACATCATGAGTAGCCTGTGGGATTCTGAGAATAGAGGAAACCATACAAACCTTCACTCTCTTTCACAATGGAACAGTGGTCCCCTCTAGCTCCCAGTGTTCCTTAGATAAGGATACAAGATTAACCCAAGAAAAGACAGATGCATGTAATCCATGGTATTTTACAAATTCTCTATTTAAATTTTCTTTAAGACAAAAAATAGAACCTCACAAATGACCAAGAATAAAATAAACAGATACAATTAAAAGGGCGAGAAAAAAAAAAAGGGAGAGAAAAATAATTCGGAGGAGAATATGTTTGGGAAACTATCCATTTTTTAAAGTCAATGTTGTTTGCTACTAATCATCAGAATTCCTCAATGCTGTTCTCTAGAACTATTAAGCAGCAGAGAGTAACTGGATCAACTAGTACTAGAGGACAGAACTATAATAGAAACTATATTTGTACTTTGCTGAAAATGGTCTGATAAGGATTTCTGAGCATTGCAGTTGATATTATGAATTTCAAGAAATTAAAATGCCAAGGTGAAATAAAAAGAGAATCCTAACTCTTTGGTTAAAAAGTCAACAAATAGCTTCCCAAGAATTTGTGCCAATGCTCTAATTGTTTAGATAATACGATCATTTCTTGGCATTTATTTTGGCCTGAGACCCTGAATCACATTAATCTAAATATAAAGACTAATTGATAATGATCTAGCTACATTATCAGAATACAACTTTACCTTTCGGATATAGTAAAGCTACAGTTACTTAAAATTTCTGAGTAGTTTTATTGACTGTTTTTCAGATGAATGCTGCCTAGCACACATGTATCAGAGAATTATAGGAACAGACACATTACAGAATCCCTTCCAATTTATTAATATATTTTCAGAACAAGTATCATTTGACCTGATGGCTTTAGGATGAGAAATTTAAACTAAAATATAGCCATAATTATAAGAAAATAGTTCAGTCAATTACTGGCTTTTAAATTTAGTAATAAAACTATCAAATATGGGCTTTAGGGGAACATATTCAATCAAGCCTCTCTACTGATTATCAGAAATCTAAAAACATTCTTGATGCTATTAAATATAAGCAAATTGTAATAGAGCAATGCAAATCAATATCCAAATATTCAAAATATAGAACGTATATTTACAAAACAATACAATTCAGACTTTTTTTTCATTATTTAAAGGCAAAAGAAATAAACCCATGTAAATAATGTAATAAGCATTTCTTCTTGAAAAGTTCCATTTCCATTTTGTAAAGGGGAACTCACCAGACTTTTTTTCATGCATTATTTTCTGTGAGTTCAAAGTACACATTTGTCTTATAAAGTCTGCTTTAAAAAAATAAAAATAAGATTTGGTAAACATTTTCCTATATTATTAGGTACTCCACTAAAACAATTTTTAAGTGGCTACATAGGAATCAGTAATACATATAGATATTTATTTTAATTTATTGTGGTTTTTTTGTTGGAAATTTAGATTTCTTTTTTAACTTTCATTTCTTCATATCAAGACTTAAATCAAGATTTGTGGGATGATAAATGATAAATTTAAATGAACTTTTAAAAAGAAAAACGATATGATATAAAGACAATAACAGACAAGAAACAGAAACTAATAAATCAGCATTTTAACTCTATTAAATTAGCAAACTTGTTTTTTGATAAAAGTCAGTATTAGAGAGGATGCCTAGTTTGGTTTTTGTTTTTGTTTTTTTTTTTGAGACACAGTCTTGCTCTATCACCCAGGGTAGAGTGCAATGGTGCAATCACAGCTCACTGCAGCCTCAAACTCCTGTGCTCAGGCTGTCCTCCTGCCTTAGCCTACCAAGTAGCTAGGACTACAGGGGCACACCACTGTTCCTGGCTTTTTTTTTTGGCGGGCGGGGTAGAGGTGGCTTTTGCTATATTGCTTAGACTGGTCATGAATTCCTCGGCTCAAGCAATCCTCCTGCCTTGATCTCCAAACATGCTAGGATTACTGGCATAAGCCACCTCACCTGGCCAGGATGCAGAGTTTAGAATAGACTTTTTCACATACCGCTAGTGAAATTCTCAATTGGGGGTGGAAGTGGGAACGGAGGGGTGAGTTTAGAAATATTATTAAAAGTCTTGAAATTCTTCATGCCCAATTCCGTAAGTGCTCATCAAGTAATTGGATCTGAATAAATGACAGTCAAAAAAGAGAAATCTAAATTCCCAAAAACAAACAAGAAATTAAAATAAATATTCATGCATACTACTGATATCTATGTAGTCATTTAAAAATTATGTCTTAGATAAGATCTGGAAGAATTATCTGGATTACCAGGCAGGGACTCTTGTTATCTTCCTTTATTTTCTCCCAAACAAACACAGAGTCTCTCTCTGTGTTTTGAGCTGCCTGGAGATGTGATCACTACCACTGGGACTGCACTTGGTCAGACCTGAAGCCGGCACTGGGATCTCATCCAAGGCCTGCTGTGACTGCCACCTGGCTATGGCCTATGTTCACTCGAGGCCCGGGGGCTCTACAATCAGCATGAAGTGAAGCCAGCCAGGCTTGTGTCCTTCCCTTCATGGTGGCGAGCTCCCAAGCCCCGGGAAGATCCAGAGGTGCCATCAGCAAGCCAGGGACTACAGTCATAAATCTTAGAAGTCTACTTGGTGTTCTCCTGTACTGTGGCTGAGCTGGCACTTAACCCATGAGACAGTCCTTCCCATTCTTCCCTCCCCTTTCCATAAGCAGAGGAACCTCATCCCGTGGCCACCACTATAGACCTATGGGGCGTACTCCAGGCTACTGCTGATGTTCCCTTAGGGAGGGCTCTTCAGTTGCTTATAATGAAGGGTGCCTAGCCTGTGACTCTCCCTTTGGGCAGTGGGCTCCCCTCTGGCCTAGGGCAGGTCCAGAAATGTCATCAATGAGTCAAGTCCTAGAACTGGGGACCCCCAAAAGCCCACTTAGTCCTCTACCCCTCTGTGGCTGAGCTAGTACCTAAGGTACAAGATCAAGTCCCCTTTACTTTTCCCTCTGCTTTTCGAAAGCAAAAGGAGGTCTCTTCCTGTAGCCATCACAGCTGGTAATGTGCAGAGTCTCACCTGAAGCCAGCAAGTCTCAAAGACTCACCCAAGGCCCACAGCGTACTACCTGGATATTACTGCTGGTTATTCAGGGCCCAAGGCTCTTCAGTCAGCAGGTGATGGGTCCTGCCAGGACTGGGTCCTTCCCTCCAAGGCAGTAGGTTCCCTACTGGCCCTGGGCATGTCTAGAAATATCGTCCAACAATGAAGGCCTGGGAAGAGGGCCTCGTGGCTCTGATGGGTACCCTATCCTACTGTGGCTGAGCTGGTATCAAAGATGCAAGACAAAGTCCTCTTTACTTTTCCCTCTCCTCTCTTCAAGCAGAAGGAAAGGGTCTCAATTGGAGCTGCAAGCTATGCAGCCTGGGGTTGTGGGAAGGGTGATGCCAGCATCCCTTAGCCACCCCAGTGTCTCAGTTCAATGGCTCTGAGCCCAGTTCAGCGGCTCTGAGCCCAGTTCAGCGGCTCTGAGCCCAGTTCAGCACTAGGATTTGCCTAGGAGTTCAAGTCTTTGTGGCCTAGACTGCTTTTCAAGTTTATTTACAGCCCCAGAGCACTTTAGCCCAAGGCGGTGAGGCTTGCCAGAACTTTCCAACTGTTGGGATGGGTGATTCTCCTCTGGCTAGGGCTGGCTTAAATACTCCTTCTGTGGGCAGGCAACAGCTGAGTTAGCTTGCTTTTGCTTTTTGCTGTGACAGGGCATTACTGAGTGCAATACAATGTCTCACACTGCTACACACTCTCTCTCCCCCAAGCACATGGATTATCTCTCTGCACCATGTGGCCACCGCTGGCGGATGGTGGAGGGGTGGTGGTGGTAACCCAAGACTGTCTCCTACACTCCTCAGCAGTTCTATGGAGTTAAAACAAGTATTGTGAGTGCTCACCTGATTTTGGTTCTTATAAAGGTGCTTCTTTTGGATAGTTGTTTAATTAATGTCCTTGCGTGGGGTGGGGGAGGAACAATTGGTTGAGGCTTCTATTCAGTCATCTTGCTCTGCCCCTCCTAAAAATTATGTTTTACAGGAGTATCTAATGACATTGGAAATTGTTCACCAACTTTCACTATTTTTTTTAACAGAGTTTGAATATACAGGCATAGTTTGAACCTACAGAAAATACCCATGAAAAAATTCTGGTAGTATAGACACCAAAGTTTGTATGGTAGCTACTCCTCGGTAGTATGATTATGATAATTCTTATTTTTCTATTTCTTCGCCTTCCTAGTAAGACAGGAGATTAACAGGACTTGTTTTCACGACCCTGCTGATCAAAACAGAATGTAGGCCAAGCACAGTGGCTCTACTCTGTAGTTCCACACTTTAGGAAGCTGAGGTAGAAGGATTGCTTGAGTCCAGGTATTTGAGACCAGTCTAGGCAACATAGTGAGACCTCACCTCTTAAAAAAATAAAAAAATATTAGCCGAGTATGGTGGTGCCTGCCTGTAGTCCTGGCTACTTGGGAGCCTGAGGTAGGAGGATTGTTAGAGCCCAGGAGGTCAAGGCTGCAGTGAGCCAAGATCATGTCACTGCACACCAGCCTGGGCAACAAAGTGAAAACCTGTCCCTCAAAAAAACAAAATGAAAACAAGAACTAAGATGTAGTAAAGAGACCAGTCCAAACCAGCTAGGACTAGGAATTCTAATTCATTTGCATAAGACATTCCCACCAGCACCACAACACTTTACAAATGGTGCCACGCAGTGACCCGGAGGTTACCTTATATGGTTCTGGGAACTCCTCACCCTTTTTCTAGAAAGTTCACGAATAACTCACCCCTTATTTAGCATGCAATTAAAAGTGGGTATAAATATAGCTGGCCAGCAATCCACAAGGGCTGCTCTGAGCCACTCTGCCCACTCTGCTCTGGGATAGCCCTGCTCTGTCTATGGAGCAGTCATTCGGCTGGACACTGTTGCCGTAAGAAACTTGCTTTTCTTGAATTGTTTCCTGAGCAAAGCCAAGAACTCTCCCAGGGTGAGCCCCAATTCTGGGGTTTGCCTGCATCAGCCTGGCAACCACAAAGGAATAAACAACACTGAACAAGATGAACATGACAAAGGGGCTCAGCAAAAACTGGGACTCTGGAGCTATAACACTATGGAGCTGTAACTCTGTAAGGCTGTAGAGCTGTACATGAGCCAAAGGCTCTTTTTACAGTCAATCATCATTCCTGGTGACTAATAAGCCAAGGGAACCTGAGGGAAACCTTCACCCAGATGCCAAATTAAGATCAATCAACACCATTTGGCTCCCAAGGACAGGTGAGTCTCTCCTCCGTTCCCCCTTGACATTGATCTTTTTGGGTGAACTAAGAAGAGGGAACAAGGCCTCTGGCTTTATCCCCTATCATTTGGGTGCCCCAGATAGGAGCACTGCGACATGTCCTTGTCACCTTTCTCTCAAGTCTTTTTGTCTCTTTAGTCTCTAATAAATGGGTGTTTTACTTTAATGTTTATTTTGTTTTCTTTCACATCTGTAGTCTTTGCTTTGGCTACGTGAGCAATTGTTTCTTAAGTCGAGACACTTTCCTTGTCTGTTTTGAATCCTCCTTTGGTAATTTTCAGAAGTCCCCCGTTGTGCTAACTTTGCGATGCCAGAGTCACATTGTCCAGTGGCCCCAACTGTGTTAGATCTCATGCCTTTGGGGTTCATGACTGGCCAACTCCTGGATGCTCCGGGTTTTTTGGCATTTCATGTTCCAGGTTTTTCAGCATTTGGCACCCTGTTAGGGTTGTTGGTCTTTGTCATACTGATCATTTTCAGCCTCCTCTTTCTGTGTTTTTTTCGGAATTCAGACTATGAGAATCTGTCACCCTATTTTACCTATCCTTCTACACCTTGCTTATTAAAACACCTCCTGCCGGGTGCAGTGGCTCATACCTGTAATCCCAGCACTTTGGGAGGCCAAGGCAGGCGGATCCTGAGGTCAAGAGATGGAGACCATCCTGGCCAACACGGTAAAACCTCATCTCTACTAAGAATACAAAAATTAGCTGGGCGTGGTGGCGCGCACCTTAGTTGCGGTACTCGGGAGGCTAAGGCAGGGAATTGCTTGAACCCAGGAGGCAGAGGGTGCAGTGAGCCAAGATCGCGCCACTGCACCTCAGCCTGGTGACAGAGCGAGACTCTGTCTAAAAACAAAACAAAACATAACAAAACAAAACACCGCTTTTGTCATATTCTGTTTGCTGGTGGATGCAGTGATCACTTCACTACCCAATTGTACCTCATAATTCACTTCCGTCACACCCTAACTGTACTTAGGCTCTCAGGAATTGATGGCCCTTGTACTACTGTCTAGTAGAGATCCCTGTCAGGGGGACAACGGCAAGCATCCCACAGGATTCATTGCTAAGGTGCTTTTTAGGCAACTGAAGCAAATTCAAACTAAATGGCTTAAAAAGGAACTAATTTTCTACCGCACCACCACTTGGGTCCAGTACAAACTGTGAAACCAAGAAATCTGGCCTACAAATGGCTTTTTTTTTTTTTGAGATGGAGTCTCACTCTGTCGCCCAGGCTGAAGTGCAATGGCGCCATCTCAGCTCACTGCAACCTCCGTCTCCCAGGTTCAAGCGATTCTCCTCCCTCAGCCTCCTGAGTAGCTGGGACTACAGGGCGCTCACTACCATGCCCAGCTAATTTTTGTATTTTTAGTAGAGACCAGGTTTCACCATTTTGGCCAGGCTGGTCTCAAACTCCTGACCTCCCACCCACCTCTTGGCCTCCCAAAATGCTGGGATTACAGGCATAAGCCACCGCACCCAGCCTAAAAATGGTTCTTTACATTACGACACTATTTTACAATAGGACTTACTCTGTAAAAAGGAGGGAAAATGTGGAGAAGTCCCTTATGTACAGGCTTTTATGGTATTTTATCAGGATCCTGACTTAACAGACAACTGTAGGATGTGTCTAGCTCATGTTACTTCCAGGCACCAAGAAGCCACACCAGATAATCCTACATTATCTCCTTCTGGCCACTCCACCTAGAAGGGCCACATTCTCCCCCCTGGGAGCCCCCTCGGTCCCTTGGTTCTGAGAGGGGTCCTACCAGTTCTCCAGTGTAAGATTCTACCCCCAAAGTCACCAGACGCCCCTCCGGCTTTTACAGCTAGCCCCAGCCTATACCCCCCACTGCCCAAGGAAGTGAATCCAACCAGTGCCACCAGGAGTGGGGCCTCACATCAGCCCCCAAAATCAAACCTGCATCCCTTGCAGGAGGTAGCTGACGGAGATGGAGGGACAGTTCACAAACATGTAGCTTTTTCTATGTGTGATTTGGCTTTACGCAAGGAGAAATTTGGTCAGTTTTTGGAGGATCCAGAGAAGTTTATAGAGGAGTTTATTAAGTTGGCCAAGTCTTTTGACTGAACTTGACGTGGGTTGCAAATTTATTGTCCATTGGTACGGTAGAGGATAAACAAAGGATTCTGGGTACTGTCCATGAATATGCAGATGGAGTGGCCACTCATAACCAAGGCCATGCCATTTTTCTCGTGGGGTGAGATGCGGTTCCAGATCCGGACCTTCAGTGGGATTACCAGAGGGATTCCCAAGACCTTAAATGCAGAAATCACACGGCAACTTGTTTAACAGAAGATATGGAAAAGTGTGTGGTTTAGAGAAGTAACTCAGGAGAAGAATAAAATCCCTCTCTGTTCCAGGGCTGTTTGGCTGAGGCACTCAGGAAATACACTAATGTAAACCCAGATTCTCCAAAAGGGTGAGCGACCCTTGATATGCATTTTATCACTCAATCTGCTCCTGACATTAGGAGGAAGCTACAACAGGCAGAAATGGGACCTCAGCCTCCCATGAGTTAACTCTTAAAACTTTGGAGTTTACAAAAATAGGGACAAGCAAAGCAGGCAGAAAAAAAACAAAAGAAATGGCCAAAAAGTACAATAGTTCACAACTGCCTTAAGCACTTTTCTGCCTCAGGGTTATCTATCTCAAGGAAGTGTTGCAAGATTAGTGTCTGGAATGCCCAGACAAGAGCCCCTGACTTGCTGGTCCTACAGCCAGAATCAGTGTGCCTACTGTCACCAAGGGGGCCACTGGAAAAGGGACTACCCCAGGCTCCAAAGGCTACCCAAACCCATAATAGCCAAGAGAATAGAGTACTGACAGGCCCCAAGGTTTCCCACAGCTCCCAACGACACCTTACCATCTCCACAGAGGAGCCTCAGATAGCCCTTGATGTAGCAAGCAAGGATACTGAGTTCTTACTAGACAGGGGAGCAGTCTTCTCAGTACTGACCCATTTCTCAGGGATACTGTCTTTCCAATCTTGTACCATAAGTGGGATTGACGACCAGCCAAAAATTAGGAGGTTCACACACTCCTTTGGTTGTACCATGCAGGACCACACATTTTTCCACAGGTTCTAGCTTATGCCTAAGTGTCCTATTCCTTTACTGGGAAAAGACTTACGTTCCCACTTACAGGCCACAGTTCAGTTAGGAGAGCCTCATAAAAATGCAATAGGCCAGGCAGGAACACTACTTCTGGCTCTAAGTGCTTGCCTTCGTACATACCTCTCTTCCACGGCATATCACTTCTCAAACAGATCTCTGCTTCAGACATGTAAGTTCCCAGTAGAGCTGCTAATGTACCCCCAGTCCAGGTTTCTTTAAAACTCAACGTTGGTTACCATGGAAAAAAACCAGTAATTTTTGAGATCAGAAACACAACGGGGCACACAACCCCTGACAGTAAAGCTTTTAAAGTATAGACTTTAAAGTATTGACTGGTCCTGTCAGCCCCCATGTAACATCCCCATTTTGCCTATAAGTAAATCAAATGGGGAACAGAGATTAATTTAGGATCTGAGGGCAGTTAATGAAGCAGTACTCCCAGTCCTTACACAAGGACTCCTACTAGCTCCTAATAGCTCTGATAGCTCCTAACCCTTACACAGTATTGACCCCTGAAAATGCTAACTGATTCATGGTATTAGACTTAAGGGGTGCTTTCTTTAGGATACATTTGTACCCAGACTCCCACTATATTTCCAGTATATTTTTGCTTTTGAATGCACTAATGCAGACACTCATGTTACATTTGTTTACCTGGACTGTCCTCCCTCAAGGTTTTAGGGATAATCCCCATTTCTTTGAAAATGCATTGGCGAAAGAAATAAGGTAACTACAGCTAATGAATGGATCCCTCCTACAACATGTGAATGACCTTATTAATATTTTCAGCCTTACTAGGGAAGACTCTGATAAAAATACAAGTCCTTAATTTCGTAGGGAAATGAGGGTATTGAGAATACCCCCTCAACAAGTCCCAAATTTCTGTCCAAAAAGTTAAATACATGGCATATGTTCTCACTCTTGGGACAAGGACTCAGCCCAGGAATGAAAAGGACTATTCTGGCACTCCAGCCCCATGAGACTAAGAAACAACAAAGAATTTTTTTCGGGGGGGGGGTGGGGTGCGCATGTTGGCTCATGCCTGTAATCCCAGCACTTTGGGGGGCCGAGGCAGGCAAATTGCCTGAGCTCAGGAGTTCGAGACCAGCCTGGGCAACATGGTGAAACCCCATTTCTACTAAAATACAAAAAAATTAGCCAGGCATGGCGGCACGTGCCTGTAGTGCCAGCTACTTGGGAGGCTGAGGCAGGAGAATTGCTTGAGCCCAGGAGGCGGAGATTGCAGTGAGCCAAGATCGTACCACTGCACTCCAGCCTGGACAACAGAGCAACACTCCATCTCAAAAAAAAAAAAAAAAAGTTGGGAGAATGGCTGGATTCTGCCAGATGTGGATTCTCAAGTTTGGGCTCATAGCAAAACCACTCTACGAAGCCCTAAAAGGGAATAATCAGGAGCCTTTAAATTGAGACAGAACCTGCCAACAGCCATTCCTAATGGATTGATCCAGCACTCTTTATGTGGCTGACAAACAAGGAACACTTTGGGTGTTCTAACTGAAAGATTCAGGAATAATCCTAGACCACTGGTTTATTTCTTTAAACAGCTAGACCAGGTGGCAGCTGGGTGGCCAGGATGCTTGCAACCTATGGCCACCACAGCTCTACTGATAGAAAAAGCCAATAAGTCTACCTTGGGACAATTACATGGCAAAAACAATTAGATGTCATGGATGCTTGTAGAGTTTATCAAGTGCCTCCATTACTGTCTCATTTTCTGTAAAATTTCTGGTTAGTTTGCTGGTCTGTTTGCTGTAGCCAGGACGCAGCCTCAGGCTATATAAGCTTCTAGACTTCCTGCATGTCTGTCATCCAGGTCACTGTAACCAACAGTGCTGCTGGGCAGGGGTTGTATTTGTGTGTATGTGTGTGCTTTTCTTGTGTTCTCTTAATCAAGTCAGCTTTCTCTTGCAGCAAAACTGGTAGAACCCAAGGGTTTGCCCGCATCAAAGGTGTAGAGGAAACTATATTATTACAAGAGTGAGGTAGACGTTGGCTCAATATTCCTTTTTAAGTGAATGTTTTAATTTTTATTAGAAATAAAGTTCTCAGTTTTACTATAAATTGTTAGAGATTTTTTCATAACTATTTTCCAAGAAATTTTATTGCCTTGATTCTGATTACAGAAGTTGTATATTTTTAGAAAGTATTAAATTTTAAAAGTAATTTTGAAAAGCAATTAGATACATTTAAAAGAAAGACTGATTACTAGCAAGAAAACATTTTTGTTTTAATCCCTTATGTTTGAGATGTGAACGTTTCACAGAATTGTATAATTATCTCTTTTTTTGAGATATGAGTATTTAAGGGAGTTCTGTAGTAATATATTTTGAAAAATATTTATTTGCAGCCAACCGTGGTGGCTCACGCCTGTAATCCCAGCACTTGTGGGAGGCCGAGGTGGGCAGATCCACCTGAGGTCAGAAATTCAAGACCCGCCTGGGCAACATGGTGAAACCCTGTCTCCACTAAAAATACAAAAATTAGCTAAGCATGGTGGCAGGCGCCTGTAGTCCCAGCTAGTCAGGAGGCTGAGGCCAGAGAATCACCTGAACCCCGGAGGCAGAGGATGCACTGAGCTGAGATGGCGCCACTGCACTCCAGTCTGGATGACAGAGCAAGGCTCCGTCTCAAACAAACAAACAAATCTTTTCTTCCTGATTATAAATACATTCTTGATGAAAATAAGGAAAACCTAGTAATGCTGGTGAACCCTAAAATTGGGGCTCACTCTGGGAGGGCTCTTGGCTTTGCTCAAGAAACAATTCAAGAGCGAGCTGACGGCAAAAGAAACCAAATGCGTTAGCACAACAATATACAGCCAAATGGCTGCTCCATAGACAGAGCAGGGCTATCCCACAGGCAGAGTGGCCCAGAGCAGCCTGCAAGGATAGCTGTATTTATACCCACTCTTAATTATATGCTAAATAAAGGGTGGGTTATTCACAAACTTTCCAGAAAAGGGGTGGGGAGTTCCCAGAACCATATAAGGTAACTTCCAGGTCATTGCCATGGCATCATTTGTAAACTGTCTTGGTGCTGGTTACAGTGTCTTATGCAAATATATTATAATTCCTAGTTCTAGCTGGGTTTTTTTTTTGTTATTTGTTTTTCGTTTTTTTACTATATCGTGTTCTGATCAGGAAAGTGGTGAAAATAAGTCTTGTTGATCTCCTGCTTCACCCTGGTTACTTGAAAACTATCTTTGGTGGTACAATATAGCAGAATGAGGAGTATGGTCAGTCCTCAGTTCAAAAGGCAATGAGGAAACTAAACAAAACAAAACTTTAAAAAAAAAAAAAAAACCAGGGCTCTGGAAATCAACCAAAGGCATACAGGAAATTCAACATTTATTCATAATAATAACCACTGATTTTGAGTTAGGACACTGGTAACCCATGGCATTCCTGTCTAGGGCTGCAAATCCCTCACCCGCCAGGTTGGTCAGCATGGTGGTTCTACCAGCTTTGCAGGAAGAGGCTAACTTGATTGAGAGAACACAAGAAAAGCAGAAACGAAACAAAATCAAAAAACCGACAGACAAGCAGTAAGGCTAGGAGCTCAGATAGCCTGACGCTCGGTCCTGGCTGCAGTGAACAGACCAGCAGACTAACGAGAAATTTAACAGAAAATGAGGCAGAGACGGAGGCACTTGATAAACCCTCCAAGCATCGATGGCTGCCTGGAAGGCTGTGTGGGTAGGCAGGAGAAACTGGGCAGTGCCCTAGCTCTCTACATATCTCTAGGCTGTCCAGGTGGCTACAGCACACTTAGAGAAGATATGAGTTAGCCTGGCAGAAAGTAAAAGCTACTATACTTGAAAACTGCCTAAAATTTGAATATGCCCCCAAAGTCGTACAAGTCCCATTACCCTTACAACCTGACCAATCACTGGTCACTGCATTACGAAGACACAGGGCCTAACCCTGAGAGGCCAGGGTTAAAAATAAAAACAAACAAAAAGCAGAAACATTAGCAGCCACATACCATGGCAAAGACAGAGCATACAGATTTAGTACAGACAAGTTACCAACAACAACAACAAAAAAAGCAACAACCTGGAGAGAGAGGAAATCAGAATCCAGAACTGCTACATTATATAATCTAAAATGTCCAGTCCTCAGCAAACTTGTAAGACACGCAGAGAAACAGAAGTGTGATACATACTCTGGAAAAAAGCAGTCAACAGAAATGGTCTACAATTGGGCCCAACTGTTAGACTTAGCAAAGATTTCAATTTCAAGGCAGCTATTATAAAACATGTTCAAAGCGCTAAAAGAAATCAGGTTTAATCAATCAAAGAGTAATGACAATGACTCAACAAATACAGAATCTCAATAAAGAGAGAAATTCTAAAAAAAAAAAAAAAGGAAATTCTGGAGTTGAAAAGCACAATAACTGAGATGAAAAACTCATTAGGTCAGCTCAAGAGATTTGAATTGGCAAAAGAAAGAGTCAGGAAGCTGATGACAGATTAAGATAAATTATTCAATTTGATAAACAGAAAAAAAGAATGAATAAAAATGGACAGTCTTAGATACCTGTGAGACATCAAGTATACTAGCCTAAGTATAATAGAAGTTCCATAAAAAATGGAAACAGAGAAAGAAGCAGAGAAAAATGTTAGAATAAAACGGCCAACAACTTTCCAAATGTTACAAAACATTTATGTATAGATTCTAGAAGTTCAATGAACCTCAGCATAGAATAAACACAATGAAATCCACACCTACACACATTTTAGTCAAACTGTAAAAGTCAAAAACCAGAGAAAACTGTCAAAACAGTAAGAGAAAAATGACTTATTTCATACAGGGGAACAACAAAACAATTACTAACTTCTCGTCAGAAACAACAGAAGTCAGAAGGTAGTGAGATGGCGTATTTTTTTAAGTGCTAATTGAAAAAAACTATTGCCCAAGAATTCTCTATCTAGCCAAACTATCTTTTAACAAGGACAGTGAAATAAACTCATGCCCAGATAGATAATGCAAAGTGCTAACAGAAAAAAACTATTGCCAAAGAATTCTCTAACTAGCAAAACTATCTTTTAACAAGGACAGTGAAATGAACTCATGTCCAGATAGACAACACTGACTAGGAGTATTTGCAGCCAGCAAATGTGCCTAACAAGAAATTAAAAGAACTCTTTCAGGCTAAAAGGAAATGGTACTAGATAGTAACTCAAATCAACAGGAAGAAATAAAGAGCACCAGAAGAAGTAAATATCTGACCCACAGAATGATATAAAATATTTATAAACCACGTATCTGATAAGGGATTAATATCTAGACTATATAAAGAACTCCTACAACTCAACAACAACAACAAAAGTAACCCAATTTAAAAGTGGGCACAGGACTGGCCAGGGGCTGTGGCTCACGCCTGTAATCCCAGCACTTTGGGAGGCTGAGGCGGGCGGATCATGAGGTCAGGAGATCAAGACCATCCTGCCTAACACTGTGAAACCCCATCTCTACTAAAAATACAAAAAAATTAGCCGGGTGTAGTAGTGGGCGCCTGTACTCCCAGCTACTCGGGAGGCTGAGGCAGAATGGCATGAACCTGGGAGGAGGAGCTTGCAGTGAGCCGAGATTGCACCTACTGCACTCCAGCCTGGGCGACAGAGCAAGACTCCGTCTCCAAAAAAAAAAAAAAAAGTGGGCACAGGACTTAAGTAGACATTTCTCCAACATCACAAAGTCATTAGAAAAAGACAAGTAAAAATCACAGTAAGATACTTCAGATCCATTAGGTTAGCTATTATCAAAAAACCAAAATAACAAGTATTGGTAAAGATGTAGAGAAACTGGAATCCTTGTGCATTGTTAGTGGGACTGTAAAATGGTGCAGCCACCATGGAAAACAGTACAGCAGTTCCTCAAAAAAATAAACAGAATCACCACATAACTTAGCAAGTTCACTTCTGGGTATATACCTAAAAGAACTGAGAGCAGAGACTCAAATAGACATTTGTACATCCATATTCACATCAGCATTATTCACAATAGCCAAAGGTAGAAGCAACCCAAGTGCCCATCAACAGATGAATGAATAAACAAATGTGATATCTACATATAACGAAAATTATTTCATCTTAAAAAGGAAGGAAATTCTGACCCATGCTACAACATGAATGAACCTTGAAAACATTACACAAAGTGAAAGAAGCCAGTCACCAAAGGATAAATATTGTTTGAGTCGTCTTCTATGAGGTACCTAGAGTACTCAAATTCAAAGAGACAGAAAGAATGTTGGCTGCCAGGGCTGGGAACAGAAGGGAATGAGGAGTTAAGTATTTAACAGGTACAGAGTTTCAGCTTGTGAAGATTAAACAGTTCTGTGGATGGAAGGTGATAATGGGTGCATTATGAATGTGAATGTACTTAATACCACAGAACCATGCACCTGAGAATGGTAAAAATGGTAAATTTTACGTTATGTTTAAAATTATAATAAAAATACATAGACAAATTTTTTACAATTTAAATATGTGAGTAAATAGAAAAGACTAAATATAAATTTTTGCTCTTCTCTTAATTTCCTTAAGACATCAAATTTCATAAAGCACCAACTGTATCACTGAATTGTTAGGTTTACAACATATATAACATATAGGTAATAGCAGCACAATGGGCTGATAGTCTATGTCCCTCATTTCCTCCATACACACTTTAATAAGAGTGTTTAATCTTTAAATGCAGCTATCTCCTGAAAGAAATCATCTCCTTTCAGCTGCTTCCTGGATAACGATCACGATGAAAGGAACAGGGAGGACTATAACCATCTATTTTGAAACTTCAGGATTCTATCCTGACCATTTCTAGTAATGATATATCTGCTAATTTCACTCTCTGACACACACACACACACACACACACATATTTAATGGTTCCCCACCACACACAAAATAAAATCCAAACTCTTACAGTGACAGTGGCTTTCAAGGCTACCCTCCCCCACAATCTGATCCAAACCTATATTTAGGGCCTCTCTTCTTCCTATAACAAAGCCCACATATTCCAAACCTTATTAGACTATTCACTATTCCCTGAATATCATATTAACTTGCATGGTTTGCTCAGCTGGAAATTTATTCCTTCCACTACCCATTCCCACCTATAAAAATCCTTCTCTTCCTTCAAATCTCTGCTCAAATGTCACATCCTCCCTGACACTTTTCCCCAAAATAAATACACCAGTTAGGATTAAATACTCTCTTCTACGTAGAAACACAAAATGCACCTTATTTATGTTTCTGTTTCGGTAGACTCTCATCTTACGTGGGTGCCTAAACAACATATGAGGCAAAAATCTTCTATCGTCCAGGTTATTCTTGAAAATTCCATAGGAAGCCACTGCTGGAGACTGTCACATAGTCTCACAAGAAGTCCAAAACAGTGTTGTTTCCACCATTAAAACTGATTGCCTTTTCCTTCTAAGCACTAGAAGTTACTTCTGACACATTTAGATGCCATGTTATATGGAAAATGGGTACCCTTAAGTCCTAGAAATGTTCACACTCTGGGAGGCATGCAGGAACCAAGTGAGCCTGCAGGAACGGCAGATTCACATTCACAGGCTCTCACTGTCCACCTACTGCAGGGCACAGACTCACTGAGCGGAATGTGCATGCAGCTCCTTTGTGCTTGTGCTCTCTGTGGGATATGTTTAGTAGAATCAGGGTAGGTGACATTTGTCATGATGCACTTTCCTCTGGGAGGAGATTCATCATACCCATTTAGCTCCTCTAGGACTTGGGCACAAGCTATACCTTACTTACCTTTAGCAATCTCATAGAATGCACAAAAGAATGTCATGCAAAGAGTGAATAATTATAAATGCTTTGAATTTAAGTAAAGTGACAGCACAACCAACCACATATAAAACTATCTCTTCTACAGTTATTACAGTATAATTATTCCAGAAACGATCTTTTTGCACCAAAAAAAAAAAAAAAAAAGTGCTCTTACAAATTAGAAACGCTTACAGTTCTAGAAATAACATCCAATCTGATCTTAAAATGCAATAATTTTGCATAATGAGGGAACCAGGTGGTTGTCTGCTCTTAATGTTCTGAAGAAAATAACATCAAAAAACAGTTCATAAGATGAAAGATGACAGTGACCTTTAGCCTCCCAGTTTATCTCTTTGAAAAACTTGTGGTATAAATGTAAAGTGTTATTTCTTTTTTGGGACCTTTTCCTTCAGTAGCTAGAAGAACTGATATGCAACATAATGGTCCTACTCTTCTAAAGAGAAATGACGTTTGTCTAGTATTGTTATTTCTTGTCATTCTATGTTAAGTATTATTCTTTTATAAACAGCAATGTTTCTCAACAGAAAAAGACACATCCAAATGGGTCACCTGCAGTTGCACAGCAGGTGGTGAAACAGGTGACTTAAGCTTCCCTCACACAAGCAGCTCAGGGATTGTCAGTTTTCTCAGATTTGCAAACGTGCTGAGTAAACTGCAGATGTCCCCTTAGGCTGAAAAGGAAGCTCAGTGAGCCAACAGAGATACTGCCTTCGGCAAAGACAGACAGAGGGCTTCTTCAGGGCAGCCAGTCTAAACTAAAAATCAGCTGGCAGATATGGTTCTCATAAGCTGACATGGGTCAGTCAAAATTAGCTCCAGGTGAGGTCAGGGTTTCTGAGCCCTGTGCCATAGCAGACCCCATATGGGCAAATGAGACAACTTCCAGGTCAATCCAGGATGGCTGGGCTAATTAGAATGCTTTCCTGGGATTCTGGGGAAGCCTTGAATGAGAGGGGATGTCAGGTCCATCTCTTTCTTGCTGCAGCTGTAAAATGTGGAACTGCAGTGGCAATGCTCCTCACCATATGGAGAAAGTAGCTGATGGCAAGAGAGAATCAGAGGCAAGAGATGGAGAGATTCCTAACAGGGCTCAAAACCAGGTTCCAGTTGCTTCTGAAGTCCAACTGCACTCCCACCGTTGCTGTGACTTGGTGATTCTGTGAACCACACCCCTGCCATCTCAATAAACCCCCTTTTCACTTGATCGAATTCCAGGTGTTTGCACACCGCAGTCACTTACAACCAAAGAGAATTCAGATGTTAAGAAGAGTACGTGTTCCAAAAAATCATGACAAGAAAACAAGACAAACCAGTTACCAAAAGTAACTGAGAATAAAACCAAAGCTCAGTCATTGATTAGAAAGTAGTATTTGCAAGATGACAGATTCAAATGCTAGTGACTAGTCAATAGAACTATAACCACAGAATGGATGATACATAACTCGGGAATCATGTGTGGTTCTGAAAGGAGCGTCCATGACTGTTTTATCTGCTTATCTGTGCTAGTAGAGAATGTAAATGATAGTCTGCAAAACTGAAATTACTCTTTCAACAAATTTTGCTGAGCAAATGAATAAATCTGCAAAACAAGTAAAGTTGGCCTTAGATCTTTAATTTAGTTTTTATGTTCCATGAGTTTCAGAACCACTGCCTGGTATTTCTTTATAAATAGCTTTATCATTTTTAGAAAAATGATGCATGTACCCTGAAAATAACTTTTTAACTATCGAAATTTTATTTTATCATATGAAAAACGGTCTGAAATGCTGAAATGCCTCTGGCTTTAGCAAAACTGATACATGGAAACAACTTTTATTTACTGACCATTTATATATAAGGCAGTAGTTGGTGTTTATGAGGGAGGCAAGTACTAAACAGGGTCCCTAAACTCTACTAATGTAGAACCTTGTTAGGGAGATAAATCCATCTGTTATGGGAGGAGTATAAATTATTATCCATGGTTATATCTAGAATGACTGATCAACAGTATGAGGAAAGAGCACAGAATTCAGAGAAACTGAAGCATAATCCCATCTCTGCCATTTTTTTCCTGCCACTTACTATATGACCTCTATACACTGCTAAATATTATGCATCTCAATTTTCCTCATGTGTAAAAATGTGACTATTTTTTTGTTTGTTTTTGAGATGGAGTCTTGCTCCATCGCCCAGGCTGGAGTACGGTGGCACAGTCTCGGCTCACTGAAACCTCCACCTCCCAAGTTCAACCAGTTCTCCTGCCTCAGCCTCCCGAGTAGCTGGGATTACAAGCACAGGCCACCGTGCCCAGGAAATTTTTCTATTTTTAGTAGAGACGGGGTTTCATCACGTTGGTCGGGCTAGTCTCACACTCCTGACCTTAGGCGATCCATCCACCTCGGCCTCCCAAAATGATTATTAAAACCTATATCCGGCTGGGTGCCGTGGCTCATGCCTGTAATCCCAGCATTTTGGGAGGCGAACGCAGGCAGATCACTTGAGGATAGGAGTTCGAGACCAACCTGGCAAACATGACAAAACCCATGTCTACTAAAATTACAAAAATAAGCTGGGCATGGTAACACATGCCTGTAGTCCCAGCTCCTCAGGAGGCTGAGGCAGGAGGATCATCTAAACCCAAGAAGAGGAGACTGCAATAAGCCAAGATCGCACCACTGCACTCCAGTTTGGGCAACAGATCAAGACTGTCTCGAACTAAAGTAACATAACATAACATAACATAACGTAACATAACATAACATAACACAAATAAATAAATAGATGCCAACTGTATGAGAATCACATGAAGAGTAAACCTCAAAAAATAGATTGATATATTTGGCTTAAGCTGCCAAAAGACGTAAGAATGATGTCAAAAAGATAAACATTCACACTGCTGACGAATGAGGTTAGAATAAGCTCCAGACTTTTGCACACACCATCTCCTTTCCCCGGAATGCTCTCCTCTCCCCTCACCCTCCACTCTGTGCTTCCCAGGTTTTGGCTGAAATGTCAGCTCCTGAGAGAGGCATTCTCTGATTGACCATGTAAATAGGTGCTAGGCGTCACTCACTAGAGAAATAAATCACCCCACAGATTCTGATTCAAAATAACTGTATAGGATACCTGAACGAGGTTTCTGGCCCTATGAAAGACCATGCTGAAGAACCCACGTCTGACGAGTGACTCACTGGAATCAAACTCTGACTGTTCTCCTGATAAACTGTGGGTCCCTTCGACCAGTTACTTAATTTCTCTGTGCCTCAGTTTCCATTTCTTTAAAATGGGAATAATAATAGTATCTAAAAGCTGATGAGAGAATTACATGACATACTGTAAATCAGTGAATGTTTGGTATACAGTAGGCAGGCACAGCTTGGTTATATGAGGGTTTGTGGCAGGTGTAATAGAAAATGGGGTTAATAGAGTGATTGAGACTGTAGGTTCTTGAGGCCTCTGAGTTGAATATCAAATTAAAATGTATTAACTTTATCATATGTGGGATGTTAGGGCAGAGAGGTACCAGGTGAGTGAGAAAAGAAGAGGAAAATTAATCCAAGAGAGATCACCTAGCAGCACTATAAGTAATCTAAATGTGTGATAACCGGAGTGGTGGCAATATAAATAGAAAGTAAGGAAAAGAGACAGGGTTTCACCACGTTGCCCAGGCTGCTCTCAAACTCCTGAGCTCATGCGATCTGCCTGCCTCAGCCTCCCAAAGTACTGGGATTACAGGCAGAATGCCTGAATTTGAATCCTGTCTCTGCCCATCAGTCATTGTGTAAGCTTGGGCAAGGACTTAACCTCTCTGGATCAGTTTCCTTACTGGTAACATTAGAACAATAATGGTGCCTGTCATATAGAGCTGCACTTAAGTAATAAAACGATTTAACACACATAAAGCACTTAGAAAAGCTCCTGGCTCATGGTAAGCTCTAAATAAATAACTATTATGATTATGTAAAGTGGTTCTTACTGGAATTCCAGGTTCTAGTTATATTAAAGTTTGTATGCAAAATGGAACCCAAGTTCTTTTTCAAAATGAAATGTCTTTATCCTATGCAGAACCATGTTTCTAATGCCCTTAATATAGTACTTTTCAAGTTTAAAAGGAGGAAATAAGAAAAAAGTCCATATTTGATGGATGAAAATGCTTTTAGGGAAAAAAAAAACATTAAATGTGAATTACATAAATGTTCTCTATGTATTTATTTCACTTTCTGCTAGATTCTCAATCTAAAATCAATGTTAAGTAACAGGACTTAGATTGTCAAAATAATATACTATTTCGGAGGGGCATATGTTCTTAAAAGGCACGTAACAGAACATATAACACTTTCCTATGTGTGAAAAAGTTTCAATGAAATTTTATAAAACTATTCTGTAAATTATATTAAAGCCATAAAGTACATATAATCTTAAAAACGTGTTTTAATTTGTGCTAAACAATAGTTGTTACATGTTAGTTATATTTTAAGAACAGAATTAATAATCAATATGCCATGACCAAGCAGAGTTCATTCCAGGAATATAAGGATAGTTCAATATTAGAAAATCTATTAATATAACTTACCTTACCAGTATGTTTAAAAAGTAAACCAAATGATCATATAGATGCTATAAAGACATTTTCGGGCCAGGTGAGGTGGCACATGCCTGTAATCCCAGCACTCTGGGAGGCCCAGCTTGGCAGATCACTTGATCCCCAGGAGTTCAAGACCAGCCTGGGTAATGTGGCAAAGCCCCATATCTACAAAAAAATGCAAAAATGACCCAGGCGTGGTGGCACACACCTGTAGTCCCAGCTTGTGGGAGGCTGAGGTGGGAGCATCACTTGAGCTTAGGGGTGAACCAAGATCACACCACTATACTTACTCCAGCCTCAGCAACAGAATGAGAGTTTGTCTCAAAAAAAAAAGACATTTCTGAAAAATTCTACTTTTTATTTTAAAAAAACCCTACAAATGTTAGTAATGCTACTAGCAAACATATATTCTCACTATACTTTAGGAAATGGGTTAAGTATTTTATATTCATTATCTTATTAATTAACAATACCTTATGAGCTAGGCACTCTTACTACCACATTTTACGGATAATGAACTGAAGTTCAGACTAAATAACCCTTTCAAGGTCAAACAACTAGTTAGTAGTAAAGCCCCAATCTGAACTCAAAGCCATTGAACCTCAGATCTGTACACTTACAAATCAGAGAAAAAAAAAATAACAGGAAATTCACACAAGAAAATATAAATGGTCAACAATAATTAAAAGGGGCTATGCTTCACTCATAAATAAGGAAATGTCAACTGAAATATAACAGACCTAGCAAATTAACAGACATTTCAAAATTCTGTAATATCAAGTGTTTTACACTGTGTTAAACCTAAGATGGGAATACAAATCAGTATACTATTTTAGAGGGCAATTTGACAATGCCTATACAAATTTCATATGCTCAAATTTTTTTTTTTTCAGACGGAGTCTTGCTCTGTTGCCCAGGCTGGAGTGCAGTGGTGCAATCTCGACTCACTGCAAGCTCCGCCTCCTGGGTTCACGCCATTCTCCTGCCTCAGCCTCCCGAATAGCTGGGACCACAGGCAACCGCCACCACGTCCAGCTAATTTTTTGTATTTTTAGTCGAGATGGGGTTTCACCGTGTTAGCCAGGATGGTCTCAATCTCCTGACCTCGTGATCCCGCCCACCTCAGCCTCCCAAAGTGCTGGGATTACAGGTGTGAGCCACCGTGTCTGGCCCACATGCTCAAATTTCATGCTGCTTTGATTAAGCAATTCCACTTCTAAAAAATATATCCTGTAGATGTACTTAGAAAATTATGTAGCTATTTGCACCTAAAACCTAAATACCCTTGTTATATACATTTCAATACATACATATAATGGGACACTATTAAGAAGTATTAAGAAGCAAGAGGTGGCTGTAAGTCATTAAAAAGCAAGAGGTACCTTTAGAAGTAAGGTCATGGAAAATGGAACACAATACACCGTTAAGTGAAAAAGACAATGTTCAAAACATTGGACATAAGTTTAATTTCAACTAAATGTGTATGTGCATAAAAACACCCAAGAAAATACACAACAAACTAACAGATATGGCTATTTTTTAGGACTGGGACTGGGAACATTGCAGAGACAGAACCTTTTGTTTTCATTTTATACTCTTCTGTACTACTTGACTTTTTTACTATAAGCATTTATCAATTTTATAATAAAAGTGTTTAATGATGTAACATATATGTATATACTAATCACAACTATAAAAAAGATTGATTCATAAATATTACATTTTGGAAAAATTTTGATAATTGAACCTTACAGTGAGAAACATGACCTCATCATTAAAAAGGCCAAAAAAGTATTTTGACTTACTCCTGCTGAATATATGGAAGTTGGAGATGATTTCAAATTAAAACACAGAAAATTAGTACAATCATCACCTCCCACCCACCGCTCCATCCATGCCCACCTCCCTTGTACATTCCTCCCTCTCCTTAACTTCTTCCAAATCATCATAGAGTGTCTAACATTATTGCTTTTAGATGGCTGAGAAGACAGGTCTCATCCATTCTGAGTTACACAGAGACAAGCAGATCTTTTATTTTTCATAGGATCCATAATTACAAAGGAGAATGGTATTTAATAATCACAATTCTGTGAACCAAGCAAACATGACTTCCTCAGTTCTTAGCATCTCCCTTACTATAAATTAATCTTCTGTTTGATTGGCAAATATTTGAAAAGTATATAGACGGTAGTCATTGTAATAGGAGTTAAATTGATTTCCCCTTTATTAAGCGTTTTCCCCCCGATCCAGGGAGAAACAAAGAGCAATAATAAACTGGACTAAACTGTAAGCAAATCACTCCTAAAAATGTACTAGTTTCCTATTTGCATAAATGAATACTATGCTTTACATATTTCTAGATATATATCCACTAATTTGGTTGGCGACAAGATATTTTCAGATTTCTAGCTGAAAAGATAATATGATAACATTTAAATTTAGATCAAAACTAATCTGAATCACTCAAATTGACTGCTAAAAGCATTAAAATGTGAACTACTTTGTAATTTGGAGCACATAACTTTGAATGATGAATTGATTAAAATATAAAGAACAACTTTAAAATGTAAAAAACTTGTTACCAAAACAACAATAATTTAAATGCTTCACCTATAACAGTATGTATAGAAAAACAATGCTGGTACTACAAATTACCTAACAATTGCCTTTTCTCTGCTTTATTGGAATTTAGTGAAAAAAAATATTTAACATAATTTCAAGACTCAGGATAAAAAGAGTAACAGGAGAAAATAGAAGTGGTTTGATTTCATTTCCTGCAGAACAGCCAAAAACACTTGTATGATTTGGTCTCAGTAATCAAGAATGTGACAGTCCTATTAGTCTATAATGTCATTTAATAAAATAGTTAAAAACTAGGTTTGGCCAGGCATGGTGCCTCATGCCTGTAATCCCAGCACTTTGGGAGGCCGAGACGAGTGGATCACAAGGTCAGGAGTTCGAGACTAGCCTGGCCAATATGGTGAAACTTCATCTCTACTGAAAAGATAAAAATTAGCCAGGCATGGCTGCAGGCACCTGTAATCCCAGCTACTTGGGACACTGAGGCAGGACAGTTGCTTGAACCCAGGTGGCAGAGGTTGCAGTGAGCCAAGATCACACCACTGCACTCCAGCCTGGGTGACAGAGTGAGACTCCATCTCAAAACAACAACAACAACAACAAAAAATAGGTTTGACTCAGTATTAAGGAATAAATTAATAATAATAAAAATAAAAAGTAAACTATTTGGGCCTCAGTTTCCACACCTGTAAAATGGAGATAAGAAAACTCCCTTCAAATATTGCACTAGTGATTCTCATAGGTCATCTTGGGGAAAGCAAAGTTGAGAAACGGCACTTGGCACACAGTCAATCGTGCAGGTTACCTTCAAAACTTATAGCAACCTCTGCCTCAGAATCACTGTCATAGATGAGACACGCATCGCGACTCTCCTGCAGGTACAACCTCCATCTAAGACACTTCAGTCTCACCAACTATAAAGTCTAACACCAAGATCCCTTCTAAAAGAATCATTAGGCCAGGCACGGTGGCTCACAGCTGTAATCCCAACACTTTGGGAGACCAAGGCGGGTGGATTCTTTGAGCTCAGGAGTTCAAGACCAACCTCGACAACGTGGTCAAACTCAGTCTCTACCAAAAATACAAAGAAATACTAGCTGAGCTTGGTGGCATGCATCTGTGGTCCCAACTACTCAAGAGGCTGCAGAGGGAGGATCGCTCGAGCCTGGGAGGTGGAGGTTGCAGTGAGCCAACTGCACCGCTGCACTCCAGCCTGGGCAACAGAGCAAGACTCCATCTAAAAAATAAAAATAAAAATAATTTAACTAAAGGAAAATTTTAATTTCACTTAACTTCTAATTAATTGTCTATGTAATATAACATGAATGCTTATTTTTTAGTCAATAAAATATAATTCTGAATTACAAATGTCTTCATTATTCTAAGAAAAGCTTTCAATTCTAAGAAGCATATTTAAAATACATTAAATAGCTCTCTTCATATAAATGTACTTAATAAAAGCAAAGCAATTGAAACAAATGTTTCTAAGGACACAAATGGGGAGAATGATAAATATAAGCAAGTAAGAAGCAATATCATTTTTAAAGTAACATGAAAATAAAGTACATTATTTTCATGGTACAGAATTCAGAGGTAAATTGTAGGCAGTAATGTATCAACTTTATAAAAAGAAAACTGTCAGATCCACAAAATCTAAATAAAGTGAAAATACCAAATAGGTAACTTGAAAGTAGCAGTTTATTTTTAGAAAGCCACAAGAGTAGTTATGGCAAACTTAAGTTTTCCATTTCTACTGCAGATTACCACTCAGCAACCTGCTAAAACTCAGCCCATCTGGTAAGTTGTTGTTCAAAAATTGCCCTCACAACATAAAAGCCATGTATATTTGCTGTGTTTGCAGCCTATGTACTCTGTTAGGCAATGCACATATTAAAGTATCTATACCTGTTTTTAAAGGGGAGCTATAACTTGGAATTCTGTTTTAAAATATCTAAGGAGAAGGTCAGCTCTACCTTTTTTGATGGTCAATAAAGACAACATTTTGTAATTCCTTGAAACACGTCTAACAACACTATCATTTAAGCTGTTCAGTCTTTCAAATGAAAGTCCCTTTCTTTCCACTATTCTGAAAACAATATACTGTACCATTAATGTATATTTTAATTTTTTGTCAATTTTATGGTTCTGTTTCTGTAAAACAACCTTAAAATCAGTGTTCTCTGGTTTTAGTAACTCATGATAAAATGGAAAAACTAATTCAGGGAGGGGCAGGGAAGGGGAACACCCTGATTCTTATCGGTAAAGGGAAGATAAGACCTGAATATATATTTTGGTTTTTAGTTACAGTATTAATTTTTAAAATATTATAAAACATTATCAAATGATTAGCTAGTATAAAACATATTGCTGGGCTCTCAGAGATGAGACTTACAACCCAATGATCGTAACATTCTCTAGTAGTCAGCTCCGAAGAAGTAGCTGGTTCAAGATGCTGATGAGGTGGGGGTGGGGAGACTGCATTTGCACACACCTGTTTAAAATACCAGTTTAGATTTTTTAAAGGTGGATCAGTTTGTTTTCAAAACTATAGTCTACAAATACAGTTTATGATGAGAGACTGAAGTTGCTTTTCTGTTTTCATCTAAAAAGCTAAAGGATGTTACATTTCAGAGAAATCTTTGCTCTCCCCCACAAATAACAATACAATGTTAAGTTAATCCAAATTTGGGGGAGGGGAGTTAGTTGTAAGACATACACAAAATTATGCACTTTGGCCAATTAACATTAGATGTGATAAGTTACAGGAGGAAAGAAGACACACTAAAATTATGGTGTTTTTATCAAGTTAAAATTTGAAAAATCCAGTCTAATAATAAATAAAAGTTTATTTAGCACTCAAATGTGTCAGACACTATGCTAAAAGCTTTGCGTGTATTCTCTTCCAGAATAACCGCAACCCGGATTTACAGGTCATTTAGGTAAGTTGCCCAAGGTCACACAGCTAATAAATGATGGACCTAAGATCCTAAACTATATCTGCCTTCCCTGGGCCCAGCCCAGTGCCCAACATATTGTACGCCCTCGTTGAATATTTGACTGTTAAATTTAAAAACAGCTCCAAATCCAGCCTCTTTACTTCTACATCATATTGCCTTCTGTACCTAAGGTAAATATCAGAAGGTTACAGTGCTCTCACTGGGAAGCTGTCAGAGTTAGCCTTAAGGAAAGTTTAGTTAAACAAATATTTACAGTGAATAAATTATAACCTAAAACTATCAATCCAACTATGTCCTCTTTTCTCTGTCACCCTTGGTCATCCACAAGAAGAAAGACCCTCTGGACCACCATCTTTTCCCCAATTTCATCTCCCCACGCCTTAAGCTTCCCTAGACTGCAAGTACTTCAAGGGCACAGCATGTATACTGCTGTGCCTGGTGTAATCCCTGGCAATGGTAATTGCTCGTAAATATTTCCTCAAATGAAATGCTGCCCTGTGGCTTCCTTCTGTCCACTACTACCCTCCTTCCCAACACATTCCCCACACCCTCACATTCTTTTATAAAATATTACTGACTTTTCTATGCCTTGGTTGAAACTTGGTTCTTCTCCAAGAACACTCCTTCTCTTAGAGGGCACCACTCCCCGCACACAGTGGGATCTGAAAGATAGTGAGGGCACGCTGTGGCTCCCCACACTGACATCTGGACCACTCCATAGTGCTCCCACTGAAACCTCTGTGCTCCTCGGAGAGCCACGGCAAACAGATGCCACTTCCTGCCTGGTACCTGGCTCACAGTTTTCATTTCATTCCAACATGCCACCATCATCACAGACAGTCAATGTCCAAGTTGACAACCCATTTGAGAGCCCATCCTCAACTTACCTTGGCTTCCTTAAATCAAATAAAATGTCATTCAACCTGCCGTTTAGCAGTCTCACCCTGTAACTATATTCACACTGGTCCTTACCCCAGCACACGCTACCTCAGGAATCTCACACCGCTCTACACACATGCCTGGCAAAATCTTCCCATCCTCCTTGCATTCTCATTTCCTTACTTCGCATTCTATTTTTTCTGTGACCTCATCCGGAGTGCCCTTGTTTCTCAGTCCATTAATTATGAACCTCACTGTTTAGCATAGGGAAAAAGACATGTGAACAAGCAACTACAACATCAAACGATGTGTAATAGCAACAGTATAGGAAGGAAGGAAGGAAGGAAGGGAGGGAGGGAGGGGATGGCAGGGAATGTGATGAGCTACAGCAAGGCTAGACAAGAGAGCCCATGGTATGCTCCAAATATGAGCAGGCATATATTGGGGGAGAACGCAGGCACGCCATGGGCCTGGAGCAGGGTTGCCACACACCACCATTCGACAACTCTGATGGTACCATTCATTCATGCAGGTTGTCCTGACAAAATGCCAAGTTAGCAAAATAAGGTAAGTGCGTTAGTTTTTTAAAAAAAATAATCACTTCTTTTAGATAAATGTGCAATCTTCCTTTATAAAAGCTTTTTGTGAGAACTTTCATATCTCACATAGTGCACACCATGGTTGTATCACCTAAGCCATGGCAATCTGCAACAAGGTAAGTACAGAGAGTAAAAGAGTGTTTAGATACAATTATAGCAATTTGATATTGCTGTGGCAGTTTTATATTTCTCAAAAGTACTGGTCTGTAGTGCATTGGGAAAACAAAAACGAAAAACTGGTCCTTCACACAGAGTTGGTGAAGTAGTGACCTAAACTCTGCTTGTAATTAAAGAATGGTTGCACTATGTCTAAATGTCTATTCTAGCTACTCATACCTATTTTATAGATCTAACTCCCTGACCCACTTTCCCCAGCAGTGGCAGTGTTCCTGTAATTAAGGCACACAGGGTTTGGTGGGTTACACAATTCCCATGTATTATCTTCCAAGCCCTTCCACATCTACTGGCAAAACCACCAGTGTGAAGAGTCTGAGGACACTACAGGTGCGGAAGGATCCTCCCTTCCCACCATGCCCCCACCCGAACAGCTGCTTTCACTATCTTCCTTTCTCCTTTCTCTGGAGGGCTCTAAGAGAACTCTGAGAAAATGCAATTAAGTTCAAGAGATAATCTAATTTCTCATTAGCCTTGAGGTAGCTTATCAGCATTCCAGGGCCTAACAAAAAAGAATCTGAGACTCAACACTGCCACAGATTCCACTGGGCTCCAATTCCCAAGGTTGCTTAACAAGTATCAGCAAACAAGCACTGCTAGAGTGTGGAGCAGGAGGGGCAAGAGGCTGGAGATGAGCCAGGAACAGCACTTGCACTGTTCACTTGGATTATTCATAATGAATCACAGGGGAGAACCCATTTTATTATAATACTAGTGTGGGCACTGAGAGATAACAGATGCATGAAGTGACTTGAAGGCTCCCTAAATGGCTTCCATCCCACCCAAGGAACAAGCCTGGACAAAAGTCCCCAGGCCTGTGCCCTGGCATCTCAGAGAACCTCCTTAGGTCCCACCCTCCACCCTGTCTTCCCACCTCCCTTGCCCAGGGCTGACACCTATTGTTTCATCCTGTTGCCTCAGTCAAATTGTCTTTCTGACCCTTGATTTCAGCCTCACCTTGGATGTTATCCTTCTGACTAACTCTTCATGTCAAACTCTGCAGTCCTAAAGCCATTTCCTTTTTTTTTTTTTTTTTTTTTTTTTACATGGAGTACCACTGTGTCGCCCAGGCTTGGAGTGTACAGTGGTGCAATCTTGGCTCACCGCAACCTTTGCCTCCCTGGTTCAAGCGATTCCTCCACCTCGGCCTCTCAAGTAGCTCAGACTACAGGCAAGTGCCACCATATCCAACTAATTTTTATATTTTTAACAGAGACAAGGTTTTGTCATGTTGGCCAGGCTGGTCTTGAACTCCTGACCTCAGGTGATCCACCCACCTCGGCCTCCCAAAGTGCTGGGATTACCGGCGTGAGCCCCTGAGCCCAGCCTCAAGAATCTGTTTTTCATGGGTTATCTACTGTTTCATTACAACAATCATCTTGTGAGTTAGGTATTATCCCCATTTCATACCCAGAGAAACTAAGCCTTAGAAAGGTTACTAAGGATACACACACACACACACACACACACACACACACACACTTTTAATACGTAGATAGGTGAGCAGCAGAGCTAGTATTCCAACCCTGGTCTGATTCCAGAGCCTGTACAGCCTCTCCTGGCAAGGCAGACATTAACAATTTGAAGCAATGCTAAATTAAAGGATGAAAGGCCTTAAGTCCCTGCTGTCCATAGCCAATGGGCATGCACATATGGTATGCTCACTCCATACCATAGGTGCTTGATGGCAGAGGCAAGCTGCACAGCAACATACGGTGAAAATGGACTTTTTACAGTAATACTGAATAGAAATACCTAGAATATTCTCTCTCCTTATAGTCCTGGTAAAACGTTATAAATCTTAAAGACAGCACAAACAGTACCCTTTCTGTGAGGCAGGATCTGGAAGAACTGTATGTTTTCTCCTTTTCACTTTGAGGATATTACGGCATTTACGACACTATGAGTCATCATCAGCTTCCCTGCTAGACTGTGCACTTTGTAAGGACTGTATCTTATTCTTTGTGGCATCCCCAGCACTGTCCCTGACACACAAGAGGGACTTGGTAAATGTCTGCTGAATAAACTAGTACATTAATTAAAGTAGTATTCTCCCAATATGCATTCCCAAGTATTGGTGATTACCAGGCTTACTAAAAAGGAAACTAATTTCAAAAAACAAAATATGAATGTAACTATAATTATACCAGAAAACTGGTTTGACAATATAGAAATGACCTCTGGAAAAAAATAATTTGGGGGTTAAAAGCTGTTATCGTCAAATAACCTTAAAGTAGAAACAATGAACACCAAGGCTACAAAATATTTCCCAAACAAAACAAAAGGAAGCATATGTTCCATGAATCAAGGAAGCATATGTTCCTTGAATCAGATTCAAGACAAGATCTGAACTTCTGCTATTTCACTAATTTATTGGGAACTAATCATTTCTGTTCAGGGTGATTTCACTGAGATTTGTAATATCACATTTTATACAGTAGGCGAGACTGAAATTTAAAGATTAATTTCACCTGTGGATTATTCTACATCATAGTTTAGAAAAAACTATAAAATTTTAGCTCTGTTAAAAATATACTATAAAATTCAATGTTCATACTATGGCAAAAAATTAAACAGTGGTTAATTATATAAGAAAAGAAAATCTTTCTATTATAAGAAATAATTACTTATTAGAACAAGTAATGCTCAACAGTAGTCCTTGAAAGCATAGTAAATGTCAATGCAAAGATTTCATGGATGTCGGTGGGGCATACAGACCAAACAACAGCTGTGCTAATGCCATCTATGAATGCATAACAGGCGGTATAGGGTACTGCCTTATGGTTAGGAATAACCTTCAAAACTCTGAAAAAGCAAATTTCAAAAACTTCAGGGAGTCAATTTATGAAAGGCAAGAAAAACTGAGTCATGACAATTAAATGTAATTTTAAAAATCCTTGAATTAGCTAGAATTTAAAAGAGAGGGAAAAAAAACCATGATAGGACAACAGAGAAAATCTGACTCTAAACTCTGTATGAGATAATAGTATTGTATCCAAGGTTAAATTTCTTCAGTGTTATATTAACTAGAAGAATGTCCTTTTTCTTAGGAGATACAGGCTGAAGTATTTAGGATTCCTAAAAGTTTCAATAAAAAATAAAAGACTGCGTGCCCATGTAAAGATGGAGGGGAGACAGCATGCAAATGAGGCAAAATATCAGCAACTGGAGAGCCTAGATAAAGGTGCTCACTGAACTCTTTAAACTGTTCTAGAAGGGTAACTTTTTCAAAACAGTATCTTACGATTAAAAAAAAATTCAGAGTTCCAACCTCATGATGCAAGGCATTGTCTCAAGATTAACTGGACATTTCTAGCCCCTCCCCAGTTCAGAGACAAAACCACAGAGGAAAACCATTACATTTTTTTTAAAAACCTATAATGTGTAAACAATAAAAAAGATGCCCATATTAAAGGATTACTATTAAACAGTGTTATGACTCTCTAAGGCTTTATTCTGACAGGCTAAGGCAAAAAGCTGAGGGGTTTATTGCTTTGTTTTAAACCATGTTCATAAGAAGAGGGCTGACAGCTAACCTTTTGAAAAGCCTAGACTCTCTGTTGGGGGCTTTATTAAAATCACCCAACACCTATAGTCACAGCACTTTCGGAGGCTGAGGCAGGTGGATCACTTGAGCTCAAGAGTTCAAGACCAGCCTGGGCAACATGGCGAAACCCTATCTCTATAAAACATACAAAAATTAGCTAGGCATGGTGGCACGCACCTGTTCTCCCAGTTACTAGGGAGGCTGAGGTGGGAGGATCACTTCAGCCTGGGAGGTGGAGGCTGCAGTGAGCCAAGATCATGCCACTGCACTACAGCCTGGGTGACAGAGTGAAATCCTGTCAAAAAAAAAAAAAAAAAAATTGCGAGGTATGGTGGCTCACGCCTGTAATCCCAGCACTTTGGGAGGCCAAGGTGGGTGGATCACAAGGTCAGGAGGCTGAGATCATTCTGGCCAACGTGGTGAAACCCTGTCTGTACTAAAATACAAAACATTAGCCAGGAGTGGTGGTGTTCACATGTAGTCCCAGCTACTCAGGAGACTGAGGCAGAAGAATCGCTTGAACCCGGGAGGCAGAGGTTACAGTGAGCAAAGATCATGCCATTGCACTCCAGCCTGGCGACAGAGTGAGACTCCATTTCAAAAAAAAAAATTAAAAATTAAAAAATAATAAAAATCATCCAATTAAACCCTCACAAGTTTGAATATAGCTGTTAAGATCCCCAAGCTGAAAGAAATGAAAATAAATAAAATTAAACTCAAAGAAGTAAACAACTTACATGCAAATTCACAGAGAAAATGGGAAAACTCTAGTCACTACAACTTCAAACCCTAGGATCTTTCCCATATATTAGGTGATCAGTGAAGCAACAGGATTATTTCTTGATTAAAGCTTTACTCTTAAAATATTTACTGAGTTACTACTTCTACTACCACCACTAAATTTTTATTTGTTTATTTACTTTAAATGGAGTCTCCCCCTTTGTCACCCAGGCTGGAGTACAGTGGCGCAATCGCAGCTCACTGCAACCTCTGTCTCCCAGGTTCAAGCGAATCTCGCACCGCGATTCTTGGCAAGTAGCTGGATTACAGGCGCCCTCCACCAAGCCCAGCTAATTTTTGTATTTTTAGTAGAGACAGGGTTTTACCATGTTGGCCAGGCTGGTGTGGAACTCCCAATCTCAGGTGATCCACCTGCCTCAGCCTCCCAAAGTGGCAAAATTACAGGTGTGAACCACAGTGCCCAGCCACCGCCACTAATTTTTAATACTCACAACAACAAATGATATATTATTTCAATTTTCCACCAAAAATAATCATCTTCCAAAAAACAAAAAGCCCATATTGTAAAATGGATTATGTGGCCAGGCGCAGTGGCTCACACCTACAATCCCAGCACTTTGGGAGGCCAAGGCAGGTGGATCACCTGAGGTCAGGAGTTCAAGACCAGCGTGGCCAACACGGTAAAACCTTGTCCCTATTAAAAATACAAAAATTAGCCAGGCATGGTGGCGTACGCCTGTAGTCCCAGCTACTTGAGAGAATCACTTGAACTTGGGAGGGCGGAGGTTGCAGTGAACCAAGATCATGCCACTGCACTCCAGCCTGGGCAACAGAGCAAGACTCCATCTCAAAAACAAATAAAATAAAATGGATTATGGATAATGATTTATCTGTTATTTTATATTATTTTTTGAGACAGGGTCTCACTCTGTCGCCCACGTTGGAGTGGCACAATCTCAGCTCAGTGTAACCTCCACCTCCAGGCTTCAAGTGAATCTCCTGCCTCAGCCTCCCAAGTAACTGGGACTATAGGCAAACACCACCACACCCGACTAATTTTTGTATTTTTTGGTAAAGAAGGGGTTTCACCAAGTTGGCCAGGCTGGTCTCGAACTCCTGACCTCTAGTGATCCGCCCACCATGGCCTCCCAAAGTGCTGGGATTACAGGTGTGAGCCACCACAACAGGCCTCTCTGTATTAAGGATGTACTGATAAGAAGGGATATTAAGAGCTGAAGAGCATTTTAAGAGACCAAAAGCAGTATTTCTTTTCTTTTGTTTAAAAATGCGACTATGAGGTACTGTTTAAAAATAAGGTTATGGGGTGCTGTCAGGATGATATCAGAGATATATCTGGAATTCAGAAGAAATCTGACAGTTTTTCATCATGTTTTGTGGAACTTACCCAATCTAATCAGTAAAGTTGGGTCCTATTCTTCTGGTGCCCATCTATGCTTCTCTCCATTAGTCATGTCTTTACATGCCTTGCACTCCTGTACCAAGTAGGATGCTGGCTTATACAACCCTGAAGCCTCTACAAACTCTTAAGATACTAGGAATTCTGTTTGAAAATACTGAGTGAAACTGATTCCTTTCACTTACAATAATAAAAACTGACAGGTTTGTGGGCCAGCACTGAACACATGAAGAAGACAAGAGACTATAGCACAAATAGTGTTCTTAAAAGTGTAACAATAATCCTAAAGAATGTATCTGTTAAGCATAAACATTCCTCTCATCTTCACAACAAAAGAAAAAGGTATACGAAGGGGAAATGTTTTGTTTAAATTATTCAGGTTTGAAATATTTATGTTTGATAAATGCAGTATGAATATCAAAAGCCAAAAACTCAAAGATATAGGAAAGTCAGTTAATGAGTTATTAATTATAATTCAAAGTAATTTTTTCTTTTGAATCAATAATGACTGAACACCTAGCACTACACATTTGGTATTTTTGTTGTAATATATATATAGCATTTACTGTTGTAACTTTAATTTAAAAATAGATGAATAAGAAACAAACTCTTACATCGTACAGACGTCTGGTTGATTTTACCTGACTTACTTTCTTCCCCTAAATTACCATTCTTACATTAAAGTTCTATGGGTTATGAAAAGAAAAAGTATCTCTGAAATAAAACTCAGTCAGAAAAGGTATCATAAGAAATCTTTTGAATTATCAAATACTATTGACTGCATTTTGAGAAGATACTCATTTCTTTTTCATTTTCAGGAAATGTTACTTTTAAAAAAAGTGCATCTCTACTACTAAACCTCATATTAGCCACTAAATTAAATTAACAAAAAAACTGTAGCATTTCCTCCTCAGGATGTCTTAAGACTGTTTCTATATTCTTTGCCAAAAAAGTTTTAGACAAACTTTTACAAGACATAAAGTCTCAAATAAAATACAGACAAGTAGATGATTAAATAAATCCTCTTCCCTTTTTTCTTATACCATTGCTTTTTTAATCCAAAGTATTAAATAATTTTATTTTCCTTGCCTGAAAGACTAAAACTGTATATAAAATGCTGAGTAAAGTGCCTGATCCATCACTGGTACTCCATAAGTTAGTTCTCTTTTCTAATAATTAATGTCAAGATTCATTCTCCTAATGGTTTCCAGCATATTATATTATTGGGATAACAATTTTACTCCTTTTAAGGCTTACTGCTATATATAGCGTGACTCCGGAACTTGGTATCATCTTATTTATACCAAATTGTTTCCTGTTGTTTTCACTGACATTTCTTGTTACCTGTCATTCTGGGAATAAATGCAACATTTGATTTTAATGTGTATTTGTTTGTGGCATTACATCATCTCTACATTTCTGGCCAAGTCTTGCTAAAACGCATGGACACACATGGGGGTGGGGTATAAAATAATGGCATTTCAAAACTAACCTATACCCTGGAGCCCCTGATCTATCAATTAATTTCTTTTTGAGATGGAGTCTCGCCCTGTCGCCCAGGTAGGGGTGCAGTGGCACGATCTTGGCTCACTGCAAGCTCTGCCTCCCAGGTTCATGCCATTCTCCTGCCTCAGCCTCCTGAGTAGCTGGGAGTACAGGAGCCTGCCACCACGCCCAGCTAATCTTGGTTTTGTATTTTTAGTAGACATGGGGTTTCACCATGTTAGCCAAGATGGTCTCAATCTCCTGACCTCGTGATCCGCCCTCCTCGGCCTCCCAAAGTGCTGGGATTATAGGCGTGAGTCGCAGCGCCTGGCCAATGATACGCATATTGTACAACAAATACTAATGGAACATGCCCAGAAATAAATGTCACTTGTCATAAGGTTTGAGACATTTATTTTGAGGTAGAAAGGGTGATTATTTATTCTATGACTCTTAGCTGTGTTTCTATTGAAAGAATTTCACCTCATGAAGACAAGGCATCAGAATACTGATTCTCTCTTCTTCCTCCCTTGTTCCCACCACTGCTCATAAAGAACCACTACACTAGAATATGATCACACTTGATAGTTCTTCTTTGGGATAAAATTTGATGCCTTTCTGACATAAACATAACCTCTCATTCCACAAAAGGCATTACAATCTACAGTTGTGTTCAACATTTAAAATAAATATGCCTTGAGATGACAAAAAACTCAGAACGATAAAGCAGATGTTATTCCAATGTAGCACATTATCCTTATAGACCTGTTCACTATATAACAAGAGTAAATTATACCAGTAACTGCCGACAAATCAAAAATAAAATTCAACATTAAAATGTCTTTAATATTATAGCACAGGTATAAATAAGGTAATATTGTGAAGTAAATGACTCATTTGTATTATATAAACTCCAAAGATGATCTGTGTGAAATGTTTATCTTAGGTTTAACAAAAAATTTCCAGGTATACTTAAAGAGTAATTTTTTCAAATCAAATATTACCCTCACTTCATCTGTCCTCTTATTCAGAGAAGATATTCCATATGGTGATTTTTCTAAATAACAGTTTATCTCAATGCCCAAACTCATTTTACTTAAGCCATTTTGGATAGAAGTGGTCTTAATTCTGTCTCATACCTCCCCAGCAGTTTAAATAGTACACAGTATACTGAACCTAATGTAAGCCCTTGTTAATGGCTAAGGCTTATCAAGTTGACTACATTAGGGCACTGTGGTATATTTAAACCAGCAATAGCCTCAGGGGCACAAACAAACATGAAGCAATTTGCTCCTATTCTAAATGGCCCCATAACGACATGTTCTTATATCTGCATTTTAAGAGTTCTCCTGTCCCTTATTAAAAACCCTCTTATAAAAACAAACCAACAAACAAAAAAACAAACACTCATCACTGTTTCTAAGGTGTCCTTTACTCATCTGCTAAATCACTGCTTCTAGATTATGGCTGGTAAATCACACAATTATGCAGGTAGTAATTCTATCAAGAGCAAGAATAACACCCTAGGCTGACAGTCTCCATTTAAAAAGGCCCACCAGTTTAGTACACAGTGTGACTTCCAGTGTAGCCACTCAGAGGGCATTTTCAATTGCTTCCTAGATAGTGATTATACCAGATAGTTGTGTTTTCTGGGGAAAATAACTGACAAATAAAGGTTTACTATACAGCAATTATTCTTTGTATCTTCTTGTCCAATATTATCTTTTTAAAATGTCACCATTAGTAAACAAAATCTATAATATAATCAGACTTACCTGAGGCACGCCTTGTGAATCGGTTTATTACTGGAGCTGAAAGAAAAAGCAGAATAATATGATTAGAATAAAAGTCTAATTTTCCCTGAAAAGGCTCAAATTGGTAAATGATCTTATAATTTAACTAAAGAAAAAGATGAATAAATAAGAGGAAACACTATAAATATACAAAAATATTGAAATTCATTAATAATCAAATAAATATAAATTGAAATCAATATTTAACCTATTAAATTAGCACTTTAAAAGAAAAATCCCTAGTTATAGACAGCTAAAATTACTTACGTGGGGACCATATAAAGAGATACAATACCTTTAAAAAACAATTTGGCAATTACATCAAGTACTATAAAAGATTTGTGTCACTTAATAGGGTAAATCTACTAGAGATTTAACCTGAAGTACTACTACTAGTGAAGGAAAGAGCAATGTATGAATAAATCTATTCAGCAGCATCATTTTTTAAATGATAAAATTACAAAACACAACTGAAATTGCTCATGTATGTTGAAATCATCTTTAGCTGAAGGATAGTATATCCTTGAAAGTCTCAGATTTATAGTTCTGACGATTTTTGTGCAATCCAAATGTTCATAACACGCAAATCTGTCCACTGAAGGCTGCAGTCTCAGGCTGGTGTGCGCACCACTCAGCTGGCAAGCCTACCAACTGCCCACTCCTCCGACTCAACTCAGCTCTGTTTCTTCTTGGTTTTGATGACATAGTTATCTCAAGAACCGAGGTTTTTAAAAACATTTCTTTCTCAAGAGAAGCAGGTACATTTCTGGTTCATTTTATATAAAGGAAGGACATAATGTACTATGCAGTATATTTTGGTAACAGAATGTCATAAGTCTACTTCAATACTTTTAGAAGAGTAATTATGAAATTTGTTTACACTATGGAAACATTAGGTCAAGTAAAAAAAGACAAAATTTTTATCAGCAGTATGATTGCACTGCATGAAAAATATGTATGCACAGGAACAAGTACTATAATAAAACTATGTCAGATGTGTAGTGCATTAATCCTGACAATCATGCTATCAAATATCAGCATCTTTGGTCAGGTGCGGTGGCTCAGGTCTGTAATCCCAACACTTTGGGAGGTCGAGGTGAGCAGATCACCTGAGGTCAGGAGTTTGAGACCAGCCTGGCCAACATGGGGAAACTCCATTTCTACTAAAAACTACAAAAATTAGCCCGGCATGGTGGCAGGTGCCTGTAATCCCAGCTACTTGGGAGGCTGGGGCAGGAGAATCACTTGAACCCGGGAGGCAGAGGTTGCAGTGAGCCGAGATCGCGCCACTACACTCCAGGCTGGCTGACACAATGAAACTCAGTTGCCAAAAAAAAAAAAAAAAAAAAAAATCTGCATCTTCATACAACTGATGACTACATTTTACAGTAAGTCTCAGAGAAATCTATTAATTTGTTTTAGATCACACAGTCACTCTGCATCAGAGCCGGAGAATCTGAATTTACGAGTATCTTGCATCAAAACGCTGCCTCAGAGAGAACAGAAAATGAAAATACAGATTCCTGAAATCATACAGTAAGAGGTGAATATTATCTTCCTTTGTGATCTTCATTACAATTAAAGATTAACTTTGTGAAATTCATAAACCCAATTATCAAGATATTATCATTTATAACAAAATTACATCCTCCAAAGTGACTGAAAGACATACAATATTTACTATTTATATACCACAATACTTCAGTCATATATTTGCACAGTCACAAATCACTTACATTAAAAACTTGCATCAGGTAAATTGTGTTGTGTATATCTTACTACACATATACACAAAGGCCCATCAGTTTTCAAACCCCTTTTTTGCAACGATTAAAGTTAGTCTAAAGAGTGCCTCCCCAGCAAGCTACAAGGACAGTGAACAGAAACAAAATGTAAAAAAATGCAACCACAGGAATGCAGAACAGAGAGTGCAAGCAGATACAGGCAAGATAAAGGTTTAAAAATTTCTCTTAGCCTTGGGGCAAAAATACAGTAGACATTCTCTGCCCCCCTGCCCCCTCCAGCCTCTCTAGATGATGAAGTCACAAGACTATAGGCTCCTGGTTTGAAAGGTCGAGAAGTCTTTGTTTTCCTGGGGTCCTTAGGTTTCTGTGTCTTTCTGAAGTGTTTAAGGCAGAGGTTTTCCACAAAGGTGGCATCGCTATCTAGAAGATGTTTTCTAAATTTGTGGGGGCAATTTTGATTGTCACAGTAATTCAGAGGACACCCTTCCTTGGCTTTTGTCAGGCAAACTCCACAACAATCCTGCACAACAAAGAACTGTCCTGCATCCTACAACTTTTGTCCTGCATGACTTTTAAAACATCCCACTGGGCATTCACATTGGCAAAAAAAAAAAAAAAGTCCATTTATAACCATCTGGGCCTAAATCCTAATACAGCTCTTTATATACACATGACTCATTTATGCAGCTTTAATATACATCAAATTTTCTACAACACAATGACAACATAAATCAAATTTGGGTTTTTTTGTGTGTTTTGTTTCTTGCTTTGTTTGGAATTTTACTAATAGATGTTCACCATTTCAGAAAACCATGTGACTACTACAGTGCTCCTTATGGTATTTGGATTGCTAGTACAATGCTTTTTCATCAGACTCCGTTTGCAGCTTTTATAGAGCCTCTACATCTAGGTGGGACAATCTAACGGCATTGTCTTCTTGAGTACATGTCGAAGCACATACCTACTGAAATACATTTTACTTGCTATAAATTATCTTACTTTATTTCTCCTTGATATTTTTGCTAGACATTCTGTCAATTTCTAAATTGCGGGTAGACAGGTCTATGATTTTCATTTCCCGACAGTTAATGGGGCATGGGATTGGACAGTTAAGAAAATGGGTGCACCGAGCAAGTGGTATGCAGTAGTTAAGGTAAACACTGGGTTTTGAGAACAATCATCAAAAATCCAATCTCTTATACCCATAGCCCTCCTTTCCACTTGCAGGGATGAAACACAAATGTTTCCTGTACAAACTTTCAGCAAGTTAACGGTCACCTTCACCATTTTTCCAAGTTTTTTAGTCTAATTACCAAAATAGAGAAGGCTGGGAATCAGGGTGGAGGCTTTGCTGGAAAAAAAGAAAGGTGCATCCGGCCAAGCTATGCCTGGTCTTCTCTCTCAGGAACCTAAGTCAGGGAAGGTGAGCAGGAAGGTGAGGATGGGCACCGCCAACATTCCGACCTTCCACATCACTGGCAGGGAGGGGGTGAGGCGTGGGGTATGGACAGACCACCCAACTGGCAGACAGGAGCCTTGGGCTCTAATACTGGCCACACCACCTTCTGATGGCATAGATGAACCATATAACCTTGACTTAAATTTTCAACTTGTGATATATGGAAGCAAGATCTGCCCTCCTTCTTTCAGGCGGTTTTTCTGAAGAAAAAAACCTGGCCAGGCGTGGTGGCCCACGCCTGTAATCCCAGCACTTAGGGACGCCGAGGTGGGCAGATCACCTGAGGTCAGGAGTTCAAGACCAGCCGGGCCAACATGGAGAGACTCCATCTCTATCCTAAAACTTTTTTTAAAAAATTAGCCGGGCATAGTGGTGGGCACCTGTAATCCCAGCTGCTCAGGAGGCTGAGGCAAAAGAATTGCTTGAACCCAGGAGTCGAAAGTTGCAGTGAGTGGAGATCGCACCACTGCACTCCAGCCTGGGCAACAGAGCAGGACTCCGTCTCAAAAACAAAAAAACATAAACATCTTTGGAGGTACCTGTCAATTATAAATTCCTATTCAAATGTAAGAGACTGACGCTTATTTAGTGTAAACTAATATTACCACTTTTTAAATATATAAAATAAACAGCAATACAAATTTCCAAAAAATGTTAACAGATGAAGGTGTTTTAAAATGTGACAAGTCAAATTAAATTTTCTCGGATTTTTGGTTTTTACCTTTAGATTTCCTTATTCTGCGGATATTCGGTGAATACACACACACACACACAGACACACACACACACCCACACACACACCCACACAGAAAGAGAGAAAACTAGAGACTAGGATAGAAGGAAAAAAATAGGAAATATATTACATGCCTGGAGAAATAAACAATATGATTTAAGAGCAGAGTAAAATCCTAGCATTTCTAAGAGAATATAACCTAAGATCTTAGTGAATCCCCAAGGAAAAAAGACACAAATATTTATATAAGGTTTGACTTTCTCCCCAACACTACTGCAGTGGAACACTGAGTCCTATGTTCCTATGAATATCTTTGTGCTTGTATAACCAGAGATCTCTTCAGTTGCCAAACTATATTCCACTAGATTCGTTTAGTTCCTATGCTCCCAAGAGACCTAGAAGTGTAACTGATTCAAGTCTTCTTTAATCCTTCAGTGTCCTTACAAGCAAAATCCTCCACTACTTTGGATAAACTGAAGGAGTCTCTCTATCTCAGCAGTGAAAACAGGCCAGCAGGAACTGCTTATCTGCTCACCTCTTCATGCCCAAAACCTATCACAGTGCCTGGTAGATAAAGGTGCTGAGTAAATAGCTGCAGAATGCATCAATAAACTCTGCAAGGAAGCAGAGCAAGTCTCCCTGTCCCCACTAATTTTGTTGCTGTATTGAGTGTGGATGCTAGGCACTGGAATTGTAACAGAGTCCCTGCCCTTGAAGAACTTATTAAGTCTAGTTGTATTTTCAAATACAATGGCTTCAAAGACTTATACCCTGCAACTAGATACCTAATTTAGAAAAATGTAGGCGAATGAGAAATCCAGTAGAAGACTAAAAAACCTAAGATAATCTATGAAACTAAAAGTCAAGTTTATAGCAGTACACACAGTTTGCATCTCTGAGCATACTGCTGGGAGAGAAACTCCAAGTTAAAGAAACAAGAGCCCTGAGAGCTGTGATCTGCAGTCATAAACACACATACACACACACACACACCCCGAGCAAACAAAAATAAAAAACAAACTACAAACTACCCTATCTACACTGTAGCTGCATTAGTTAAATTAGCCTTTTGCAGAAAAGTGTTCATATACCCTAAGTGAAATATACACAATAATCTTGGATTCAGCTGAATAATTTTAGCATCCTTATCCTCCCATTAATCACCTTTTCTAGCAATAAACACTTCCTGAATCTGTTAACTGCCTAAATAAAATATTCTAGAAACTGTGTAAATCGAAACCATGTAAGGTAATTATTTTTGAGTGAGTAAATATTTAGTGCAGAATAAATTAATTTCTCTTATGCCTGTGCTTCAAAAATTAAAGTAAAATAAGGCTCACCCTTGAGCCGAGGAATAATTAACTTTTTTAAAAGGTCAACAGCAAACAGGCAAATAAACAACGAAACTTGAAAATTTTTCTAATTAACCTAACACACACAACTTGCAAACTTTTAATACGTACATAATTTCTGGTATTGAAAATGACCACTTATTTTCTATATTTTTGTTAAAAGGTGCTGAACCTTGACCACAATTGCTAATACTCAGAGATACTTTACTCGTCACTGTCTTGTAAGCCCTTGAAATACTATGTATTTCTAGATACACAGTGTCTAGGAATTTGTTGAGATTCAGCCTGTGGAGGGGCTCAAAGGTACAAGAACAGAATAATAATTAGCAGGTACCCTCCAAGGCTTCATGGTCTTGGTCTCAACGAGACACAGATTATGAACCATGTACCTCAAGGCACTTCTTATGAGACATAATGGGAGCTGTCTGAGAAGCCAGCATTTGGGAGATCACTTTTCTTCTTCCTTTTTGATTATACAGCAAGAAATACAGAGATCAGGCGTCCAACCCACTCAGACACATGGATTATGGCTGGAGGTGGGGCAGAGTAAGACGAAATATAGATGCTTTTACAAAGTGCCCATTTCAAAGACTTTCTTTGTATTTATTAACCAAATTCCTCAAAACAAAACTGACATTTTAGAATATGAAGGTAACAAAATAAAATGATTACATAAAAAAAAAACATATTTTTGCTTGTGAATGAACATGAGTCTCCACTTCTTAATTCATCAGGATTTTACCAACAATGCCCCCTTAGGAAAAGAGAGAAAAATACAGTTCAGTCAGAAGAGTCCTAAAAATGACTAAGTTTTTATAAAGCTACACAAAGTTGAGGCAGTAACAATGTCAAGAAAAAGGTTCCCAAATACTTTCAGGGTTTTAAATGTGGGCTCAGAGTTAAGTAGAAAGGGGTGGGAAAAGCCACTGTCAAGACGATGTAAACTCACTCTCTGCTTCTCCATACACAAAACTGTCTCTTGTAAGTCTGTATGGTCAGATTCACGTAAAGAGCAGATCTATGGAGACCAGTGTTCTGCTTGTAAGAGTAAACAATCCAAGCTAGACTAAGAATACCAGAAAAGCTGGAAGCTGCAAATTGCTACAGGTCTATAAAGTCACAACAAAACAGCTCTAGAGAACAGTAATTTGGGAGAAACAAAAGGGAAAGGCAGGAGGGGAGGCTTTGAAATGAAGAGCAACTGAGAGAACAATCAGGGATGTGACTAAGGTTGGCCTACTAATAAGAGTACAGTTACAGAAAATACCCGTATTAGGAGCCTTCCCCATACACTTTCCAGAATGAAGATATTCTTGCCATTCCAGTCTCAGCTCAAATGACCCCCTCTCAGGAAGCTTTTCCCTGAACACCCAGTTTAAAGTTGCCCCCTCTTGTTCCTTTCAATCGTACCATCCTGTTTCCTTTTCTCTAGAGCTGGCTAAAGATGCCTACCGTTTCATGTTTATTGTCTGTCTCCTCCCTTGCTACATTATAAGCTTCATGAGGGCAGGGTCTTTCCTTGTTTGTCTGCTTCATTACTATATCCAAGGCTTAGAACACTGCTGGCTACAATATACATTAGGTTCAAAAATGCTGAAGAAATAGTGCTAATGAAAAATAATACAATAGGGGTGGCTCCCTGACACCTAAAGATTATTTGGCCAAGCACGGTGGCTCATGCCTATAATCCCGGCACTTTGGGAGGCCCAAGTGGGTGGATCACATGAGGCCAGGAGTTCAAGACCAGCCTGGCCAACATGGTAAAACCCATCTCTACTAAAAATACAAAAATTAGCCAGGCATGGTGGTACACACCTGTAGTCCCAGCTACTTGGGAGGTTGAGGCATGAGAATCGCTCAAATGTGGAGGCAGAGGTTGCAGTGAGCTGAGATTGTACCACTGCCCTCCAGCCTTGGTGACAGAGCGAGACACCGTCTCAAAAAAAAAAAAAAGCAAATGTTATGTATACAAGTATTAAGTTTCCGAAAACCATAAATTAAAATATAGTATATAGTATTGGCTAAAACCACAAAATAGACTTCAAAACACTAGAGCTTGACTAGTCTTTGGCTTTTTTTCAAGTAGTATTATTAAAAGCAGTACCACTTACGCCCCACAATTATGAAAATGTAACCTGGTTTTAGTCTCTAACAAGAATAATGAAAGATTTCATAAGATAACCAGAGCAGAAGGCAATGGCATTTCTCAATTAAAATGTGAAAAAAAAAAAGGATTTCAAGAGCATCCATATTTCCAATTTAAAAAAAGAGGTGAAATTCACATACAATAAAATGTACAATTCAATTAGTTTTGATAAACATATACATCCACAACTAACACTTCAATCAAGATATAAAACATTTTCAACACCTTGGATAGTTTCCATGAGGCCTCTTACAGACAATTCCCACAATCTCATAGGCAACCACTTGTTAGGATTTCTACCACTGTAGTTTAGCTTTGCCTGTCTTTGAACTTCATGTAAACATAAGATTAATTCCTGCTGTTCTTTTTTAATGAGTAGTAGTATTCCCTTATATGACTATACCATTATATATATATATATATATATCTCCATTCTCCTGTTGACGGACATTTCAGTTTCCAGTTGGAGCTATTTTGAATAAAGCTTGTATAAATATTCTTTAATATTCTTCTAAATATTCAACTCTTTGTTGGTAATATTCATGGAAAAAATCTTCCAGTCTTGTGACTGTCTTTTCATTTTGTTTACAATAACTTTGGTTGAGTAAAAGCATATGTTTACAAGCATTTTGTAAATGTTAATTTATTTCTCTTAAATACCTAGGAGGAGGATTGCTTGGTCATAGGTGGGTGAATGCTTAACTTTATAATATGCCCACAGTGTTCCTAAGTGTTTATATTACTTTATGACCTCAAGGTCATATATGAGTTCCAGCCAACATAAGGTATGTCTTATTTTAGCCATTCTTGTGTGTGTTTAATGGTGTCTTACAGTGGTTTTAATTTTTACTATCCTGATAACTAAAAATACTGAGCACATTCCATGTGCTTATTGGCCATTCTTATGTCTTGTTTTTTTTCCCAAGACAGAGTCTCGCTCTGTAGCCCATGCTGGAGTGCGGTGGCACAGTCTTGGTTCACTGCAACCTTCGCCATCCCAGTTCAAGCGATTCTCTGCCTCAGCCTCCCATGTAGCTGGGATTAAAGGCACGTGCCACCACTAATTTCTTGTTTTTAGTGGAGACGGGGTTTCATCATGTTGGCCAGGCTACTCTGAAACTGTTGACCTCAAATATCTGCCTGCCTAGGCCTCCCAAAGTGCTGGGATTACAGGCATGAGCCACCGCTCCCAGCCACTGTTAGGTCTTCTTTATTGACGTGTTCAAGTCTTTGCTCAGTTCGATTAGGGTCTTTTTATAAGTGAGCTTTACCAGTTCCTGCTATATATTCTCAGCAATAACAAATTAAAATGCATAAATTTTTAAAATCCTAGTTGTGATAAACTACATAGGAATAAAACTAAGACAGGAAAATTCTTATGGAGAAAATTAAAAACATTATTCATGAATATGAAAGGAAGACTGAATAAAGGGAGACACATTATGTTCATGGATAGGAAGACTCAGTATCATTAAAATGTCTGTCATCTCCAACTTTGTTTATAAATTCAAGCAATTCCAATAAAACTACCAATAAAGATTTTCTACAAAACTGAAGAAGCATATCGTAAAAGTCTCATGGAATAACTACAAATAGTTAAATCATTTTAAAGCAAAAAAAGTGAGAGTTACCATACCATATATCAAGACCATTTTAAAGTCACATTAAGAGAAAGAGACATTGATGAAAGGACAGACAAACCCAACAGAACAGAACAGAAGCTTGAAGTACATTCACATGAATGTGGAAATTTGTATACTCACATATAAATGGAAATTTAACATTTAAAAATCAGTGGGGGTAAAAAATGAGTCAATCCATAATAATGAAATGAGATTCCCTAATTCATACCGTATATAAGAAACACATTATAGATTAATTAAAGTCTTAAAGATGAAACTCAAGACTTACAAATTTTTACAGGAAAATAAAGAGATTATCTTTTTAATTTGGATTAGTGATGAAATCCTTAAACAAGGCAAAAAAATCACAAGCAAAAGGAATGATTAACATTAGCCTACATTAAAATTAAAAATTATGTTCAAAGTTATTGTAAACAAAATGAAAAGACAAACCTAAGATTGGAAGATTTTTTCAATGACTATTGCCAACATAGAGTTGGTAGCCAGAACATTAAAGGAAGGGAGGAAGGGAGGAAGGAAGGGAGAAAGGGATGGAGGAAGGGAGGGAGGAAGAGAAGGAGGGAGGGAGGAAGAGAGGGAGGGAGGAGAAAAATCCTTCTACAAATCAGTAAGAAAAACACAATCAGCCAGATGGGAAAAATGGCAACAAATTTTCAAAGAAAATAAACTACAAATACGGTCAATGAACATGAAAAGATGTTCAATGTCACTAGCAATAAGAGGAAAACAAATTCAATTCACAGTAAGATTCTATCTGACATCCATCCTACTGTCAAAGCTTGTTGAAATCTGACAATATTGAACGTTAGCTTCAATGTGAAAACCAGGAACTCTTACACAGCTGATGAGAGTACAAACTGGTGCAACACCTTTACAAAGCAGATACGACAATGTGAGGTGAAGTCAAAGCTGTGCACCCCTACAATCAACCTTTCCACACTTAGGTACATCCCCTACAGCAGCAGTCCACAAACTTTTCGATCTCAAAACCTCTATATAGTCTCAAAAATTATGTGTGTATATGGTTATATCCATTGATATTTGTTGTATTATAAATTAAAACTGATAAATATTTAAAATATGAATTTAAAAGAACAACATGCAGGTCACTAATAACATATTTTGATAAAATAATACTATATTTTCCAAAACAAACAAAACTTGGTAAAATTTAGAATGACTTTGCTTTACATTTTTGCAAATCTGGTATGATAGAAGATGGTTGGGTTCTCCTACTTGCTCCTGCATTCAATCTGTAGCAATATCATACATCATGTACCCTCTGGAAAACTCTACCGTAAGCTATCATGCTGAGAGCATGAGAGAAAAAAAGGCAAAGAAAATCTTAGAAGTATTATTATAATTTTCATTCTATGGACTCTTGCAAGGTCTGGGAAGAGGAGGCAAATGGTCCCCCAGAGGTATCCAGACCACACACTGAAAACTATCTTTAGAAACTACATTTGCCTAACACACACACACACTCACTACAGCACTATAACAACAAATTCGGAACAACCAAAATATTTACCAAAGAATGGATAAAGTGTGTATTTATACAAGAGTATACTACATAGCAGGTTAAAATAAATGAACTAGAGAACTAGAACTACATGAATCAATGTAACATCTCAAATGCCGTTCTCAAAAACAAGTTGATGGATAATAATTTACATAAAAGAAACTTTTATAAGTGCAAAATTTATACAAATTTCTAACCTAATGTCTATGCAGTAATAGTACAAAACCACATACCAGAAACATAAACAATAAATGCATCGTATTGGTGGTTATCTCTGGAAACAGAAGTTGATGGAATGGGACACGACAGAGCACACGAAGGGCCTCCTCCTACTGCACATGCGGTATATTTTAAAAGAAAAACAAACAAACAAACAACTAATTCTTTTTTTGAGACAGAGTCTTACGCTGTCACCCAGGCTGGAGTTCACTGCAACCTTGGCCTCCTGGGTTCAAGTGATTCTCCTGCCTCAGCCTCCCAAGAAGCTGGGATTACAGGCATGTGCCACTACACCCGGCTGATTTTTGTATTTTTACTAGAGATGGGGTTTCATCATGTTGACCAGGGTGGTCTCAAACTCCTGACCTCAGGTGATCCGCCCACCTTGGTCTCTCCCAAAGGGCTGTGATTACAGGAGTGAGCCACCATGCCCGGCCAGAAAAATAAAAATAAAAAACCGTGAAGGGTGCCAAAATGTTAAAATCTGTCAGAGCTAGAAGACTGCTTATATGAGTGTTCCTCATTTATCTGTGTCTTTCTGTATATTGAAAATATGTCACAATAAGTAAAAGAGAAAAAAAATTCTGCTCTACTCAGTTTTGGCAGATAAAAAGCTCTCACTATGCTCTGATATTATCTGCCCAGCCAAATTAGTTCAAAATGTACTTTAATGCTAAATGTGCTCCTAAAATATTTTTCATAAAATATTCTTTTTACAAACGGGTTTCTGCTAAAATTCAAATACTAAAATACCTTTTAGATTCCATTTAAGGAATTACAAGAAAGGTATTTCAAGGAATTATTATGCATCAAAAGTCCTAATATTGCTTGGCTGGTAAACTGCTGTTAACAGTCAAATAAAAAAAATCAAAGACCTATGAACAACTCCATGTAAAAACAAAGATCCCAAAAGATTGTTTTTATTTTCTTCTAAAAATAAATTACTAGCAATTTGTAGTTGAATAAGTACAGAATCATAAGTTTTCAGAATAAAAACACATACTAATGTAAGACTTGGAGAGGTATAAATTTGTCCCACCATGAGCTTACTTTTATAAATATTATGACATGAGGAAACAAGCTGTCAATTTAATGCCAACTAATTGTTTTCCAGTTAATGTGTACTTCAGGCACATAGTCATGTTTTTCTACAAGATCTGCCTCATTTAAATAAAGTAACAATTTTCAATACTTCTACCTACACATTCCTAAGTTGTTCAAAAATTACTTTCTAAACCTTAAATTTAAGACCATAAACTTGGAGATTGTGTAAACACACATCTATTTACTCCATCAGTTAAACACTGATTCTCGGGGAAAGGATGGTATGAAAACAAAGCAAAGCTTTATCCCATCTTTTTTTTTACTTTTTTTTTCCAAGTCAGACTATTTACCTCGATTTTCAAATGGAATTAAAGGAGGACATGAGATTTAAAGGAGTACAGGTTTTTAAAAATTTGAAACTCTTAACTAAAAGATTTAAAGACTTTCATATTTTTCATTAATAACTTCTTTAAAGTACTATTACTGTACTGTCTTGAGAGCAATCTCTAGTTTATACTTCTAATCAAATTTCATTTTTTTTTAAACTGTCATGTTCTCATTGAATTCTAAAACTTGTATTTGTTTCCTTTTGGTTTTGTTGTGTTTTGTTTTTTTAACAAACACACATTAATGCTTAGTGTATACCAGGTACTGTTAATTCATTAAATTCTCACAGCATCCCTCTGAGGTAGGTACTATCTTTATTCCCATTTCATAGATGAGAAAAATGAGGCACTGATCATAAAATACATAACTTATTCAAGGTCCCAAAAGTTATAAATGGTAGAGTCAGGCTTCAAATCTAGAGTCTGTACAAAAATGAAATCATGCTTTTAAAAAAGCTTCCACTATTTCATATGTTTCACATAAAAATTTTTGGCAACTGAAAACAATCTGGTTTATTTTTGCTTTTTTCCATAAAAGCAAATTGCCAGGTTTAAAAAGTATGAGGCAAAAGAAAAGGAGCTCTAGTGACCACGTTTATGAAAATTAGTGGAGTGGGAAAAAAAAAAGAATGACATGAGAGTACAGGAGAGAAGAACTGAGGAAAGAGAGAATACATTCAGTTTAGGATAAAATTGTTTGCAGGTGCCTGAAGAACATGCAAGCAAAGGTACTTGGTAAGCAGGTGGGTATGTCCATTTCAGTTTTAAAGAGACAGGTCTGTGCTGGAGCTAGAGGAAAAACTGGAGGGCTCCAGAGAGTAAGTGAGTCTTGAGGGGTCAGCAGGATTCAAGCAATAGAGGGAGGAAGGCAGCTTGCCTTCCAAAGTGGCAGGAATGAAGAGGAAAGGCAAAGAGATGGAAATGGACAAAGCAGGTTCAGGGCAATAGATCAGTTTTAGGTTAAGCACAGGGTTCACAAAAGCAGATGCAATGACATACATCATTAGTGGTTTGTGGGGGGCCAGAATGTCACCTCAATTAGAATATGAAATCCAACAGGCAAAAGAAGCCTGTGCAAGTGCGTTCTGTGCATTTTATAGCGTTCCATGTCAGGTCCAAGTCTCACACTGTATTTTTAATATAACAAAGTCCAAATCCAAGAGACTGAACTGAAGATAGGCTAAAGCTTTTATATTTTATGAAAACACCTTAAAATACATTAATGCAAAAGATTACTAAGAAACTATTATTAAAAGTCTATTTAAAATATTTACATGCCTAAGAAGTTTTCAATCATTTTATATTCATACACATTTACCATTAGACAGTGTTCAACTTAGTACTCAATATTTTAAAAAACATTTGCACACCTACTGTGGGCAAAGCACAACACGAAAGACTTAGAGAGATAGGGTATATTCCTGCACATTCTTGCCTGCTTATACTGACCCTTGACATCTGCAAAGCTGACTGATGGAGGCCATATTCATCCTACCATATTGATACTATTAACATCAAGGAGGGAAACTTGCAAAGATTTTTGGTAGGGTGAAATGTAAACTAAACCTTTGGGAAAAGAGTGAGATTTGGCAGAAAGATATGGAGAGGGGAGTGGGAATTCAGGACCAAGAGAATGACTTAAGACAAGAATACTTGGCTATATCAATTTAGAATCAAGTCATGTGACGCTATATACTGTGGTTTTTGTTTTTTTATTTTTTTGTTTTTTGAGATGGGAATCTCACTCTGTCAAGCAGTGGCGCAATCTCGGCTCACTGCAAGCTCTGCCCTCCGGGTTCACACCATTCTCCTGCCTCAGCCTCCCAAGTAGCTGGGACTACAGGCACTCGCCACCATGCTCAGCTAATTTTTGTGTGTGTATTTTTAGTAGAGATGGGGTTTCACCAAGTTAGCCAGGATGGTCTTGATCTCCTGACCTCATGATCTGCCCGCCTTGGCCTCCCAAAGTGCTGGGATTACAGGCGTGAGCCACCACAGCTGGCCTACTGTGTTTTATTTACTACTTAATGGATATTTACAAAAGAACTGCCTTTCTTTCATGTATTTTTACACTTATTTAACAGGTAATCCAAGTACATGCTAAACATTTTTCCAAAAGTTACAAAAAAGCAAATAGTGAACGGTCTCTCTCCTAACCAAATAACTTAAAATATTCTACAAAATTGCATTTCTTTTCAACTATTTTAAACTTTACACTTTCTTCTAATTCTCACCGTTATTTCCATGATTCACTGATTCCTAACCAGAAAACTATAATATGATTCTCTTTGTCCCATCCACAAATGTTGCACCAAAAACATTACTACTCTACAATTGGAATTCAAGGTAACAGGTTTTAAAAGAAAAAGCCTGGATTTTCCCCTTCAGGTAATGTAGTTTTATTTCCTTTTTATAACATAGAGTTTTCCTCTGTACTCTGCCAAATCTTGTTGAGTCAACTAACTTATGGAGTGACTGACTGTCTTTTAAAAAAGACACACACACACACACACACACACACACACACACACACACACACACTGCAGGCCCTTTATAATCTAGAAGCTTGAATCAGGGAACCAAAATTGATCATGGCAACTTTATACATTACTAGAGCATCAATTTAAGTGGTATTGTTTAGACCTGTAGTCTCCAAAATGGGGTTCATGTATGCCAAGACAGTGTATAAGGCTACATGTTGGGACGTAGGAGAAAATTACAACTTGCTTAGAATTGCTTTTTACTTTGTCCTTTCAAAATTTATATTGCAGGAAGCTTTACCATACATATAAGTCAATATATTGCCACATGTATAAAATTTATCAACATATATTGGGGGTGTACACTCAAATATATTTTGCTAATAAGGGTATATAATAAAACAAATTTAGAGAATTACGCAGCTCAGTACATGAGGTGATTATTTTTAAAATAAATAAATGTAAGGCTGGGTGTGGTGGCTCATGCCTATAATCCCAGTATTTTGGGAGGCTGAAGCAGGTGGATCACCTGAGGCCAGGAGTTCCAGACCAGCCCTGCCAACATGGAAAAATCTCGTCTCTACCAAAAATACAAAAATTAGGCAGACATGGTGGCGTGCACCTGTAATCCCAGCTACACAGGAAGCTGAGGCAGGAGAATCACTTGAATCCAGAGGCAGAGGTTGCAGTGAGCCAAGATGGCGCCACTGCACTCCAGCCTGGGCGACAGAGCATGACTCTCTCAAACACAAAATAAAATAAACAAATGTACTGAGTTTCTAAAGTACACGAAATGCTAATTTGAGTTGAATAGACGGAGAAAGCAAATTGTAAAAGGGAGAGATCAATGATGCAGGGCCAGCCTGCAAACTTTTAGATGGAAAAGTAGGTAGCTAATTTTTTGATACGTGGTTATTTTCAACCACATTACTGCTAAAACAGTTACTGAAATGAAGTGTATAAACTGTGGCTGAAGAGGAGGACCCTGAAGTCAGATTATCAGGTTCAAACCTTGATTTCACCAACTACTCTGGGGAAGACTAAATCACGTATTTGTAAAGCATCTGTTCAGATGACAATGTGTAAAGCACTGTTCTGCATCTGATACATCAGTAGTCAAAAATGTTAATAACTAGTATTAAATAAAAAGGACACCATTTATTTATTTATTTATTTATTTATTTATTTATTTATTTATTTTGAGACAGAGTATACCTCTGTAGCCCAGGCTGGAGTACAGTCGCGCAATCTAGGCTCACTGCAACCTCCACCTCCTGGATTCAAGCGATTCTCCTGCCTCAGCCGCACGAGTAGCTGGGATTAAGGTGCCTGCCACCACGCCTAGTTTTTGCATTTTTAGTAGAAATGGGGTTTCACCATGTTGGCCAGGCTGGTCTCAAACTCCTGACCTTGGGTGATCCACCCGACTTGGCCTCCCAGAGTGCTGGGAATTACAGGCGTGAGCCACCGTGCCCAGCCCAAAAGGACACCATTTTAAAAACATTAGTTTTCTACAATAATTAGAATGAAACAACTGAATCATATTTTAATTCAACATGACCTTTGAAAAAGATGTTTTTTGGGTCTAACTGAAATATATTAGAACAAATGGAACAAATGGCTTTTTTCCTTCTTTTTTCACCCCCCAAATTTCCCTCAATATCACTCCCATGGACTATTTTGTCTTGGAACAGCTAATGTAAATTAAACAATGTCATCCTTAGTCAAACGGATACAGAAATAACTGTATACAGTATATCTTCTTGGCTTCACTTTTATGTGGAACATGTGTTTACATTTTGACCTTTTGTCTTTTTTTTTTTTTAATTAAGAAACATTTTAAACAGCAGCAACTGGAAAGACTTTTTTTTCAGTTTCCAAACATATTAAGCTACACATGGCAGAGCCTATTGCTGAAACATTTATAAATGTTACACCAACTGTTTATAGTTCTGATTTTCTTATTTGATTGTTTTGTTGTCATGTAAGCCACGACCTGAAAATTTTAGCTCAAATTCTTTCCATAAAATAATTACATAATGAAACAGTCTGAGTCATTTTGAATTTGTAAAGCACAAAATTCGCTCCCAAAAAATAGTGATAAGCATCATAGTGAGGTTTTTATAGGATTTTGTGACTGTCCCAACCACAACTAGATGACATAGGTAAGACTGGAAGGACAAGAACAGGATCAAGAACACAGTGACAATCCATTCTACTCAGAAAAATCACTGCATTCTTGTTTCTTTTCCATTGTCTCTTATTAAGCAAGTGATATGAAAATACAGTCTAATATTAGATTTCACTTCATTGAAAAAGAATCAAAGAACAAAAAAACCTGGAAATTCTGAAGACAAAAGTACTTTTCTTTAGCCCAGCCTTTTAAACCTTATCTATCAACTTGATGGAAGACAGAAACAATTCATATGATGTGAGTTAATATAAATAGCGCACAAAACATTGGCAACAGTTCTATGAACAAAATCAAATTTGTAAGGCCAAAACCTGCCCCGTCTATTAACAAAATTGATCACATATACTATCTATGAGGCCATCTCTGACAAAAGGATGGTGTCTTAAGTCTAGGCAGAGCGTGGTGGCTCACGCCTCTAATTCCAACATTTTTGGAGGCTGAGGCAGAAGGACTGCTTGAAGCCAGGAGTTCAAGACCAGCCTGAGCAAGAAAGCAAGACCCATCTCCACCAAAAAACAAACAAAAACAGAAAAAATGACGTCTAAAGAGAGTAAATGTAAGACTAATCACTTCTTTTTTCTTAAAATAAGAAAAAAGTTGGCTCTCAATAAATATTTGTACAGTGAATGAATAAATGCAATATCCTACCTTCCAACTTTCACACATTCCTTCTAATAGGCCATCCCAGATCTCAGCACTTTCTGTGATTCTCCACACTTCTAAGGCAGACCCTGCAGTTAGTCACTTCAGTCTTCTTCACTGAATCTCTCACCTTACAACATTCCATCAATGCCCAACCTCCACTGTAGGGCTTTACTACTACTACTCCTGACAAACGATTTTCTTAATGGGTCAAAAATAAACACCAAATTGATGGATTTATAGGTCCCCTGCTTGTATTTGCACAACAGAAAAAGAAATACAATTGTTTTTCAACATAGCTGTTGACAAAATCTTGACAGCTGGAAATTTACTGGAATCCATGGAATGAGATTTTGCAACAATAAAATAACCATTCAATATTCACTCCTGTTCTACCAGACACAGCACATCAATTTATGTGCAACCATTAAAAAAAAAGCTGGTAACTGTCTTATCTAAAATAATAGCTAAATGGTTTGGTTTTTGATAGGCAGAAAAATTAAAGTACTAATGCTTCAATTTCTGTTTAGGTGTTTCCATCGTATGTCTTCAGACAAAGTATAAGTTACTCAAGCAAGCCTTCATAACTGGTTTTACTTCTCTCTTGCTCTCTCCCTCCCCCTTTGCCTCCTGACTTTATCATCTTTCTCCCTTTACCACCCTTCTTCCAAAGCCCAAAGCAATAGATGGGTAAGAGAAGAAAGGACACTATTTCAAGTTTTTTGGTTTCCCAATTTCAACCCCTAAAGCAATCCACTTATTATTACTAGTAAAATGAATGTTAACTTCTGCTTTGAAAATCACAATCACCATCTCTAACTGAAAATAATTTTTATTATCTTTTCTGACACTATTGTTTTATGCTCATAACTAAAATAATGGCTTCAATATTTTAGCCATTGTCTTGAATAATGTAATCCATTTCAGGAGGATTTAAAACCACCATGTAAATCTCTAATAGCCAAAATCTATAAAGTCTCATTAATTACAAAATCCTGGGGCTCTTAGCTACAAATTACGAGTTGAAAGGATATGGATTTTATTACTGTGTAACATTAAATCCTAAGTAAAACTGCCGCATAAGCTCATTCCCTACCTCATCTCGCCAAGAAGTGCAATACTGGATTCATTTCCATAAAACACAATGAAATTGCTATTCTGTGCAAAAAAAAAAAGTATATTACTCTGTAAGATTTTATATCAATGATATAAACTTTACAATATTTTGCTTGACCTTAAGGATGTTTTGTAAATTCTCCAAATTCCCTTTGAATTGTAAAAACCAAAAGGTAGGTAAGATTCCAATAAGACTGGACATAGGACAGAGTCAAGAGAATTAAGCCATAGTTATTACATGGTAAATTTCAATTTATTACCTTTGATATGCTTGTCTTATGGGGTATGATTCTCTATTTTTGGTATGTGTATCTACTTTGAACTCTAGATCTTTTTCTTCTATAATATAGAAAATCAGCTCTTTATTTTCTATCACAGCAGTTATTTTTTCTCCTTGGCTGACTGCTCTGCATGTGCCCATGTGTAGTTAATTTGTTTCTGACCACTTGTCCATTTATCAGAGTAATCTGAATGGTATTAACTTCATTTTTAGTTTCAGCAATTCCACTGAAGAAATCATTGGGCAACACAAGATCTCTTGATGATGCCTATATAAAATCATGAATTACCACTGATTTTAGTCCAAACTAGTACTGATGCAATGCTATAGCCTACTGTAAACCCTTCTAAGAAATTCAAGGTCTTGGGACGTTACCCTTTCAGACATGACGTGTCAAACTGTATTTGCTTTCTCTAGGACGGGAAAGAGGGAGACAGAGTAGACGCCAAGAAATTTCCATTATGGCTTCTTTCTGGCCTTTGAGAGTTCTCCTAGAAAGGGTCACCATAAGCCACTATCATTCTAACACCTAAAGCTTGCTCTTTTGACCAAAATTGCTAGCAAATGGAAAGTAACAATTAGAACTGATGAGACTGGAAGAAAATAGGAGAGGGAAAGGAAAGCTATTAGAAGAGGAAGGGATCCTTTGGAAAGGCAGGAAAGAAGACCACCTTCACCCATCTGACTGTTTGCTCTAGCACCACGTACGGCCATACTACCTGACCCTCAAAAATCACTGACCCCTGGCCAGACAACATTTTTCCAGCTAACTGCAGGTGCCTGGCTTATCTGATTAAACCACCACATTATGAGATCAAGGTCATATGCTTGATCCCTACGTTTGTCAATGGGCACAGTTTCATGGTCAAAAACTTGCCTTTTAACTCCAACCTCATAAATACCATCACTTACGTTAAAGACATTCACAAGAGAGGATATGAACGAATGATGCAAATCCATCACCATCACTGAAAAAATAACCAAGAAAACCTGACTTGTGAGTCAGCCCACAGAACAAATTTCATTTAAGAACTCCCTGATGATCCTGGGCTTCAAGGTTAGACACATAAGGGTAAGAAATCAGGCTTCACTACTTACTTGTTCTATGTGCGACCCTGGACAAGTTAATTTTTCGGAGCTTTTAACAATCAAACACATTAAGGGTCCCAAATAGAGCTTGACATATAAGGGTTACTCAGGTCATACTAGCCCAGCCCCATCTGGAGATATAATCTGGCAGTCAAGAGCACAGGGATGAAGCCAGGTCCATTCCTGTGTCCCAATCCTGATTTTGCAGCTCACGTGAAACACTGGGCAAGTGATGGCCTTATCGTTCTCATAAAGCTGAGATAAAAAAATTAAAGCATTTAGACAGCACACAGCAATTGTCAACTAATGGCAATTATGTTTTAACTCTTAAGATAATATTATCACTATCTGTTAATGTTTTCCAAAGTACAGTCATGGAACTACTGATATCATAACGACCTGGGTGGGATGTCTACTGAGGGGGAAAAAAAGGATACCATGTCCCATCTCAACCTATTCAAAAATGGTACAGGGTAATGGTCATTTCTGAATCAAACTTCCTTGAGATGCCTATGAAAATTTCAGAATTATTGACCCAGCAGGTCTTGTGCTGTGTCATAGTAAATTAAGACTTGTTTTCCAATCCTTATTCTTTACTATGCCGGAATTGCCCCGTATCTGGGGTTCTTTTCTAATGAGGGACATTTCTGGACATAGATGTCAAACCGATAGGCTCATACTTTTTAGGCTCACTCCTGTTTTTTTCCCCAGTGGTACTATTTTGACTTTTTTTTTTTTCTTCTGATCAGGGGTCAGCAAGCTATGGCCTTGATATGCGGCTAATTTTGGACAATCCCAACCCTCACAAGGCGTATGTGTTTTTTTTTAAAAAAAAAAAAGAAGTAATCAAGACCACATATTGCCCAAAGCCTAAAACGTTTACTATCTGGCCCTTTACAAGAAAAGCTTGCCAACCACTTTGTAGCCTATAATTAAATGTTTTTCAACTGCAGGTCTCAACACAATTTAAAATAGGGAGAAATAATCAATTCAAATAGTAAATATCAAAAAGCACTGCATCTGACAGAAGGTAGTACCTGTACTATTGCCAAAGTTTCAATCGGACACATGTATGTGCCTCCTGGATAATGATCAAATTGTATTTGGTTGCAGTCTAAAAGTTTTAAAGGCCTTGGAGGTGAGGCTGGGGAGTAAATAGTGCAATTGTTTACAAGTTTAACTTGTTTAACTCACATTGAGCAATTTTTACAGCAAAGGTGCCTTGGAAAATATAAAGTCATATAAAGCCCTGCTGTTTTGAAGTTAACGGCTTGTTTCTTCACTACAAAATGAAAATGGAATCTCTTCTGCGCACAATATATTGTTATAAGGAGAAAATGGAATCATCAATGCAAAGTACTTCAACAACTGCATTATACAAACAAAAGATTTTGATTATATTAACAACATATCATACAGAATACATACAAGGTCTTTACCAAGCCCCTGAGTTCCTAGTTTTCTCCAACCTGGGAAAAGAGTCCTTTTTTCCCCCTTTGTGTGTGTGCATGAACATGTGTGCATGCGTCAGGAGCATAAAAGAAGTATTAGATATCTCTGCCCTTTCTATCATCCGTTACTGGCTGCTGCTTCTTACCTATTTAAAACATGCATTCTTTTCTCTTTCTCTTGTTTCTAGAAGGAAAAGCGTTTGATTTGATTCTTGTGCAAAAAGAACTACTAAGACTATGATTATCCTCTTGAGGAAACATTTAAAAGTCCAAAATTAAAATTGTAAGTAACAAGCTTCACTTTTATCTTCATAGAGCACTAATTTCCAGGCTTTCTGGGATTGTTTTGGACAAACTAAAAATACATTAATTTTATAATCCATTTCAACATGTAATCGTGCAAAGAAAAGAAACATCTTCCTAGGAGCATACACAAGGAAATGAAATGACACTTCTAAATGTTTTCATTTTATGAAATACACTGCGGACACACAAACCACAAGCAGTGTAAATAAATAAAAGCTGGTGCAATGCTGCATGCATGTTTGCCTTATACCACAAAGAGAAAACACTTGCACATTGCACTCCATGGTATTTTAGCTTGGGTTGCCATAAAAATGGGATTTGGGTATGTTGTGTAATACAGGGGGCTGTAAATGAGGGTGTGTGTCTGGGTGTGTTAGGGAAAGAGGGTTGTAAGCAGAAGGGGTGGGACTTGCCAGGAGCAGCTATTTGAGAAAATTCCGTTTTCTTTCCCATTCATTCTTCTAGCTCAGTCTATTCTAGCTCAGTCTGGCACAGTCCTTACAATTACTCACTGGCTTTTCATTCTAAAGACAACCAACAAGCTTTCAGAACTTCCTACAGTGTTTTTCTCATACACTTAAAAAAAATAAAACAGCAAATCATTCAATATGTCTTTTATACAAAAAGCAAACCATTAACCCGTTTCCTCGTTCCAAAGACCCCCGTGGGTTTCAGACTAAATAGAATCCTTTGTTACGTGTCCAAAAATAACACAACACGGCATTGGTAAATTGGAAAATAACAGATAACTCTTATTTCCAAGAATGTCAGAGCTATTGGCCATAAATTTTGTTCTGCCCCAGTGAGTCCAATTTCATGCTTCTTTTAGTGAATCTACCATCCTAACAACAGTAAAGACAATCATATTAAACATCGTTCGCCTTTTCTCTTTTGACATTCGTTTAATAAATACAAAGGCTGAAAGAAGACGCCAAGTGGGCCAGTTTCTTTATGCACAATGGTATCCTCCAAGCGAAATACCTCCAATCACAGCGAAAGTTGTCTTTCTAGCAGATGCCCACCCCAACCAGCCCAGGCAGAGGGGGCAGACGGGCAGAGGGAAGCGTAACCTCCCAGCTCTCCCACCTCCAGAGGAAGGGAAGAGGGTATGACAGAGAGCGGAGTAGGAAGGTGGGCGAGTGGGAGAGACAGAAATGGATGCTGAGGGGGTGGGCGAGATGGGAAGGTAGGGAAAGGTGGAGAATGCGGGGAGAGGTGGGCGCGCAAAGCGGCAAGATCCGAGAGCCGTGGCAGCAAGGGGATCCCGGGGCGCGAGGGCGGGGGGTCTGGTCCTCACCATTGAACGCCCCTGCGTCTGCGGGCGCCGCCTCCTCCTCCTCTCCGTCCTCGGAGTCGGAGTGCATGGGTTCCTCGGCGAAGTTGACCCCCTTGCTGGGGGTGCCACCCCCGGCAGCGGCGGCAGAGGCGCCCGCGTCCCCCCAGGTCCTGCCCTCATGGCCGAAGCGCGCGGTGCCTTTGCGCTCGTTCTCCTGCTGCAGGCGCGTGAAGTGCTGCAGCGCGAACTCCAGCAGGTCCGCGGGCTGGTGCCTCAGCACCTCCACGGTGAAGCCCTGCAGCAGCTCCGTCAGTCCCGCCGGGATCTCGATGCTCATCCTGACTCTGGGGCGGCAGGCGCCTGGGCGCCGCCCTCGCCCCCTCCCCGGCACGGCCTAGGGCCCCGCGGCTGCCGAGCGAGCGCCGACGGCGCTGGCGGCGCTACCGGCTGCGAGCGCGGCGCACTGGGCCCCGGCGGCCCGGCTGGCCCGGCCCGCGGCTCCCGGCGCGCGTCTGCTCCGTGTGGCGGCGGCGGCTGAGCGAGCGCGGCCCCGGGAGGGCTGGCAGCATCTCCTGCTCCTCCCGCTCCCGCCGCGGCCGCGCCTCTCCCTCGCCCGGGCGCCCCGCCCCCGCCCCGCCGCGGTGCGCGGGAGGGGGCGCAGGAGAGCGCGCCCACGTGACCCTCGGAAACCATGGCAACCTCCGCCGGCTGGCGCCGCTCACCAGCCGCTCAGACCACGGCAGGGTGGAATTCGTTGGCGGGCTGCGCGCCCGGGCTGGGTGAGGCGGAGGGAGGCCCAGCGAGGCCGTCTTGGTGTCCACCTGTCCGCGCGTCCAGGAGCGGGCTGGCCACTCGCCCAGCTTCCCACGCGTCATTCGCCATGGTGAACCCCCGCAGAGGTGGTGCCAAGCGATTTGTCCTGAAACTTCAGCCTCCACCTTAGTAGTGGCATTTTATTTTCCTTCTGGAATCTAGTTGCATGATAAGTGTTGTTAATGTCCTTTGTTTAAAGTCTTATGGTGGTACTGTTTCTCTTTTGGACAAAGAAATGCTACCCCATCTTTGTGACGTCTTTCTTTTTCTTCCACCACGTTTTATCCAGCCTTTCCCCATCCATCCTGTTTATTATGTTTTATCTTACTGATGCTATTCCGTTGTGCACTCCACGCATTTACTATTTGTTGAGACAAAGGCACCATTTATTGTGAGGCACCTATCAAAGTTAGTTGATCTCCTTCAAATAGGATAGTGCAAGATGAGGCGCTTATTATTTTGAAACTTTTCTTTATGCTTTGAGTGATTTTGACTTGTATCTCCAAAAATGGAAATACTTCAGTATAAAAATAGAATTACGAATGTGTGCTTTTAAAGTAGATGGCTTTGACTTTGATATGAGGCTTACTTTGCAAATGTTTACAATTTTGAAGTAGAGAAAATTGTCTTTTGTCAATTAAATGCTATTTAAATACGCATACTTCATTTTCTACAATTACCATATCATTGTAAATAAAATAGTTCAAGAGCAAGCTCACTTGGTTATTCTGATTTATCTTCCCACCCACGGAAGAGTAAACACATGACTGGGGAAACTCCAAGACTAGAAATCAGAGATGTAACAAACTAGTCCCTTTTGTGAAAATGGATCTTGATGTCAACCCTTTGTTAATGATGCATCCTGTATTCATTCCATGAGCCAATGTATTTCTCTGTTTTCATTTCTTAAGAACTTTATAGTAATAATGCTACGTTGTTTTTAAATATACAGTAGTTAAGTGCTTCTGATTGTGTCAAGCATTTTAAGAATTAAACTTTTGGCCAGGCGCGGTGGCTCACGCCTGTAATCCCAACACTTTGGGAGGCCGAGGCGGGTGGATCACCTGAGGTCAGGAGTTTGAGACCAGCCTGGCCAAATTGGTGAAACCCCATCTCTACTAAAAATATAAAAATTAGCCGGGCGTAGTGGCAGGCGCTTGTAATCCCAGCAACTTGGGAGGCTGAAGCAGGAGAATCGCTTGAACCCAGGAGGCGGAGGTTGCAGTGAACCGAGATCGTGCCATTGCACTCCAGGCTGGGAGACAAGAGTGAGACTTCGTCTCAAAAAAAAAAAAAAGAGAATTAAACTTTTATAAAATATGGTGAGCCTCACACGTCACTTGTTGGAGCACAATGTTAGTACTACTATTTACCGTGTAAGCATTATTATTTTTATGGATCTGATAGTCTAAGATGCATGTGTATCACCTGTCTAAATATGTGATAATATTTGTATTAATTATGATTAACACTGCTCACATGTGCAGAAAATGCAAAACACAATAGCTTAAGATAGAATTTTATTTCTCTGGAATCTAAATGTGGGCAGTTCAGGGTCGGTATGGTGCTCCATGATCATCAGGGACCCAGGCTCCCTCAGCTCACTGCTCTGTGATCCTGTTTGTGGTCCAAAATGGCTGCTCCAGGGCCAGTCGTATTTTAGCTAACAGGAAAGTGAAAAAGAGAAGTGGAAGCTCCCCTCCTTTCCCTGAATCACATACCCTTTAAGGACACTTCGAGGAAGTTAAACACAATTCCTCTTCCATCCTCTTGGCTAGAACTTAGTCAACATGGCCACTTCTGTGGTGTAGCAGATTACATTTTCCAAAGATGACTACAACAATATCTGCTAGAGTGTGGCGTGGCCACTACCCACTAATGAATTGAAGTCTTATTTCCCCTCCCCCTTGAAAGTGCCTGTGATTTCTCTGACTAATAGAGCATTATTGAAGTCAATTCAGCATGACGGAAGAAGCCAGCCCTGTGCTGGATACCCTGGCTGAAGTCTTGTTCCACAGAATTGGTGAGCAGAATAAAAAGGTTGTGGTAGGCCCCTAGATTTTGAGATAATCTGTTACACAGCGATAGCAACTGAAACACATGGCTATTAGGAAAGTTTGGAAATGTAATCTTTATTTTGAGCAGTCATGTGCCAAGTAAACATTTGGGGATTAAAAAGAACCAAGTCTGATTGGGCACAGTGGCTCACTCCTGTAATCCCAACACTTTGGGGGGCCAAAGAGGGTGGATTGCTTGAGCCAGGAGTTCGAGACCAGCCTGGGCAACATAAGGAGACTCCATCTCTACAAAAAAATACAAAAATTGGCCAGGCTTGGTGGTACACATGTGGTCCTAACTGTTCAGGAGGCTGAGGGGGGATGAACGCCTGAGCCCAGGGAGCTCAAGGCTGCAGTGAGCTGTGGTCATGCCACTGCACTCCAGCCTGGGTAATAGAATAAGACCTTGTCTCAAAAAAAAAAAAAAAGTCTGGAGATAATTATTAATCTCTCTGCCATGATGTCTAACACCTTTTCCCCAGGAATGACAAAATAAAAAAAGCACTACTTTTCCAAAGTTAATAAGAGCCATATCTTGTTAATGCCGTTTTGTGTTTCCAAATTATTTCTTTTTGTAGATTTATTATATGAAGCATGGTAGACAGCTGTCTGTCATCAACCACAACGCCAAGGTTGTGTGGTTCTCATTTCTTTAAGAATACAGAAATGATTCAATCATGAAATGCCTAATTGGATTAGATGACCCATATAGTCTCTTTCATCCTGAGAGATTTACAATAGTATAACACTAAAAGAAGCCTTATTGGACTTGGAACATCCTTGCAAACAGCTCTCTGGTAATTTTCATTTGCATCAGTTCTTAAATAAATAACCATGACCTGAAAAAGTAAAGCTTGGTCCTGATATTCCCATTACATTAGCATTGTTCTCAGAACAAATGTTCACTTCTCAAATCATATTCTGGCTTTTATTCACTACCACATAACCTTTTTGGTAATAATGTATGATTTCTTTTGCTTTCATTTTCAGAACATTTCATTTTGAGCCTTTTGAACAGTGGCTTATGGGAATTATCTATCTCATATTCTTTAAAAGAGCATCACTGATATTGATTTTTTGGTTGTGGATTTACAAAGCAATTTGCACCAGTTTCTCAGAGAATCAGAGTGGAAGCAATGGCAAAAGAACTCTGAGAGCTCAGCATTGAAATGAAAAGAGTGCTACCAAATTTGTTTTCACACCGGGAAATTAAAGAGATACATCAACTCGCTTATACGTAACTGCCAAAAAACAAAGTCAATGGCTTGGGCAAGCAGTACAGAATAATAACTATGACCAATCAATCATGCAGCACTTCCTGTCAATAGTTAAGGTGTTTCCTGATCAAGTCTCTGGGGTGCAAGAAATATATACTGACTCAAGGAGAAAAAAAAGGAGGCAATTGAGAGGATACAGGGCCTGTTCTTGCCCAAGGCTGACTGTGATCATCAGCCTCCATTTTACATACCTTCAGCGTTTCAACACTGACTACAGTTTTGGTGTCTCTGATTCATATTCTCAAGAGAGAATCGAGTTAGTTGGTCTTGACCATCTAGTAGATTGCCTGACCTTGACTGAGGTGGTCTAGTAAGTGTGGCCAGTAGGGGGCCAGATAAGGAAGTGGTCAAGTAGTGTAAATATATGATAAGGACTGCCTCTTCAGCAGCGGAAAATCCTGAATATTGGGACTAGTCCCAATGTTGTAGACGTGGTACAGATACTTCGCAACATGCCTGCTAAAAGATGGTCACCCCATCACCTGAAAATCTTACAGACATTTGGACTAAGAGTAAGTAAAATGTTTAATCTCTATGTGCAACTTTGCAAAAGGGTTGCGGCTAGAAGACTAGTGATTCTGAAATTTTACCAAGCATCTGAATCACCTGGAGGGCTAGTTAAAACACAGTTGCTGGGCCCCACCCCCAGAGTTTCAGATTCAGTAAGTCTGAGGTGGGGCCCAAGAATTTGCACATCTATCAAATACTCAGGTGATACTTAGGCTGTAGGTCTGGGGACCGCACTTTGAGATCCACTATGCTAGATTCACTAAGGAAGAGCTTATATTCATGCTGAATAGGAAGCTGCTTAAAGCAAATATTTTTGCTTAATATCGAAGCATAAGTTTTTCTTTGGCTAAATCAGGATGAAATGCATACTTATTATTCTCCTTTAAGGAATCTTGCAAAGTTAAAGAGATTCTAAAAAAGCAACAAAGAATATGTCCTTAAACATCACATTTCATAAGTAGAATACGGGTTTTCTGTTGAGGACCAGGTTGGACACAGAAGTTTATATCTACTCCTCTAAAATAATGGCTAAAGGAACACAGGAAAACTCAGATGACAAAAAGAATAGGAGAATCACAATAAAAATTAAAAATAATTTTAATTTTTTTTATTATTCAGCCTTAAAAGGAAGGAATTTCTGACACATGCTAGAAGACATTATGCTAAGTGAAATGTCAGTCACAAAAAGACACACACTGTATGATTCCACTTGTATGAAGTATCTAGAAAAGTCAAAATTTATAGAAAGAGAAAGTAGAATGGTGGTTGCCAGTGGCTGACTGGGGAGGGGAAAATGGGAGCTGTTTAATGGGTAAAGAGCTTTGGTTTTGCAAGATGAAAAAGTTCTGGGATTGGTTGCACAACAATGTGAATATAAGTAACACTACTAACCTGTACACTTAAAATGATTACGATAGTAAACTTCATGTTATATGTATTTTATCATAAATTTTTTTAAAAAATTAATTTTTTAATTTAAAAAAAGAACGGGAAAAGGGACAAGAACAGATGAGAGTTGTCTACTAGAATTTTGGAAATAACAGCAAGCTGAAGAATGCTGGAACCTAAGCCTGGGTGAAGGGTCAGTGAGAGTAAGCCAACAAGAAGCAAGATCACATCTGTATTACAGAGCATGGAGTCTGAAGACACTGGGTGTCTCTGGAGGGGTGGTAAGGGGTGAGGATTGATTAAACGGCTGTAGAAAGAGCTAATAATACTGTCCACCCTCCAGCCCCTTCTCTATCTTATGTGGGCAAGTCACTGCTCTTCTTCATTCCCAGTGGGAAGTGGAGGAATTTATTTTCTAGAGAAGTTTACACAGCTTATTGTGGGGATGAGGTTCTATACTAAAAAGAGGAAGATTGATCCTGATTGGTGAACTACTTATCGGTGGCCTCCTTCCTCTCTGGACTTCCCAAATTTTGGACAGACGGATTTACACCCTCTTAGGCAGGAAATTAGAGAGTTCCTTTTTAAGGAACTGACCAGCCCAAGAGACAAGACCAACAGTTGCTGACATTGGAGGGTCCCCAGTGAAAAACTCAGGTCTCTGTGTTTTTCCTCTCTCTGAAAGCTTCTATTGTGAAACTTCATTGTGAAGTCCACTGGTCATTAACCACCACCCCTCCACATACTTTACAAGTATGAAATTATGTAAGAATCATGACTTCCAAGAAAAGTTATTCATATGAAAGACTAGGGTCAAGATAAATGAATTAAATACATAAATTCAAAGAAGTAAAGACTGAAGTGTGAACAGAAGAAAAACTCAAAAAGGCATTTTTCTCTAACATACAATAATGATAATAATTCCTAACATTTATTTATTAGACACTGTTCTAAATACTTTATATCTATTGACTCATTTAATTTTTACAAGAACTCTAAGAGATAGATATATTATTACACTACAGATGGATAAACCAAGGCACAGAGAGGTTAAATAATTTGCCCAAGATCACATAGCTAGCAAATGGTACTGGAATGGGACCCAGTCTGGCTCTAGAGCCACTGTGCTATATTTTAAAGAAATAAGAAAGAATTTTAGAAATTAAAACTATGACAGTAGATATATAATCTATAAAATGGTCTAAGATAAAGCTGAAGAAATTACCAGAAAGTAGAACAAAATAAAAAAAAATCTAGAAAATAGCAGAGAAAAATAAGAAAATTAAAAGATTTCATTTTTACATCGAAATAATAGTTCAAGAAAGAAGACAATGAGAAATGGAGAAAATTATTAAAGAAATCATACAGTTACTTTTCCTAGAATTAAATGATATGAAAATCTAGATTGGAGGGGCCCATGGACAGGCTTATGGTACAATAAATAAAAATATCCTCACTAAGTCCAGAATGCTGAAATTTCAGAACACTAACATAAATAGAAGAGTATAGAAGCTTTCAGAGAGAGGAAAAACAAAACAAGACAAAAAGAGACAAAACCAGAACAAATCGCATCTGAAAGCTCAGGAATCAGAACTCTATTGGACTCCTCAACATGGCACTGGAAGCTGGAAAACAATAGAACTAATATCCTCAAAATGCTGAGGGAAAACTATTTTCAACACAAAATTCTATATTCAGCAAAGTAAAGGTAGACTGAAGATATTGTGAGACATGTCAGTTTTACATAATATAAATTCCCATTTCCCTTTCTCAAGAATCTAAGTTTTACCAAAACGAGGAGATAAACTGAGGAACAAGAATATATAGGCTCCAGTAAGCAGAAGGGAACTGAGACATGCTCCCACCACCACATCAAGTAGCCTACCTGAACCTGTTCCCACATACTTCACCTTCTGTCTGTTGATGTTCTGTCTACCTATACTCCATTCATTCCCTCTGACCTACTCAAGGAAATTGCTCCTGCAATTGTCACCTCTGTCTTCTGTGTCATTAATATTTCTGTTCAATTGAGCCATTCTGTGGCAAACAAACTCCTAGGTGACTGCTTTCTCCCTGCTATTCAGGTCCTGTGCAATCCCCTTTCTTTCTTTTTTTGAGACAGAGTCTTGCTCTGTTGCCCAGGCTGGAGTACAGTGGCGGGATCTCAGTTCACTGCAACCTCTGCCTCCTGGATTCAAGCAATTCTGCCTCAGCCTCCCTAGTAGTTGGGATTACATGTGCCTGCCAACACGCCCAACTAATTTTTGTGTTTTAATAGAGATGGGGTTTCACCATGTTGGCCAGGCTGGTCTCAAACTCCTAGCCTCAAGCAATTCACCCATCTCGGCCTCCCAAAGTGCTGAGATTACAGGAATGAGCCACTGTGCCTGGCCACAATCTCCTCTTTTGAGCATGAGTGATACCTGTAACTTTGTTCTAGCCAATAAAAAAATGACAAAGTTGAAGGGATTTTGCAATTGAATTAAATGAATTGCAGTACCAAAGCAGGTTTTTTTTCTTTTAGTTAATCAAAAGACAGATTATCCAGGTCCTGACTTAATCAGGGGAAAGCCCTTTAAGGAAGGGAGAGATTCTCCTTGCTGGTTTAATTAAGTAAGCAGCCATGTTGAAAAAGCCCGTGTGAAATACTTCCTTCACTTAGCTTTCATTATTCCACTTTTTCTTAGTTCTCCTCCTATCTCCCTGGCCACATCTTGTCATCTTCTTTACTGAATATGACTCATCTTCCTGACCTCTCAGTGTTGAAGCATTCCAGACATCTTTCTCTGCACTCACTCCCTGGGTGATCTCATCAAGTCCAGTGGCTTTAAATTCTATTTATATACTGATAATTCTCAGGATAATTGATGAAGGACCTGGGATAGCTGTGGTTCTGCAGGTCTAGAGATCATCCAGGTCCAACTGGAAGAGGAAATCAAAGACATGCAGAAGGAAGTCCCCAAGAAAAAGGAAAGAAATTCATAAATTATCTCATGTGTTTGATTTTATTGAGAAAAACTATACCTCTGGCAGAGACTTTGGGGAATAAATAAATGATAGTTCAGAGAAAACTAGGCAATTGAGGGCCGGGCGCGGTGGCTCACGCCTGTAATTCTAGCACTTCGGGAGGCCGAGGAGGGTGGATCATGAGGTCAGGAGATCGAGACCATCCTGGCTAACACGGTGAAACCCTGTCTCCGCTAAAAATACAAAAAATTAGCCGGGCGTGGTGGCAGGTGCCTGTAGTCCCAGCTACTCTGGAGGCTGAGGCAGGAGAATGGCTTGAACCAGGGAGGCGGAGGTTGCGGTGAGCTGAGATGGCACCACTGACTCCAGCCTGGGAGACAGAGCAAGACTCCGACTCAATAAAAAGAAAAGTAGGCAATTGAAAACAGTGTAGTCTACTTCAGGGAAAGCAAAAGTTGAAAAAAAAGGAAATAAAGTCATAGAACACTATGTGGCTTGGCCATAAGCGATATTTATGTAGTCACAACAATGAAAACAAGTATCGATACAACCAAAGAAGTGTGGTATGACTTAGGAGCAGAAAAGAGAAAGGGAAGATTGCGTACGTCTATGGGACTGTGTGCATTTTTCTGTGTGTATCTGTGTATATGTTGTGGGGGCATGGAATAAGAGCACTAATTCTGATATTCCATAACAGGAAGTCAATGGAAATTCTAAATGAATCAAGAAATAAAAACATATGTATTATTTAGAAATATGTCGTTAAATAGCAAGAGAAATCACTTACATAAGTGAAGGTGCCTTTGAGAAATGGGAATGATACACACACATCACTTTCATTAAGTTGAGGAGTATGGATTTCTATAGCAGATACTAGGTTACAGGCACCTCAGTATTTCTTACAACTCTTTCCTTTATTTCTGGGCATAAGGGTCCACATAGCTGATATTTTCCAATTTCTATTTAGTGAGTTAAACATTTAGTGGGAAATTCCAAACCTGCATCTTCAAGTTTTATGAGTTTTAGAAATCAGAGGCCCTTAAGACAAAGAGCCACTTTTTACAGGGAAAAGTCTTCAGAGTGTTCTCTAAATACTCTTATTTATTGTTTTTGTTTTATAATGTTTTGTTCTATTTCTGTGATTTTTTTCTTTGATCCTCATTTTCTCTCTCCAACTTAGTTACTCCATTGTCACTTGTGAAATTGAAGAAGCAAGATTCCCAGGTGTAGAATTCTTTTGCTAATCAGCATCCCTATGGCATAGACTGTTCTATTTTTGCTTTCAGTCCTCCTAGAGCAAATGTGTGCTTTATTTGAAGAACAGTTTACCATTTACCCTGCTTCAGGGTCATAGTATCTTTTGTTTGTTGAACTGTATGGTCTGCTAAATTCTGTTTAGTCTTTCTCTTGCCAACAGAAACAAATCGCACATGTATCAAAGCACAAGGGAATACTTTCGGATGTTTAAAGTACGTTTTATTCACCATTTTAAAGGTAGACATTCTATATTTTCCAATTCTTTTACTGTATGAGTTCTAGAACTTGTAAAATCTCTATGTACCTAGCAGACATAGAGAGGGGTATGATTTGTAGTGGATGTATAGATCTTTTTCTATCTGCAGCATATTGTGCATTAATTAATGATTTTGTTAATCAATGAGAAGTTTTTGGTGTTATCCCTCTACAGATGACTTCAAAATAAATGAAATTTTTTGTTCAATCTTCCGTCTTAACCACCAAGCCACAATTTCATTTATCTCCTGGAAGACTCTGCATATGGGTACATTGCCAACACCTCAAATTCAATAACCAAACGTGTCAGGAAAAAAAACCTAATTCTGTGCTCTCAGAATTGTTCTTCCCTGTTATCATTCTCTATCTCTGTAAATGGTGTCATAATACCTTCTAGTCACCATCTTAGACTCTCAGAGCCACAGTTGACTTTTGCCTCTGCAGGGGCCAAAGGAGAAAGTTCTCCTTGGCCCTCTCAAAGTTCACTGAAAAAAACTCAGCTCACAAAAGGCAGATTAATAGGAGAAATGACATACAAATTTACTTAACATGTATACATGGAAGCTTTCAGAAGGAAGACCCGCAGATACAGGAGAAACTGCCCATTTTTCTGCTTAGGTTCAATTCAACAAAGTATGGACAGCCATATTGGAATATGACTGGACAAAAAGATTAGAATCTGATGGAAATAGATAGAATGGGGAACCTCAGCAAGGCCTTACTGTCTAGATTCTCCCTGGCCCCTGAGTGTGCATTCTTTCCTTCTGGATAGAGGGTAGGACCCTCCCTGGAATGGGGGTCTTAGGACCTACAGTCAAATAAGGTCAGATAATTTTCTTTATAGCAAGTTTTTACACAGAAAGGCAGAGTTAAAGTTAGAGTAATATTTTTAGGTTTTACGCCTGTCTTGGGGGAAAAGGGGTTCTGGTTTCTATGACCTACCTTGGAGAAGAGGGATTCTAGTTTCTATGGCTAGCCTCAGCCTCGGGAGACAATGGGACTGAGAGCAGGACAGGAGAGGTCAGAGACACTTTTGCTTCTGAAGCCTTCATTTTAGGGTATTGTTTTCTGAGCCCCAATATCTCTCATGTCCCAGAGTAGATTGGTTGTCAAGTCCTGTCAATTCTACTTCTGTGGTATCTTGCTGACGTTTGTCTTCTCCCTGCCGTTTCTAATGTCACTGTCTGTCTTAGTTTGCTCTGGCTGCCATAACAAAGTGCCATAGAGTTGGTGGCTTAAACAACAGAAATTTATTTGGATGGAAGTCCAAGATCAGGGCACCAGCGTGGTTGAGGTCTGGTGACGGCTGTCTTCCTAGCTTGTAGATGGCTACCTTCTCACTGTGTGTTCACATGGACTTTTCTTGGTGTGCGTGCATGGAGAGAGGGCTCTGTTGTCTCTTCCTCTTCTTACCAGGCCACCAGTCCTACAAGGTCCACCCTTATGACTTAATCTAACCTTAATTACCCCCTAAAAGCCCTGTTTCCAAATGCAGTCACATTGGGGGTTAAGACTTCCACATATGAATTTGGAGCAAGGGACACAATTCAGTCCATAGCACCATCCTAGGCTGGGTCTTCATGAATTCTCATCAGGATTGTTGTCTCCCAATTAACCCTCCTGTCTCCAGTCTTTCCCATTTCTAGTTATACATTATTACTTGAGAAATCTTTTCTGGGTACATTTCTGTTTATGTCACTTTCTGCTAAAAAACAAACAAACAAACAAACAAACAACAAAAAAAACTCCAATGGCTTTCTATTTCCTGGAGAATAAAAGCAAACCTCATTATCATGAAATTTGAGGACTTCCATAATCTGATTCCAACCTAATTTCCCAGCTTTAGCTCAAAGTCTCCATCTTGACCATTTATACTACAACCAAATGGGAACACTTGCCTTTCTCTGAACATACCATTCAATTTCCTGTCTCTGTACCTTCACTTACTATGTTTGCCCCACTTGGAAATCCATACCCATCCTCCCCAGTCAAAAATCCTACCTTCTGCTCAAGTGCCACCCCCTCATGAAGACTTACTTCAGCCCTTGGCCAGAAGTAACGGCTCTCTGTGTTGTACATTCTTTTGTGCTTGTATTATAACTTTTTGTTTTGTTTCTTTGGGGAATCATTTGGTCTCCCTTTGGAAATAATGCATTAGAAGATACCTGGCTTCCACACAGAATACAGCAGGATCCTTAGCAGTCCTTAGGTCCCTAGCAGGCATTCAGTGAGTATTTATTAATACTCACTGAATATGATACGAATCAATTAATGGGAATGATAAAATTTCATTATCAAATGACATAAGATAGTATTTAGGTTAGTGATTTTCAAGCTACATTAATTGGAGTCATATTCTATTACATACTTTGGGCTTTGACAAAATATTTCATTTGAAGAAAGAGTTTTGTTGCTAAATATTCTAAACCATTGATCTTATTCAATTCTTTCAATTTGTAGTTGAGAGAAGTGAGGCCAGATGGAGATTAAAAATGACAACACCAAGGTTTCCCAACCATTTAATAGCAGAAACAGAGTCAGCAGAATATATGTAAACCATATCAACTAGAATGATCTGTTTGTAGAGCAGCTTAGAGACCTCATTCTTTTCTAAGACATTACCCTGCCACTGGGAAAATTAAGAAAGAAATCATCGTAACTCAGTGAGGACACCTAAGGTTAAATTTTGTTAAATCATTTCTTGTAGGCACCGCTGGTACTTCAAAACTATGAAAAATTTCATTTTCCCAAGAAATGTGTTATTCATCATGGATCCTAATAGAATAAGGGTGTTGTCTTAAAAGAACGGACATAAACTAAAAAATAAAGAAATAAAAAAATGTTTTAAAAAAAACACCTCACAGGCCTTCACTGTGGCTCATGCCTGTAATCCCAACACTTCGGGAGGCTGAGGGTCGGTAGATGGCTTGAGGCCAGGAGTTCGAGATGAGCCTGGCCAACATGGCAAAACCCTGTCTCAACTAAAAATACAAAAATTAGCCTGGTGTGGTGGCACACACCTGTAGTCCTGCTACTCAGGAGGCTGAGGCAGGAGAATCATTTGAACCCAGGAGGCAGAGGTTGCAGGGAGCCAACATTGCGCCACTGCCCTCCAGCCTGGGTGACAGAGAGAGACTCTATCTCAAAAAAAAAAAAAAAAGGAAAAAAAAAAGTCACATAAACCTTTAAAATATAAACAAGCACTGAGGGAAGATTTGAGCATATCATATTCCCCAGAATTTCTCAGGGGCTATGTTAAAGTAAGATCATGCAATAGTTATAATATCAAATGTATCTACTGCTTGCATATGCTTGCATTTATGATAAAGTTAATGTTATAATGACATTTCTAGCTATTGCTACTTTTTGAATTATTCTTCTTTGGAATTGCTTTTAAACCAGGCCCTTCTCAAGTTTTCCAAAAACGAGGAAGGATGGAAGAAATATAAAAAGCTTCCAACAGTATTGTTTTTACTGCAATGTTAATTTCCAGTAGTAGTTCACTCTTAGCAGCACAGCCTGACAACGCTTATCTATGTATTTAAATAGAACCTGCCACTTAAGGAACTAAGAGCTCTAAAAAGCATGCCTTTTTTGGCATGAAATAATCCAGGGAGGATGGAAAGCTATTGGGAAGAGAGTTGAAACCTGAGTTTATCATCAATAATAATAATATGTCCAGGATGTAGTGCTGGGCCAATTTATGTATTTAGATTAGATGTTCTATTTTTGGAGCACATTCCAGTGAATCAAAAACATTAACACTGAGAGTTGCAGTAAGCAAATGAATAAGAATCGGCCTTGGAAGATATTTGAGATGCAACCATTCTCCAGGATTTAAAAATGTGGAAAGTTACCTGTTTGAGATAGATTAAGGAACATGTCCTTTAATAGCTCCAGTGACTCTCTGAGAGAGAATTCATCCATGAATTCAACATTATTTATAGCACTTACTCTGTGCAAGGCACCATGCTAGAAGTTATGGTTACACCAAAGGACAATTAGGATAGAGGCAAACTGTTCCTGACCTTATATCCTGGTTGGAGAAACTGACATTAAACAAAAATAGAAAACAAAGTACGTAATTACGAAGAAGTATAGGATGGTCTCAGAGAGTATAATCTGGGATACTTAATTCAGAGGTGAGTGGAAATGCGTCCTTTTTACTGATTTGCTGGTATTGGGCATAGGCGCATCATCATTTGCTATTAAATAGAGCCTGAGAATGTTATCAGCAGGGCTGCAATAGGGAGAGCAGCTGAAACCATTATGCAGATCCTTGGTTTAGAGCCAAAGCCCCTGAGACAGCAGTTGGCAAGACGTGGCCATTTTCCATAGGGTTGCCTCCCCTAAAACACATCTATCTCCCCACAGTGTGCAGGGCCCTGTCTGATCCTCCCAGCTGGCTTTATTGCATAATTGCAGGAGCCTCTGATTCTAGCAGAAGTGGGACAGACAGGTCAGCATTAGTCATGAAAAATGTACTTGACAATCTTCTTTTTTTTTTTTTTTTTGTTTTACTCTTAAGCGGCCAATGCTTTGTTCATAAAACTTCATAAATATGTTCAAAACAAATTTTTCTGGGTGATAAATGAAAGAGAAAACTTGAAACATTTGCAAAGTATTTATCAAAAGCCAATCTCTTCTATTTTCATTATTTATTGATGGGCTTCTACTCATTTTTATAGTTCACATTTATTGTTAATATAACAGGAATCTAAATATAAATATTCTCAACCTACTCTTTATGTATTTTTTGTTGTGAACTTTTATTTTTACTCCTTAGAGAGTTTTCTTCCTAAAATCTGGTTGCACTATTTTGTGTCAAATAATTCCTTAACAATCCAATTATTTCTGTGTTCTTGTGTTACATTCTCTGTCACTCCTGTCTCCTGATTGCATCTACCCTCCTTTTTTTTTTTTTTGAGACGGAGTCTCACTGTCACCCACATTGGGATGCAGTGGCGCGATCTGGGCTCACTGCAAGCTCCGCCTCCCGGGTTCACGCCATTCTCCTGCCTCAGCCTCCGGAGTAGCTGGGACTACAGGCGCCCGCCACCACGCCCAGCTAATTTTTTTTTTTTTTTTGTATTTTTAGTGGAGACGGGGTTTCACCGTGTTAGCCAGGATGGTCTCAATCTCCTGACCTCGTGATCCTCCCGCCTCGGCTTGCCAAAGTGCTGGGATTACAGGCGTGAGCCACTGCGCCCAGCCGCATCTACCCTCTCTCTACTTTCTACTTCTTCTTTTTCTTTTTTTTTCCAGAGACTGAGTCTTGCTGTGTTGCTCAGGCTGGTCTCAAACTCCTGAGCTACAGATATCCTCCCTCGTTGGCCTGAGTAGCTGGGGTTATAGGCGTGTACCACAACACCCAGTTTACTTCTTGCTTTTTCTTTTAAGTAACAGTTCCTGAACAGAACTCTATTAATCCTCTGTTCTTTATTCATAACTTCCAGAAATCTGTTATTTGGCTTTCCTTTAAAAAAAAAAAATCACTTCTGAGTCTGTAGTCTTTCTACAAACTTAGACCTAAACACCTCAAGTTTCATTATTTTCATTCACCATCACTATAGGAAATTTTCTACAAAGAGCTATCCCATTCTATCTTTTCCCTCGCTTGAGTCAAGATCAGTCTCAACTGGCTAATCTCTTTTACTCATACCTTCCAAATTGTGTTTGGGTTCGTTGACAGCCCTTGTACCCACCCTACAAGTCTCATTTCCTCCATTCAACCTTAAATTAACTCACCTGTTTTCTTCCTTCCCCTTTAGTTAGCCAACATTTTTCAGTTTTAGAAAGATTGAACATAACATTTTAAAATACTGCTTTTTTTGTGGGGGGGGGGATGAAGTCTTGCTCTGTTGCCCAGGCTGTAGTGCAGTGGCGTGATCTCCACTCACTGCAACCTCAACTTTCCGGGTTCAAACAATTCTCATGCCTCAGCCTCCCAAGTAACTGGGACTACAGGCGCCCACCACCATGCTTGGCTAATTTGTGTATTTTTAGTAGGGATGGGGTTTCACCATGTTGGCCAATCTTGTCTCAAACTCCTGACCTCAGGCGATCCACCCGCCTTGGCCTCCAAAAGTGCTGGGATTATAGGTGTGAGCCACTAAGCCTGGCCTAAAATATTGCATTTATTATGTCTTCTTACAGCCCTGATGAATGTTCCTTCTCCTTTGGGGAAGTTGTGATATGTAGTTGACTGTGATGCTCACATACAGCATAAATTACAGTGAAATCAGACAGAAGGAGCACTGAAGTCTTGTGTTCAAATCTGAAACTCTTGCAAGGTTTGAGACTCTCTGGGTCTCAGTTTTTTTCTGTAAAATGAAGGAATTGGATACCAGATAATATCTAAGACTCCTTTTAGGTCTAGAGTTCTATGATTTTATTTATGTCTCAACAGAAATACCTCACATTCAATACAATGTACATACGCATAATTTTAAACTCTGCAGGAAGTCAACTTTGTTCAATATTCTCTTTAATATCCCTTACAGTTTTTGTTTTGTACCATTTTTATCTTTTCAGAAAATTAGAGAATTAAGATTCTAATGAAATTAATGTTTTTCTCATTCTTTTAAAATTTTTTTTCCTCTTTCCTGCCTCCATCACTCTATAGTTGTTTATATTGAATCTAGACCTACATATTTGTCACCAAAATGAAAACAGAATCCATCTGTTCCTGTCATCCTTATAATAATATTATTTTTGCAGGCTACAACTTACATGTGCTCTTTCTTCTAGTTATATACAGTACTGGCCTTAAACCCAAAGTCCAATTTTTAAAAATATTATTTTAAATAATAAAGTTGATCATAGAATTATTTGAAAAACAAGAAATTTTGCATAGTCCCAATATTCAGAGACAACAACTGTTATTTTTGAAAAATAAATTTGGAACAATACTTTACATATTTTTTTCTCCTGATGCTTAGATACACAAAATAGACTGCCTCTACCATTTTTAATTTTATGCCCTTTTTATTTATATACCTTCACTTTTCCATAAACAATAGATTCCTAAGCTCTAATAAACCTTTAGTTTCACTGATTATGCACAGAAATTTTTGCTTATTAATGTTTCATTAGCATTTTTCTCATGCAGTATATGTTCAGTTTCTATTGTTATGCATATCGCTGAGGATTGCATGAATATTCTTGCCTTATTTCAAGCTCTATCCATAATGTATGGGAATGCTAATCACATTTTGCCTAGCATTTTTGTATATTTCACACAGTTAGAAGGCAACCCATATGCTGGCTCTGTTTTTAAATGATTTATGCCTGATTGTATTGACTACTATCTCCTGAGACAAAAGCACTAGTTCAAGCTCTTTTAAGTCATTCTGTTATTGGTTTCAAAATACTGGAAATTCTTGTCTGTCATCTTCTTGTAACATAATTTAGGCCTGAGATATTATCCTGTCACTGGCTACCACTAGTCTTTGCAGTTAAATGATGAAAAAATTTTTAGTCTGAATTGTAAAATGTTCAATGCCTCTAATTTCTACTATTCTTTTGTTAGCTTCCTTAAATGAGATAGCAAAAAGCACGAGAGTCATGGATTTTATTATCTCCCTTTTCCCAAAATCAAACCGGATGTATCTGCCAAAGGCTTATTTTAACAGTAGGGGAATTATTTGCAAATGCAGTGGTAAGCCAATCTGTTCCAGGAACTCTCTTTTTCCTCATGAACTTTATTATGCTTTCTAACTCTCAACTGTTTGCCTCTGCCACTTAAAATCCAGTCTCCCATTAGGAAAATAAACAGTACAATCCCAGAGCATTAGAAGGAATTTTATTTCATCCTGCTTTAAGATTACTTGCATAATCATAAGAGGCTGTCTTGCGGAGCTGGACTGTGTGGACATTCATCATTCTGTAGATGTCTTGGTGTCACTCATGGAAATTGCTGACTCATCTTTTGGTTTTTTGTTTGTTTTAGAGACAGGGTCTCTCTCTGTAGCCTAGATTGGAGTGCAGTGGCACGATCATAGCTCACTACAACCTCCAACTCCAGGGCTCAAGCGATTCTCCCACCTTAGCCTTCTGAGTAGCTAGGACTACAGGCATGCACCACCATACTCAGCTAATTTTTTTTATTTTTTGTAGATTTGGGGTTTAACTTTGTTGCCCAGGCTAGTCTCAAGCTCCTGAGCTCAAGTGATCCTCCTGCTTTAGCCTCCCAAAGTGCTGAGATTACAGGTGTGAGCTACCACACTAGCCTCATATTTTTTTTAAAAAAAACTGATATTTATTTATGCAAATAAATAAGTATTTTCTCCTTTATCAGATTTACATCTTTTAGTATATCTCTGAAGAAAGCTTTTACTTGAGTCAGTGCCATTTTTCACCTTTCATAAATATGTTTTCCCATTTCTTCTTTAATTTCAGCGATTTTTTTTCCCCTCTGACACATTCCCCTTCTTTTGGCTGCCCCCTTGGTGTTGCACACAGATCGCCCCCTCCCCAGACTGCCTTCCCCCACCTTGCCATCTCTATCCCATGATCTGACGTGCCTCACCAATTTCACATACTCTAAGGCATTTTCCTCAACGACTCTTCTGATTGCAAGCACAAGGAACAGCTACTCTCACTATTATCTTTCACACTACGTTGTTCACAAAATCCCTTACTTTGTATGATATTCATACTTCTTTAGTTTTACTTTTCTCTTTTAATGTTTGTTCATTGTTGAGACTGAGAAGATGAAAGCTGAAAGGAAAAGGAATCAAAGAGCATTTTTTTTTCAAGTCTGTATTTAGAATGAATGATAGCCACCAAATAGCAGCATGAACAACTAGGGGCCTTTCAGCAGAAACTTCAGAGGACCCCCTCATCCTGTATTAAATATAACATGAGGCCACAAAAAGAGGGGTTCATAGGGAGACATCTATACTTGGCAAGCAGGACAATGTGTATGCATGCGTGTGTGTGTGTGTGTGTGTGTGTGTGTGTGTGTTTCATGAAGGCTCAAACCATAGGAATAATTGTTTGACAAAGTGAATACTCTTCATTGAAATGAAAACTTTTGTTGTGGTGGTTAGTGACTGTAACTTTGGTTATTTTATGGAGCTTTACTGGTCTCTGATAGCCATCTCCACCCCAAATATTACCATTGAACCAGCAGAGCTTCCTTTAGCCTCTAGGCTCCATGAACTTCCTGCAAAGACTGGCACAAGAATTCTAGATGAAAGGATCAACTCTTGGAGCTTGGAATCAGTTTTAGTATAAAAAAGAAGATAATAGAGAACTCAGCATTTTTTTCTAAAGTCTGTAAATTTGTGTGTGTGTGTGTGTGTGTGTGTGTGTGTGTGTGTGACTTGAAATTAGGAATGGTGAAGGCTCTTGATTTCAAATCTCAGTGGCATAAACAGTAACCATGTTCTCTCACAAAATTTTTTCCATCTTCATAAATAGAATATTGGGCTTCTATAGACCATAATCTGACCAGAGTGGCATTTTGCAAGTGTTTAAATTGTAAAACATTTTTTTCTTGGATTCTTACAAAAAACCATGACATTATGTGCTCCAAATATGTTGATTTGGCAGTTCCTCAACTCATCAGCCTTTTGTGTTATCTAGTTATTCTCTTAACAGTTTTTGGCAGTGGTGTGCAAGAATGTTCTACAAGCAGTATTTTTTTTTCTGATGACTTTTTCTGTTTTTTTTTTTCTGTCTTTCTTTCCCTTCCTTGCCATCTTAACTAACTTTTGCTCCATAACAGATTACCCTCAAACTTAGCTATTTAAAACAACAAACATTTATTATCTCACAGTCTCTGTGGGTTAGGAATTCAGGAACATATAAGAGAGATTGTTCTGGCCCTGAATCAAAGTCAAACCGTCTTCCATGGCTGTGTTCATCTGAAGGCTGGACAGGGGCTGGAAGATCTGCTTCCAAGGTGGCTTACTCAAAACGCTGTGGGTAGCAGTCCTTAGTTCTTCTCCACAGCATTGCTTGGAGTTTTACTTTTGTGTTCTCACAACATGGATGCTGGCTTTCCCCAGAGCAAGTGTTTGAGGGAGAGAAAGAGCAAGGAGAAAATCTTATTTCCTTTTATCCCCTAATTTAAGAAGTGACACACCATCTCTTCTGCAATATACTGCTTATGAGAAGCAAGTTGTTAAATCCAGCCTATATTCAAAAGAAGAGGAATCCAGCTCCACCTCTGGAGAAATAATTTTTTTTTTTTTTTTTTTTGAGATGGAGTCTCACACTGTCACCCAGGCTGGAGTGCAGTGGTGCGATGTCAGCTCACTGCAAGCTCCACCTCCTGGGTTCGAGTGATTCTCCACCCTCAGCCTCCCCAGTAGCTGGAACTACAGGTGCCCGCCACCACGCCTGGCTAATTTTTTGTATTTTTTAGTAGAGACGATGTTTCACTGTGTTAGCCAGGATGGTCTCGATCTCCTGACCTCGTGATCTGCCCACCTTGGCCTCCTAAAATGCTCACCTCCCAAAATGCTGGCTCATGCCTGAGCCACCGTGCCCGGCCTGGAGAAATAATTATTGAAGAAATTGTTTACACATTAAAAAATCACCACACCTTCCTTCTTTTCCCTCCCTTTATGGGAGTTTTGTTTGATGAAAAAAAAACTGGGGTAAGACAACACCCATATTGCTTTCTTCTTCTAGAAATAAAGATAATGTCCCCAGAGGAAACACAGTAGCAGAGAATTAGGAACCAGAAGGCCAAATTTACCCTCAATTCTGTAGTTAAGGAACTTTGTGATTTTGGGTAAACCACTTCACCTTATCTGCCTCAATTGTATTCATTGTTAAGACCTAGACACTCTTTAAGATTCTTTTTAAATCCAGAATTCTATTTTACTTCCTATATTTACTTTGCAGGGAAGTATTACTTAAAATTTGTTCTGTCAGAATCCCAGAAATGAAATTTCTAGTTCTTTGGTTCTTAATCACTATATAATCCAGTTAATCACATAGTGTGCTCCAGTCTTATTTGGCTTTACCTCCCATTGGTGATATATGAGTCTAAAATCAATATCCTACCTATATCAGGGTCCCAACAGGAAAGAGATGGCCCAAGCAAAGTATATATTGAGAAGAGTTTAATAAAGACACTATTTATAATGATATGGACAGGGTTCAGGGAGACCAACAAGGGACATTGCAGTATCTTCAGGTTGTAACACCAAGGAAATATTACCACTCTGAGGCCCACACTGGAAAAGGAAGACAACTATTACTGAAACTCAGAAACAAAGAGGGCCCTAATGACAAAAGCTGTAATCTTTGGTCTGGAGATGGAACCTGTTTGTAGTGATCACATAAGGAGGGAACTGAGGGATTCAATATCTTGACATTTTCTTCCTTTCCTTTCACCTCTGACATCCCATTGATTGGCCAAACTCAACTTTGGCTGCCTAGAAAATAGATCTAGTACATGGAAAATAGGCAGCACACCTCCAAAACAAGGTTAAAAGTACACTTTGAACATAGACATAGAAATAATTAAAACATGATAAATAAAATCAGACTTACATAGGGAGGGCCCAATAGGTTGTGAGTACACAAAGGTAATCTGGAGGATCTGTCTGTGTGACACCTTAGAGGGGACAAGATTGATGAATTGTAATTATACCTAAGAAAAATTGTGTTTAATTAATTATGTCGTACTCAGTCTGGAAAATGAATATGTAAATGTAAGTAGGGGGGTCTATAAAATGGATCATTGAGAAAGAGGAACTGTGATAGCCCCTCTCTCAGTGCCCAGAGGAACAGTGCTTTGAGCCGCGAGCACAGATATCTTCTCTGAGGCAGATAATGGTTGCACAGCGCAGATTGGTTCACTGGGCTATCACTGCTTGGTGACACTGCGTTAAGATCATGTAGTTTACCCCCACCTTTATGAGCCATCCTCTTTGAACAAGCCTTTGATGGCAACCTGGCTCCCACTTAGATTTGTCTATTATGTAAGAATGTGCTGATCAGAGAATCCAAATAGCCAAATCTTTCAGAATTGTTTTTTTCAGTATAAGTCAATAGATTGGTCTTCTGGTGGCTGTGCCATTGTGAGCTTGGCTAAGGTGTGTCCATCCCTAGGAGGTGTACGTGGATGGGGGAACAGATCAGATTTCTGCTCCTACAGAGCCCCAGAGGCAGCCTCTGGATTGAGGGAACAACCAGCATGGAATCCAAGTCAGCCTGTGAGTGCCTGCCATGTGCTTCCCAACCCCCACACTTTCCCTGTCTTGGCACCTGTCATGGTTTGTTTGTTTAGATAGACTCTCGCAGTGCAGTGGTGCAATCTTGGCTCACTGCAACCTCTGCCCCCCGCCCCCCCCGGGTTCAAGCAATTCTCCTGCCTCAGCCTCCTGAGTAGCTGGGACTACAGGCGCCCACCACCACGCCCGGCCTGTCATGTTTTATTATAATTGCTTGTTTAGTGTCTGTTTCCATTGCTAGGCCCTAAGCTCTGTGAGGACAAAGACCATGTTAATAACTATTTGTTGAAATGAGTGAATAAAAGAACAAATGAGCTTGTCAAGGTATGTTTGCAGATCTTCCCAAAAGTTACCCAACCTCATTCTGCATTTTTTTAACCCCCAATAGGAAACAATCATTCTGCAAATTTTATTTAAATTCCAGCACCTTAAATTAACATCCTGCTATATGGCTTATTTGGAGTTCTTATTCTCCCCTGAATTTGGCTTCCTCATAGAGCATCCTTCTGCTTTATCTTTCACTATTTCTCATTTGGAGCTAAATCCTAATGTGTTTTCATCTCTGACAATACTTTTCGCTTGTGCCTTAGCCTTTTTCATTTCGCTTCCCCACAATGCTCTTAGCTAGGCCTGCTTTGGTCATATTTTCTCTTTTTATTCCATTCTTTCTGCCTTTTTTTGTAGTAACTAGGTGCTCAGAATTTCTGGGTTTTATTCGTTTTCCCTTTTTGGCTCTTGATTTTCTTTCCATTTCTATTCCTTTTTCCCCTTGCTCTCGCTGTCTTGAATTGTGTTTCTCAGGCCCTTCTCCCTTCTTTACTTCGACTTGCTCCTCCATCCATATCAAGTGAGGCCTGATTCTTCCCTTTTGTCGAAGAGCCTGTACATTCCTGGTTTTGGTTGCTGCCAGTGCTTTCATGCCTCACTGCTCTTTCCTGGATCTGAGAAATTAATTCGATATGCTACTAAAAAAAAAGGTTTTATAGTGCAAATTTTCAAAGATAAATACAAGTGGGGAGAATAATAGAAAGAACTTCTGTCAGTTTCAGCCATGATTAACATTTGCCAGTTTCGAGGTGTGATCTTCTAAGATTCTTGCCTTACTAAGCTACTACTCTGTATGCCTTCAACCCACAAGTAGGAAGCAGGTCACAATCAGATGCCCTCCTGAACCATGGAATGTCCAGGTAGACTCGACTGCCTGCTTCCTTCATACACTCTGAACAAATCTCTATGGAGTTCTCAGCACACTGTTCTGATACAAATTTTCTTCTCTCTCCTCTTCTTGACTATGAGCTCTTTAATGGTAGCAGTTTTATCTTCTTCATCCCTAGCACCTTGCACACAGTGCCTGACACTTAATGGCCGTTCACAAAGACATTGTTGAATGAATGAATGAATAAAAAAAATGTGCTGCAAAGACTTATCTCTATTTCAAGTTTAAAAATTCAGCTATTCTGGTCACTTATCTGCAATGGTCTACTCTCCCTTATCTAATTTCCAACTTTTTTCTCTGAAGAAATGCAGTTTCTTGGCTGGGCACAGTAGCTCATGACTGTAATCCCAGCACTTTGGGAGGCCGAGGCAGGTGGATCACGAGATCAAGAGATCAAGACTATCCTGGCCAACATGGTGAAACCCCGGCTCTACTAAAAACACAAAAATTAGCCGGGCATGGTGTGGGCGCCTGTAGTCCCAGCTACTTGGGAAGCTGAGGCAGGAGAATCGCTTGAACCTGGGAGGTGGAGGTTGCAGTGAGCCGAGACCGTGCCACTGCACTCCAGCCTGGTGACAGAGTGAGACTTTGTCTCAAAAAAAAAAAAAAAAAAAAAAAAAACTGCAGTTTCTCACTCAGTTGATATAGGTTATCATCATTGGTGATAATGATTTGATAACATCATTGAATCAATATCTGCATTCTATATAGCAATCATTTGGTCTCTAAATAATATAATCACCAACAGTGTAGCACTTATTATGTGCCAGGTACTGTCCAAAGTCCTTTGCAGATGTTATCTCTGTTAATCCTAAATCACAAAACCCCATGAGCTGGAAACTATATTATCTCCATTTTCCAGATAAGAAAGTCAACTTTGGGAGCCCGAGGCAGGCGGATCATGAGGTCAGGAGTTCGAGACCAGCCTGACCAACATGGTGAAACCCTGTTTCTACTAAAAATACAAAAATTAGCCAGGTGTGGTGGCGCACCCCTGTAATCCCAGCTACTCAGGAGGCCAAGGCAGGAGAATCACTTGAACCTGGGACGTGGAGGTTGGAGTGAGCCGAGATTGTGCCACTGCACTCCAGCCTGGGCGACAGAGCAAGACTCTGAAAGAAAAAAGAAAGAAAGAAAGAAAGAAAGAAAGAAAGAAAGAAAGAAAGTCAGTCAAAATCCAGGGAGAATAAGTAACTTGTCAAGATCATATCACCAAAGAGTAAAGGAGTCCGTATTTAAACCTAGATCTATTTGATTCCCGAACTAGAGCATCTAACCACTATGCTTACTACCATGGAAGTAGTCTTTATCTTTGGTTGGCTTAGTGCTATTTGTGTCCAGTCAATAGCTCTAAATTTTCTCTCTAGAAACTTTGTCCAAAATAAATAAGAAATTACACTACTCCTAAAGCTTAAGCCATGCTCTTTTTGCTCTTTCACCCTTGGCAACGGAATCGCTGCAAAAATGTCTCTTGAAGTCTTCCCCAGTGACTTTCTAATCTGGGTTCCCACACAATATCCTCATGCAAGCACTTGTTGACTGCCTTTCATCTTATCTTGATGACAAATAGTCCTTCAGAAGGCTTCATAATCTATTCTTTCCTTCAGGGACTAAGTCTTTTCCTTCTCCTTGTAGAGGCACAAGTCCACACCTTTTTTCTTTTGTTCCTGAATTCTTTACCTTTTTCTTGTTCCATTACTTCAGTCAACCTGGTCTTCAAATCTTCCGATCTTGGGCTTACTTACTACATCATGCCTCTGACTGTTAGAGTAGACATATTTTTGTGTAATCAGTATCACTTTGGGGCATTACCCTTCACAGTTTTCATTCTCAGTCCATGTGTTCTGGTGGAACTGGCCTCACCCCCGCTCTAGAGGTGGACACATAACCAGGCCTAACCAATGGCAATTACTTCAGCCATAGTGATTGCATCAGGATGGTCACATGACTGATGATGAACTAATCAAATCCTTTAAGGAACTTGTACTACCAAGCAAGTCACTGCTGAAATTGCAGGTACCAAGGATGATGTAAATCTGAAACTGCTGGTGGTCATCTCTGCCACATGTGGAAAGAGCCTGCTTGACAATGAATGGAGCTCTCACGGAGGACACAGTATTAAGAAATGGAGAAATAAATACTCCTGACCCTGTAAATTAAAATCAAATATGGATCAAATATGCCTAAAGTCACCCTCAACCTCTGAACGTGAAAGCCATCAACAGGAAAGCATTCTACAGAGCAGATCCCTGTTATGAAGAGAAACAGAACATCCACCTTCATAAAATGTAAACACTATATTTGACTGGGCATTATGGGACGAGGCAGATGTAAGAGTAAGAAGTTTCAAGCCAAGGTCTGAGCTGGCCTGAGGGGTCCCATAAAAGTTCCTTTGGAGCCACGATGGAAATAAGAAAGCTGGGCTAAGAATAGTTCTGAATTTATTTTCCATACTGGGCTTCAAAATAAGGCTTCTGAAGAAAGGATCTCTCTGTTGCTAACAAAAGCAAAAACAAAATTTTTTGGAAATCATTGACACAACACTCATGTTAGTTCTCCCAGAAACCCAACTTCTACTTTCTAAATCCTGCTTTGCATCCTATTTTGGCCATATTTATATCCCCAACTACGCAATCATTTAATTGCCTTTCATACTTTATTTTTTTCTTCAAGAGAGAAAAAAATAAAAGTCACTTGGGGGTGATAAGTCAGGCATCTCCTCCACATACTCCTCTCTCTTTTCTCATAGGTGTCAGCCAATTCAGATATACAATAAAATTCAAATTCAGCAAATACTTATTTGCTGTGCAAGGTAGTACGATGTGCTATATTTTGTAACATTCATGAATTCTTTCAACTCCCTGAGAGGTAGGTAGCTATTGATATTTAAGTTTGGTGAATGCGATGAAGTGATCATCTCAAAGGTCACAAGGCAAATTGCTGACGGAGTTAGAAATACAACCTGGACCACAGTCAGGTGTACATGAAGACCCCAAATGGATAGACTTGGATTTAAATCTTGATTTGTTACTTACTAATTTTTGGAACTTGAGCAAATGATTCAGCCTCCTTGAGTCTCAGTTTTCTATCCATAAAATGAATATACTCTACTTCATAATGACATATGTGGGTTATATTAAATAATATACTGAACACATTAGCACAAAGTTTCCTCAGCAACTGTTAGTTTCCTTCCACTCCACCAGGAAATACCTAGGTTCCTCTATCCATAATGATTTACACATTAAAAATGACTCTACTAAGATGTTAACTCCCTTTAAATACTGTTATACATGTAGATACTCATACATGCAGAACGTATTATGCTACAAGTTGTTAATACTTAGTCATTTCTTTATTGATATGACTCTCTTTGGTGAGGAGAGAGCAAAGACCAGTGACTGTGGATTCTCAACACAAGGACTCATCGTAGAAAAAAATCAACACCAAATTATTTTGCACTTTTATCCAACAAGGATGAAGAGGGGAGGACCCGCAGACTGTCAGTAAATTGTGACCTCTTTCCAGCCATCTGAATCTAGCTATCATTCAGTGAATCCACAATTATATATTCAGGCCTAATCTATGCCACACAGTGTTCTAGGGGCTGGAGATACAGTGTGAACAAGACAATCCAAGTGTGTGGGAAGAACCAGAAAAATATGAATGATTCCTCCATGCTACCCTCCTACCCTTCTGCCCTTTTTGGCCCTTATCCTTGGTGCTATAGTTTAGGGTGGGGAGTAGAAACTTATGTTGTTGTACAGCTGAGCAAAGGATAATTTTATATTTTAAGGAGATCCTATGTAGCCTGCAAAGCCTAAAATAGTTACTATTGGCCCTTTACAGAAAATATTTGTGGACTCCTGGTTTAGAGTGACCTGTGCCATTCATCAAGACCACAGTAAAGGTTTAATCCTATGCCTATTAGAATACCTTTGTTAATAATTTGTTATTTATGTAAAACATTATTATTATTGACTATGATTGTTAAACAATATTGAAGAATAAAAAGTGACTGACAATGGGAGGGTAGACTTTTTATATCAATTTCGTAAGAAAATAATTTCTTTTGTAAGTCACTTAACTATAACTTGTTTTCCTTGACCATAACCACCACATAAAATATGGACCTTCCAGGCCCTGCACAGTGGCTCATGCCAGTAATCCTGGTACTTTGGGAAGTCGAGTGGGCGGATTGACTAAGCTTAGGTGTTCGAGACCAGCCTGGGCAATATAGCAAAACCCCGTCTCTACTAAAATACAAAAAATTAGCCAGGTGTGGCAGTGCGCACCTGTAGTCCCAGCTACACAGGAGGCTGAGGCACGAGAATCACTTGAACCCGGGGGGCAGAGGTTGCACTGAGCCAAGATCACTCCACTGCACTCCAGGCTAGGTGACGGAGTGAGATTCCATCTCATAAAAAGAAAAAGAAAAGGAAAAGAAAACAATATGGACTTCCTCTATATAACTTTCCTGGGGTTTTTCTATTTCTTTTTTCCTGTACCTACCATGAAGGATTAGAAGATGACCCAGAAAAGCTATGATAAGGGGGAAGAAGAAGAGAAGTGAATTTGCCATTACTCGTGCCCTTTGGCCTTTACTACTTAAAAATTCCTAAATGTACTCTACGTTCTTCTTTGTGCCATATTTATTAAAATAAAACAGTCCTCCTTTTATTCATTATTTTTATTTTTTTTAAGACAGAGTTTCCCTCTTGTTGCCCAGGCTGGAGGGCAATGGTGTGATTTCAGCTCATGCAACCTCTGCCTCCCAGGTTCAAGTGATTCTCCTGACTTAGCCTCCTGAGTAGCTGGGATTACAGGCACACACCACCACACCCTATTACTTTTTTGTATTTTTAGTAGAGATGAGGTTTCTTCATGTTGGTCAGGCTGGTCTTGAACTCCCGACCTCAGGTGATCCACCCGTCTCGGCCTCCCAAACTGCTGGGATTACAGGCACGAGCCACCGCGACCGGCCAACAGTCCTCCTTTTATTTGTCTAAATGGTTCTTAGGACTTTCTCTCATTCATGCACCCATATTATTTCCTGATTTTCCTTTCAGTAAGGATCATTGGCTAGCAGGAACTTACTCAATGGCTTGGCTTGTTGACATTCGCTCCTAAGGGTAATTCTGAGCCCAGGAGTTGCACCCTCTTCTTTCTCCTGTAAACTGCTTCCAGGTAACATGACTCTCAATGCCCACCCTGAGCTTGTGATAGGCTGTCCTGGTATCACCCTATTATAGAGGAGTTTGTGCCAAACTAAGCTCACATTGCACATGATTTGATGAGTCTTGCAGCTCTAGCCACGAGTATCCTGGCTTGGGTATCAGCAGACTAATTCCAGCGCCTCTTCCTCTGATTTGTTGCATTTGGGCCAGCTACTTAGCTTCTGAATGCCTAAATGTTCACGTCTGTAACATTAAGATAATGCCAACTTTCATTTCAGCTTCTGGGAATAGAATTACACCGTATAGGAACATTGATGTTCCCATGGTAACAGTCATGTAAAGTATCTAGCATGCCACTGGAGGCAATAAATTATTTATAAGTACGTGTAACAATTCCTAACTGACACGTTAATAAAAAATTCTTACAGGAAATCCTGGGGATATACTTTCACATTAATTTGCATTCATTATTTCAAGGAGAGTTCATCATTCTGCTCCAAACCACCTATTCTAAATTCGCAGAATAAAATCAATTAGCACACCCTCGAGCTGCTGAGTTCAAAAGCAATACAGAATGCTTCCATAACCTGTGTAAGGGGAAGGAAGAGAAGGGCTTCCTGGGACTATGTATTAAAACCAAGGAGGAGTCAATGGGTATGGCTTGTCTAGGAATAGATGGCTCCAACTTTCAACCATCTGAAGAAAACAGGAAATGTTAGGCAGTGCTACCAAAAACAAATTTGTTGTAATATTATTGTTACTATTATTTGGAGAAAATTTAAATATATAAAAAACCAAAAATATAATAATTATCATCATCCAGAAATGACCAATATCAACATTTTGGTTTATAGCCTTCTCATCTTTTTTCTATACTTAAATTTTTTCAAATATTGTTTTGTAGCCTGCTTTTTGATTTGTGAGCAGTTTTCCAGGTCATTAAAATTTTCCCAGAACATAATTGGCTGAATATAGCATCAAGAGAATGTCACAATTTATTGAAGCAATTTGCAATTATTAAACATTAGATTGTGTCCTGAATTGCCTTTTAATGAAAATCAATTCATGTATCAGTGTGAGACCTCATATTAATTTAGCTGACGTATTTTGACGTATTTTAGACCTACCCATGATCCATCCATAATACTTCAGTTACTAACAGCACTCTCTTCTTTCCCAGGCTCTTGTTATCAGTCAAATACACCCAAAGTTTTCTTCAAAAACAAATTCCCAAAAGGAAAGGGCTCTTAATTGAATTTTGTTTTTCCATTGTCTTTGGTCCTTGTATTTGTATCTTGTGCCTAAAAAATTGTTTTCTTTTCTTTCATTTATTTATTTATTTATTTATTTATTTATTTATTTATTTATTTTTATTTCAGACAGAGTCTCGCTTTGTTGCCCAGGCTGGAGTGCAGTGGCGTGATCTTGGCTCACTGGAACCTCCACCTCCTGTGTTCAAGCGATTCTCCTGCCTCAGCCTCCCAAGTACCTGGGATTACAGGCATGCGTCACCACGCCCAGCTAATTTTTTGTATTTTTAGTAGAGACGGGGTTTCGCTATGTTGGCCAGACTGGTCTTGAACTCCTGGACTCAAGTGACACATTTGTCTTGTCCTCCCAAAGTGCTGGGATTACAAGTGTGAGCCGCCATGGCCAGCCTTTTGTTTTCTTTCTTGATCTTATTAAAACTATTTTTTTTGTTGTTCCTGAATTCTTACTTCCTTTAATTATAATACTGATCTCTTTAAGTCTAAATTCGTTCTCTTTTGATAATGTTATTTTTGACTTTCTCTTTTAACAGGGGTTTTATTCCCTAACTAACCCAGCAGATCTCAAACTTGTTCAGTACCAAGATCCCTTTAAAAATTTATTGAGGATCCCAAAGAGCTTTTGTTTATGTGAGTTGTATCTATTGCTGTTTACCATATTAGAAATTAAAAGTGAGAAATTTCAAAAATATTTAATATTTTAAGTAATCAGGCCAGGCATGGCGACTCATGCTTGTAATTCCAGCACTTTGGGAGGCCAAGGCAGGAGGATTGCTGAGGTCAGAAGATCAAGTCTTTAGTAAGCCACGATCGCACCACTGTACTTGAGCCTGGTCAACACAGTGAGACCCCATCTCAAAAAAAAAGTAACAGTAAGAAACTTATTACATTTAACATAAATAAACATTTTATGAAAGATAACTATATTTTACAGAGGGAACATAAATTTAGTGAGAATGCTGGCATTGTTTTACACTTTTAAAATCTCCCTAATGCCTGCCTTAAGGATTCTCCTGTCTACTCAGCATCAACACTATTTCCATATGTCGTTCTGGTTGGAGCATATGAAGAAAACCTTGCCTCACATAGATACGTGGTCGGAAAAAGAAGGATCGACCTGCAGACCCCATGAAAAGTCTCAGGAACTCATAGGGATAACTTGCCCACACTTTGAGAACTGCTGCCCTAAACTGTCTCTAATTACTGTATGATCTTTTTACGCTTCAGTTTCTCTTTTTGTAAACAATACATATTGTTTACAATATGTATTGTAAAATAGTATATCAAAGTGTTCTGGAACTTTAACACGAAAAATGCTACAGTGATAGGCAGAAATCTACACCTGTACATAAAACAGGAAAATACTTCCTTTGGGGCATGTTGGAGACATGATGCTGCCCCCAACATAATTACTAAACAAATTGGTGGCCAGGCACCGTGGCTCATGTCTGTAATCCCAACATTCTGGGAGGCTGAGAAGGGAGGATCACTGGAGCTCAGGAGTTCAAGACCAGCCTGGACAACATGGTGAGATGTTGTCTCTTTAAAAACTAAAAAATAAAATTAGCCAGGACCCAGCTACTCAAGAGGCTGAGGCAGGAGAATCACTTGAGCCCAGGAGGTTAAGGCTGCAGTGAGCTGTGATAGCACCACTGCACTCCAGCCTGGGCAAGAGAGCAAGACCCTGCTTCAAAACAAAAAACAAAAGCACAGTGGCTCACACCTGTAATCCCAGCACTTTGGGAGGCCAAGGCGGGAGGATCTCAAGGTCAGGAGTTTGAGACCAGCCTGGTTAATATGGTGAAACCCTATCTCCACTAAAAATACAAAAATTAGACTGCTGTGGTGGTGGGCGCCTGTAGTCCCAGCTACTTGGGAGGCTGAGGCAGGAGAATCACTTGAACCCGGGAGGCAGAGGTTGCAATGAGCTGAGATAGCACCAGTGCACTCCAGCCTGGGCGACAGAGGAGACTCCGTCTCAAAAAAAACAAAAACAAAAACAAAACGAAAAAACAATAAACTATATTGGTTCACCAACATGGTTTATAAAGCAAGTTACTCTTTGCAATAGACATTTAGGTTTCACACATAACCACTGCAACACAAAATTAGGAATTTCCCAAATAAAATCAAAACAGTTCTTCATGTAGTTTTGGTAAAAATAATTTTTTTCAGGAGCATAAGGTATGAATTCTGGCTCAATTGCAAAATGGAGGCATATTTCTCTGAAACCCGCTGCCTAGTTATCTTGGCATTCTTTGCTGTGTAAAATGGACTTATGTTTCATTTCTTGAAAAATGTTGAATGTGTCTCGTTTTAACTTAATGAGGTCAGGGAGGAACTAATCACTAAGAGACATTTTGTTTGTTTGTTTGTTTGTTTGAGATGGAGTCTCGCTCTGTCGCCCAGGATGGAGTACAGTGACACGATCTCCGCTCACGCTGTAAGCTCCACCTCCTGGGTTCACACCATTCTCCTGCCTCAGCCTCCCGAGTAGCTGGGACTACAGGCGCCCCCCACCACGCCCAGCTAATTTTTTTGTATTTTTAGTAGAGATGGGGTTTCACTGTGTTAGCCAGGATGGTCTCAATCTCCTAACCTCGTGATCCGCCTGCCTTGGCCTCCCAAAGTGCTGGGATTACAGGTGTGAACCACCACACCCGGCCCACTAAGGAACGTTTTTAAGTCAGAATATAAAGTTTCTCATGATAGACCTCATAATGGATTCTGTGTACTGCAACTGATCCACTATGATATATGATGATTATCATATAATGTTCTCTACAGTGGTTTTGATTGTGTGCACTTGGGCAGTTGAGGTGTAAAACTGGAATGTTCGCATCCTTCATGGGACCTGTTTCACAACAGTGCACATTCTGCTTAATTGGATACAGTGACTCAGTCTGTAGAGGAGGGATTTGGGAGCAGGATGGCACAGAATCCTGTCTTTAATCCCCACCCAGAAGTCAGTAGCCTGTCCATCCTTACAAAAGCCTCGTGGTGGACTGGGTGTGGTGCTCATGCTTGTAATCCCAGCACTTTGGGAGGCCGAGGCAGGCGGATCACTTGAGGCCAGGAGCTTGAGACCAGCCTGACCAACATGGTGCAACTTTGTCTCTACTAAAAATACAAAAATTAGCTGGGCATCATGACACACGCCTGTCATCCCAGCTGCTTGGGAGGTTGAGGCAGGAGAATCGTTTGAACCCAGGAGGTAGAGGTTGCAGTGAGCCAATATTGCGCCACTGTACTCCAGCCTAGGCGACAGAGTGAGAATCTGTCTCAAAAAAAAACCAAAAAACAAAAAACAAAAACAAAAAACCTGTCATGCTGGTGACTCTTGTCCTTTTAGGGCCAAGGGTGTTTTTCTTCCATCTGCCCCAGATCTGGATTGTATCTCAACATGGCATCCCATGGTGTTGAAGAGTAGTTGCAGTCTGAATTTCAGGGAGACTGAGTTGTGTTTGCATTTGGAAAATGGAGATAATGGTTAATAGGAATGGATGAGGACAAAATGAGAATGGATATGAAAGGATATGAAAGTGCTTTGAAAACACTTTAAGCTTCATGTAGGTTAAAGAATTGTTTTTATTTTTATGCCTAAACCCTCCTTATTGTGAGGTATTGCGGCAAACAGGGACACACCAGACCTGGAGGTTTTTTGCTTTGTTTTGTGTTTTTCATTTGCTTCTATCAGGCTAGGGAAAAGAACATGCTGGATCCTTCACAGATCTTCTTATGCTAATCCTCTCTGTGGAGTTCTTGGAGTTGACATTGGCTATAAAGCCAGTTGTTGATCTGCACCCCTCCTTTTGTCATAAATGAAAGGTACAATCTGGCACTGAACATTTTTATCTCCCTGTATAATCTGATGACTTGCTCTCCCAGGAAAAATTGATTGCAGCATTCATTATCAATGACTTTATTTTTCAAGTTTTTATACTTCTTTAATTTATTTATTATTATTATACTTTTAAGTTGTAGGGTACATGTGCATAACATGCAGGTTTGTTATGTGTATACTTGTGCCATATTAGTCTGCTGCCCATCAACTCGTCATTTTATCAGGTACTTATAACTCCCAGTGCAATCCCTCCCCCTCCCCCCTCCCATGATAGGCCCGGTGTGTGATGTTCCCTTCCTGAGTCAAGTGATCTAGTTGTTCAGTTCCACCTATGGTGAGAACATGCGGTGTTTAGTTTCTGTTCTTGTGATAGTTTGCTACAGAATGATGGTTTCAGCTGCATCCCATGTCCCTACAAAGGACATAGAAACTCATCCTTTTTATGGCTACATAGTATTCCATGGTGTATATGTGCCACATTTTTCTTAATCAATCTGTGTGCTGATGGACATTTGGGTTGATTCCAAGTCTTTGCTATTGTGAATAGTGCTGCAATAAACATGCGTGTGCATGTGTCTTTATAGCAGCATAATTTATAATCCTTTGGGTATATCCCCAGTAATGGGATGGCTGGGTCATATGGTACATCTAGTTCTAGATCCTTGAGGAATCGCCATACTGTTTTCCATAATGGTTGAACTAGTTTACAATCCACCAACAGTGTAAAAGTGTTCCTATTTCTCCACATCCCTCTCCAGCACCTGTTGTTTCCTGACTTTTTAATGATCGCCATTCTAACTGTGGTGTGAGATGGTATCTCATTAATGGTTTTGATTTGCATTTCTCTGATGTGGCGAGTGATGATGAGCATTTTTCATATGTCTGTTGGCTGTATGAATGTCTTCTTTTGAGAAATGTCTGTTCATATCCTTTGCCCACTTTTGATGGGGTTGTTTGTTTTTCTTGTAAATTTGTTTGAGGTTCTTTGTAGGTTCTGGATAGCCCTTTGTCAGATGAGTAGATTGCAAAATTTTTCTCCCATTCTGTAGGTTGCCTGTTCACTCTGATGGTAGTTTCTTTTGCTGTGCAGAAGCTCTTTAGTTTAATTAGATCCCATTTGTCAATTTTGGCTTTTGCTGCCCGTTTGCTTTTTTGGTGTTTTTAGACGCCAAGTCTTTGCCCATGCCTATGTCCTGAATGGTACTACCTGGTTTTCCTCTAGGATTTTTATGTTATTAGGTCTAACATTTAAGTCCAATGAGAACAAAGATACAACATACACCAGAATCTCTGGGACATTTAAAGCAGTGTTAGAGGGAAGTTATAGCACTAAATGCCCACAAGAGAGAAAGCAGGAAAGATCAAAATTGACACTCTAACATCACAATTAAAAGAACTAGAGAAACAGAGCAAACACATTCAAAAGCTAGCAGAAGGCAGAAATAACTAAGATCAGAGCAGAACTAGAAGGAGATAGATACACAAAACCCTCAAAAATCAATGAATCAGGGTTGGTTTTTGAAAAGATCAACAAAATTGACAGACCACTAGCAAGACTAATAAAGAGAAAGAGAAGGCGCCACTGCACTCCAGCCTGGGAGACACAGTGAGACTCCGTCTCAAAAAAAAAAAAAAAAAACAAAACACTTTAGCATGTACATCCAACATTTTAAAAATCCTCTGTTAATTATTTTTTCAGTTTAAAGTAATCAGGAGTTTGGCATTGAAATGATCTCTGAACTTAGAAATTGGTTCTTGAGTGAAACCTCAACTTCTTTGTGTTTAATTAGATTTCAGTTGCTCCACTTAAAAAAGACCACCTAAATTTGGAAAAGACAACCAATTTTTATTGTGACAATCTAACCCTTGCTGAATTTTCTTAGAAAGGTTAAAGTCATTTTTTTCCATTCACTTGGTAGCATTTACCCATACTTTTTGGTGGTGGTGGTTGTTTTTTTTCTGAGATGGAGTCTCACTTTGTCACCCAGGCTGAAATACAATGGCACAACCTTGGCTCACTGCAAGCTCTGCCTCCTGGGTTCATGCCATTCTTCTGCCTCAGCCTCCTGAGTAGCTGGGACTATAGGCATCCACCATCACGCCTGGCTAATTTTTTGTATTTTTAGTAGAGCTGGGGTTTCGCTGTGTTTTAGCCAGGATGGTCTCGATCTCCTGACCTCGTGAACCACCGGTCTCGGCCTCCCAGAGTGCTGGGATTACAAGGTGTGAGCCACCGCACCCGGCCGCATTTACCCATACTTTCGCCACAGCACACCAAAGAAAAGTCTTGAGTCCTCAATAAAAAGGCAATTATATTTTAATGGATTAGGCTTTGATTCCTTGTCTCAGGAGCTTTATAAACTTGCTGTGTACAAATGTTTTAGACTGTGTGCCCCTAGTTTTCTTTGTGGTAATAATGGAACTGTGTTTCCCACGGGTCTATTAGAGGTGCTGTAGATTGAATAAGAAAATGTCTACAAAGGGCCGGGAGCAGTGGCTCAGAAAAAAAAAAAAAAGAAAAGAAATAAAATGTCTATAAAGCTCTTAGAGTAGCCAGGCACTGTGGCTCATGCCTGTAATCCCAGCACTTTTGGAGGCCAAGCCAGGCGGATTACCTGAGGTCAGGAGTTTGAGACCAGCCTGGCCAACATGGTGAAACCCCGTCGCTACTAAAAATACAAAAAAAATTAGCCAGGCGTAGTGGTGCACACCTATAATCCCAGCTACTTGGGAGGCTGAGGCAGGAGAATCGCTTGAACTGGGGAGGCGGAGCTTGCAGTGAGCCGAGATTGTGCTATTGCACTGCAGCCTGGGCGACAAAAGGGAAACTCCATCTAAAATTTTTTTTAAAAAAAAGTTCTTAGAGTATCTAGAGATATCTGGGTCATACATGAAAGTGTCTGTTTCTAGAGAGCCAAGGTAGAATAAGATGGGTGACTCAAGGAGTGAGCTCAATGAGTCAAGGCAGGGGAACCTGAAAGGAGCCCTGAGAAATGTGAACTGGAGTTGCATGGGCTTCCTGAGCTGCCATGCTTCCCATGACAGTATGAAGCTGTCAGGTTGCATAGTATTCATAGCATTCCTTGGTTCCCATGGAAAATGGAGGCCAGTTCTAGATTATGGCTGAGAACTAGATACAAGATTCCAGATGTTCTGTGAACCATGTCAACTTAGTTTACATGCAGATATTGAGCAAAATGAGAAAAATATTTTAGCTAAAGATTATAACCCAGAACATCTCACATGGACCATGATTCTAACACAAACTGAATTCCCTTTTTATTTTTATTTTTTTGACTCCCAACAATGTATAAGTAGCCAGGTATTTTTTTTTTTAAAGCAAGTGTCACCTTCATTTTTGTGGCCTTTCTCACATAGCTGCATGGAAATTTTAAATATGATGGAACTATTGCAATACTGTTTTTCCTTACTGCTGGAAGTATCACTGAATGAGTTTTGCATTACAGTAAAATAACACCCTGAGCTGTCATGTTCCCATAGTTGTCTCTGAAAGTAAAAGCTGTGATCACATCCAAGTTTAGAAGTAGGGGAAGTGGGACTGAGATAGGGAAGGCTATCGAAGCTGCCTCTGTTGTAACTGCTGCTGCAGTCGCGCTGATAAAGACAAGGGGAAGCAGGCCAGCCTGAGATTCTGGGCCTTAAAGCCCTGGCTCTACCAGCAGGAGAGAAAAATAGCAGCTCTGAAGGATTTATCAGAAAACTTTTTAAAGAACAATGTTATGGAAGATGAACTGGTCTCATATCTCCAGTGTTTCTAGCAAAAACAGCTTCCACTCTTATCTCAGGTAGAATGACCACACTAAGGATTTAAGACATCTCATAGGGATATCTGCCCAAAGCCTCTAAGGTGTGAGTCATTGTCAGAACTTTTAGGAAAAGACAGTTGACTGAATAATGAACTTTCAGGAAAGCATTTACTAACCTTCAGTTATGGTGGACTTGCAGAAAATGACCTTTTATCTCCACATCTAGCTAACACACAAATTCCTTTGAAGGAGTCGTTATAGAATGTTCTTCTGTTCAATGAGGACATATTCAGGGCTGAGGGACCTAGCTACAACACATGGCTCAAGAGAAGCGAGCTAGTGATTTTTCCCTCCTATGTTTTCTCCTCACTCAATAGTCCTTATTCTCTTTTAAACTGTTGTCAGGAAATAATTTAATCAACTCGTTTCTCCAAAGAAGCAGAAAGAGCAAATAATGAACAAGGTTCCATATGTTTTCTTTCTCAGGGGTATTTTCATTAGGGGACTAAGGAATGGAACTGTGTATAGAATTGCAAGCATCAGCTAGCCCAGTGGGGAGGTATTTGGGCAGTAAGCCAAACATCGCCCATTCTACATAATTGTCCCTCTCCTTCTTTTCATTTTTTATTTTTATTTTTTGAGACAAAGTCTCACTCTATCACCCAGGCTGGAGTGCAGTGGTGCGATCTTGGCTCACTGCAAGCTCTGCCTCCCAGGTTCACGCCATTCTCCTGCCTCAGCCTCCTGAGTAGCTGGGACTGCAGGCGCCCACCACCATGCCCGGCTAATTTTTTAAAAATATTTTTAGTAGAGATAGGGTTTCACCGCCTTAGCCAGGATGGTCTCGATCTCCTGACCTCGTGATTCACCCACCTCAGCCTTCCAAAGTGCTGGGATTACAGGCGTGAGCCACCGCGCCCAGCTGTCCCTCTCCCTCCTAACAAGGTAGACCTGAAGGGTTCCTGCTAACATGGTAGACATCTCTCTTACAGCCCCTTCAGAAATCACAGCCAGGTGCAGTGACTAACACCTGTAATCCCAAAACTTTGGGAGGCCGAGGTGGGTGGATTGCGAGGTCAGGAGTTCAAGACCAGTCTGGCCAAGATGGTGAAACCCCATCTCCATTAAAAATACAAAAAATTAGCCGGGCGTGGTGGCAGGCACGTGTAATCCTGCCACTCAGGAGGCTGAGGCGGAGAATTGCTTGAATCCATGAGGCAGAGGTTGCAATGAGCCAGGATCATACCACTGCACTCCAGCCTGGGTGACAGCAAGACTCCGTCTCAGAAAAAAAGAAAGAAATCACAGTTGGATGTCTACGTTATGTGTCAGGATAAATGGCTGAGTGGAGGAGGCATTTCCTAATGCCCTCTCTGTCTCTTAAGAGTTGGGGGCAAATGTGACTTTACAGCAATTATACAACAGTTTCCAAGCTGAAGCCTACCTTTGGAGGGGGTGGAGGCATCATACCTGGGAGAGAGGTCCTTGCTGAAGAGGGTCTCTGCCTTTCCTCAGGATGATTGCTATAAAGAAAGCAAATGGGCTGGGTGCGGTGGCTTATGCCTGTAATCCCAACACTTTGGGAGGCTGATGTGGGTGGATCACTTGAGGTCAGGAGTTCGAGACCAGTCTGGTCAACATGGCGAAACCCCATCTCTACTAAAAATGCAAAAATTAGCTGGGTGTGGTAGTGCGTGCCTGTAGTCCCAGCTACTTGGGAGGCTGAGGCACGAGAATTGCTTGAACCTGGGAGGCAGAGGTTACAGTGACCCAAGATAGCGCCACTCTACTCCAACCTAGGGGACAGAGTGAGACTCCATCTCAAAGAAAAAGGAAAGCAAATAAAAAATTTTATTACGTAGATTATAGTAAGGAATACTAATGCAACATTAAGTATGAAACTGCCCTCCTTCTGTTTATTCAGAAAATGCAAGACTTTCTTCATAGTAATGTCCCCGCTACTTGTACATCATGGACTAATTTGTCTTACTTTGCATCCTTGTGAAGCTTGTCAACTAACATCAGAGGGAACCCCCAAAAAGGAGTGTGCAGATTGCATGGAATCATTGTGTCAGAATCTCTGCACACCCATTTCTCTATTTCCCTGATAAATCTAACAATCAAGAACACCTGTTCTTTCTGATGTTCTAATCCTACCCCATAACTGACACTTCGGATGCTTCAGGTTGAAGAATTAGAAGTCACATTGTTTTTGAGGGAATATGGTTTACAATAAATGCCATTAGAGACATTTGAATAAAATGTTTTTGGAACGGAAAGAAGGAAATAATCAACTCTAAGGGGAAGGAAATTATATTGACAGTAACAATAATAATGGTAGCTACTATTCAGCTATTCAGTTAGCCCTCAAATGTACACTAGTCCTTCATTTTGAGATAGAAATGTTCCGTTTCAAGTGGGGGAGGAGGGTAGGAGACAATTCTCTGCCAATGTTGCTGTTGATTGCATAATGAACTTGCAGGAAGACATTTATTAACCTTCTTTGTCTCGCCTGCTTCACCTGTATAATGAGGGTGCTGATACCAGTGTATCACAAGTTTATAGGAAAACTTCAAATAAAAACAAATGCATAGAAGCACTAATCTGTTTCCTGATAAATAGTAGTGAGCAGCAGTAAAGGTATTGCTCTGTGTGTTGACATTGCCAATATGTCTTGGCATTGGTTATGGGTGTTGAAATACATTACGTAAGGTTTTTTGGAGGTGAATTTTGGCTTTTTGAAATACTGGCACATTTTTAGTAATTTAGAATTGAAAAGGTTCAAATAACTTTATTAGATTCTGATATAGTCAGCCAAGTTCAGCACAGAAAACCAGGTTAGAAGGAGGGATACAAGGTTGAAGCTGGCCAGATCTCTGCCCTCAAGATCCTTCCAACCTAGTAGGAGGAATAGGTGTTTAACCAAAATACTAGTGTCATAAGAGACCTAAAAATAAAATATTGGATTGGCAAGGAAAGAATATAAATTCTAGGTGTGAGGATTAAAGAAGGAAATTGTACCGGCAATAACAACAACAGTGAGAGTAACAGCTTCAGTTTTTTAAGAGTATGCTATATTCAGGATACACGAAAAATGTTATCACATGTACTCCCCGCTATGGACTGAATCCTTATTGCCCTCCCCCTCCAAATGTACATGTTGAATCCCTAATTCCCAATGTGATGATGGTATTTGAAGGTAGGGGCTTTGGGAAATAATTAGGTCATGAGGGT